>NC_030680.2:122838710-124038710 GCF_000004195.4 Xenopus tropicalis
TCTGGCTGTGGCAGGGTTGTGCTGGCAGATGATGGCCTCCCTCTATTCTTTCATGCCTCAGAGAGCACGTGGGATACATTCAGTACATAATTATCTTCATGCTCCCTTCTTGAGAACAATTGTTTTTATGTCACTCCTTGTCAAATTGTTCTCCATTATTTGCACACATACTGGTAGGGAGGAGGTGGCAAAAATGGAAGAGAAAGAATTCATCTTTTCTTCGCTAAAATTACTTAGTAAACTTTTCATCTCTCTCTGTGTAAATGAGCTTAATATTCAGTAACTGTGATCTGCTGTAGTGGAGAACTCAGACCCCAGTAGGTTGACCCTCCTTTTAGATGTCAGTAACCAATGTTTTTGAGTAAAAAAAAAGGAACTACAGTAGGGGACCTGTTATCCAGAATGATTGGGACCAAGGGTATTCTGGATAAGGGATCTTTCTGTAATTTGGATCTCCATACTTTAAGTCTACTAAAAAAAATCAATAAAACATTCATTAAACCCAGTAAGATTGTTTTGCCTCCAATAAGGATTCATTATATCTTAGTTGGGATCAAGTACAAGGTTCTGTTTTATTATTACAAAGAATAAGGAAATTGTTTATTAAATTCTGAATTTTCAGCCAAATGTACAGGTAAAGCCTTTGTTTTTAAAAAGTTCTTTTACCTTTTGTATCCATACAGGAGCAATTTGAGCTTGTAAACCTAGAACTGAAGCGTGGAGAGTCTTTGAAGATTAAGGGAGCCCTCTCAGGCAATGCTAAGAAGTGAGTCTATTTCATATCATAGTAATAATATCACATTTAACTTTTTATAAAACTACCTTCGGAGTCCTGATGGACAACTCAGTGTGTATGCTCATCCAGTAAGATGTGAGCCCTATGTGGTAATGACAAAACAAGGGGTTTCCACATTACCTACTGGATCACAAACTCGGCACAAAAAGTTTGCTACTAAGTACACAAAAAGCATCTATGGTTTATTCATAAAGAAAAAAAACACATTCAGGAACAGAACTTGTAACTTTGAGATTTTGCTTGTTTGTTAACTATGCCCCAACTTTTTTACTTCCTGCAGCTTCTCCTTCAACTTAGGCAAGAGCGCAACAGATATTGGGTTACATTTCAACCCTCGTCTACATGAGAATACAATTGTGTGCAACTCCAAACGCAGCAACAACTGGGAGTCAGAACAGAGGTCAGGGCACATGTGCTTTACACCTGGAGCAGAGGCCAAGGTGAGTTCCAAAGGGATTAAACCATCAGTGATTTAGTATTAATATTTGTAAGGTAGGGTTCTCCCAGGAAACCTCAACACAAATTTTAATTTCAGGTAGATAATTAGACCCAAGGCTCTGTGCATAAGGTGTGGGGCATGTGTCCCATGATTTAAATCCCTATTTACCAAGCTAGTACAGTCGAAATAATGCTAGTGGACCTTCAATTTGGAGAAAAGGCACAAGTTACATAGCAGATAACAAATGCGCTGTAGAATACAATGGGAATCTATTTATGAGTGCACGGCAATAGTTACATAGTTAAGTTGGGCCCGAAAAAGACCAAAGTCCATTTAGTTAAACCCTTCCAAGTGAACCCAACACACACAAACCTATACTGACCTATCTATCCACTCACATACAGACCCATACTGACCTATCTATACACTCACATACAGACCCATACTGACCTATCTATCCACTCACATACAGACCCATACTGACCTATCTATCCACTCACATACAGACCCATACTGACCTATCTATACACTCACATACAGACCCATACTGACCTATCTATCCACTCGCATACAGACCCATACTGACCTATCTATCCACTCACATACAGACCCATACTGACCTACCTATCCACTCACATACTGACCCACACTGACCTATCTATACACTCACATACAGACCCACACTGACCTATCTATCCACTCACATACAGACGCATACTGACCTATCTATCCACTCACATACAGACCCATACTGACCTATCTATACACTCACATACAGACCCATACTGACCTATCTATCCACTCACATACAGACCCATACTGACCTATCTATACACTCACATACAGACCCATACTGACCTATCTATCCACTCACATACAGACCCATACTGACGTACCTATACACTCACATACAGACCCATACTGACCTATCTGTCCACTCACATACAGACCCATACTGACCTATCTATCCACTCACATACAGACCCACACTGACCTATCTATCCACTCACATACAGACCCACACTGACCTATCTATCCACTCACATACAGACCCACACTGACCTATCTATACACTCACATACAGACCCATACTGACCTATCTATCCACTCACATACAGACCCATACTGACCTATCTATCCACTCACATACAGACCCATACTGACCTATCTATACACTCACATACAGACCCATACTGACCTATCTATCCACTCACATACAGACCCATACTGACCTATCTATCCACTCACATACAGACCCACACTGACCTATCTATCCACTCACATACAGACCCATACTGACCTATCTGTCCACTCACATACAGACCCATACTGACCTATCTATACACTCACATACAGACCCATACTGACCTATCTATACACTCACATACATAAACCATACAACATCAATACTAACTGTAGATTTTAGTATCACAATAGCCTTGGATACTATGCTTGTTCAAGAACTCATCCATGCCCCTCTTATAGGCACTAACACAACCTGCTATCACTCAGAAGGGCATTCCACAACCTCACTGCCACCTGTGCTGCTTCAAATGAAAATAGTTCATAATATATGAATTACTTTTATAGACTTTTATTTTTTTTTGAGCTATTGTTCCTATAACATTGCATTTATTGCTTAGTTTGTTATATTATTTTAATTAAAGGAAAACTTTACACCCAGAATGAATACTTAACCAACAGGTAGTTAATATCCTATTAAGAGGCCTATTCTTTACATAGTTAATTTGGCCTATTAAAGAATCTTGCCAAACTGGAATAATATATATTGGTAAATGTTGCCCTTTTACATCTTTTCCCTTGAGCCACCATTTTGTGATGGGCTGTAGTGTGGGAGTAAATGGCAGAACTTTATCCATTAATTGGCTGATGTAAATTAACATGTATGTGTGTCTTTCCTTGGTTTGTTTGTACACACAGTGAATCCTATGATCCCAGGGGCGGCCTTTAGTACTTAAAATTAACAATTTTCTATTTAGACGTACCCAATGGTACATAATAAGAAAAAGTATATATTCATGAAGATTCGTGAAGGTTTATTTAGATGTAGCAGGGTTTTACATATGTTTCATGCAATATATTTTTATAGAGACCTACATTGTTTGGAGGTTTGGAGATAGTTTTCCTTTTAATCCTTTACAAGCTCCATATTTCTGAACATCCAGATTTCCACATGTATATATTTTGCTCTTCTCTTTCATTCACTACCCAGTCTGCCATCAAAACTGATAAAATTTCTTTTTTTCAGATATCCATCAAGTTCAATGGAGATAATTTTGAAGTGAAGCTCCCAGATGGACATGAAATCACTTTCCCAAACCGCCACGGCTATGACAAAATGACTTATCTCTCTGTGAAAGGCGACTTCAAAGTCAAATCATTTAAATATGAGTAAAAGGTCCCAAACCTCCAATAATAAAATAATATTATCAACACCACTTTAATGTTATGTTGTCTTCTTGCACACCATAACTTTATAGTAAAGTGAGATAAAGCTCATGAATCATACACAAGTCAGATGAAAGATCATTTTAGAAGATAAAAACACCCATATTTATTTTATGCAGTACAGATATTTACCACAGATACTTCATTTGTGTTTCCATTGTGCAGTCTATCAGGTCATGACTCTCTCCTGGTATAGAATAGTAAATGCATGTGTATGAAAGTAAAGTGAATATAATATGTCATCTTAGAAATATAATACATTTAAAAGTGGCATGAGGTTGTTCAAAAATAAGTTCTAGAAGCAATGGCTATTACAAAGGAGATCAAGAGCGTATGATGGATTATAATCCTGTGGAGGCCATCTGAGGCCTATGGTATACAAAAGCCACTTTAAAGGAACAGTAACACCAAAAAATGAAAGTGTATAAAAATAATTAATATATTATGTACTATTGCTCTGCACTGGTAAAAGTTGTGTGTTTTCTTCATAAACACTACTGCAGTTTATATAAATACCCTGCTGTGTAGCCATGGGGGCAGCCATTTAAATTGAAAAAAGGAGAAAAGGCACAGGTTACTAAGCAGATAACAGATAAGTAGCAGATTCCCATTGTATTCTACACAGTTTATCTGGTATCTTCTTATGTAACCTGTGCCTTTTCTCCTTTTTTCAATTTAAATGGCTGTCCCCATGGCTACACAGCAGCTATTTCTATTAACTAGAGTAGTCTTTCTGAAGCAAACACGCAACTTTTACCAGTGCAGGGCAACAGTACATTATATGTTAATTATTTTAAAACATTTTTATTTTTTAGTGTTACTGTTCCTTTAAGCCACTTTTAGTCACAATTTAACTTGGGTGCAACGTGCAAAGTGCAAAACCTGATGTAAAGGAGCACATAATTTGCCAACATTGAAGCTTGCCACTCCCAAGTTGTGGCTGACATACTCAGATGCAAATGGAACACAAAGGGTTGCACTTGTAAGTGTGTGCAGGGCAGGCAACACCAACAGGCTCTGCATACATGATGGCTCTATTGCTGTGGGAAGGGGCACATGTGTTTGGTATATAGGCTTTAAGCGGTATAGTTTTTTACACCTTAGTGCTCTTTGCACTTAAACACCCATCCATAGTAAATGAGCCCTTATAGAAAGCTGCTGAGGGCAAAATGCCTGGTCTGCCCCTTGTGCTATTAACCTAAATATTTCTATCATTGATCTGTTTCCAGCTCTTTGTTTCATCAGTTTAGATGATTTTCTTTTACAGAATTTTTTGTTGAAAATAATTGATCTCTAAGTAACAAGTAACTAAACCGATAAGAATAATGGAAGAAAAATAATGAAAAATCCATAAGTTTAACAATATGGTTACTCAGTAAGCCGCATAATAGGAAGTCTCCATACAGTAGCACAAACATGAGTACCATTTATGACCTCATTAATCTATAAACTATTTTGCTTGATGAAGGTTTTCAAAAGGTGTTAGTTTTTCCATTGTATAGTAGCAACCCAGTGGGCAAAGTTCAGCCGGCCTCCCTGCACATGTGTGCATGCTGTGCCCGCACTGAAGATGGGGGAGGGAGGTAATATGGCCATGCAGGCAGTGGGGGGGGGACATGCACGAGGTGGGGAGATAAGGGCCTGAACTAGGGATAGGGAAAAGGTACACGCCTTTTGTGTCCCCCTTTTGTGGCACCCTAGACACGTGCCTCTTCTGGCCCTGGCAAAGATAAATGGGGAGTTTAATTACTGCCATTTTCTTTGGGCTTTTAAGAAAATCCAACATGGAACTGAAGTTGATTTCTTTTTGTTATGGTCAGTAGGAAGCATGTGGCTAATGGCACACTGGAATGGTTGTTACCCCAGTATATGCCTTCTGTGTTGTCCCCAAATTATCTGCTCACTATGCCAAAATAATACTCAGCCAACATATTAAATTTTGCTGTTTTTTTCTATGTATAAATACTATATATACTATGTATATTTATAATATGTCGATTGTAAGCTCTTTTGGGAAGGGCCCACTTCACCTCTTGTACTGGTTATTGGTTGCTTTATATGTTACTTTGTATGCCCAATATTTGAAACCCACTTATTGTACAGCGCTGCGGAATATGTTGGCGCTTTATAAATCAATGTTAATAATAATAATAATATATAATATTTATAATACAGGTATGGGATCCCTTACTAGGAAACCCGTTATTCAGAAAGCTCTGAATTACAGAAAGCCAATAGACTCCATTTTAATCAAATAATTCAGAATTTTAAACCTGATTTCCTTTTTCTCTGTAGTAATAAAACAGTACCTTGTAATTGATCCCAACTAAGATATAATTAGTCCTTATTGGGGCAAAACAATCCTATTGGGCTTTATTAATGTTTTATTGTTTTTTTAGTAGACTTAAGGTATTGAGATCCAAATTACGGAAAGAACCCTTGGTCAGTGTAAAAAACTGGGTAAATAGATATAGGCTATGCAAAATAAAAAAATGTTTTCAATATACAGGTATAGGATCGGTTATCTGGAAACCTGTTATCCAGAAAGCTCTGAATTAAGGGAAGGCCATCTCCTAGAGACTCAATTTTAAGCAAATAATTCACTTTTTAATAAAATATTTCCCTTTTCTCTGTAATAATAAAACAGTACCTTGTACTTGATCCCAGCTAAGATATAATGAATCCTTGTTGGAGGCACAACAATCCCTTTTGGGTTTATTTAATGTTTTTAGAAGCCCAGGGCCCGAGCATTCCGGATAATAGATTCCATACCTGTAGTTAGTTAGCAAAAAAAGGCTGGATTGATTGAACTTAAATGATGGTTCCTTATGTATAAAAGAAACAGCTTCCATAGCAATTAGTGCAATAGCTATTTATGGACTAGTACACATACACCAAAATGACTCCATTCCTACTTATATTCCTTACTCTGTTAGTATTTGAATATCTAACAGTGAGGCATAACCTGAGCAGTACAATATCTATCCTTGGAAATAGACGCAGGGCCTTGCCTTCCTGACATTCCAGTATCTCTTGAGCAGGCTGCCTAACTACCAGCATGACCTGCTAATCTATAACAGTTAAATAAAATAACAACCCCACAGCCTATAAGAGGAATGTTACTCTGTGGCCTCTCTATTACCCTGTCTCTGGCATAACCTGTTCAAGAACTCCAAACCCTAAACTGCCAAAACACAGCTGTAATTTCCCTTAAAGGAGAATGCAAGTCAAAATGTAAAAAAGCATACTGCCCAATAGTCCTTCTAATGTTTAGTAAAAACGCCACACTTTTGGCTCCCCTAATCAAATATTTACTCAGTCACATTTACTTCACTTTTTCTAGAACAGGCAGCCATCTCTAAAAGTTATTCTCCCTTCCTTTCCCTCCTTGCTTCATACTGCACATGTGTTTCATTCCCTCCCCCCCCCTGCCAGATCCGCTTCTGATTGGCTGGTGGGCATGTGTAGCTCAGAACAGGAGACAGGATCAAGTTACACACATGCTCAGAGAATAGGAAGGCTGCCGCTGGCACCTACAGGAAGGGGAGAGAGATTTCAGTGATGTCACTGTAGGCTTCACACTGCTGTAGGCTGCCAGCACCATATCTCAGAGAAGCAAGCAGGGATCTGGGAATTTAGATATGCAGTAAGTACTTAAAAAGAATGCCTTTAGACTTACTTTTAATTTATATTAACCTTTCATTGTCCTTTAAAAACAATCAGTGAATTGCGTATCTTTCTGTTTTATTTAATTAGATTATCTAAGTGCAAGGAAAACAAATAAGGGGCCTAAATGGTAGTTCACTGTGTAGATAAACATTTAGTATGCAAAAGACAAATTGGTCTTTATTTTTTATATGTTGTGGTTTTTGAATTATTGGCTTTTTGTTCAGCAGCTCCCTAATGCCAAAATGTTAGGCACCCCCAGTGATTGTAATTACTTACATGAAACCCCGGGGTACTGAAGCTGGGAACGATCAGTCCTCTTCCTTCTTCTGTCTCTGTGCTGCACTTTCACTTTACTGCGCTTACGCCTGCCCTGGGATTCGGAAGACAGGTGGAAGAGGATCGATCTTGCTCGCAGCTACCCTCGGCCGGTGCAGTTTTCTGCTAACAGGAGCATCAGCCCAGGATATAAGGTAAGCAATTACAATCACTGGGGGGTGCCTAACATTTTGGTACCCCCCGTGATTGTAGCTTTCCTTCTGCTTTAAAGAATCCATGCACAAGATCTTAAGTGTTAAGTAGATCTGGCAGAAAATGAAGCCAGAAATGAAATGTTTGGGGGGGTGGGGGTTTGCAATTTTAAATGCTGTCTAAATGTTGGGGGTCACTGACCCCAGCGACCAAAAATACTATTTGCTCTTTGATTTTACCTTTCCTTCTCCTTTAAAAATGTTGGTTTATTGTAGGAAGAACAGTGTCAGACTGGCCCATCAGGATACCAGGGAAGCTCTTTGTATGCCTATGTGTCATTGGATCCTCCAGCCCACCCAAACATTTGGCCTTTTATGTCTAACAGTTCATGAACTTTTATCTGCTTGCTAGGGGTTAATTACCATAGCAACCAGGGAGTAGTTTTAATACTTCCCCTTTAAGGTAAGTGTTGCACCTTTTTAAGTTTCCCACATTGAATATAAACAGGGAAAACCCCAGCAATCACCTTGTTTCCTCCATCAATGATGGATCAGAGAAGATAAATACTATATTACAGAAAAAAGTGGAACCAAATGACTAAAGGAAATATTTATTTTCAGGCAAGCAATGCCATTCACACTTATAAAAGTCCATCAACATTTTAAGCAATTTACGATTGCATTCTGTGCCTATTTGCTGGTCATGGAATAACCGACAACCCAGTTTGAATTGTGTGGTCCCTGCATTTTACCTGAGGGCCACCTTAATTGTATTAATATTCAGACATGAATTTATTATTTTTACCTTCTATTGTGTTACAATCCCAATACAGCAAACCAAAAGGGGGCATAAACTGCAAGTCCATTGGGAATAGCATAATGAAACTGGGTTAGACAACATATCTATAAATATTCCCCTATTTGCCATGGACATATAACCTCTGTTTACCATACTAGATGATCTTAGGTCGAACAGGAGGACAGTGTTTATGTGCAGTTCTAAGGTAATCTTATGTAGTTTCGCTAATTCCTTTGTGACACCAAAAGACCTATGGCCATATGGATAGTATTTCTCCAGAATGTCTTTGAGAAATCTTATGTGAAATCTTATGTGGCTATCTTTTACTGGTTTTCCCCTTCCTCTTTCCCTTCAACTATTTCAGTCCTAATTCTCTTTCAAAATTAATTACCGTATATACTCGAGTATAAGCCGAGTTTCAGCACCAAAAATGTGCTGAATGTGCTTATACTCGAGTATATAGATTTCAAGATGTCATTCCCTGCGCATTCCCCATTGTTTAGGTTGTAAGAAGTGGGAGACCTATGCCCATTCCTCTTGGAAATTACAATGCAAGTGCAGTGGGAGATAACAGACTTAAAATCTGTTTTGTTTACATGTTAATGCTAGTGTTTATTTCTTTACAGGAATAGAATAAAATGAACAGGAAGTAGAGAGGAGGCGGCCTTTATGGCAGTGAAGAGACAGGGAACGGCAGTCCTGCTAGGGAGAGGTAGGCCCCAGAGGAGCCCAGGGACACAGAGAAAGGCATTGGTGCCTACCGGGGGATCCTGTGTAAGTGACTTGCAACTGTGTGCATGGGGGTGGGCCAAAAATATTTTTTGCCGGAGAGAAGTCATAACCCTGAGAATCAAGTTCTTGGCAGATCCCTGACTTTATTATATAATACTTGCTCACTAAGGTACTTCAGAAGTTGTGCCAAAGTGGAGAGAAAGTGTTCCTTCCCTCTGTGTGCTGGGTTAGCAGAAGGTTTCCCGTTCCGCATATCAGCTCAGAAGGAGAACTACATATAAGGACTGAAACTGCCCATTAACTTTTGCAATAATATAGGAAAGGTAGGTTTAAACTGTAAGCTCTATGGGACAGGTATGTATGTATATGTATGTATGTATATCTTTATTTATAAAGTGGTACTTATGTACGCAGCGCTGTACAGTAGAATACATTAATACAAACAGGGTGTTAATAAGATAATAGATAAATACAAAGTATAACAATAAATACAGATAAATACAGCTGCAATAAGTTAAGAGTCGAGGACACAAGAGGAAGGAGGTCCCTGCCCCGTAGAGCTTACAATCTATATAAATATACACTGTTAGAAACAAAGAATAACTAGGGCCATTGCTTTTTCCTCCATTTTTATTTATATTGCCACCTAACATTTCTTACACAGCAACAACTATGGGGCCGATTCATTAAAGGGCTATAAAACGAGCGCTATTTATAGCATGTATTAAACATTTTATTGCTTCTTATTTTTTGCGACTTAATGCTCGATTTACTAAAAGTACAGGCATCATAATTAAGACGCAATGTTCTTTGCGTTATTTAACTTGTGATGAGTGTTTTTCTTGCGTTAATTCCCGCTGCACACAATATATTTCGCCGCTTGCTATATTAGCGCACAATATTACGCACGTAACCATTACTTTCGGAAAACTACTGTTCTTGAAATTACCATTTCCCTGAAAACTGGAGGCTGCATCACTCTAGGGCCAACACATACTTGAAAAAATCCCACTGCAAAGTCCATGTTGTGTTGCCAAAAGCTCACAAACCACAATTTTCTTTAAATACTGCCTACCCCAAGTAAGTGTTAATATTCGCACAGACTAATGCGATATTTAGCGAGTTTAACGCTTCATATGTGTTTGTGAATAATGCATTTTAATGCAAAAAAGCATGCGATAAGCATTATTGACCTTTAGTGAATCGGCCCCTATATGTGCTATGTATTCAAGAACTGCTGGTGATCATTAGATCTCTCTGTCCTGCAGAGACCAAAATCCCCACCAGATGGCATCTTTATATCACTTTTTATATCTTGTTGCATTGATTGCTCAGGTTTCCTAGTAGGTTCTCTCAGGGGATTCTCCTAATCAGGTTTAGTATATAATTCCAATTTACCTAACTGCCTTTGCACAACAATCTATATTGCTAAATATTTCAGTGATGTTTCTAGATTCGGAGTACAACATAGAAATCGGAGATTTAGCAGGCATAAAAAATTTACCAAATTAAAGTTCCATTTGATTGTATATGTTTTATATCTGACTACAAGCTAATCATATATTTTAGGCTGTTGTATGCTGGCCTTTGTACCCCTGCTCAGTCACTGCTGCTCTACATCCAGGGTTGCCGCCTCGCCTATTTAAAACCAGACACGTATTAAATGGCTAATCAGCTTTTAATTTAAATGCATACACAGAGCAGCGTGCATCTAAATTAATTGCTAATTAGCCATGTAGGCTGTCAGTGTAATTTGTGTCTATATTTAGAGGGTACAAGGTTGCATTTGTGTCTCCTCACTTATATTTGTACCAGTAGAATGTCAGGTACAGAGGGAATAATGTATGGACTATATTTGTAACATGTGGCGGGTGAGAGTCCTGTACAGGGAATGAGGGAGAGTTGGTGGCCTGATTGAAATGTTTGATGAACCTATTGAACTGACTGTCCATTTGCAGAGATATGGAATTCGCACAAAGCCCCTGTGATGTCACACTCACAGCACCCATCCATGGAACAGAATGCTCACTGCGCATGACAGAGAAATGTCAAAATCAGGTGATTGCCATATAGCAGTGATCCCCAACCAGTGGCTCGGGGCAACATGTTGCTCACCAACCCCTTAGATGTTGCTCCGAGTGCCCCCAAACAAAGTAGTTATTTTTGAATTCCTGACTTGGGGGCAAGTTTTGGTTGAATAAAAACAAGATTTCCTACCAAATAAAGCCCCCTGTAAGCTGATAGTGTGCATAGAGGCCCCTAATAGCCAATCACAGCCCTTATTTGGCTCCTCCATGAACTTTTATGGTGCTTGTGTTGCTCTCCAACTCTTTTTACATTTGACTGTGGCTCACGAGTAAGAAAGTTTGGGGACTCCTGCCATATAGTGACAGGGGGCTGTCGGGAGGGGCATTAAAGGGGATCTCCATAGGGAGTTGACAGATATGGGTCTGAGAAGTACATTCAGTAAGGCCTTAGTCAGAGTGTTGTTGCCATAAGCACTGTATTCATGAAGGGAAGCGCTGGAGGCTTCAAGAAGGACTCCCTATCCTGCTCCCTAACTCATAAATTCAAACATTTAAATAATCAACCGATTGACAAATTAGACCGCAAATTTACATCCTGAAACTACCCTGATCCACCTAAACTCCACTTACTTTCCCATACGTTTACACCCCTTTTCAGGTCAGTGATCCTTGACTGTCCCACAAAACACATGACCATTGAGAGGTATGCTCTAATGCAGGGATTCCCAACCAGTGGCTCAGGGGCAACATGTTGCTCCCCAACCCCTTGGATGTTGCTCTCAGTGCCCCCAAACCAGGGAGTTATTTTTGAATTCCTGACTTGGGGGCAAGTTTTGGCTGAATAAAAACAAGATTTACTACCAAATAAAGCCCCCTGTAAGCTGATAGTGTGCATAGAGGCTACCTAATAGCCAATCTTAGCCCTTATTTGGCAACTCCATGAACTTTTCACTGGCTCAGTGCAAGGTAGCGTTAACATTTCACCCCTTTAAAGTAGGACACTTATTGAATACATAGTTACATAGTTACATAGTTACATAGGGTTGAAAAAAGACCATTGTCCATCAAGTTCAACCCATCCGAGTAAACCCAGCACACAACCTATACTAACCAATCTATACACTCACATACATAAACTATATATATACAACCAGTAATACTAACTGTAGATATTAGTATCACAATAGCCTTGGATATTCTGCTTGTTCAAAAACTCATCCAGGCCCCTCTTAAAGGCATTAACAGAGTCTGCCATTACCACATCACTAGGAAGGGCATTCCACAGCCTCACTGCCCTCACCGTGAAAAACCACCTACGCTGCTTCAAATGGAAGCTCTGTTCCTCTAATCTATAGGGGTGACCTCTGGTGCGCTGATTGTTTTTATGGGAAAAAAGAACATCCCCCAACTGCCTATAATCCCCTCTAATGTACTTGTACAGAGTAATCATGTCCCCTCGCAAGTGCCTCTTTTCCAGAGAAAACAACCCCAACCTCGACAGTCTAACCTCATAGCTTAAATCTTCCATCCCCTTTACCAGTTTAGTTGCCAGTCTCTGCACTCTCTCCAGCTCATTAATATCCTTCTTAAGGACTGGAGCCCAAAACTGCACTGCATACTCAAGGTGAGGCCTTACCAGGGACCTATAAAGCGGCAAAAATATGTTCTCATCCCTTGAGTCAATGCCCTTTTTTATACAAGACAGCACTTTATTTGCTGTAGTAGCCACAGAATGACACTGCCTGGAATTAGACAACTTGTGATCTACAAAAACCCCTAGATCCTTCTCCATTAAGGATGCCCCCAACACACTACCATTCAGTAGATAGTTTGCGTTTATATTATTCCTACCAAAGTGCATAACTTTGCACTTATCAACATTGAACCTCATTTTCCAGTTTGCTGCCCAGTTTTCCAATTTTGTCAAATCGCTCTGCAAAGCGGCAGCATCCTGCATGGAACTTATAGTTTTGCACAATTTAGTGTCATCAGCAAAAATAGAAACAGTACTCTCTATGCCCACCTCCAGGTCATTAATAAACAAGTTAAAAAGCAAAGGACCAAGGACTGACCCCTGCGGTACTCCACTAACCACACTGGCCCAATTAGAAAATGTTCCATTTACCACCACTCTTTGTACTCTATCCTTCAGCCAGTTTTCTATCCAATTACAAATATTATGTTCTAGGCCAATATTCCTCAATTTGATCATTAACCTTCTGTGCGGTACTGTATCAACGCTTTAGCAAAATCTAAGTAGATGACATCAACTGCCATTCCAGCATCAAGGTTCCTGCTCACCTCCTCATAAAAGGCGACTAAATTAGTCTGGCAAGATCTGTTACGCATAAAACCATGCTGGCACAAACTAATAGTATTGTGAACTGCAATGTATTCAACTATCCTATCCCTTATTACCCCTTCCAGAAGCTTTCCTACTACTGATGTCAGACTAACAGGCCTATAGTTTTCAGGCTGAGAACGAGATCCCTTTTTAAATAACGGCACCACATTAGCAATCCGCCAGTCTCTCGGCACCATGCCAAACCTCAACGAATCCTGAAAAATTATGTGAAGAGGCTTGGCAATCACAGCGCTCAGCTCATTTAATACCCTGGGATGAATCCCATCCGGTCCTGGACCTTTGTTTACCTTTACATGTTCAAGTCTCTTTTGAATTTCCTCCTGAGTGACCCATGCGCCAGTAGCTAAATTACTAGCACTGGGTATATTAAAAGGGAAGCCTTCATTATCTGGCTCCTCAGATGTATAGACAGATGAAAAATAAGAGTTCAAAATTTCAGCTTTTTCCCCGTTCTCATCAACCAACGTACCTCCCCGTGATAATAAAGTTCCCACCCCTTCTTGCTTCATTTTTTTACTATTCACATAATTAAAAAATAATTTTGGATTCTTTTTACTCCTAGCTGCAATATCCCTTTCCATCTCTATTTTAGCTTGCCTGATAGCTTTTTTGCATGCTTTATTTGCTTCCTTGTACCTGATGAAAGTTTCCGCTGTCCCAGCTAACTTGAATGCTTTAAAAGCACGTTTTTTATTACCAACCTCGACCTTAACTCTTTTATTCAGCCATAAGGGTTTTGCTTTGCGATGCCTCTCCTTGCTTACAAGGGGAATATACTGTTGTGTATACCTGCAAAGCAATGTTTTAAAGATGTTCCATTTTCCTTCTGTGTCTAACCCCATGAAAAGCCTTTCCCAGTTGACACATTGCAGAGATGCCCTTAAACTGGCAAAGTCTGCACGTCTAAAATTGAGCGTTTTAGTTACTCAATACGAATGCTGCAAGTTGGATGCATAACTGCCCACAAATTCTTGATCCGTGCATCCAACTTGTAGCTTGTGTATTCAATAAGTGTTATACTTTAAAAGGGGTGAAATGGTAACCCTAGTGCACAGGGTTAATTCCCTCAAATTCCCAAATGCAATTGCTCTGTAAATGAGCACTGAGGGGCCCCTTATAGCTCTAATTCTTGCAACATTGCATTTGGTACTACTACTCTTTACTACTCTTATTTTATGTTACCTTTTAGTAGGAAGAGGACTGGATCAGTACCACATTGATGACATGGGGCAAGTGGACATTGATCCTATAAAAAGAAATCCATGCATCTGTATATTTAGCTCATTTGTATTAAAGGACATCTACACTTCTAGCGTAGGCTAAGGTGCTTGTATTTTCAGCTGCGGTACGTATATTCCAAGGCAGTGGGAAATGTTCCAGGTTTGAAGCCTTTTAGTGCTGCCCACGTGCCCTGTTCCGCAGGAGGGTGAGCCTCCCACTGCGCGTGTGCCCTGAACAATGCCCTGCATTCTGTACCAGCGGATAAGTGAATTGGCTACCTTACCCTGCTAATGCTCCATGTAAATAAGGGCTGATTGGGCAGAAGGCGTACAAGCAGAAGTTAAACCCTGGAAGGAAAATCTGTGTAATGCTATGTTTGTGCCAGTGCAAAGGCTGGCAGCTCGCTAAGAGCTCATTTAATTCATTGCCCTGAGTGCAAACTTTTCTCCTGCCGGAGCTGTGTCAGCTTAAAATAGAATTTTCTGTAGGACACAGTGTATGAGTGATTTTCTCAGCACAAAGGACTTTGTTGGGGGATGTGAGTATGTTTGTTCAGCTCTGTTTCAGTGTCAGGATCCCGGCATAAAGGGCAATGCCCAGGCAGCCTTGTGACTTCACCATTCTGGTATGTCTCTCCCCCTCATACTCTCATCCTGTACTGAGGAGGAATGGAATTAACCACTTGAATGCCCAACCAACTTCCAACTTTTGATATTATACTGACGCTACAAATATGCTGGCTTTGCATCTGTATAAATACCCTTGTGTGGGAATTAAAACTGAGCCCTTTTATGGAAGTTTATTTCCTATTCATGGAGTCTGGGTCAGGGGGATATTAGGGACTGAGGTTTGAGAATGCTGGGTGATGGCATATTGAAAATATAATGGGCATAAATTCAATGTTTAGACCAATATGGAACCTCAGCTGCCTGAAGTTGAACTTATCACAGATTTATTAGGGCAACATTCATTTTCCTACTCTGGATTAGATCGGAACCCAGCCAAGCATTAGCAAATCAAGAAACCTTGTGCTCAGTAAGAGTCCTCGGAGGCCTGTAGGGTTGAGGGTCCAGCCATGCTGACTGATTTTGATGTTCCTTGGTTTAATTCTTGGAAATCCTTGTGACCTTGGGGAATATAAATAACTGACTATAGGAAGCCGTTATGAATTTGCCCCAAAATGGTGAGTGCATATTAAAGGGCAAGTAAAGCTTAACTAAAGAAATAGGGCAGAAATGTACATTATGGTTTAGACTTATGTACCCAAGGCAACCACAGCCCTTTAGCAGGGAAGATCTGTGCCCCTAAAGATGCCCCAGTAGCTCCCATCTTCTTTTCTGCTGATTCCCTGCACATGCTCTGTGCTGCTGGCAGTTACCTGAGCTTAGGTACCGGCACAATATACTGTATATATAGAATATAAATATTACAATATAAGGCTGATACGTTAGTATTTAGTTAGTAATTAGGCTGTCTCATTACATGACAGCTCTGAAACCAGTGCAATTAGCATCAAAATGTAATAATCAGCTCTGTAGAATCAGCTTATATACTGTAGCAGGCAAGCCTCATTTTCTGATTGATAATTTGCTACGACCCCTAAGCTTATCTTCTCAACAGCTGCCCAGAGCCCACTGAGCATGTGCAGTGTCACTGACATTCCTAACAGAATCCAAGATGGGGATTAATCCTAGGAGTAGTAATGAGCAAATTTGTTTGGCAGGTTTCACTGCAAAAAAAAGCCCATAGTCTTCAGTGGCTGCAGTAAAAAAAAATGCACAGTATGAAAAAAGTTGGTGTGAAAAAACATTGGCTTCAATACGTTTCACATATTTTTGCTGTTTCACAAATGTTTTTATCTAAAGCGAAACGGGACAGATTTGCTTAATACTACCTAGGAGGCTTTGACTGGAGGGGATCACAAATTACTGTAATGTCCATCCTGCATCCAACCTGGTTGTGTGAGTACTTCATACTGATATTGTTTTTCTGAATCAATGGCCTCAATCATTAAGTGTACCAAGGGAGAACCTATTCTGTTTAATAAACCCTCAGGCAGTCCCTGGAGGGGCTAAATCTGCAACTTTTATTGGCCATTGTGAGGCCAGCTTAATACGATGGGACTTACTCCAATTGGTTTGTAGTGTCTACATTAATTAACAGTTTTCGTGACACAGGCACTTCTATAAAAGGTCATTGAACTATATAGTTGCTTGAACAAAGCAAGCCATTGGCTCACAACACTCAGGTTTACCAAGAGCTCAATAATGTATTTATTTATAATGCCTGTGTCATTGGCGGAAAATACAAATATGCCATACAAATTTATGTTGTCTGTGTAACACTGATGTTTGTTAGATTGAAAGGGAATAGCTCTACAGACATTTAGATGTGCTCACAGTCAGTTGGGATATCTAAATACTGCTCTAGGCATCTAGTAAATAAGATCCTTAATATAAAGGGGCAGCAAGGTGCTTCTTACTCGCGTCCTGAGTTTGAGTCCAGACTGGGCACCATCCGCAGTTAATTTGGATGCTCTTCCCATGTACACACGAGTCTCCTCTGGGCTCTGCAGCTTCCTCCCACCGTCCAAACAGGGTAATTGAACGAGGTCTAGCCACTGGTGAGTGGCAGGTAGGTAGGAGCTGATGTGCTGAGTAACCCAGAATGAACACATTAATGGCTGGATAATTAGCGGAAATCTTTGTAAAGTGAAATAATAGATTTCATGAGCAATATAAGGAAAATAAACAAAACCGGTAGAAGTACAGCAAGGCCCATAAGGCAGGCCTAGATCAGTGGCAAGCAGCAGGCAAGCAAGTTTGAGTTAACAGGCTGGAAGTCAAATCAGGGAATCCACAGAAAACGGGTACCAGGTGGGGACAAGAGAATAAGGAACAAGGCAGGGAACACAGGAACCAAGAATTGCAGGCTAGATCAGGCTCGTGGGCTTAGATGATCAAGCAACTGTGGGTTACAAAGAGCAGGCTTATAAAGGCCCCTAATTGCTTAATTAGTTACATATGATGCAAATAAGGCAGAAGCAGGAGACTGTGTGGAAGGGAGAATTACTGAGAGAAAGATTAGAGAAGATAGGCAGTACAAGAACTGAACCCCCTGAGTGACTCAGCTCTGTCATGTGGAAACAGTTAATCACACAGTACCAGGGTTCTATTCCAGACAGTTCATGACATATAGGGAACCAGTTGGCCTCCCCCTTAAAGCTCAGTAGTTGTACCTAGCAATCTACATGTGGCACATTAGCAATAATGTCAGCCTAAATACAAACAAACAACTCCCCATGGCATTTATTGTATCCATTAGAAAAATGACAAATTCTGACTGGATATAGATAGAATTAATGTATTATTGGTGACATTTCCAGTTCTCCCAGCAAAAAAATGCTCTGGTCACTTAGGTGTGAACATATCTACACGCAGCCATTTCCTGCAAAGTCCACTGCTTTGTTTGCTGTGTCTGCTGAACAAAGGTAAAAAAACATACTTTTTAGGTGGAAGTTGACTTTTTGGCTTTTTACTAAGGGGCCCATTAACTGATGTTTGTATTTTTTGTGTTTGCACGAATCATGGTTTTTTAGTGCTAATTGAAAATTGAGCAAAAAAAAAAAAAAAATCCAAAAATAAGACAAAATTTTGCCAGCTAAAAAGCTGTCGAGGTCATTTAGAAGTCAATAGGAGCTGTCCAAGGCAAACAAAAAAAAAAAAAAAGGTTTTTGTGTTCTTTTCATTTTTGTTCCACATTTTAATTCATTTGTTCGAAATTAGTTCATTTATGGTATCAAAAAACTCTAAAACCTCTAAAATCAGAATGTTGATAACCATCGAATTCCACCACAAGTTCATTGTGTATAGTGTTTTAATGGGCATAATTCTGCACCCAGCAATGCAATTAGTGTTCTAACCTCAATCTATATTAGATGTTTAAGATGTTTGCTTTCAAGAAGGTGACCAGTAAATTCTACTTGCTGATTGGTTGCTATGGGTTACTGCTCCTGGGCAAACTTAGTACTTTTCATTACATAACCCCACAAATGAGCAATTTTATGCCACTGTGGAAATGAAGGGGCTTACCTTGTGACAAGCTTTGCTGACCATTCATATCATAGTAAGCTGAGAGTAAACATTGCTCCTTTTCTACAACGCCAGAAGTTACATTGGTGGATAGATTTTCCATAACCTTACTAATGGGAAATCGGCCTTTTATTCACCTGTAGTGGGACTGGGGGTAGGTGCACAGATATGTCTGTTGATACATAGGCCTATGGAGTTCATTTGTTTAGAGATGTAAATTGTCAGTAATTGTTGTAAACTCAAAAGAATTTTTAAACTGAGACACTGACAACAAGAAATCCTATTATCCCTTAATATCTATCTCAAGCACATTACGCAATGCTATTTGTTGTAACAATACTGAGGGATATATGATAGAATATATAAAGCACATAAAGCAGATAGATCTGTAACTGTTGCTCAGTAAGCCTGAGCGACAGATGTAAACCCAAAGAATGGACATTCTGGTACATTATATATACAGTATATATATATATATATATATATATATATATAGAGAGAGAGAGAGAGAGAGAGAGAGAGAGAGAGAGAGAGAGAGAGAGAGAGAGAGAGAGAAAGAGAGAGAGAGTTTTTATATATATATATATAAACTACTCTATTTTTCTACACTAAGCCCTGTGAGTGCGGCATTCTTCCAATTTTGCTCTCTAAACTACAACTCTAATACTGCACCCAGGCGATCTGTGATTCCATCAGACATGAGTGCCTGTTGCTTGGACTTCTATATATTATTTTGCAGAATATTCTCTGAGATTATCATAGAGACCATGAAACTGCCCTTTGCAGAGCTTTTGCCCTTTGAGGGGGTCATCCCACATCCTGTTCTCAAGATGTTGCTTTTCTCTCCTTTTCCTCCTTCTTTCCACCCCCAGACGCATGCAGGGATCAAAGGCAGGCGCCTCACCAACATTTTCCATATCCAGTGACCACTGGCTGCAGAAATATTGTTCTTTTTTTTGTCAAACTGTTTTTATTTATTTTCAAGTAGAAGAACATAAGTTAGGATGCAACAATTGACAAGTTACCATTAAGCAGATCAATAGAATTTGCAGAAATTGTGTTACAGTATTCCGAATATGCTGCAATTACAGCATATTTTTTCTGTGTGATGTCGTGACATCTCTATTAAATATGAAGGAAGGCAGAGAGTCAAAGGCAAAAAAGAGAGAAAGAGAAGCAAGGTAGATATAGCAGAGAGGGGAGCAGGGGCTGGCCACCTTGCCCCTGCACCCCATACATGCACAATACCGTACGCGGGGGGAGCTGCACAATGGCAATCGGTAGGGGGAAGGGTGTGGATACTAGGGGAAGGCAGGAGAGGTACCTGCTCGGCACCCCCCATCATTGCACTTTAGGTAGGTGCCTTGTATGCCTACCCCTACTTCTGGCCTGGAAAGGGATGAGGAGGAGAACGTAGAGAAGGAAAAATTCACATGACTTTGTAGTATTGGACAAAGAACTTTTAAATTACTCAGAGTTTCCCTAGGAGATTGGATTCTGCCCACCATTTAATATAATGAAAGGGAGCTAGCAATTTATGTTTCTGGTGTTCCAATATCTCTGGGTATTGATTCCAAATCTCATAAAACAATGAGCCTTTGGAAGTGCCAAGACCCATTGGAGTTGCATTGTATATAATAATTTACTTTTCCACAGTTTTGAAAGGGGGTTGTGTGGCAGTCCAACATTCCAAGTTATAAATGCTGTAAAAACAAGAATTTCTGCTATTGTTGCCATTTATGGTATTATATGTGGGTTTAGAAACGTTGTTCTTTGTTTGTACAGTGTCAACATCTTCCTCTGAGTTTTACATTAAAAAAATCCATAAAACTTTGTAATAGACTTAAGTAAAGCTTCAAGGGGGCACATTATACCCAAGAGGTGGGGGGCGGGTGGTGTCACTCAGACGCGCAAATTAGGCAATTGGACCCTGTCAGGCTGGTCTGTGCCTCCTGGTGCTGTGCTCTGCTCTTTGCATTGGAGCTTGTTACATGAGCACTAAGGGTGCTCTTTTGTGCCCCTTATTACCCTAGCACTAAAGTAAATCATGTGCTGTAATGTAAATGGTCCCTAATAGATTTTATGAAGTGTCCTATTCTTAGTAACTTTTTTGTCTTCATTTTTTAAAAATAGTTTTTGAATGATTTGCTTTCCTCTTTCCTTTGTTTGACACTGGCAATCAAAAATCTGTTGTTCTTCAAGGCAGCAAATGTATTGTTCTATAATCTATCTATCTATCTATCTATCTATCTATCTATCTATCTATCTATCTACCTATCTATCTATCTATCTATCTATCATCTATCGGCAGCACAATTATATGATTGAGGAGCTGAACTTCTATTGTTACCCACAGCTATTATGTTCCTCTGTTAATGAGCCAAACTTCATTGTGATTGTGAACTCAAAATCACTTCATGTCCCCAAAGCTGCTGCTTCGTGTTTGATGCTCTTATTACATTGACTGACTATATTTTTTAGCAAAAAAAAATCATTGGCCTTGTTTTCTATGAGTCGGATTCTTAATACAAAGGATAAAACCTTCCGCAATGCTCTGAGTAACTGCCGTCTGAATTGTAGTTTATTTTGAAAGTGTTTGCTGTCAGATAAATAAAAAGCAACCATGAGAAAAGCAGAAGAGATAGAACAGCTAAATTTATCCCAAATTCTGTCTAGATACGAGCGGACAGTAAATATATCTGTAAATACAAGCAGGGCGCTGATTATGCTTTACTCTTGTTAGAGTCTGTGGGTTGACTTAGCCAACCAAGACTGTAACTTTCTGAATATCTTTATTCTGGGAAGGCTTTGTTAGATGTGCGGCTCTGTTTGTTCCACATGCATTAGATGTCAGATTTTGAGCAGTGTGCATCAGAGCAGCAGGAAAGTGTGAAGAAGGCAAACACAAATACGAGTGTACAATACAGAGAAAGGCTGCTTATAAGCTGGGTCCCCAGCCTGAGAGGGCTCACTTTTTAGGATATGTTAGTGATATGTTAAGGAAATGTTAATAATAATGAGTTAGATGAGGAAACATTGATAATAATGTGTTAGAATATATACATCAGGAATGTCCTATCTGCAGTCCTTCAGCTGTTGCTAGGTTGCCGGGAGTTGTAGTACAATAATAGCTGCAGGATAGAAATCCTGTTCCAAATCTATAACTCTGGCCCTTCTGCAGCCTTTACTTTTATATATGACCCATTACAACTGTATTTATGGGTTGGATTTATATATATATATATAATGGGAATATGGGATAATTATTTTGCAAACAAATTAATGCTGATTTTAAAGGAACAGTACACGGAAAAATGAAAAAGTTGTGAGTTTGCATCAGAAACCCTACTATAGTTTATATAAACAAGGCTGCTATGTAGCTACAGGTACAGCCATTCAAACTGGAAAAAAATAGAAAAGGCACAGGTTACATAGCAGATAACAGATAAGCTCTGTGTGACATACCTAATCTGTTATCTGCTATGTAACCTGTGCCTTTTCTCCTTTTTTTTTACCAGACTCCTTTATGCTCATTGGGAGATCCCATTACATATAAAACTTTAATGATATAGCAAAGTCAAAACTGATAACTTTGTTTAAATCTATAACTATTTTTGTCTGTTTTTTAAAAGAGGAATTCTGGTTTCCAAACCTTTATTTGTTAAAGAGCCCCACACAACACAGAAACTCCTAATATGTTAGATTGGAGGAAATCTTGGCCGGAGAGGAGGGACTAAAACACTGATGCTTCAAATTGTAACAACTTCCTCACAGCTTACAGACAGCATGCAGGAGCTACTTAACCCACAATGCATTGCACTGGACATTGCATTGCACTTGACATGACGTGTGCTGGGTATTATGTGATTTGGAGGATGCAGGCTGAAGGCAGGCTGAGGACAGTTGACTACTGTTACATTTTTTGAGTCTAAAAGTAGTCAGACAGTTCAGCATGAGAACAGGGGGCGGGGCTTAGGGAACTGTACCAAACCATATTATTACATTAAAAATCATGAAAAGGCTGCATATTTTTTATTGATGTATATTGCAAAGTTGCTTGATATTATGTTTATTTTTCAAAAAGTTTACGTTGTGTTTGAGTAGAGTTCCCCTTTAACGTAATATCTGAAATCATTGATGGACGCTGTCTATTAACCACAGCAGTGAGTGTGTTGTGTCTAACATCTGAAAATGCCACCAGAGCAGCTGTACATCCATTTATATTTTGATTTTTATAAACAATAAAGCCTCTTTATGACCCAACCTCTGCTCTATTTGCATTCATTTTACAAATGGTTAGTTTTGATGTTTCCAGCTTGTTGGCGTCATTCTCTCTAAACAAAACTCTTCATGGCCACTGGGGGTGCTATTTTTCTATTCTACAGGGTACAAGGGAGAGTCTCTGCCGCAATAAGCAGTGCTGCTTCTCCCAATCCTATTCAGAACAAGTGGGTAAATATGCACCAACGGCAAATACTATTCACTCAGGGAGAGGTGCCTCATTTCAGTTTGGTATAATGGTAGGATACAAATATCAGACATCAGTAATAGGATGTCTCAGTGTATTACATTAGATAAAAGTCAATAAAAACTAGAAATATCTAAAATATTTGTTTCAGAAAAAAATTCTTGTAAATCAGCTGTTACAGGGAATAGCAGAGCTGCCGAGGCATCTCTTTAGTGTCCTGCTCAGAAGTGCACTGAGGCTGCTCTGCCCCTGCCTAATGGTATGAGCTGGTAATGGCTTGGAAGATAAGAGCCGCACATTACTACAAGCCAACATGAAAGAGGACGCATATATTGCAAAAATGCCATTTTATTTTGCTTTCACAAACACATTTCTTTCAGTACAACATTTTCGTTTCCAAATATAATTGGCAATTCTGTTTTCTTTCGCCCTGCTGTGGCTGCAGTATAAATGAATTGTATATAAAATATATAGATATATGCCAGTGTAAAAAAATATTTGTTCCAGCCTGATCTGCTATCATCTGCTGTCCAATCCCTCACTTTAAATTACGGCTAGGTGCAAACATGGTCAAGGACTGTGACCCATAGCAACCCAATCTATGCTGTTTTAGTCTAATTAAAGACAGGAAGAGTGTTACAGGGATGTGTAATTCTCAAGCGATTGGACAGGGATGTGTAATTCTCAAGCGATTGGACAGGCATGTGTAATTCTCAAGCTATTTTGATCTATACCTTCCAACAATATGTTCCACTGAATGTTAAGTACGTTACTGTCTAAAGGGTTTGACAGTCATTTTTAGAAACAATTTATTGGTGCACAGGGCCGCCTTCAGAAACTTTGGGGCCCCCCATGAACACAAGCACGCAGTACCAAAATTTTGGCCATGCCCCTTGTGTGTGCAATATAGACAGCTGATTTTATGCTATAATAAGCAGTTCATATAAAAAGTTCCATTGATTAATGTACTAATAAGTCATTCAGTTTATTGGGGGTCAGTGGAGTTTTCCCTCAGTTTAACCCCTTCCCACCTACCTGCCCCTGCTCTGTGCTGTCATTGCTTGATGGAAGTTATGGAAGTTTTTGCATAAGTTGAGTA
This sequence comes from Xenopus tropicalis, assembly GCF_000004195.4. NCBI lineage: Eukaryota > Metazoa > Chordata > Amphibia > Anura > Pipidae > Xenopus > Xenopus tropicalis. The sequence continues at coordinate 122,863,353 of NC_030680.2, forward strand.
AACTGCGTAAGTTTAGGGGCCCAGTGATGTTGCTGTGGGGCCCAATAACTAGTCAGGAATAGTTCATAAAAATAGTGAAAATAATTAATGTGCTAATAATGATGTCAGTATTTTAATTGGGGGACAGTGGAGTTTATACCTAAGTTACATAAGTTTCTTTGAAAGTAACATACTTTTTGCATAAGTTATGTAAATTGCGTAAGCATAGGGGCCCAATGATGTTGCTGTGGGGCCCAATAACCAGTCATTCCCCTGCTGGAAAGTTCATGTAGGAGAGGCTGATATAATTCAGTAAATAGATCCCAATATAAACAGCTGATGTTATGTTATAATAAGCAGTTCATATAAATATTTAAAATTAATAATGTGCTAACAAGTCCAGTCAGCTCATGGGGGCAGTGGAATTTTTATTAATTGGGGTCAGTGGGGTTTGTCCCTGCAAAGCTTCTCTGCATTGTTTTTTGCTTGATACGCAAGTTAAGGTCCCCATACACGGGCCGATTGTAGCTGCCGATATGGGTCCCTTGGACCAACTCGGCAGCTTATCTGCCCGTGTAGGAGCAGAAACGAGGGGCCTGGCCGACCGATATCTGGCCTGAAATTGGCCAGATATCGATCGGCCAGGTTAGAAAATTCAGTCGGATCGGGGACCGCATTGGCTCGTTGATGCAGTCCCCGAACCGACTGCCCCATTGCTGCCGTTAGAATGGCCCTGGGGCCAAACGATCGAATTCGCCTACAGGTTCCCCGATATCACCCACTTATAGGTGGGGATATTGGGTGAAGATCCGCTCACTTGGCAATATGGCAAAGCGAGCGGATCTGCCCGTGTATGGGCAGCTTTACTTAAGTTCTAGACAAGTTACGTAGTTTTCTAAGCAGCAGAAGTTATATAAATTGTGTAGGTGTTGGCATAGCTTTATGTGTAACTTTTGCAATGTGACCTTGTCCCCTTACGAAAAAAGATTTCACGGGGCCCAGAACAGCTTTACCCCATCTTCCCCCCATAGTGGTCCTGTTATTATTAGATAATAGCATGTTTGTAGGTATCTGTTCATAGGATCCCTGGTAGGCAGTTTAATATTACTGTATGTTTCCTCCACATAGCAAAAGCCCCTCTCATGGTCCCATGCAATTTATAGTTTCCCAGCAGAGATTAGTCAGGGCATGATCAGACCACTAGACTAGAATGGGCCCCACTAAACACCACGCTACCGTTGTGTAATATCCAATCAAATGTTCCACAATAGTTTTGCAATTTCATATATTTTATTATTTTACAGTTAGTGGTTGGTAATATCTCCATATTGAAACAATTTTACATGGTGCCCCCACAATATTCCCCTTTAATGTGCTTATTTTCTATATACAGCAGACTATAATGCTACCATTCATACATATACCTTTGGTTAGAAAAGAAGAAAGGCATTTCCTATGTCTGTGATTCTGCTACATAGCAATATGGCAATTGTGGCTACAATGGTACATTCTATATACATTTGTACTAAATGAGTATAAATACAGTATATAGTTTGTGTGTTTATATTATATATTTATTTAGTCTAGTAGGAGTACTAAATTTGGTTTAGGCTTCCCCTCTTTTCTTTACAACAATCTCATATCAACTAAAAAAATACAATTACAGTCCTATATAAAATGTTCCTTATTTTATCTTTCTCTCTCACACCCATACACATGAATTCTAAATAGTTATATGATACAGAGATCAACAATCTGCTAATCAGCTATGCAGCATGTATCTTTTATAGATGTAGATATAAGTTGTGGATTTGTAAACCCATTCCCTTTAAATTCATGCTCTAAAGTTCACATGTAGCAGAAATAATGAGTAACTAGGCACAACATGGCTATATTTATCAAAACCTATTAGTAATCAGCCATGCAGCATGGGGGTTGTATAGGTTTTCAGCGTTAAGCAGACAAAACAGTGGCTATTATGCTATCTCTCAGTGAAGCCAGATTGTGTGTGGGGGGAGGGTCATATTTATTGAAATGTATTTTTTGCGGGGAAAACACTTGCATAATAAGAATAAAATGCTGTCTCAGTAGTTTCTGCAATCACATTGCCGTATTTACTGTATATACTCGAGTATAAGCCTAGTTTTTCAGCACCCAAAATGTGCTGAAAAAGTCACCCTCGGCTTATACTTGAGTTGGGTGCCATGGGTCCCTCCAGACTAGCACCCTCTGCCCTTTGTGTGCAAATTAGGCCACCTGCAACCAGACCCTCCAGTGCCCTGGCCTAGGCTCCCACTAGCAATACTTATTCCCTCTTACATCTCCTCCGGGACTGGGTCTGCTGCCTGTCTACTGGATTTTATTTTGATTTTATTTTGATTATTGAAACTTAGCAGTAGCTGCTGCATGTCCCACCCTAGGCTTATACTCGAGTTAATACGTTTTTCCAGTTTTCTTGGGTAAAATTAGGTACCTCTGCTTATATTCGGATCGGCTTATACTAGACTAGAGTATATACGGCATTAAAATTCTAAAATCAGTTAATCTGATTTACATTTTGTCATGCAGAAGAAACATTATGGTCATAGTAAAAAAAAAACAATTGCATTAGTTAGGTGATGAGCTTTTTTTTTTTTAAAGATTTCCACTTGATAAATTTTGCAAATTTTTGATGAAAAATTAGTTGTATCTCTTTTAATTGTGATTGTTTGAAACAAAAGTCAGTCACAATTTTTGGCTGCGATTTTCTTGAATGGTAGCGAAAAACAAACAAACTCGAATGTGAATAAGTTAGCCCCTTCAGTTCAGCATTTCCCCCCACTAAAGCACCCCATTTCAATTATTATTTTCTATTATAATAAGGCAGACCAAAGAGACTTTCCCTAAACAGCACTGGGAGCCATTTTTGGGCCCTAACCCATAGGTTAAGAATCCCTGTAAGTAGAGGTTCCTACTGTTTTACCTGCCATAAGTTGAAGGTAGATGTTCCTCCTGTTTTATCACACTTACTAATACAATTATTAAAGGCCGGACTACTTGATCCATTACATCTTTAAGTTACAAGTGCAATGCTATTGCTGCTCAACCTGCAATGATCCCTCATTTAGGGAGATGCTGAATAGACAAACCTGACCAATAAATGTACAGTATAAGTCAGATAAACTAGAGTAAAATGGTAATCACTGGAAAGCCATTAACTGAATGACTGAATATTTTCCATGTGTCAGGGGTTTGAACTAACAACTGTGCTTTTGGTATTACAGTTCCTTATATTTAGTTGAGCTTTTATTTAATAAGCAGCTTATAAAGACAACTTCCTCCTCAAAATGCTTGTCCTGGCCCTTGATTTTAGCCAAAGCTAAATTTTTTAACAGCGACTTGATCAGACCCTTATCACTATCCATATTTTCTCTGAATGGCCCAATGGCATCATCTCACATACAAGTGACCAGCTACATGGTAGTTAGTATGCTGAGCTTTACAGAAACCATAAGAGGCACCAAGAGTTTACTGAGTTTCTACCTCGTTGCTGCCCATAACAATGCTAATAACTGGATAAGTATATATCCTCTGGCTGTGGATAGTAGATGCCGCTTTCAGCGAGTCATTGGCTTTATTGTCAGGGTGCAACATATCATAAGATTTTTTTTATTGATGAATTCTAAGCTTTTAAAGTGAATTTTAGATAGCAAAAATAACATGTTTTGAATTTCCCCCAGTTTTATAGAAGCAAAAAAAAAACCGTTAAGTGTTTACATTTTAGAAAATGTTACATCTCTATTTCAGAACCATCACCACTGTCCCATAATTCTGTCGTAAGGCATCGGCTGCTTTGTTCGGACTCTGTAATTCCACTGTCCACCTCTATGTCCAACTCCATTTCCTCTTTTACGTTATCATGATCCCAAGATGTGGGCACCTTCATTTGTTGGGTGTCGCTGTGCCCGTTTAATGGTTCACACTCAGTGTCATCCATGGCAGCATTTAGGCTGGAAGTGTTGCTGTTGGTTTGTGGAATGCTTTGTTCATCAGGGCCATTGCTATTTCCACTCTCCTTTTCTTGGGGTGCATTAGAAAAGCTCATCCCTTCTAGCACCTCACTCATTAGAGATGGACCAAAGTCCATTGTAAAAGATTGCATTGAGTCACAGCGCCAAAGGCTGCAAGAAAGTTCCACCGGAACAGTGCAGGTGCTGCAGTCTTCACCATCTGCAAGGGCAATGCTTGGCCAGTCTTCATCAAACTTCTCAGAGCTGGTGTCGAACATCTGTGAGCCTGAGACGCGAGGAAGGGTGCACAACCCAGATTCTAATCCTGAATAGAGAAAAGAATTGAAAAGAGCTGGGTGAGGATCACCAGACAATAACATATGCACCCATAACAGTACAAGCTTCCTAGAAATTAATCCTAAATAAATTAACTATTATAAGGTGCAGAAACAAGATTGGCTGAGGGCACAATGCCATTAGTCTGCTGCCCAGTATGAATCTCTATTTGACGGAAAATTTGAAATGAATATATGAATATCTATAGTCCATGGCAGCTCAATGGGCAGATTTCAGATGAGTTTTTATGCAATTCAGTAGCTGTGACTGAAGGACCCATGAAACATGGAGCTGTTGGCAAGTAGTGAAACAGAATGGTCAAAGTTGACCCTTTCTGTGTCATTTTCACCATCTACCGTCCAAAGTTTTTTCTTTTTTGCAGGGTATCCAGACTAAAGTAGTTGCACCACTGCGCAGCACCACATGACACAGAAAGGGTCAACTTTGACCATTCTGTTTCACTACTTGCCAACAGCTTCATGTTTTATGGGTCCTTCAGTCACAGCTACTGAATTGCATAAAAACTCATCTGAAATCTGCCCATAGATCACAGGGTCTATATGGTAGGTACGCCATTGGCACCCTGCATCGGATTTACATTATGTTCAGTGTCCTCCATCCACCTCGACATCTCTGCCATTGTACAAAGGGTTCAAAGTTGAGCAGTCTGTACTGGAAGCCAATATATTTACTGGGGGCCATTTATAAAGTGCAGGGACAGGGTGCAAAGTTCATAAAAGGTGTGTATAGGACTCTGCTTTTGAGCCCAGTACACCACCTGCTCTGTAGCAAGGCTCTGTTGCAGCCTACAATTCAGGGCTCTGCACCCAATGCAAGTGCTTTCTGAATGAGCACTAATTGGTATATTTTTGCCTCCCTTAGTACTATTGCACTTGCATCCAGGCATTTAGTGCCCCAGAATAGACATCCCCCTACTGACACCCCCCTAGTGTGTCTAAATACTGAAGCAGAAGGGATTTCATACCTGTTGTTAGTTATAGAGTGAAATAAAAGGAAATATAAATTAACCCATCAGGTGACCCATCTTCTGTTTGACATAAATATTGTGTTCAGCAGGACCTTTTCAAAATTTATAACAATATAAACTTTTTTTTCCAGATATAAATGTTATTTGGCTTTATCCTGTATGGTATATCCACCAATAATGAATTAGAAATAGCTTTTATAGACTTTACCACCAGGGGGAACCTATACATCATTCAAAATGCTATCATTGTTTCAGTAATAAACATTTAGTAAAGACATGGAGCATTGTGGAAAGGTACCCCAAACTCCATATTACAAATAGGTCTTGTAAATGCTGTTTGTGTATGTTTTAAAGAAAAGTCGCTTATAAATGGAGAAGAAATATATCCTTCTGCTTTAGGCAATGCATTTTGTTTGCTGGAAAATTCATGAAAATGTCTTTTGAAATTTTTTTTTTTAACGGAATCATTCAAGTAGGTAGATCAACTTCCGTTTGATTCCTATTTCCCTATTCTTCAATACCAAAATCTCACCAGAAACAGTTATAATAATCAGGTGCCAGCGATGGTGCATTCCAACCCCATGTGCTCTGTACCATAAATGGAGGGGTGGTTTGTCTCTAGTATTTCCTGTCTGCTCCGTGCTGTTCCCACAGTATAATAATATAAGGATGCAGGCTGAAAGTCTCAGTAACTCATTATCAGAAGATCTCCCAGTTTAACTGCCTAGCAGGTTCAACTCTGCAGTAAAGGAACATAAAGTCTACAAAGCCCTGGAGAACCTGAGGGCCATGGGCCTCCAGTTGGACAGCAATGCTCTAATACATTAAACTCCTTCCTACTGTGTCTCATACCACATGGCACTTACTCCCTGTGTATTTATACTTATTTATTATATTTATTATAACACTTGTCCTCCCTGTGTGTAATTTTGTATATTGTACAGCGCTGCGTACCCTTGTGGCACTTTATAAATAAAGTTATACATACATACATACAACACCATTATTGTAGGATGTAACTGCCTAATTAATATCATGGAATGCAATACTTATACATATAGGCAGTTTAGTAAACTCAGAAGCAGGGTCGGACTGGGTCGCCGGGACTCCCTGTTGGCGCTCCCCCAGCCGTCGGTGTCCCTTCCCTGAAACATTCAGGTGAGGACTTCAGGCGGGTTGTGGGGGCCCCTGTAGGGGGTTAGGCGGGCACAGCAGGGGCCCTTGGGGGGTGCGGAGGACATGCCCGGCGGGGCACCCTGCACCCCCCAGTCTGACCTTGCTCAGAAGTTTCTAAAAGAACCCAATTTTATTAACTATTAGAATTTTACTGACAATGATTTGCAGTAAATCTTAGTAATAATACACACAGCTCTCAGTTCAGAGAGCAGCGACAGCAATGATATGGGCTGTGAATCCGGATGCTCCCTAACTTGCATGTCTGAAGGATGCTCAAGTTTTGGGATGCAAGACACTGTGTGCAAAGTGCAAACAAAATTTTTTTACACAGTGCACCCTACATGGTAAATGAACCCCACAGAGTATACTTGTTGGGGGGATTACAAGTGACAAAAGTAATGGGCGCCAGGTCACCCTGCAATGAAAAATCTTCAGAGGGGGCCCCTAACCACACCCCCTGTACCTGCTCTCAGCCTGCTAACTTGCCTTGTTCTTCACCTCCTGACTCTCAGGTAATGGTTTGGCCAGGGAAATATATACAATTATATATGAAGCAGATCCAACAGTCCAGGCCCCTCTGTACAGGGCTGGATTGGGATTCAAAATAGACCCTGGCATTTCAAGTACACAGAGGCCCGAACAGCCCCCACAGGCCCAATAAATATTCACTGTCAATGGCATCTTACAGCAGCCCCTCTGGCATTTGCCAGAATCTATAGATTGCCTGTCTGAGACTTTAATGTAATTTCATCTAACAAAGAACAAAAGGCAAAAAAAAGCAGCTTAGTAATACACCGAGAGCACAGGTAGTATAGCAGGGAGGGAGGTTTTGATTATGCAGAGCTCATTAACCATTTGCACTTGAAAGAAGATTAAGACTACAGGTATGGGAACTGTTATCCAGAATGCTCGGCACCTGGGATAAAGGATCTTTCCGTTATTTGGATCTCCATAACTTAAGTCTATTAAAAATCATTTAAATATTTAATAAACCTAATAGGATTTTTTTTTGCCTCCAATAAGGATTCATTATATCTTAGTTGGAATCAAGTACAAGGTACTGTTTTATTATTACGGAGAAAAAAATTTTAATTTAAAGAAATACAAAGTTAAAAGTCAGATACAGCATAAATATTTATAAAAAAAAAATAAATCTACGTAATATTTTAATAAATAAGCCCATTTAAGATGGCTTATATAAAGCACAGTTTTCTATGACCCTTCAATCATTTAAAGTTTAATTATAGTTAATCTGACATGCTTTACTGCTGCCATTTCAGAATTAATTAAGCAAGCAAATCTTCAAACTCTATTAATGATGGAGGAATATTTTATTCCCTTGAGATTAAACTACTCTGACATCCCCTTCACTGCTCCCTCATCTTGTCGCTCTCATACATACTCTCTAGAGTAACAGCATAGTTTCAGTAAATACATATTGTCAATAAATATCTTTACTGGATTTTTTTTTATTCCAGCTCCTTTGATGGAAATCAGAAATGAGTTACGTGGCAGAGCCATTACATCTATTGGCATGTGCAGCCCCAATATTCCCCTTCACCAAACCCCCTAATCTACCATTTGCCCTTATCACGCCCTTTGCCCAGCGCACCGCATTAATATAACTCACACACAAAAATGGGCTTATTTTCAGTTTTTGAATTTGTGATTTTGTTTTTTTAAATCAAATAAACTTTCATACCAAATGCTTGCCTATTTATTATTAAGGAAAACTCATTCGAATAAAACACTCAAATACCTTACAGTTTTTGAGTTTGCCAACTCCAAAAATTTGCGTTTGAAAATATGGCTTGACTTAGTCTAGGACAACTCCCACTGATTCTATAGAAACTTCCAAGTTTTACATTCAGGTTTTTTGCACTTAATAACTACCAGACATTTTGAACCATAACTCGAATTGTGTTTAACACTAAAATACTTCAATCGTGGAAAAAAAAAATCAAACTGGAACGTTAATAAATCACCCCCCAAGTCTTGAATTGAAAAAGCCACAGCCCAATTTCTTAACAGCAAATCACTTTCAAAACATGAACAGCCAATTATTATCATCTATACATAACATTACTTGACTTACGGCCAACCTGTTACCATTACCACGGCCATGGGAGCCACTGAAAGCTGCAGTAGTAGGAGACCAATCATGTCCCCCACTCTAGAAGACCTAAGGGCTAACCCTTCCCCTTTAGCTTACAGCTCCATGCCCACTTCTCACTGGTTTCTGACATCCATTCCTAGTGTCAAGCTTAACTTTCCATCCACACAGCACTACCTCTCTTCCATGTATTTATGTATAACTTTATTTATAAAGCGCCACAAGGGTACACTGTACAATATATACAGGTATTACAATAATTATACAAGTATTATAATAAATACAATAAATAATTATAAATACACAGGAAGTAAGTGCCATGTGGTATGAGACACAGTAGGAAGTAGTTTAATGTATTAGAGCATTTAAAGCATTTAAAGCATAAAGCTTAGTGCTGTAGGGCAGGACTTAACCTGCTGTTAATGGGTTGCCTATGCCACACAGCATATAGAAGTCATTCAGTTCAGAGATGAGTAAATGCTGGGCCTAAACCACATATTTATCATAGACAAACAGAATATTCCCGTGAAGCATGAATGTGGAGGACATGTAATGTAGTTGTGTACATAAGGCAGGGCTGTCTATCTGGAGAAAAGCGGGGATTTGGCCTGGGACCTGAGCATCACAGTGTCCTTTTGGGGGAAGATGTAGATAAACCTGCAAATTATATTACATTGTGCAACAATTTATAGATTTTTTCAGGATGTATATATATAAAGGATGATTCACTTGCTGGTCCATGTGACATCAAGTCACTAAGCACAATTTATAACTAATGAGATTACGAAGATACTGTAAATAAGGCTAACATTTCATATGTATCTTATAAAGATAATGGAATGCAGATGTAGCTATCATTTTTATTTTGTATTAGGAGCTACTAGTAGCAGCTACTTGTCACAGCTACAGAAATAGACAGATTTCTGATACTTTACTGATATAATAACAGAAATGGTGATAATTTACTGATAATTGTCTCAATGTGTGTTTAGCAGAGGCACTTCTCAGTATTGTCTATGGTAGAGTATTTTCTGGAGTTTAGTAGCCATGAAAATGTAGCTGCTTCTAGTAGCTCCATGTGTCTTCAGCCTTAAACCGCAGTGGCAATTATGGCAGAAATGTAATGCCATGCTCATGGTAAGATGATCATTTCTATGATGCCCTGCCTGCGATTAAACAGGGATGTAGGATCCTAATATACAGTCCCTGGGAAATATCCTTTTCTTTTCCTAGGATTTATATACTTCCAAGCATGGTATGACTGGTAACTTCTCATTTTTGGTTTGTATCCAGTCAGCACATTTTTTTTACTTGAATTACCAATAAACTCATCCTTAAAGAATCTCTTCACTGAGCCAAAACTTCACATCAGATCTATTTTTTCCCCTAATGATGATTTAATGGCTTAGCTAACCAATGAAAAGTATATGTAGAAGAATCAATTTCATGTTGTACAATTTAACTCATGGTACAAGCTCCTGCCATAGCATATTCACTTGCCTTTTTCTTATTGAGAAAATAACATTTTAAATCCGGTATAAAGGCAGTTAATATGAACATGGCAAAAGGTTGACCTTGTAAGGGAAGAGAAAGGCTTAATAGGCTTATTAGGTCAATTGTTCCATAAACCCCAGGTTCATGGGTTAAATTATATTTAAATGATGTTGTCATATTAAGAGATGTTTATTGTGGTTGCGGTCCATAAAATTCCTCGGAAGGCCACATGCAGCCCCAAGTCTCCAGACTATCATTGATGTCATGTTTCTTATTTACCCATCCCTCATTCACACATGTGGTTTCAACAACAGATTTAAAAACAGGGTAAAGGCGGCTGATAAATCAATTATTTGTCATATTTTTTGTACGTGAAATAGTCAGACAGTCCCTTTAAAGGAAACAAACAGACAATACATGCTAAATGCTGGATGTGAAGGTCATTGCCACATGCTAGGAAAGTGATTTCACTAAAGGCAGTGATGATGTAGCAACAACTGCAGGTTGCTCTGGATTTGACATTACTTTACAACTGGGTTGCTAGCTATGAGGACACTGGAGGAAGTGAGTCATTTTGGAGAGCATTTTGAGAAAGCAAAGGTACTAGGCTGTGTACTAACTGTGAGGTCATTTAACCCAAACATAACATTGTGAATTCATTCATTTGTTGTTAGGAATTTATTTGGCCTCTCTGGAGAAAAAAGTAAGCCCCTTGTGATAAATATCCATCCAGGGGTGACCAGGTCCCCTAGGCAACCCGGTCACACCCCCCCCCCCCCCGTGCTTTGGCGCTCATGCAAAGTTCCGGGGGTTGCGTTGCGATGGGTCATTGCCCCCGCCGCTAATGACAAGCCGCGGGGGCAATGACAAAGGAGGAGGACTAGGGGTAGCCACAAGAGGCCTCGGCAGCTCTAGGCAGCTGCCTCTTCTGCCTACCCCTAGTTCTAGCCCTGTATCCATCAATGGCAACATACCGTTAGGAGTAGGTAATCTCAAAGGATTGAAATCGTCATTAGAATAGTGATATTGATTTGTTGAGGCAACCTAGCAATGTACTTGCTTTGTGTCTGTGTTTGTATACCCGTGTTGTTGTACAAAGAGCACTCCGTTTTGAACTGAAGAGGATGCTCTCATAAGATAACCGCTTCACTAGATGTTCAGATTTCATATAATATATTCTTACATTTTTGTAGCAGTAGGTTAAATGGAAACATTTGTGAATTATTTGGCTTACTTAGCATCAAGTGCCTTTGATAATGGAGGAATAAATTGCAGTCAACTCGCAGTCTTCTCATTTTTGTTCATCTTACACAATTTTTTAAAATCTTTGTTAGATAAAATGAATATAACTTATTGGCGTTAGAATATATATGGCATATATAAACTCACCATAAGGGCTGTTTGGTTCTGAGAGGCAGTTCCATATCTTATCTCTGTCTTGTTTCCTCTCATAATCCCAACTGTGCTTTGTGAGCTGTGGCAAGGACACAGCATTCTTAATGATGGGGGAAACATCAGGTGGAGGAATGACAGGAGAATCAACTCTTCCCCTGTTTGATGCACTTTGTGGCGATATCCACCCTGCTTTGCGTAACTTTTTGGTTATGTAGTTCAAGTGGTGGTGTCTTCGTCTTTCTTGGAGTTGGGTAAGAAATGAAGTATCCCCAAACACTTCTCCTTTCCTGCCCACATGCATAATGTGGCGGAAGTCCCCCATTGGGGGGCTGATCATTTCTGGTTTTAATGTCAAACGTTCCCGCCTGGAACGAGACACAAGGGTTTTGATGACAGGCAGATTCCCTAGGCTCATTGTTCCTTCTGTTTGTGATGACTATTAGAATAAGGTCAAAGAAACAAGGGACATGTGATACTAGGAGCGAATCATTTTCTACTTCACGTTCAAGTTCCAGCAAGTACACTCTGGAGAATTGTGTTTCTTTAGCTACCAGGAATCCTGATTTGTCAGACACATTAATCTTGTATTTGGCACGCAATGTAAATTGTATAATTATTCTGGATCTATGGCTTCTGTAAGGTCTTTGTATATGGAGAATTCTTGGTGAGAATGGATACCTTGGACAACTTTAGACTGACTCTATGTAGTAAATACATATGAGAAAATCCATGTGCTTCTTGATTGCCAAAAGAGAAGATAACAGAAGGCACTTGTGATGCTGAAGGCAATGGCTCCTGGAAACCTATATGCCGAAATGAAATCCTACAAAAAAACCCAAAAACAAATCATTAGAAATATATCTGGATAGCAGCAGTTATCACCTAACAGAATATTATTGAGAGCAATAATACAGCTCTTCTTCCCCAGCAATTCAAAATCTGTTCATTGAGGGCATGATTTATCAACACTTAAATTCAAATTCTTGCATGAATTCAAAACTTTTTGCACAAAAACTCCTAAATGCAAATTATTGTTTCCAAAACGCGAATGTTCGATATTTATTAAGTAAGTAAGTTGTAAAACTTTGGCATGTACAAGCTTGCAGGTTAATATAGAAGTCAATATGAGATGCCCCAGGCAAAAAGCATGCAGTTTTTCAATTTGGGTTTTTCAAGTTTTTCAAAAATGTTTTGACTGATTCAGAGCCATTAAAAATGTTTTTATATTCTGATTTTTTAATGAATAAACAAATATTTACGTTTAGTAAGATTTTGAGTATATTCGAATTGAAAAGAAAAAAACTTCTAAAATTTACAAATTTAATAAATAGGCCTGACTGCTTACAGACTAGGGTGCAAGAGGGTTCCTTAATGGTTACCAGATCAAAAATATAGCACTTGGTGCAGAGAGCAGCATCAGGGGCTGCAGCAGAGTCCTGTCTTTACTGCCTGTCTTAGTAGAGGGTCCCAATGTGGGCCTGACTATCCCTAACTTGCACTTCCTGACTATCCCTAACTTGCACTTCCTGACTATCCCTAACTTGCACTTCCTGACTATCCCTAACTTGCACTTCCTGACTATCCCTAACTTGCACTTCCTGACTATCCCTAACTTGCGCATCCTGACTATCCCTAACTTGCACTTCCTGACTATCCCTAATTTGCACTTCCTGACTATCCCTAACTTGCACTTCCTGACTATCCCTAACTTGCACTTCCTGACTATCCCTAACTTGCACTTCCTGACTATCCCTAACTTGCACTTCCTGACTATCCCTAACTTGCACTTCCTGACTATCCCTAACTTGCACTTCCTGACTATCCCTAACTTGCACTTCCTGACTATCCCTAACTTGCACTTCCTGACAATCACTAACTTGCGCATCCTGACTATCCCTAACTTGCACTTCCTGACTATCCCTAACTTGCACTTCCTGACTATCCCTAACTTGCACTTCCTGACTATCCCTAACTTGCACTTCCTGACTATCTCTAACTTGCACTTCCTGACTATCCCTAACTTGCACTTCCTGACAACAAACTGAGCAAAATGTGCAAGAAAAGGGCTAGCTGTACCCTTTTTAACATTTTGCACACTCTGTGTTCCTTTTTTATGACCCCCTTGTGTGTTTTTGCTTTGATTAGGCCTATTATTTGTATTTTAAGACTGCAGAGCTGATATATTAAAATTCACAATAAAAAAAACCAAACAAATGCAGCAAAAACATTATTGTAAATATGTCCAAGTTTGAGTTTAAGAGTCCAAGTTTTTTCCAAATTTTGAACATTTGAATTAAAAAACCTTGGCAACTAAAACTAAAAGTCAAAGAATCCATTATTCCATTATTATTTCATTCTAGTAAAGGTACAGGATCTGTTATCTGGAAACCCGTTAACCAGAGAGCTTCAAATTACAGGAAGGCCATCTCCCATAGGGGCACATTTACTAAGACACGAATCTGAACCGAATTGGAAAAATTCCGATTTGAAAACAAACATTTTGCGACTTTTTCGTATTTTTTGCGATTTTTTTCGGCGTCTTTACGACTTTTCAGAAATTGTCGCGACTTTTTCGTTACCAATACGATTTGCGCGAAAAAACGCAAGTTTTTCGTAGCCATTCTGAAAGTTGCACAAAATCTGCCGATTTTTTCATAGCGTTAAAACTTGCGCGAAAAGTTGCGCCTTTTTCGTAGCGTTAAAACTTAAAAGGTGCGACGTTTTGCGCAAGTTTTAACGCTACGAAAAAATCGCAACTTTTTGCGCAAGTTTTAACGCTACGAAAAATCGCCAGATTTTGCGCAACTTTCGGAATGGCTACGAAAAACTAGCGTTTTTTCGCACAAATCGTATTAGTAACGAAAAAGTTGCAACATTTTTCCAAAAAAATCGCAAAATAACGATCATTACGAAAAAAACGCAATCGGACGCATTCGGCCCGTTCGTGGGTTAGTAAATGTGCCCCATAGAGTGCATTTTAATGAAATGATTCTATTTTTAAAAATGATTACTTATTTATCTGTAATAATAAAACAGAACCTTGTACTTGATGGTAACTAAGCTGCATGAATCCATACTGGACGCAACACAATCCTATTAAGCTTATTTAATGTTTAAATAATTTTTTAGTAAACTAATGGGCTTATTTATCAGTTTTAGAGTTTGTGAATTAGAGAGTTTTTTTTAGATAGATAGATAGATGATAGATGATAGATAGATAGATGATAGATGATAGATTGATAGATAGATGATAGATGATAGATAGATAGATAGATGATAGATAAATAGTATACAATACAAAAGATAAATAAATAAAAGTACAATGGGTTAGTGAATGTGCTTAATTATACAGGAAATCCACACTGCAGTTATTACAGGACATTTTTAAATGAAATATTAAAGTAAATCTGTAAAATCTGCACCACTTCTATGACGTATTTTTATTCTATATTAAACAACATGTGAAACTGACCGAACTAGAATAATAATCAAGATATTTCGTATTCTGACCTTTCCAGCAAAGTGACAGCTTGTTTATCTCACTGAAGATTCCATTGAAATTCTGTAACTGCTGCTCTCTGATATGTTTGGCATTCCTCGTTTCTGCAAAACTCACTTCTATAGTATCTAGCACTGGTGTACACTATAGCAACTGAAATATGACTTGCAGCTGAAAGATTGAGAGTTATGCACATTAACCCTAACTTAGTCCCAGGCATCAACAACCAAAAACAATTAGTGAGATCTTGACCCAAATGCTTGTGGGTCCATTTCAAAATCTAGGAGAGAGAAAGAGTAATGATTGGGCGGAAGGGGAATAACAAACCTGAAAAATGTGACTGAGGAGGAGAAAGACAAAGAAGTGACCTCAAAAGGATGGAAATTCTTTGGTCTAACTGTTGTGCTAAAGAAATAAAAAACATACTTTACTCTTGCTTTCATTAGCCAATGTTGAGATTTCATGACCTTTTAATTTATAACTGATAATTGTATGTATAATACAAAGAATACTGATAACTGAAAATATAACACATATAACTTTAACTATGTGTAAAAATAAGCTGAAATCCATTTTTTATACCAGAAGCTATAGTATCCATTTGGTTCTCTTTCTTGTTTTAAATCTTGATGGATGAGGTGCTGCTCAAACCCACTGGTCCATCCTCGGATTCATTTAGATTTTGTTGGAAGCGATTGTTAAGTAGTTGGTGTTTTTGTATCTATGTACTTGTGGCAACAAGAGAGTTCCATACTGCTTATTAGCTATAGTGCCACCAATATAATATATAAGCCATCCATCATTATGCTTATAGCAGTCAGAAGAAAAAGGTTTCAGGGAAGCGTTGATAAAAGGTTATATTTCCCAACCAATATGTCTATACAAAGGTTGAATGTGCAACGTAAGGATAGAAAACAGGGGTGTAACTACAGAGAAAGCAGACCCTGTGGTTGCGGGGGGGGCAGGTAGTGCAGGGGTCCCAGTAAGGCCCTAATTAATAATCAGTTTTACTATATATCTTGGTAGAATAGGTCAACTTGGCAATGTTTTGGGGCCCTAAATTGAATTTGCTGTGGGGCCCAGTGACATCTTGTTACGCCAATGTGGCCATAGTTAAATCTTGTCATTTGGAAAGGTCACGAAATTATTTGCTCAGCTCTAGTTGATCTTATCATTTTGTCCCTGACCCAGTGATTAGAAGATGTGGAGGGTAGATCCCATGAGCTGAGGCCCACATCCTTTTGTTCTGTCTGGTACAATTAATATCTTAATGGGCATTGAGGAGATATCCTTCAGTGCTCTGCCATCCCCAAAATAAGTGGCCGACTTGGCTGCTAATATCTCCCTGCACAGGACACCTTTAGTCTGTATCTGCTAACTGCAAAAGCCAAGGAAGCAGTAACTGCAGGAAGGCCAGGGCTACGGTTTTGTTGCACTGCATAGAGAGTCTGTTTCATTGATTTTATACTTCAAATGGCAAGCCACAATATCTGACAGAAATACAGTAATTGCTTGTAAACTAGCAAGGTTCTAACAACAAAATGCCATAGAAAATCTAATTTTTATGTATCTTATATCACATAGATGCAATTAGCAAAGCTCGGAAGATTAAAACCACTTACGTCAATGAGGCTTAAGGCATAAGTTAATATGCTGGATGCTGCTTTGCTGTTTTCAGCATAAACATAGAGCAAGCACTCAACCTGCTCAATATGTACATAATACAGGCACGGAAGTCACAATACTAACCATAATTGTATGAATATGTATGTTCACCAGTGAAAGAATGGGGTTCATTTAGTTAGATGCATGGTGAAAGTGCAAATAACTTTTCACAGATTTTAAAAAAGGCTCACATCCATCAAGTTCAACCCTTTATTATTCAAGTAAACCTATGTAACTGCTAGTAGATCCAGAGGAAGGCAGAAATCCCACCAAAACCTCTCCAGTTCACCTCAGAAAATTCCTGCCTGACTCAGGGGGCAATTGGAACAGTCACTGGATCAACTTTTAACAAAAATCTAATTTCAGTAAAACTGTATTTTCTCACTTTCTAAAAAGTCACCCAACCAATTTTTTTAAGGTATCTGCTTGTGCAACTGCTTCAGTGAAACAATTCCACAGCTTCACAGCTATCACTGTAAAAAACCCTTTAACATCTTTTAATGGAACCTCCTTTGTTCTAATGTGATTGGTTGCCATTGTGTCTGTTGGAAGGGCCTACTGTGGAATAAACCATCTGTGTGTTGTATACATAATTATCATATCACCATAAAGTAACTTATTTCCAGTGTAAAAATTCCCAATAGTCTTTCTTCATAACTAACACCTTCCAAACCCTTCATAAACTAAACTGCTCCTCTTTTGGAATTTGTCTATTTCAATAATATGCTTTTTAAGCACTGGAAACCAAAACTACACTTCTAGAATCTTTGTTTAGAGGGAGAATGACCCTCTTCTCTTGTGAGTCTATAGCCCTTTCAATACAGCACAATACCTTGTTGTCCTTTACTGATGCTGACTGACATTGCTTCCTATAACTAAGTTAATTATCCACAAACAGTCCCAGGTCCTTCTCCATAAATGATTTGCCTAACTTAGTCCCATTGAGGGTATTAGTAGCTTGTATATTTTTTTACCCTAAATGCATACCCTTACATTTATCAGCATTGCATCTCATCTGCCCCTTTGCATAATAAATTGTTTTGAGTTTGTCCAGCTCCCCCTGAAAGGATGCCTCATCCTGGATGGAATTAATTGGCCTGCATAGTTTTCTGTTTTCTACAAACACTGATACACTACTTTCTTGGCTCTACTTCAAGTCATTAATGAACCATATCCATATCCTGAGCCATGTGTACCTTTACCATGCGAGTCCTGTAGCCCAGACTTCTCTATTGTATACATTGAGAAAAAGAGCTGACTAAGCATATTTGCTTTTCCAAGTACCCTGTATTCAAAATATCTCCATTTCTTTGGCTTTTCTTTGATTGATGTTCTTACATCTGCCCCTTCTTACAAGTGCACTGACGGGCATGACGTCAGCCTGTGTGCAGACATACAGAAAGAGGATAACGGCACAAAACCCCCAAAGTTTGCATGTTAATGCCAAGATCTTCTCCTTGAGTCTGTACTCAGGCTGACACTATGTTTGTCATTGCACCTATAAAAAGGAGCAGATGGAAGTGCAATAGCTTTTCTCTTTCTGGAAGAAAAAAAAGAAAAAACATCCGCCATGTATGATACCTGTCTTAATAAAGTCATATGCTTATCTTGTACTTTTTGGACTTGGCACATCAAGCAAGCAGTTCCTGATTACAATTACAAGTGTTTAAAGGACTTGTAATTTTTGAATACTTTCCTCTTCTTTCCTATTAACTGCTTCATATCTGAGGTAATCTATCGGTGGTACTTAATACTTTTAGATTTCTTTCCTAAGGCCAGAGTCCCACACAGCAGATCACTACAAAGGTTGAGAAAAGAGGAAGATCTGCCATGTTTGACTCTGCCCTAAGGGAATAAATACATTTACTATTACTTCTATACCATCATCTGAAATGATACCTAATGTATACAACAATTATCTGTAAGTGTTAAATTCAAATACTGTGAATGGGCTTTTGGAATACCTGGCCTGTCATAACTATGGACTAGTTTGTTGGACACTGTACAGAACGGATTAGCCAACTGGCTCTTATCTACAGTCAAACAGTGATTATGTGTTGGCTAATGTCACACTTGGCATTTTGTGTCTGCCACTCTTCGCTAGACAAGTCACCGAGACACAACATGAATACTCTCTCCAAGTGTTGTTAATTCAGACGGGGTGCTTACGAGACACAGGCACACCTGTCACTGAAAATATGGCCATCTGTGTTGGGCCAAATCATTGACAACTTGTCTGTTCTTGTTTTTGGCTCTAAAAAAAGCTAAGGTAGATATTTTGCTGATATTTTTGTGTTATTAATCATTAGTTTTTTTGTTTAATTCAATAAAATCATCTATCTATCTATCTATCTATCATCTATCTATCTATCTATCATCTATCTATCTATCTATCTATCTAACATTTGTCTTTCTGTCTGTTGGTACTTCTACATAAAACAATTGTAATTAATGGGAAATGTTACTGAAATAGACCCTGAAGCCCCCCCCCCAAAAAAAAGAGACTTAATTCCTTTATTATGTCAAGAAAGGATCTTTTTGAACACAATAAACTGCACCATTTTCTCCCTTAAACTATATGGAGAGCTGTTAGTTTAAAGCAGTGGTTCTCAACCTGTAGGTCGGGACCCCTTTGGGGGTCGAACAACCCTTTCACAGGGGTCACCAAAGACCATCGGAAAACACATATTTCCGATGGTCTTAGGAATAATTTTATGGTTGGGAGGTCACCACAACATGAGGAACTGTATTACAGGGTCGCGGCATTAGGAAGGTTGAGAACCACTGGTTTAAAGTAACAGGTTGTGTGCTGGGTTTACTCGGATGGGTTGAACTTGATGGACAATGGTCTTTTTTCAACCCTATGTAACTATTTAACTATGTAACTATGTAACTATATTCTCCTTTCTCTTTTTGGGAACTCTGCACATTTTCAGTGTTCCCATTTTGAATACTAGATGCCACCATTTTCATACCAGTACAGGTATAGGATCTGTGATCCGGAAACCCGTTATCTAGAAAGTTGAAAGGCCATCTCCCATAGACTCCAGTTTAATCAAATAGTTCACATTTTTAAAAATGATTTCCTTATTCTCAGTTATAGTAAAACCTTGTACTTGATCCCAACTAATAATTAATCTTTACTGAATGCAGAACAATTCTATCCTAACTTAAGGTATGGAGATTCAGCTTTCTGGGTAACAGGCCCTATATCTGTACCTCCTTTTATTTTATCTTTTCTCTACTATCTTTTTATTGCGCTCTGTAATATCTATAGCATGTAATAAATCTGGGCTTTGGCCACATCCCAGCACTTTTACATGATTAGGATTAGGATAAGAGATATATATTAGTGAGTGTATGGAGTCTGGCATGATTTCTTCATTTGTATGAAGTAAAAATTGGCTAAAGTTCATATTCATAGCATCTCGTTCGACTGCTACTTTTATATTTTTCCAATCTGAACATAATTTTTCTATTTTTCCTGTACTCTCTCATCAAAACCCTAAATTTATTAGATTCAGACCTTTCTGTGATTCTTTTCTAAATCAGACTTGGGTGTTTCTTTTGCAAAAGTCACAAAGGATTTTGGCACAGATCACCTCCAAATATAGTTAACTGATATAAACAACATGGAGTAATTATTAACCAAAAATGCAATGATCAATGATTAAAACAGAAAGCAGCAGCCCAAATTCAGTGGAAAGTGCAGTGCTGAGGGTGCAATGCAGCTCACAGGGTAGCCAGCAACTACAGGGCCTGGTACTGTTCTATTCCCACCAGTCATATAAATGCACAGGTTACAGGGAGGGAAGGATAGTTGATACCTAAGTGCCTCCAGCTCCCCACCTAAACCCTTCAAAAAGTATACAGCACTCTATTCATCAGGGAGGCACAGGTATTTCTAATCCATTCAGGCAGTTTGCTCTAGTTTTTTGTGATAAACATCCTGCCCCAAGTGTGACATTAAGCCCTATAAAGATTCAAAATGTTTGTCATATGTAGAAATCATGTTTTTGATGTTTTTTTTATATGAAAAAAATTGAATCAATAAAAATTTCCTGTGTAAAAGCAGCGATTAGAACCTTTTGCCCTCTGAAATAAAAAAAACATTCATCTATCCAGGGGTGCTGCTGCCATGAGGAGTCAGGAAAACCTCTGTATCTGTAGGATTTCCAATGGCTACAGAAAATACTGTATCTACCTTGATATAATATTTGTGCAGCTGCTTCTTTATAAAGTCGGGGGGCTTCTTATAATTCTTATTTCCTCCATCCTTTAATGGCACAGCCATTCCTGTAGTGTGTATGAAACATGTCAGCGACGGGTTTGAGCCTAGATTAATAGCACGCTACTAAACTAAGCAGGGAACAGTCTAATTGTTAGGAGTCCCCAAGGGGCTGAGATGCCTCAGTCTGATGATAATACATCAATTACTTATGAAAGCAGGGGTTACTTATATTACCAAGAGTAAAGCAGATTTATGTATCTGCTTGTGTAATATCCCATCTAACATTTGATGTGGTCCACAGACTCTAATGGATGATTAATATTGATTATCTTTGCTTACAGCTGTAGGGTCAAACCCGGATTGGTTTTAGTGGAATTTGTTTTTATAGCCTGACCAGTTACCAGGGGTGGCAAAAAGCCACTTCTGGTAACTTAAAGAGACAAAATTCTGATTTTTCAATAAAATTTTAGCTCTACTATGCTCTCTGCACTAGCAATGCGACCCCCCTCGGCCCCCTTCAACCTGAGAAACCAAAACAAGGGGAGGGGGGTTGGCGGCATCAACTTGGCTGCCTCAGGGGGGTAAGGACCCCTGAGGTGAAGCTTCATTCATTATATATATATATACACATTTATTCAACTCATTTTTCAAGAATCTCCCCATTTTGAGTGATATATATATATATATATGTTATTCTATAACTATAAGGAATTTTAAGTTTCCTGTGCGTCATTTCTCACTTACCTAATTTTTTCCCAATTTTGACCTTTTTACTAAGTGTTCCTAGCTCACCTTACAGGTTTATGTTTGACTGTTATCAGCCAGTGGGTAAACAGACACTTATCAAATGGCATTCCACTGCAGCTACTGCACAAATCGCTGACCTCACATACAGACATTGCTGCCTCATGGGTGACCCATTAATCATCCGACTGTTTGTAGATTAAGTTTGAACCCTTTGGAGACTTCAAGTTTTAGGGACAAGATAAAGAGGAATACAATGTGCAGGCATCCATTGTGGCTCCAGAAGAGAAGGCAGCAAAAACACTTACCTCCCACCAATTGCATTTATTTCAGGTTGGCCCTGACATCCATTCCTCATGCCATGCCCCACACATAGAACCTATGCTATGTGTAGTACAAAGGAACAAACATAGTAGCAAATACAGGGCCATTTAGGTTGAAAGAAAGACTAAATAGTTTTAAAATGTTCTCCAGTCTCCTGCTACCTTTTTTCTTTAATAGCAGTCATTGTTTTAACATAGGTAGTAGCATAAGCACACTTAGATTCAGTAGGATCCAAGGCCTAAACCAAATACTGGATTTGGTGCATCTCAAGACACTGCTAGATGCCATAGCTCCCATCTCCCATAACCTTGGTCAGTATAAGCAGGTGACATATGGACAGTTTAAGGCATTTATATTGTGCAGGGAAGGGTGGAAAGTGCAAATAATTGCACATCTGCCATATTGTTACACTGTGTGCATTGCCCTGCATGCAGAAGAAATGCACTTTAAAGTGTTTTGATACCTGTGCCCCCCTGCCTTTTCAAGGTTCTTTGGTTATGGTTTTGTGAATGGTGGACTGGGAAGCAGCTGCTGCCTTTTTTAATGCTAGAACTATGCCACATGCTGGTCCAAGTCTTCATGAACATTAACAGCAGTAGATATTTAGACTTATATAATCTCTTTTAGCTGGATGAATAGCAGCATTTGTCTTTCTTGTCCTCCCTCTTATCAGCTCTTAATGGTTGTCTGTTGGGTACATATTAGCCTTAGGAAAGGACTTCCTGGATAATACAATGACAATATTCAGTACAATCTCACTCCAGCATCTTTTATTTATATATACAATCTATATATGTGTGTGTGTATATATATATATATATATATATATATATATATATATATACATACATACTTTACAGAGAGAAATTGTGCATGGCTACCAATAAATCAATACATACTTTAATGGGATTAATGAAGAGCAAACTATTTGACAACAGGAATTTTCCTGAGGATATTTGCCCCACTGATAAGCCTGAACTGTATCAGATAATGAATAAAAAGTGACGCCATTTCCATCACTACAGGTGTTATAGCTATGATAAAGTCTCCCAACCCCAAGCATTTCTTTCTCACTATGAAGAGCTCTTTTGTATGTGTTCTGATGTGCCCTGGCACATTGTACTACCTGGGAATGGTGGGTGCTGATTAATGGCTCCCATTAACCCATTTATCACACTATGGGGCTGATTTACTAACCCACGAATCCGACCCGAATTGGAAAAGTTCCGACTTGAAAACGAACATTTTGCGACTTTTTCGTATGTTTTGCGATTTTTTCGGATTCTGTACGAATTTTTCGTTACCAATACGATTTTTGCGTAAAAACGCGACTTTTTCGTATCCATTACGAAAGTTGCGTAAAAAGTTGCGCATTTTTCGTAGCGTTAAAACTTACGCGAAAAGTTGCGCATTTTTCGTAGCGTTAAAACTTAACGCTACGAAAAATGCGCAACTTTTTGCGTAAGTTTTAACGCTACGCAAAATGCGCAACTTTTTACGCAACTTTCGTAATGGATAGGAAAACTCGCGTTTTTACGCAAAAATCGTATTGGATCCGAAAAATTCGTAAAGAATCCGAAAAAATCGCAAAACATACGAAAAAATCGCAAAGTACCGATCATTACGAAAAAAACGCAATCGGACTCCATTCGACCCGTTCGTGGGTAAGTAAATCAGCCCCTATGTATACGTCAGCAGAAAGGTGTCTCATGAGATTTTTTTTTATAGTTTGGTCCAGTTAAAGGTTGATATTGAACATTACTAATCCCAAGCTTTGTTCCCACTAACCCTCCCTAATATCCCATTGTTTGCTTCTCATTGTCTCAGAGCTCTGTTAATTGGGGGAAGTTTACATTGGTTTTCCTGCAGACCTTTCCTAGTGAAATTCTTCAGAGCCCAAATACGACTTCCTTCCTTCAACTTTTCAGCCTGTGTGTCTTATCCATCACTAGGCATCAGCCTGAAGCAGTTAAATACACTCCCTAGCACAAGGCTAGTCTTATGTATTAGGAGTCAGTACTTTTTTCCCACAAGGCAGTCACTGACAGGCATGCTTTATTCAATCAGTTCCAGTTTAGTTTTGCCCAAAGAGATTTTGACCCCCATTTAAAATCTGGAAAGAGTCAGAAGAGGAAGGCAAATAATGCAAAAACTATAAAAAATGAAAACCAGTTGAAAAGTTCATAATAATAAGCCATTATATAACATACTAAAAGTTAGGGTGAACCACCCAGTCCTGAATAGAGTTGCCACCTTTATTAACTAATAATACTGTCCAGGGGATAGGGGAGGGGCTGGGCAGGGAAGGTAGGGGTGGAGTTATGATGTTAAATGGGCAGGGTTGTGATGCAAGAAGGGGTGGAGCAATGATGTGACGGGGTGGCGAGGGAAGGATCTGACGGTATAAAATATTTTGACAGGGATGACCTCAGAGCAAGAATTGGGGGCGGGCCAGGGGTGCAGAATAATAGATGATTACAGATTTACTGTCAAATACATTACCAGTAAATTTGTAATACTGGATCCGGCCTTGGTTGGTATTTTACCAGCCAAGGCCGACCAGGTAGCAACCCTATGTAGCAACTGATTCATGCCCATCTCCCTCTCGCACTTTATTTTTGAAAGAAATTTAATAAATTAGCTGCCCTTGCAATGAATAACTCACTTCAATGCTGATATCTAAATCTCCTTTATTGTAATCCTACTTAATGTAAGTCACCATCCTATACTTAACCCCCCTGGTTAAAAGGTGTCATCCTAAGAGATAATAATGCTTTGTGAAAATGAATTTGTACACACTGGGAGCAATTAATGTAGTCAGGCACCAGTTAGCACTATAGCAATTAGTGGAGCAGTGTGGGAGGTTGGACAGGAAGCCAGTTTAGATTGTGAAAGTGAATATATAGTTTATCCTTTAGTAGGGAACTCATGGATGACAGTTAAAAGACAGATATACAATAGAACCCCAATTTTACATTTTTCAGGAGACCAGAAAAAAATGGTGTAAAATCTGGGAAAATGTAAAATCAAGGATATGTATTATGCATTACATATTGGCATGACAAAAACAGTGTAAAGTGAGGTAAAATTAAAGTTGGGGTGTGTAAACTGAAGGTTTCACTGTATAAGCAGGTTGTGAAACTGCACTGAGTAGGTTTTAACTAAACAGTAATGTCATAGCAAAAGCAAAGTTTGATCCAGCAACCAACCAGATGTTGCTTTTTAAATAGCACACCAATAAAAACTAGCTACTGAATAGTTGGGGATTTGGAAATTAAAATGGAAAATGAACATTAAAGAAAAATAAATTATAAGTAAAAATAAAACTGAGCCCAGGGCTGTACCATCATGGCCCTGCTCCCTTCAGAAAAACACATTGCAGGACACTATCCACTCAGCAACAGGACCTGCAATGTACCCACACCCATGCGTCAGCCCCCCAAACCTGGCAATCCTTACTGGGACCACTTGACCCCATGTGCAAAGCAGCAGTTACATAGTCTGCTTCCCCAGTACATTTGCTAGTGATGAAGCCCCACAGTCACTGAGTCAATGCCCCTGCTGTCTGGAAGAAGTCATTATACAAAGGCTTATAATTAATGAATTAAGTTATATATAGGGAGTGCAACTATCCTTCTAAATGAGGAAGGGGCTTGAAGGAAACAGGTTTGTATCATGGTTATCATTTATTTATATAGTGCCAGCAAGTTAAGCAGTGCATTCATTTATAACAAACAATGGTCTGCAAGACTCAACAAGGGTCAACTCTATATAAAGTAAAGCTATCCAGTTGCAGCTCTATAGCTGTGTTTAAACTACAATTTACAGCATTAAGTTGCTGTTCATCCACAGCTTGGACAGCCAAGCTCTACAGTGTTTTATGCAAACATGGTCTGCTGGGATCTGAGCCATAAGAGTCAGTGGTCCAAAAGGAACTGGACCTAGGAGGGAACACTGAAGGGCTATGGTATAACTTACACTTTATATAGGTAAATAGGTAAATAAAACTAATGAGTAAAACTGATTATATGGCATTCCCCTTTAATTATAGTCTTGTGATACAGTATATTCACAGTATGAGGGCACATTTGATCCTGTTCTCTTTAATCCTTCTGTTTATAGTTTTATTTCTTACAGCCTATAAAAGCTGATATTCTGAGAACAGAAAAGGGAAGGTATGTAGCCACTATGAGCTCTCTAGAAGTTTCATGCCCTAAGCTGGCTACAACCTGACTGTAAAATGATAGTTTTAATGGCACTAATACTTTCCACGAAGGACCACCCACTTCTCCTTGGCTATTTTAATTCTCTGTCTCTGTTTGTCTTTCCCTGGTTTTCATTTTATGGGCTATGGTTTCGTCTTGTAAGCAGTTTCCTATGCATCTCTAGGGCTCACTTGAAAATATCTTTCATTCATTGCAATAGGGGAGATTTTAAGATAGGCCAAAAAAGGGCATCTTTTCTGGGCACCCAGCATCACCGGGGTGGGAGGATGTAGATAAAAGCACAAAAAGGGTGGCAGCATTCACCTGTCTGAAAGCAAATATCTGGTTGGTTGCTAATGACTTTGTACAAATATTTATTGCATTACCCCCCATTATTACATTATGCAATATTTAGTATATACAGTACATCAGGAATATGTCAGTTACGACCCTCTAGATGTTACTGATATACAACCACCAGCACTCAGATTGGGGCCCCAGTCTTCCTTTTCCTTCTCTTATATCTGGCTTTGCATAAGAAGAAGGGGACAGAAACAGACAATGGGAAGAGTGAAATGAGTTATAATAAAAATGGCTCAGTAAAAAAAAAGCACTGAAGCAAATGCACACTTCAGAGATGGTCAAGAAACAGACATAAGAACGAGTTTGACTTAAACTTATCCAGTGCAGGAAACCATATCAACCAATCAGGTGCCACGCTTCATTGTTCTAACTGCTCTAGCCTGACCAGCAAATTGTTGATTGGTTGCTATGGACTGGAACACATCTACCTCATGTCTTTATTCATAGAACTGCCATGCTGATTACCTTAGATGGTACTTTTATTAGCACTGTCTGCAGAGTCAAACAATAAGGCAGCTACTACTCATGTGAATACAATAAATACAGAAAAAGGAGTTAATTTATGAACTAAGTTGTTTGGTTTAGAAATGTTATTGATTTATCTACTTTGTACCTCATATCTGCCCAGCAATACTGCAGGTGTGGAGGTCTCCTTGCACACTAAGCGTGTGCCTGAAATACCAGGAAAATTCAGTGGGCACAGACATGAAATTGAAAGAAAATTCCCCAACTAAACAGCGGATAAATCCATGACATTTCTGCAATGAGAGCCCAAACCTTTATCAGAATAACTGAGCATTGTATAAACTGGAAGGTACATTAGAGTTTAATAATAAATAGGAACGCAAACGGACAGACTGTTTGTACTGGGAGAGATAACGGTGCTTTGAGGGAAAGTTTCCTACTGGGTGAATACACAGAAGTATAGCAAATGGCTGGGCAACTTGCTTTCTTACTGGTGCTGATGAACTACAAGTCTCAAAACCTCCTGGCATCTTTTGACTGTTGGTGGAATGATGGGAGCAACAATATTAAGAGGGGCCGCTGATGCCTGGCTGCCACTTTTCATGGGATAACACTAAAGGAATCTAGCATTAGTACATTTTGAATAGATGGGAATCAGCACAATAAAACATATAAATGAATACAAAAGAACATAGACATTCAAGACTATGTGATTAGCGTTAGAGACAAGAGATAGGAGGCCCCTGCCTTGTAGAGCTTACAGACTTAGTTGGTGGCTAACAGACTTTTATATGAGGACAGTTTCCACCCATGGTCTGAATATACACAGGTAAGTTTAATGGCTACATGAATATGTTAAGGACCTTAAACTGTAAGCTCCTCAGGGGCAGGGACCTATTCCCTGTGATATTGCTGCTATATAATAATAAGAGGGAGGAATATTTTGGCAAATTGCATGATTGTTAAACATTAAACTGCCACAATGTTGTCCCTGTAACATCTGGAAAATCTGGTATAGAAAGGGAAAAGATGCCGGCGGCTAAACAAAAGCAGCCTGAGGTTCCCTAATGGTATAACATTTTGTATGGCAGGAAGTTATAGCAAAGAAGAAAAGCAGGGATACAGAAAGCCTTGCCTCCTATGTGTTTATGATTATAGTATTTTAATACCTTGCCTCTGTCCTGGCATGCAGTGCAATTAAAGTACAAGTTAACATGTTAAAGAAAACTAGATTCTAGTTTCTTATTCCAAGAATGCATATCCAAATGAGCAGTTACATAGCAGTTTGGGACATTCCCTAATATACAACAGCAGAAGAAGTGAGCAGGAATTGAGTTGATATTGGGGTTACCTGTTCTTGCCTGTTTTTCACTCTATTCTCCTTTCATCACGGAGTCTCGCTGCCATATCATCTCCCTTACAGGCTGCAGTAGGAAAGTGGTAGCTGGAACTCCAGGCATGTAAGAAGCTGGTAGGGAAAGGGCTGGGACAAAGCAAAAGGCAGTGACCTATAGAGAGAGGAGAGAGGCTGTGAGACGAGAGGAGGGAAGTTAGAAAGTAAAGGGAGTAGTGCTGGGCTGGGAAGAGCAGGGAGACAAAGGGATACAAATATGAATGAAGAAATACAGAGAAACCCAGTTTAGAGGACAGAGAGGAAGGAGGATGAGTGGCTGCACAAAGACAAATCAATGAAGTACAGTAGATGAAGAAATTTCATTTACTGTCGCAGATCATGTTTTTTAACCATATTGTTGCAGTTTTGCCATCATGGTGCTCAACCCCCTGTATGTAATGAACTAGTAGGAAAGTAAATAGCAGAACAGTGATAGCATTAGTCCGATTCACTTGGCAGTTGCAGGTATTGACGAACCCAGAAAATACCCCTGGGCAGGGCCTGAACTAGGAGTAGGCAGAAGAGAGACGTGCCTGGGAAGCAATGATGAGGTGGCGGCAGGCAGGTACCTCTTCTTTCTACCCCTAGCCTGTGCTCTCTTGCCCCCGCCACTGCTTGTCATGTGTGGCACCCCCCCTCAACCAGAGAACCTCACCCCAGGGGCCCACCAAACCAAGAGCCCCAGCCATAGCCACCCCACCCCCTTGCTATGTACATGGGTGAGCAGAGCCACCTCAATAGTGATGGGCTAATTTGCCAGGCATGGATTCGTTGTTGCCTGCATCAAAAAATCGTCACACACGTAAAATAATGATGGGAGTCAAAAAAAAGTGCGACAAGCAACATTTTTGCCGTTTCAAGAATTTTTCCTTGTTTCGCGAATCTTTTCAAAGATTTGCAAAGTTTGTGGCGATGCGAAAGGGGACAGATTTGCTCATTACTAAACCTCAACAAAATATGGAACCTAAGGTGAAAAAAATTAGGTGGTTGTGCTTCCCCCGTACAAACACCCAGTGTGACATTCGCCTTAGAGCTCTCCTTACTCCCTCTGTCCTAAGACTTACTGTCCTTATAGTTTTAGTCACTTCATTTCTTTTAAGACCTGTACTTATTTCCTGTATTCTCAAAAGAAAAAAAAAAGCTCAATGCTGGTGATCCCTAAGCTTAGCTTCTCAACAGCAGCCCAGAGCACACTGAGCATGTGCAGTGCCACTGACGCTCAAAAGATGGCCGAATAAGATCCAAGATATGGAGGTCCGGTGGACAAATTTGAAGACCTGAATCATGATTGTTATAGGGCTGCTGAACCTCTGACCTGGCACTGTATATATATATACTGTACACAGTATTTCTATCCATGTTCGTTTTAACATTTAGTCCTTTCCTATAGTTGTATTCACTACTTCTGTCCCCTTTGTGCTTACTTTACCATTGATAATACAGCAGAACTAGGAATTCCAATAACTCCCAATAGTCAGATAGTGAGGAATGTCCAAGACATTCAAAGCATTTAAAATTTCACTGACCTTCAGATAGACCCCCCCCCCTCCCCACTGAATGCATTGGGCCCTATAGAGGGAAGGGCACAGTGCTAATGTGAATGTGAATCTCTGACTTTGCTCCGGGTTTGTTAAGAAAAGACAAGAACACATTCTTAATCTTCTAATTTGTCATTTTATCAACCCTTGGCTTCACCTATTCTTCTTTTCCCGGAATCTGCAGTCTGTGGCAACTGCAAGCCCACTACTTATAAATGCCAATTCTGTTTTGTCGCTTGTTTTATTACTCACTTCGTTTCCTAATTTCTTTTGTTTATTGCCTTTCCCTCTTGTTCGCAAATCTTTTGTCAGACATCAGTGAAGGGGTTAACTAAATACTTGGCATCTTTTCCAAATATGTATGTTCTTTCTTTCCAGTGTCACATAAACTCCACGCTCCTTCTTTTCCCAGATGGATATTTTCTCTCTCTCCCATGAGACAAAGGGGTGGGGAATGGAGGACTTTGGCCTCCTCTCCTAAAACTGTATTGTATACAAGACTGAAATGCTTGATTCTGGCTTATTGCAAACATTGGGTATAAGTAAAGTAGAAGTTCATATTGAGCTAAACTAATACTAAATAAATGATGGAACATTTTATTGAGTGACACTGAGGAAATATAGCGAACTCTCAACTACAAATCCCATAATCCCCTCAAGTGTTTTATATACTGTAATTCTGTCCCTCTCACTCCCTCTTTCACTGTTTGTACCTGCTTCCTTCATGTAAAGTTGTTTTATGGTGGGAATATAAATGAAACAGACTTTATTAATGTATCTGCTGAAAAAATCCAGACTTTTTTTTTCACTGATATTAATTATGTGCTGTATACACTGTGTGCGCCAGATGCATCAATACAGTCTGCTGTGTCTGTATATATGCTTATATCTTTCATTTATAATGATGAATGTCTAAATGGCACCTTCCACATGTTACTGGATTACATTTCCTGACACCAAAGGCTGATATTTTAGTTGACCAATATCTAGAGGGCGGCATGTTTGATTATACCTTTTAACATGTCTTTGGATGTATTTTGCTTAGAAACTCACTAGTAGGCATGGAAATTAGAAAGCAGCAACAGATCCACCAGGGGTACCTACAGTACATACAGGTGCATCATGATATATCCAATAAAGAAGAAGTAACAAGTATGGTTAAACCTAGATATATGTTATTCAAATATCTATACCATACATTTGCTGCTTATCCTCATCCATTGAAAGTAGGAACAAATAACCTTCTCTATTCCAATGTGTTCTGTTCCTTTGCAGTACAAAACTGGTTAACTGAAGCTAAAATATTTTTACAGAAAGGCAGATGGAGGTTCAGGAGGGTCACACAATTCCCTCAGCAGACATTCCCTCCTACAGCTGATACAGTCTGGATGTCACAGGGCAGACAGTGTGGGTGAAAGAACATTGGAGTCAAAGGCACTAGCTGGGCAGTGGAAAGGCAGCCAACCCAAGGGCTGAAACCAAGCAGCCATGGAATGTGTCCATAAGATCAGCCCTGGAAGATGTCCATGAAAGCAGCCATGGAAGGTGTCCATTAGAGCAGCCATGGAAGCTGTCCATAAGATCAGCCATGGAAGGTGTCCATAAGAGCATCCATGGAAGATGTCCATAAAATCAGCCATGGAAGCTGTCCATAAGATCAGCCATGGAAGGTGTCCATAAGTGCATCCATGGAATGTGTCCATAAGATCAGCCATGGAAGGTGTCCATAAGAACAGCCATGGAAGCTGTCCATAAAATCAGCCACGGAAGGTGTCCATAAGAGCATCCATGGAAGGTGTCCATAAGATCAGCCATGGAAGCTGTCCATAAGAACAGCCATGGAAGCTGTCCATAAGATCAGCCATGGAAGGTGTCCATAAGAGCATCCATGGAATGTGTCCATAAGATCAACCATGGAAGGTGTCCATAAGAGCAGCCATGGAAGCTGTCCATAAGATCAGCCATGGAAGGTGTCCATAAGAGCATCCATGGAATGTGTCCATAAGATCAACCATGGAAGGTGTCCATAAGATCAGCCATGGAAGCTGTCCATAAGATCAGCCATGGAAGGTGTCCATAAGAGCAGCCATGGAATGTGTCTATAAGATCAGCCCTGGAAGGTGTCTATAAGAGCAGCCATGGAAGCTGTCCATAAGAGCAGCCATGGAAGGTGTCCATAAGAGCAGCCATGGAAGGTGTCCATAAGAACAGCCATGGAAGCTGTCCATAAGACCAGCCATGGAAGGTGTCCATAAGAACAGCCATGGAAGGTGTCCATAAGAGCAGCCATGGAAGGTATTCTTAAGAGTAGCTATGGAAGCTGTCCATAAGACCAGCCATGGAAGCTGTCCATAAGAGCAGCCATGGAAGGTGTCCTTAAGAGTAGCTATAGACACTGTCCATAAGACCAGCCATGGAAGGTGTCCATAAGAGCAATGACTAACTTTACAGCTGTTGCACGCAGGAAAAATTAGGAACCATATTGTCAGGTGCTCTATACCAGAAACTCTCTGGATGCTCTAGGACGGCAGCTTTCAAGTGAAGACTATAGATGGATGCTGAGATGGCCTACAGTGCTAACATTTGTATGTACAGTAGTACGCAGAGGCTTTCAGGCTATGTGAGGTTGTCCTGTATAGTAATCTTCTAATCTAATCTAATGGGTGCTGCTGAAGCACAAGTAGATGATGGGTACATTTAGTAATTTGTTAGATTCAGTTTG
Organism: Xenopus tropicalis; assembly: GCF_000004195.4. Taxonomy (NCBI): domain Eukaryota; kingdom Metazoa; phylum Chordata; class Amphibia; order Anura; family Pipidae; genus Xenopus; species Xenopus tropicalis. The sequence continues at coordinate 122,895,972 of NC_030680.2, forward strand.
AATTGATATTTACGAACAGTAAAAGTGAATTCTCTGGGCTTAAAGCTTTTGCTCCTCATGCTCCTTCAACGTCCCACTTCTTTTTTAACCCTCCCATATCCCTTTAAAGCAATGCTTACACACTGGAGGCCAATGAGCAGGTGTAGGGCATCTACAGACACCATGTTTATTTTAGTTTTATTAGCTAAAACTCTAAACAAGCATTGATCACTTGCGCTGCTTGGGTCAAGACGTGATCATTTGTGCACATTTGGGGGTATATTTATCATGCTGTGTAAAAAGTGGAGTAACACATTACTGGTGATGTTACTTATAGCAGCCAATCAGATGCTTTGCTTTAGTTTTCTAACTGTTGAATTCTATTTGCTTATTGGTTGCCCTGGGCAACATCACTGGTAATGCCATACATCGCTTATTACACAGCATGATAAATATACCCCATACTGTACATTTGCTCCTCAAGTTTTTGGATTACTGGATAATTACTTATACATAAAAAATCTGGAACAAACAGCTGAAAGCACAGGGGTAGAGGGGGTATCTTACTAAAAATTGCAATGCTTTTTTTAGTTCTAGTAACCCATAACAACCAGGAGGTAACCTTCCTGGGAAGCTGTTTCAAAGCAAATGTTTAATGGTTGCTAACAGAGCTGGAGCAAACTTTGCATTGGTTTCGTACACAACTTCCTTTAATCAGCAGCAGATTTCAAGTTCTGTTCCCATAGGAGACAGGGGCTTGGCACCACCAAGTTGGCATACTGGAATCGGACCAGCAGACTTTTCCGGTGAGGAGTCCTTCAGAATATTTTTAGGAGCATATGACAAGCACAGATGTGCTATGTACCATTCACCATAAACTACGCTGGAAAATATGCTCTTTTCCCAGCTTCATAAAAATGAAAAATCAGCACATGAGCAATGGCATTTTTCCACCAAATGCCAAAGTCATAAAGTAATTTCTCTTCTGAACCCTTTTACTTTTTACTACAGTTTTCTATTTTGAGAGCTTTTCCAAGTTATTTGCAAGCATATTTTTAAACTGCTAAACAGGGACCCAGGTGGACTCCCATATCTAGTGAGTGTCAAATATAGAAGGCTGTACTGGTCTGGAGGGAGGCCACTCCTTGCCTCAGGCTGTTGGCACAGCTCCTAATGGGGCATAGAGAGCTGTATGCAGAGTGGAATGCTATTGGAAATGCCCCATGGATATGGGACTGCTGGCTAAGCAGCAAGTGCTGCAGATCTAAAGGTCCAAAGTTTAGCCACAGAAAATATTCAAATGGCTCAGAACACAACAAATGTGTTTAGAAAAATAAAACTTTAAATACTCTTATACTGGAATTTTCCAATTCAACCATATGCTACAATATAACTTGCCCAAAGTCACAAAAAAACAGACACAAACCAGTAGCTCCATTCCAGTTGTTAAGGCTTTGCAGTTAAGTTAATTCTTATATATGAAAGCGTCATAGTTAAAAAAGGTAAATGCATGGAAATGTGCCCCAAATCATAGGACAACCCAATTCAGTTAAGAGATTCTGCTAAATGCATTTTGACTTTTCAAAACCTGAGCTGCTCTTTCTTGGGGCTCTGTAAATACAATTAGACCTTGGTGTTATTTATACCCTTTATGTTTGTGAAACCTTTAGAATTAATATGGTACAATAAGATTTTTCCATGCCTTTAGAACTGCATATCGGTTTATATTTGAGCAGCGGTTTTTGTTTAGAGAAAATGGTAAATTGCATTTGGGACTTCTCAAAAGAAAATCTACTTTGTTTTCTTCAGAAAGATTTAAACATAGATCTGTTAATGTGATTTCCTAGCATGAAGTGCATTCATAGTAGGAGTGGGGCGGCTCCAGAGCACACTTCACTTTCCAATATGCTAGAAGAGCTCATAGAGGCAAAAAAACAGAGCAGGTTGAAGAGGCAGGTTAGCTACACATGGCTCCCATAACCGCGAGGAATCATTTAGTCCTTAAAATACCATGTGGAGTGGGAAAGTGTGAGGCAGAGGAGAGAAAGGGAAAAGATAGAGTAAGAAGCAAAAGAAAAAATGAAAATATGTTGTGTATATAAAGTGGCTTTACCTTTACTCAAAGTACAATAAAATGTGTTCAGAGACTTTATTACATAATTATATTTTTTGGAATACAATGGGCTATCACACTGCTTTCTTTGTTATGAAAGAGAAGAATAGGTTTAGCCGAATGGTACAAGCGGGGTTTATTCATCAAATGGATGAATAAATGTTTGTTAGAAGAGAACCATAAGGGGCATTTATGACCACAGGGCAAGTGTGGTCACACTTAAATGGATGCAAATGCTGTGGTTATTGATTTGGTCCAAAAATTGCACTTTGCACCTAGTAAGCAAATCTTAACTGACCTTTTAGCCGGGGGTTTAGGGGTATCCAGAACAGTGTTATCCCCAAATCTCACCCTGAATGACTGCTGCATACGATGGGAAGAACAGGTCTACAAGTATATTAAGCAAAGTGCATTTTGGATACAATTGTCATGGTTTTCCCCCATAATATAGCATTTTTTCCCCAGAATTCCAACTTCATTGCAGTTGCAAGGGTGAGTTGCACCTGACACAATTCTGGCTGATGTATCAAAATGGATGCAATTGTTCTTAGGCTGATGCCACACGTGGCATTTTTCCGCGGCATTTTTTCTCAGCCTGAAAACGCCGTACAAGCCACACAGCCCGAGACTATGGCGTTTTTCAGCCTAGTACTGGTGACGTAAGCAAATCCCGTTTCCATGGTGCTAATAGTGCGAAATAGCAAAAAACGCTGCGTATTTCCGCTAGGTCTGGCAGCTGCCTTTGCGTATACATAGGAATAGCTTGCTTTGCAAATACTGGCGTATTTCGGCCTACGCTTGAAAAATCCGTGCTAAGGCGTTTTCTAGCGTATTTCCGCATCGTGTGGTTTGCTTCAAGTCTTTTCAAGCTATTTCTATGGATGATGATATCAGGCGTTTTTCAGCCACCGAGAGAATTAGAAAATACGCTGCGTAAAAACGCCACGTGTGGCATCAGCCTTATCCTTCATCTCAAATCAGATGCAGCTGCACTGATTTGTTTCAATTGTATCTTAGTTGGGATCAAGGACAAGGTACTGTTTTATACAGAGAAAAACAAATTCGGAATTTAAATTATTTGATTAAAATGGAATCTATGGGAGATGGCCTTCCAGTTATTTGGAGATTTCTGAATTATGGGTTTCACAGATAACAGATCTCATGCCTGTATGTATATTAGTATATGATGTTCCTGACCCCACTAATGCATCTCAATTTCAAACAAAACACCTGTATCTTGCCTTTACTTGTAGGTTCATTGTACCTTGTATTTATTTATCCCCTGATTTTCAGTCACAAATGGAAACTGGCAGTTTCACTGACCCTCACCTGTGGGAGCTGGATTACATTGCCTTAACAAAAAGTAGTTGAATGGTTAATGTAATGGTCTAGATTTCATGGGCTCAAGCCCACCCTGATTTACTCCCAACACTGTTACAGCTATATAAAAAGTCCTAAAAATCACGCTGCTATTTCAGGGTTATCAAGTACAGCAAATAAACATTCATCTCAATATTCAATGTAATTGAACAAACCTGTACTCCCCAATATACTGCTTCGCTATGCCTAAGTTGGAAAGCTCACAGTTTGGGAACCTGAGGGACAGAGGATGGCCATTAATCCTCACCTAGATCATAAGCCTTGATATAGGAATTTTAAAACCCTCTAAAATACAATCTCCTATCCAGAAGTTTTATGTTAACAATGGACTTTACAGTGTTGGGCCAACCCAGCCGGATGCCCTAGGCAGTGGCGGCACGAGGGGGCGGGGGGTTGCTGCTGTGAAGTAAATGACAAGCAGACTGAGCGGACTGTGGGGGGACGAGTTACTTTATACGAATTATATCCACATCTGGCATAATAATTAATTCCTAGTAGGTAACCCATGAGCCCATCTTAAAGTGTTAGTAGTCTGAACCTAGAAAATCATAGCTATTCAGATATTAAAATAAACCAAAATGTGGGCAATGATAACGAACTAGATTTAATTCATGTATGAAACAATAAACTCACTTTTTTCACTCTATTGTTATCATCACCTGCAATGGAATCTGGCCCTGAAGGCAAACAGCTAAACGGAAATAGCTTTTACTAATGTTCTCCCAATTATCAACACAAAAACCATAATTCATTGTGCCGTGTAGCTTTATATGCAGTGTCAGTGCACAATCTTATGTTAAAGGATTCTTTGTAGAGGAAAGGAGAAAGGGTTTCATTAACTAATACTTAAGTGTAGATTAGTGTGAAAAATAGCAGAATTACGTCATTATTTTATAAAAGAGGCACAGGAGAGTTCTCGGCCCAGTTTTCTGACTCCCAGGCCTTCTGTCTATTTTGGATGGAGCCCTTGATACAAGTGTATTTTGGTTTGCTAGCAGTCTCTAACTAAGTTTTGGCTGTGTTTTCAATAGCATTTTTTTAATGCACCCTGGGCAAGTGGACAATACAGCTACATATTTTTGGGAGTAGGGCAGCCATCAACATAGAGCAAGTCCATCTCCCTGGGCCAAATTCAGGCTGAAAATGTAAATATTAAGGTGCTACAATAAGGTACAAAGACAGAAGGTATATCAGAAGAGGGTGGGAACAAAGACAGAAGGTGAGGTACTGTAGGAGCAAAGGAGGTGAAAAACAAATTGGTAAAAACAAAAGAAGGAAAAGGTGGAAAGCCACCTACTTCTTTACCAAAGCTACCATTGGCTACAGAGCTGGGATTCAAAATAGGCCCCTGGCATTTCTAGAGTCCCAAACAGCCCCCTAGCATCGCAATATCTAGTGTCTGTCTGTGGCATCTTACAGCAGCCCCTTTGGCATTTGCCAGAAATCACAGTTTGAGAGTCCAGGCCTAACTAATACCCAAAGTAATGCAGCTCACCTGATGCTGTCCATTAGACAAGTTCAAGGAGACCTTTTAGCAAATGTTCCATGGGGACCAAGCTCAGTTGTGGCCAAATAAAAGAATCCAGATCTTTGGATTTAATACAGGGGGTAATCAGGGAAAGGCAGCAAGGTGTGATGATCCTCAGAGGCATATAGTTTCTCCACTGATACACTATATAATATGCATGAATATGTCACTTTTTATGTCACAGTTGTCTTGGCAGTGACTGATTAGTGGATCGGAAACAGAGATTGAGGCCTTTATTGCTTATCTTTGGGAGGTAACAGGATCTTATACAAATGCTTAAAAAAAGTACACATGTATTTTGTTTAAATATTTACTATACATGGCTGCATCATGTACTAGGTTTGGGGGCTGGGGCTGCCGTAATAAATCAGTTTTGTTTACTTTACATGAGGGGTCATCAGTCACCAAACTGCCCTAAAACAACATAGTCTGTGGAGGTATAAAAAGTAAGCCTGGCCTGATCTTTTGCATCTACCCTCTACCACTCTATGGGATAGGCCATTATTTGCTGTAATGACAGAGATAGAATACTGGCTTGGTCTCCTGAGATGTTCCTGTTCTAAGGTGTGTAGCTTCCAGGGACATCAAGCACATACATTTATCAGTATCAAGTCTTACAGATGAATACATATTATAGTTACATAGTTACGTTGGATTGGAAACAGTGAAGTGAACCCCGGCACTCATAACCTATACTGACCTATACTGTATATACATTCACATACTATGTAAAAACTATAGAGCAGTGCTAATGGCAAATGGGCGTTAATCCAAATGCCTTAGCCTTCCCTTCCCAGTGACCTGCTCCCCATAAAACTACATCTAGAGCTAAGAGGTTAGAAACACATTACTAGGGTAAATAAGCCTGACCAGTTTGCCAAGTATGTGGATTTTAAGGGAATATTTGTGCTGGAAAGGCTGAGTGAATGAACCCCACTGTAATTCTCACCATTAAATGGCCTACTATTTAGCCTGGCACACCCAAAATAATCTCCGGTATTTTTTATACTACAGTATAAACATTGTGTCACATAATGCCAACTAGTCCCTGCTCCTGCTGTACCCCCCTACCCAGTTTTTCTTAACTGGGCCCATTACACCCCCCCCCCCCATCCTTTCAATATGAGACATTGTCTGTGCTATTTAGGCTTGTACAGGAAGTGGACAAATCTCCAAACAATGGTGTGTTTCAGACACTGTGCACTGGCTGTGGCTTGGAAGGGGGGGCAGTGCGAGCACTGGTTTCCTGAGTGGGGTGGGCAGGAGGCAGGGGCACAAGTATAGGGGACCCTAAGGGACATGTCCGTCACTAGTTATTCCTATCCGTGTCTAGTGATGATTGGTTGTAAGCACTTTGGGGGGTGTTTTTATTTAGCCTGGATGTATGAGAGGAGTATGTGTGTGTAATGCTCCACGTTCCATGCTCTATAATGTGGAACACCCTCCCTGTCTGCTTTCTGTCTCTGCTTCTATTTCTGTCTTTTCCTTCCATTGTTTTCTTCTGTATATCAGGAATAATCTCCCACTCCAGATTTCTCTCATATCTTTCTCTCATCTGTTTGAATGCTGTCTCTTTTTTATTTGCTCTTGTCTTTCTGCCTGAATTTGTTGTATAACAATGTGCTGTTCCCCCTCTGTTCTCCTCTATGGCTGTTTCTGTTCCAAGGCAAAGGCATGACTAAGCGAGCCAACCTTTTCTCTTTCTCTCACATCATAAGATGCATTGCCTTTCATTGCCCAGCTTTTCCCATATTAGTGCAGCTCGCAAGAAATATGTATCCCTGGCTGGAGTAGTTATGCCTTATTCCCACACTTTGTATCTGTGTAGGAAGGATTACACTATGTGCTGACCTGGCAGTTAATAAATACTGTTGGCAGCTGGGCGCTGCTTTCATAGTCACTGTTGTTTCTCAATAGCAAGTGAACTGTGAGGTACAGTATCTGCATTTTGGGATATGCCTGAGAGGGACAAGGTGTCATGGCCAGATTCCGGCTTAGTCAGAGTAGGCAGTAGGCCTATGTTTTGAAATGACAGACACTGCCGTACAATATGCTTCAGAATTTCCCAGTATAATATAAACGCCGTCGTGATTTTTCGTATTTGTCGCGACTTTATCGTATTTTGCACAACTTTTTCGTCGCCGTTGCGACTTTACCGTATTTTGCGCAACTTTTTCATCGCCGTTACGATTTTTTCGTATTGAGCGATAGTAAACGGAGGAAAGACCAATCCGATTATTTCGCGACGGCAACGAAAAAGTCGCAAAAAATACCGATCATTACGAAAAAACGCATTCGGACGCTTTCGGTCCGTTCGTGGATTAGTAAATCTCTCCCTAGGTCTCATTTTAGTTGGACTGCAAGTTCTAAAATCAACCCTGGGGTCATATGCTCAGTATGACCAGTATCCAAGTCTCTTATAGTGGTGTTGCTAGTTCTAATAACCTGGGATACATCCCTAGGTTCATATACTCAATATACCCAGTATTCTAGGTCTCTTTTGGTGGTGTTGCTAGTTCTAATAACCTGGGATACATGTCTTAGGTCATATGACCAGTATCCTAGGTCTCATTTTAGGGGTGCTGCTAGTTTTAAAATCAAGCCTGTGACCATATGCTCAGTATGCCCAGAATCTTAGGTCTTATTTTAAGGGTGTTGCTAGCCCTAAAATACTAGGATACATGCCAGAGGACATATGCTCCCTGGTACTTATAGAAATACAAATGGGTCCGGTTTGCTGCAAATTTATCTAACCCACTGTACCATTCAGAAAGCCTGTGAACAGAATGTATTGGCCTGACTTCCATAAGAACAGGACATGCTTTTATTTGAAACAGCATTTTTAAGTTGTAATCAGTTGTTAACTTTCCGACTACCAAACCCAGAACCTTTCTGGAGTAGTATCAGTTCTAGATCCCAGTGGTAAAAGAGCCATCCCTGTTAGCTGTAATGGCTATTGTATCTGCTCAGTACAGGCCTCCCCTGTTGTAAGATCTTTACTGTATCCCTATTAGTTTAATGTTTGTGATAAAGCAGCCTCCCTTTCCTTACGCCAGATCATCTCATTCTTATCTACTTATTAGCCAGACCTGCATCTTACAGCATATAATTCAGGTTCTTTAGCATATTTTTTTAGTATATTAATTAACCTTATTTTATAGCATGCTGTAGAATTAAATCATATTTTGAATAATTTATGTTTAATTACAGAATTTCTACTAAGGTAGGTATAAAGGATATATACGAAGCTCTCCTTCCACTCTTCCACACACACATACAGTATATAAAATCTAATTTTTAATAAGTAAATAAAGTGCAAATTAAGATTTGAATACAAAACAAAACAGCTCTCGAAAAAAATTGGTACACAAATCCAGTTATTTAGAAGGGGCACTATACCCTGATATTTTTCAGTAGAATTATGCTTACTACAGGGGCATACCTATACAGGCCTTGATTTATGTTTTCTCTCTGTAGATTATAAATACCTGATATATTTTCTTACATTTCTGTCCTGTCATGGGGGGACTTTCTATTAGGCAGTTCCTGTGGGTGCTGCTGAGCTCTGAACATTATTTTACTTTGTGGGAATACATTTATTTTTTGTAATATGACATTTCCCACCACCGCTGATTACTTTTCAATGCAGTCTATGCCATGGCACGCCATACTGCACCCCACACTGCACATTAATGTAATCTGACTTGGTTGAGGCATTGCTAGAATTCAGACCAGGGACCTCTCACTTTCTGGCTAGTCTTCCATAACCACTGAGCTGGCCATACACATAAACATTGGTTTATCATTGTGGTGAGGTGGCCAAGTAAGCAGAATTTTACCCAGTTTGGCCAGCTATATAAACGGACAAAGTGCATTGATATGATTTTTTGGTGAACAATCAGAAGAAATCATCTGAAAGATCCTATACAAAGGAAGAGAAGATGCTGATTCTTCTAAAGGGACTCAATTGGCATCTTTAATGTAGGGTCAGCTTTAGAAAGGCAGTCAAGAGGTTTCTGATAAATTTAGGCTTAGCTGCTTTTCCCATGGTGTTTGATGGATCCCAGCTTCCCCCTTGGCCAATTATTACTAACATAACTGACTTCTGACTATATAAACATTTCTGCTGATCCTTTGTTTCCTCACCCTGAGTATCAGAATTTCTGACCTGCATTTTAACCTGTGGATTTTGACCTTGGTCTCTTTCTGACCTTGCTTGTTTGTTAGCCATTGATTAAATGCCCCATGCATGAAACATGTAAGGCTATTATTTATTTCATATTTGCTTAAAATAAAGCTTGCAGTTCCTTTTACTTGGCCGTGGATCTGCGAGTGCCTGCTATATAACTGCGATGCGGTTCTTTTTCATACTCTGTCCCTACTTCTCCTTGCCCGAAGGACTACTTTTTATGGGGTGTCAGTTTCCAGGGGTTCCCCAGATACTGGGCTTTCCCATAGCCCCCCAAGGATAACCTAACACATAGAGCCCTTGTGCATCTTCACAAGCTACAAATGATACATCTGTCTCTGAAGGAGATGGAATTTAGCAGCGACTAATGTAAAACAGTAAGTGCAGGTTTTCGTACAGTATCTAGAGCCGTCTGTCTCTCAATATCACAGTCATTTTTTCTGTTTATATTTCATCCTAATGTTGCAGCTAGGGGTCCTCCAGATCTAATATCCCCATTGTGCTTATCTGTGCAATTCAGCTCCCAATAAACAAACTGAAGGCTTCTGGAAGAGGGGCTTGGATACCCTCTGGTGGCCAAAGATATGTAACACATTTTTACCATTTGTAGCACTTTATCACCCCCTCAAGGTTCTTCATAAAAGCATCTGTCACAGATTGGCTGGATAAAATTCGTAAATCATAGATAACTGGTTGTCTGTTCCTACATACTCAGGAGCATCTGCCTTTGCTCTCATAACTATAATACTGAAAGACATTTGCAACAATTCATTGTGAATAGCGTGAGTGTCATGAATATCCCCAGTCCTCACACAGACCAGTGGCACGTGCTGCTAATTGTAACCGCTTAGTAGGAATAGTAAACTTTTTGGGCCAATACTAAATAGCAAAATTTGCAGTTTCACTAGTGGTGATTTTTATGTAAATCCATGCTAGAAATTCTCTTGCAGCCTTATTCACAAAGAAAAATCACATGTACTCTGTATAGATATCTGCATTCACTACAGTGCATAATTAATGGGAAGTTTAAAGGGGGTTTTTAGTTCATTTCTGGTTTGAGCAACTGGGCGAGAGAATATGTATCCCTGCTCGCTCGCACCTGCCTGCCTTGGCTTAGTTTGTAGCGTGTACGTGCAGATTTTAAGGTAGGTGAGTGACTAGGAAGGGGAGATTTCTATACAGCAAACCCTGCGGTCCAGTCTGCTTCCTCTATAGACAAGCCATTTTAACCCATGAAACCTGTTTTATACCATTCACAGATTTCCATTCTGTTCATTAACATCTAAGGGAAAAATGATGAAACTAATTTCCAGTGCTTGTCACAGATGAGCAAATTGATTTTACACACTCTGCCCAAAGAACAGTTTTGAGTATAAAGTTAATCCACCAGTGTTTTATTAAGCAGTATACAAATCAAGCCAAAATAAAGAGTGGCTGTGGCTTAACTACTGTACAGAAGACCCTGTGGCTGCGGCAGAGCCCAGGGGACATGGGAGCCCACAGCACAGGCTCTGTTTGGAAACCCCCTCCCTAAACCCTTCTGCTTCTTAAACTTGCCCACAAGTATGCAGGCAGGGGGGGGGGGAAGCTCTGTCCAAGAGTGTGTGCAAGGCACCACAATGTTTGGGGGCAACCTGGACCCCTTCATCCTCTCTGCACCTCTCATCACATTAAAAATCCAGCATGAGGTGCAGGTGCAATGGCAGCTGCAAGGCCCCATATGGCAGATGTTTAAGCCAGGGCACCTATTACAATAAAGCTCTATGGTGGAGTTAGTTAAGTCCAGTTCTCTCAACATGCCACTCTAATGGCAGATAAAAACAAAAAGATACAAATGTGTTTTATAGTTAATTATCGTGTACACTAATTGCAATTTCTCCCCATGCCCTACAGATGGTGGGTTGTTACAGTGCAGCACAATATATGTGTGTGTATTTTCTTTTGTTGGTTGAAAAAGATTCTCTTTGAATATGTTCTTGCACCCCCCACCAAAATGAAAGCCTTAATAGGTGCTAAAACTCAAGCAGTTTGTAAGTAGAACATAAGGTGTATAATTGCATTAATATAATGCACAATGGAATGTTTTATTTTGTTGGAAAAGGGACCATATGCGAGGACATATTCGAAGAGGATGTTTTTCTACCAACAAAAGGAAATATACACCATTTGTGATGAACTGTAACAACCCACTATCCTCTAAACACAATTTGGGGAGAAACTCCAATTTGTCTAAGCAATAATACATTTATGCCTTTTTGCTTTTATCCTCCTGTTTCTATGGCACATCCATATTGTATGAGCAAAAGGTATTACAGATATTAGATCCATTATCCAGAAAGCTTTGGATTACAGGAAGGCCATCGCCCATAGACTCTGTAATAAAGAAACAGTACATTGTACATGATCCCAACTAAGATAGGATTAATCCCTATTGGAGGCAAAACAAGCCTATTGGGTTCATTTAATGTTTCAATTATTTTTAGTAGACAGACAGAGAGAGAGATAGAGAGAGAGAGAGAAGACCCCATATCCGTAAAACCCCAGGTCCCAAGCATTCTGGATAACAGGTGCCGTAATTACAAGTAAAGAAGAAGGAGCACCACAGTCACCTATAATATTTATCTGTACAGTAGTAAAAGAAGTCTTGCTCAGTGCTACACCCTAGTGTGTGCTATGGCAATCCGATTTCCAAAAACTTTTGTATGTTTTTAATATTTGTGTATATTTCTTTATACATATTGCCTGTAATATAGCTCTACTCTATTGGAAGCAGAATAGTATTCCTTGTAAACAAGAACAAGAATCAATGTATGTATAGGTGGAACAATTTTATGGGACTATATACAGCTTTATTCAACATAAGCTAAATGGATATCTGCCCAAATTATTCATTTAATAATAAGTTTACAGGTTGTTACATTTATTTAGATTTTATGTTTATTTTTGTTGTTAATGTAAACGCTGAACCTCCCTCACTCTGGAAAGCATGTGGAAATTAGGGTGCTAAGCCCTCATCTATGACAAAGTATTTACAGAGAAAGAATACTTGCCCTGAATCTCTTTCACAGAATGCCTTTAATCTAGGAGCCAGGTATTGCCTTAACAATAGTACTTAATACTACTTAGTACTAGTACTTAAGATAATTTAGTCTCACTCTGCTTAATGTCTACTTTGCTCTGTAACTTCTAGTTGTGATATTTAAAGCACCCCACAGATGAGAAAGGGTGAGCTGCTGCATGGAAGTCATTTGCCCTCATTGAGCTGGAAAGAAGAGTGGGAATAAATGATTACTGCTTGCTCTCAGTTGAGTCTGGTGGGGCTTATCTACTATGAAACAGATTATGCTGTATTCAATAGGAAAGTAAATATATAGTGAATAATGTACCCCCTACTATAAAATATAAGGATATGGATAAGGATCACCGAGGAGTTCTATGACCATATAAAACACAAGGCCTTCAGCCTATGAAGCTATGATGCTGAGGCCTGTGAACAGGGCAGCCCACCTTAAAATCTGTTATGGTGTATTTGGTTGCCTGAGGTATATTTCCCACTGCCTTATATAAGGGCCTAGTATCAAATAATGCTGTGACTAGACCACTAGCTTAGCCTAATCTTATATAGTAAAGATTCAGGAGGGATAACATTGATTGATTAATTCATAGTTACATAGTTACATAGGGTTGAAAAAAGACCAGTGTCCATCAAGTTCAACCCATCCAAGTAAACCCAGCACACACAACCCACACCTACCAATCTATACACTCACATACATAAACTATATATACAACCACTAGTACTAACTGTAGATATTAGTATCACAATAGCCTTGGATATTCTGATTGATCAAGAACTCATCTAGGCCCCTCTTAAAGGCATTAATAGAATCTGCCATTACCACATCTCTAGGAAGGGCATTCCACAACCTCACTGCCCTCACTGTGAAAAACCACCTACGCTGCTTCAAATGGAAGCTCCATTCCTCTAATCTATAGGGGGGGCCTCTGGTGTGCTGATTGTTTTATGGGAAAAAAGAACATCCCCCATCTGCCTATAATCCCCTCTAATGTACTTGTACAGAGTAATCATGTCGCAAGCGCCTCTTTTCCAGAGAAAACAACCTCAACCTCGACAGTCTCACCTCATAGTTTAAATCTTCCATCCCCTTTACCAGTTTAGTTGCAGTCTCTGCACTCTCTCCAGCTCATTAATATCCTTCTTAAGGACTGGAGCCCAAAACTGCACTGCATACTCAGGGTGAGGCCTTACCAGGGACCTATAAAGGGGCAAAATTATGTTCTCATCCCTTGAGTCAATGCCCTTTTTTATACAAGACAGCACTTTATTTGCTGTAGTAGCCACAGAATGACACTGCCTGGCATTAGACCTAGATCCTTCTCCATTAAGGATACCCCCAACACACTACCATTCAGTAGATAGTTCGCGTTTATATTATTTCTACCAAAATGCATAACTTTGCACTTATCAACATTGAACCTCATTTTCCAGTTTGCTGCCCAGTTTTCTAATTTTGTCAAATCGCTCTGCAAAGCGGCAGCATCCTGCATGGAACTTATAGTTTTGCACAATTTTGTGTCATCAGCAAAAATAGAAACATTACTCTCTATGCCCACCTCCAGGTCATTAATAAACCCTGCGGTACTCCACTAACCACACTGGTCCAATTAGAAAATGTTCCATTTACCACCACTCTTTGTACTCTATCCTTCAGCCAGTTCTCTATCCAAGTACAAATATTATGTTCTAGGCCAATATTCCTTAATTTGATCATTAACCTTCTGTGAGGTACTGTATCAAACGCTTTAGCAAAGTCCAAGTAGATGACATCAACTGCCATTCCAGTATCGAGGTTCCTACTCACCTCCTCATAAAAGGCGACTAAATTAGTCTGGCAATATCTGTTACGCATAAAACCATGCTGGCACAAACTAATAGTATTGTGAACTGCAATGTATTCAAGTATCCCTTATTACTCCTTCCAAAAGTTTTCCTACTACTGATGTCAGACTAACAGGCCTATAGTTTTCAGGCTGAGAACGGAATCCCTTTTTAAATAACGGCACCACATTAGCAATCCGCCAGTCTCTCGGCACCATGCCAGACCTCAATGAATCCTGAAAAATTAAGTGAAGAGGCTTGGCAATCACAGCGCTCAGCTCATTTAATACCCTGGGATGAATCCCATCCGGTCCTGGACCTTTGTTTACCTTTACATGTTCAAGTCTCTTTTGAATTCCCTCCCGAGTGACCCATGCGTCAGTAGCTAAATTACTAGAACTGGGCATATTAAAAGGGAAGCCTTCATTATCTGGCTCCTCAGATGTATAGACAGATGAAAAATAAGAGTTCAAAATTTCAGCTTTTTCCCCGTTCTCATCAACCAACGTACCCCCCCGTGATAATAAAGTTCCCACCCCTTCTTGCTTCATTTTCTTACTATTCACATAATTAAAAAATAATTTTGGATTCTTTTTACTCCTAGCTGCAATATCCCTTTCCATTTCTATTTTAGCTTGCCTGATAGCTTTTTTGCATGCTTTATTTGCTTCCTTGTACCTGATGAAAGTTTCTGCTGTCCCAGCTAACTTGAATGCCCTAAAAGCACGTCTTTTCTTACCAACCTCGACACTAACACCTTTATTCAGCCATAAAGATGTTCCATTTTCCTTCTGTGTCTAACCCCATGAAAAGCCTTTCCCAGTTGACACATTGCAGAGATGCCCTTATACTGGCAAAGTCTGCACGTCTAAAATTGAGTGTTTTAGTTACTCCCTTATAGAGCTGTCTCTGTAGCATTATCTCAAAGGAGACCATGTTGTGATCACTGTTCCCCAAATGCTCACCCACACAAATGTTAGAGATGAGTTCATTATTATTAGAAATCACCAGGTCCAAAATAGAGTCATTCCTAGTAGGTTCTTGAACCACCTGAAATAAAAAGTTGTCATTTAGCATATTTACAAACCTACTAGCTTTTTCTGACTTAGCCACCCCATTACTCCAGTCAATGTCCGGATAATTAAAGTCCCCCATAATAACAACTTGACCCAGTTTTGAAGCCTCAGTATGATGTTTGTTGCATTAGGGATGCCTTATACCCTAACCCCCTTTGGCAGCAGGTCAGACATTCCTAATGTATATACAGGTATGGGATCCATAATCTGGAAACCAGTTATCCAGAAAGTTCCAAATTATGGGAAGGCCATCTCCCATAGACTCCATTATAATCAAATAATTCACATTTTTTAAAATGATTTCCTTTTTCTCTGTAATAATAAAACAGTACCTTGTACTTGATCCCAACCTTCTTACTATACTTTTGAAGCAAAACAATCCTGTTGGGTTTATTTAATGTTTAAATTATTTTTTACTAGACTTAATATATAAAGTTCCAAATTACAAGACCCCAAAAGACCCCTTACTTGGAAAACCCATGTCCCGAGCATTCTGGATAATAGGTCCCATACCTGTATACAGTGTCGGACTGGCCCACCAGGATACCAGGAAAACTTCCGGTTGGGCCAAGGTAAGTGGGCCCTCTTGCTGCTAAAAATTTGCTGGAGTTGGGCTGGTCCATCGGGATACAAAGGAAACTCCAGGTGGCCTGCTTCATGGGCATTCCCTATTCCTCTATGAGATTAAATGAGCAAAGGAAGAATAATAGTATAGAGAGAGGGCCCATGGCCCAAGGTCTTCTGGTGGGCCCCTGGCATTTCAGTCCGCCACTGCCTGTATATACAACATCCAAGGGGGGCATAGGACAAATAACCCCATTCAGTATTTTACAGAAGCCTCTGTCAGCACCGGAGTATATAAACTGGGCCTTACCAATAACACTGAATATTTTATGCAGTAAAGGCACAGCCAGTATCCTCAATAAAATGCCTTTGAAACGATGCATAAATCATAATTTTACTCCTGCATTTTCCTCACATTACCCTATTTTTCTTGCAATAGCTCAGGAATTGCATGTTTAAGCAGGTCTTGAGACAATTTCATTTGTGATTAGGCATAAAAATTTTACTGAGATGCGAGGTTAAGTGGAGTCAGCCTGCGTAAGTATTTATATGACTGATAAGCTGGATTGGCAGTTAAAAGTCTGTGTAATAATACACATAATAGCAGGGATGTTATTCTCAGGATAAAACTCCATTGTTTGCCTTTGTACCTAAATTGCTCATCTGCTGGCTGTACTGAAGTGTTCCTAATCATTCAGAAATCTTCCTACCAATGCATTGCAAGAGAATATAGCTTTTAATGGTTACATTTTAACTGTGAAAGAAAAAAGAAACCATCTTGTTTTCTTAACTCCATCTTGTTCATATCATTTAAAAAAGATGTGTTTGCTAAGTTTGCCTGACAGAGGCCCTCAAGACCCTTCCACCCATTGGGCCTGGGGACAAGGGGCCACGGGGCGTATTGGCCAATTGGGCCCCTTTGCCTGTTCTGTTATTAGAGATAACAGAGCTAACTACTGACTCAAGTAGTTTCAGAGCTATAATACGAGCATGTCTTGTGACAATAGCCAGAGAATCAGATTGGAAATCATTCCATTTAGAACTATCTGTATACTCTATTCGTAAGAATAAACGTAGCTGCAATCAAACTGGCCTATCCAACAGTTTCATCTTTAACATAACTTATTTTAAGTTGCAGATACAAGGCCTCATTTGTGAAGCTTAACAGAGCATGCAAAGTGCACAATTAGCCACATTCTAGCATTTGTTTTGTATTTTGCCCACTGCATGGGGCATTGCATGAATAGCGGCAGGCTGCTGTACCAGTACTGGCATTTTTCAGCTTGAGAACACACCATTTAATGATTGTAATGATGTATAGTGCTCTGCAGTTGGCTGAAAAGTCAAATGAAGCCATGTATGCGCATTACATTACAGGCCTGAGGACTGGCGAGCTGGGAAGGTGGGAGGTGTGCCAGTCTTGCAAACTGCCTTACAGGGAGCTCTTTACTAAAATAATGAATATCTCAAGACATAGTAAACGCAGAAAGAGAAAATCTACTTGTAAAAAAAAAAAGTAGTTGCTGGATTATTTAATCAAAATGACAGTTCCCTTTAAGACTGAACCTAAAAATGTCAATGCCTGAACAGATGGTGTCATTAAAAAGGCTTTGTGCCATTAAAACCCATTATTGCTCAGGCACAGATTTGCACTTAGTGCTACTGTTGGTCAATACATGTCCTAAAAATATTATCTCTGTTAGAACTTGGCATTCCCAGGTCAGCACGCCACTATAAGAAATTTTAAGACAGCAGCAAGTTTAAAAAAGCAAACTGGTGTATATGGAGTTGTCAATTACAAGGTAAATCTTTCCAAGAGAACCACGGAATGTTCTAAAAGCCTGTCAGTCTGTCTTGCCTCAGTTCTGAAACGGGTCATCTTGGTATTAATAAACCCTTTGATGACTTATTCTTTCTTTCTAAGATGCAACCAGCACGGGAGATAGATATTACCTGATATGTATTGGGAGATCTGGGTGGAAATGAAAAGTGTTAATTAGCATATAATTGGCAAATTTTTAAAATTATACCAACATGTGGAAGAACTATCTGTATAATATGTGAAAAAAAATAACTGAGAAGGATGTCCCATGGAGGTAACCTAGGCCTGGTGGGAGGGAGGTTCCAAGCCTATAAAATGGGAAGGGTACCATAACTCTTTTTTCTTTGGACTTCAATCAGGGTGGTGGGAGGACTTATTTAAATACCGGGGAATTCCCTACCAGTCATTTGAACTGAAGAAGCCACTCGGATGAGTGGTGAAACGTTTTCAAGAAAAACTCAGAAAAGCCCAGTTGTTTTAGACTTAATTCTTCTAGATACTGTATATCATGACCTGGATGAATGAGAATCCTCATAGACATATGATAACTATGTATTTATACATAGTTATCATCTCACCTCTTAAACTCCTCTTCTCTAGTGATGAATGAATCTGTCCTGTTTCGCTTCTCAAAACGGCAAAAATGTTACGCGTCAATTTGTTCCCATTTCATGAAACAATCCGTCAACACAAATTCTCCAATCCATACTACTAATCATTACGCTCATCACTATTTGAGATTATTATGGGACATATTGGTTTGTGATTATTATAGCATACATATGGTTGGTGATTATTATGGACACACTACTACACCAAAATGAGGCATGGATTTGCAACGAATTTCTATGTTTCGCCGTTGGCGGATTTTTTCAAGGGTGAAAAAATTTGCCACGCATCCAAAAATTGTTGCCCGCGGGCGACAATTTTTTATCAAACCAAATATATCCCATAATATTCACCAACTAAATATATCCCATTATAATCACCAACCATATCTATCCCATTATAATTACAACCATATATATCCCATAACACTCTCAAATCATGTACAGTGTTGGATTGGGGTGGCGGGGGCCCACCAGAAAACCATAGACTGTGGCCCTCTGTTCAAACAATGTATTCCTCACTCTTAACTCACCTTCTTTATTCTCTTAATCACTTCTCTGTACATATTATTACCTATCCTTCTTTTCATTTCTTTTCTTTGTTCTCATATTGAAATGAGGAATGACCATGTTACAGGCATACAAAGCAAATGGCGGGGAGTTTTCCTGGTATCCTGGTGGGCCAGTCCAACACTGACCATATATATCCCATAATAATCCCAAATCAATATATCTCATAATAATCACCAACCATATATATCCCATAATAATCTCAAACCATATACAGTGTCGGCCTAGACTGTGGCCCTCTGTTCAAACAATGTATATGGGGTATCAGGTAAGTAACTTTTGGCACCCCCAGTGATTTAACTTTCCTTTATATGAACTTTATATACAGACCATATATTCTCTTAATGTACTAATGCTTAATGCTATATTTCCATTGGTATATGTATGTGGAAAGGACTCTACAGAATCCTCAGATAAAAGAGCTGGATACATATTTTTTTAAAGACAGAAGGGTTAGGGGGGGAAAAGAAGAAGACTGTGTAGATTCCAGATTGCCTGTTGAGAAGTGACGTTGATATGAATTGAAGTACATTTGAAGTAGCCTCTCATGCTCCTGACAGTTTTACTGCACGCAGCTCTTAAAGCTCTGTCACATTTCAACCTTCAAATCATGCCATAACTTTTCTACTGGATCTAGTATTGGCTTCTAAAAGGGCCATTCAAGGAATAATCCTTTTTTTACGTAAAGGAACAGTAACACCACAAAATTAAAGTCTTTTAAAATAATGAAAATATAATGTACTGTTGCCCTGCACTGGTAAATGTTCTGTTTGTTACAGTAACGCTACTATAGTTTATATAAATAAGCTCCTGTGTAGCCATGGGGGCAGCCATTTAAGCTGGACAAAAGGCACAGGTTAGGGCTGTGACAGACGGGGAGATTATCCCTGATATGCCATCCCAGAACGTAAATCACCGGTGGGATGGCATATGCGGCGCAACAATTTGCCGAAATCGCTGAAGTTGCCTTTTGGTGCCGCGGATGCCATCCTACGGGCTAATTACATTCTAGCCGGGATGTCATATCGGATCTGTATGTGAGTGTATAGATAGGTCAGTATGGGTCTGTATGTGAGTGTATAGATAGGTCAGTATGGGTCTGTATGTGAGTGGATAGATAGGTCAGTATGGGTCTGTGAGTAGATAGATAGGTCAGTATGGGTCTGTATGTGAGTGTATAGATAGGTCAGTATGGGTCTGTATGTGAGTGGATAGATAGGTCAGTATGGGTCTGTATGTGAGTGGATAGATAGGTCAGTGTGGGTCTGTATGTGAGTGGATAGATAGGTCAGTGTGGGTCTGTATGTGAGTGGATAGATAGGTCAGTATGGGTCTGTATGTGAGTGGATAGATAGGTCAGTATGGGTCTGTATGTGAGTGTATAGATAGGTCAGTGTGGGTCTGTATGTGAGTGTATAGATAGGTCAGTGTGGGTCTGTATGTGAGTGGATAGATAGGTCAGTATGGGTCTGTATGTGAGTGGATAGATAGGTCAGTATGGGTCTGTATGTGAGTGGATAGATAGGTCAGTGTGGGTCTGTATGGGAGTGGATAGATAGGTCAGTGTGGGTCTGTATGTGAGTGTATAGATAGGTCAGTATGGGTCTGTATGTGAGTGTATAGATAGGTCAGTGTGGGTCTGTATGTGAGTGTATAGATAGGTCAGTATGGGTCTGTATGTGAGTGTATAGATAGGTCAGTATGGGTCTGTATGTGAGTGGATAGATAGGTCAGTATGGGTCTGTATGTGAGTGGATAGATAGGTCAGTATGGGTCTGTGTGTGAGTGGATAAATAGGTCAGTATGGGTTTGTGAGTGCTGGATTCACTTGGAAAGGTTGAACTTATTGGACTGGTCCTTTTTCAAGCCTATGTAACTATACTTTAGGGTTCCTGAAGCAAACACACAACTTTCACCAGTTCAGGGCAACAGTACATTATATTATAATTACTTTTTTAGTGTTGTTGTTCCTTTATATTGTCTTCAATCTATCTTAGTATGTATGATCTAAGTCATACATTGGTCTGTTAAGATATTTTATTTTTATTAATAAGTTGCAGAGTGCCCCTTATTGTTGATTGTTCCCCAGAAAATTCTAATTCTGCCAAGATTTTCAACAGTATAGTTTTGTTTTGCTACTAGGCTGTGCCAGCTGTGCACAAAATACAACATTATTTCACTTAAGACCAAATAGTTGTGTTCTTTTCTCTCCTTCTTACCCACAGGGTTTTAGATATTTCCACTTCTTTCACAAGTTGCATTAAACATACTGCTCTTGGGCCCTCTGGTAGAATATCTTTTCTTTGGCCCCCTAGTGGCTATTCTTCAAATTGCACTGCCATCCAGGTTTAAAGGATAATCCTGAATAAATTATAATATGTGTCTATCCAGTTGCTATGGTAACAAAGAACCATTATTTTTTAATTTTATTTTATGTGTATTACCAGTGTAGTAGGTCACAGTAGTCATTTAAATGGGTTCAACAGATCCCTATGATCCCTAAGTTTTCACATAACACAAACCCAATAAACCCTTGTTGTGATGCGCACATTTGTATGTTTTCATCTAGCTTCCAGTGGTACTCATTTATTTTACAGCTACATGGTATGCTGCACATTATGGTTTGGGTTCTGTACCAACCCAAGGCACCCACAGCCCTTTAGCAGGGAAGGTCTGTGCCCCCAAAGATGCCCCAGTAGCCCCCCATCTTCTTTTCTGCTGATTCCCTGCACATGCTCTGTGCTGCTGTCACTTACCTGAGCTTAGGGGCCCACTCACAATATTCTGTATATATAGAATCTAATGCTGATCTGATGATGCTGAACCTTTAAGATGGTGCCTTAAACCCAGTATATAAATATCGCATTTATAGTAATTTTTATTTTTAGGGTTTATTTCTCCTTCCACATTCCACACTACTTTACCTACTTCCATTTGTGTACATTTAACAAATCAACTATATTTTGGACATAGCTAAGTAATTGGTGGTATTAGAATTAACAGAGGTAGCAGAACAGATACTTAAAAATAATTGGATTAAAAGTTTACTTAAGGGCTTATCTGCCACAAGTAATTTAAAGGAATACTGTCATGGGAAAACATGTATTTTTATTTATTTATTTTTTTAAACTCATCAGTAGAGCTTCTCCAGCAGAATCCTGCGTTGAAATCCATTTTTCAAAAACACAGATCAGCCGATCAGTAGAACAATGGGAAGGGAGCAAGATAGCAGCTCCCAGTAGGTATCAGAATCGCACTCAATAGTAAGAAATCCAGGTCTGGCTTGGGACTCCCCCAGTTACATGGGAGTAGGAGAAACAATAGGTTACCTGAAAGCAGTTCTAATGTGTAGCGCTGGCTCCTTCTGAAAGCTCAGACTCAGGCACAATGCACTGAGATGGCTGCCTACACACCAATATTACAGCTAAAAAAAAAATACATTTGTTGGTTCAGGAATACAATTTTAAATGGTAGAGTGAATTATTTGTATATAAGTGTATATTATTTGTATAAGTAAACAGTGTCATTAAATAAAAAGTAAACCATAAAAATCATGACTGTATCCCTTTAACTTGTATATGTACACATATCTGTAAGGTTCCTGACCGCCGACTGTAAATTTAGTAATCCGTGGGAGCCCTCCTACCAGGACAAAGGCGTATATACGGGGACAAGAACGACACAACTCCAATGGAAGTTCAAACTTGTCCAGTTTATTCTTACGTGATCATAGAATTTATACCCCTTGTGTATGTACAGAAACAAAGGAATCATTATAAAATAAAGATGGAGTAGAACCTCATTATCTTCAAGGATGGCCTTCAAGGATGGCTAATGCAGGACAGGAATTTTAAGGAGGACACAAGGAGTAGAAGAGGCGTTAGTGCACAGATTAAGTTGTTTTTAAACCATGTATTTCGTAAGGTGCAAGCTGTGCAAGGGTACTATTTGGGAAAAACAACTATTATGGGATGTTCAAACCTTGCTGTTTGCTGTTACAAAATGGAGGTACATTTCTAAAATGGAGTATGATATGCTAAGCATCAAAGTGTATCAAAGTATCAAAATACAGGCATATATGAATATATGATTATATGAATATGAGAATATAGGGTGTTATATCAAACCTTACAATATCCAAAGTCAGTAACTTGGTCAGTAACTTGTTTGGTAGGACAGATTTTTTTTGTATTGTAAAATTATACCTTTTCATATTCAGAGCTTGTATCTATTGTATCAAGCACCTACAAAACTATTTTTTGATAACAAAACCCAGTGTATTCTACAGAGTTTATCTATTATCTGCTGTGTAAACATGAGCCTTTTTGCCGTTGGGCACACAGAATCACATCTATGTAAACTGTACTAGTGTTTCTAAAGCAAATGTAGGAGATGAGTGCTCGTCTATGCCACTGGCACACGTGGGCAATTCTCTGCCTGTGGATAAATGCCACTTAAGAATCTGCTTCTAGGCTTCTAAATCAAGTGAGTCTAATCTAATATGGCAGACACTGAAGGAATGGTCTGTGCTTAGTGATGTAGATGTGATTTCCAGGTGTGTACTAGGCCAACAGAGGACACGCTCCGATGGGGGAACCACGTGAAATAATTGAAATATTGTATTATGGTGGGAGTCCGGTCCTAGTACTTTTACCCATTTATTTAAAGGAGAAGGAAAGGCCAATAAAGAGTTAATCTCAAGCTGCAGGCATACCTTCAGTTCTCTCAATAGTGGCCTTAAAGGAGAAGGAAAGGCCAATAAAGAGTTAATCTCAAGCTGCAGGCATACTTTCAGTTCTCTCAATAGTGGCCTTAAAGGAGAAGGAAAGGCTAATAAAGAGTTAATCTCAAGCTGCAGGCATACCTTCAGTTCTCTCAATAGTGCCCTTAAGTCTCCCCATATTTCTCCCGTTCAGATGATCAGAAGCCAAACAGGAAGAGAAAACGCTGAGCTGTGTAAAGAAAGTTCCCATAATGCCTCACTCCTGCACAGACACCCAGACCAAGTGAACATGCTCAGCTAAAAAGACTATGGGGGAGATTTATTAAGACACGAACGCTCCGAGCATATTTTTGCTGATTTTTTTGCGCTTGCGCGACTTTTGATGCACGTGTGACTTTTTGAAAGGTTTTGCCGCTGTTTACAATCGTTTGGTATGAAAATTTCGTGACTTTCGGATCGCCAATACAATATTATCATGACTAATACGATTTTTTTGTAAACATTTTCGTGATATTTGCGATCTTCAGAAATTATTGAATCCAATAATTTATCTACAAAAGTCCCTAATCCCAGCCTGGATCCCCCTTGCTCCTCTCCTTCTCCAGTGAGAATTAATCTCGGACTATTCTGCTGATACTAATACTGGGAGTTGTGGTTACGTAACAGATGGTGTTTCACTGTTTTAATATCACTTCCAAGCTCAATCTCTTTCTAAAAATGAAGCTGAAAGTTCTGATCTGTAACATTTTGTTCAGACATTTTTTTTTTAATAAAAATGTGTTGTTACCGTTTATTAATTTCTAAAGGATATATTGTGAGTGGATTAGGGATGGGACATTTGTGAATAGAGAACATCTATTCATAGTCATATATTCACATTTAAGTAAGAAACAGGACAGTTTATTTTTCTACATGTTGAGATATATATATATATATATATATGTGTGTATAGGACCCGTTATCCAGAATGCACAGGACCAAGGGTATTCTGGATAAGGGGGTCTTTCCATAATTTGGATCTCCATACCTTAAGTCTACTAAAAAAATCAATAAAACATTAAACCCAGTAGGATTGTTTTGCATCCAATAAGGATTAATTATATCTTAGTTGGGATCAATTACAAGGTACTGTTTTATTATTACAGAGAAAAAGGAAAGCAGTTTTCAAATTCTGCATTATTTGATTAAAATGGAGTCTATGGGAGACGGGCTTTCCGTAATTTGGAGCTTTCTGGATAATAGGTTTCTGGATAAGGGATTCCATACCTGTGTGTGTGTGTGTGTATATATACAGTATATATATATATTAGTATATAAAGTCGATACATACATACACATATGCACACTGGGAATAATCTGAAAGGTTGAAGTTGATAGAATATTGGCTATTTTCAACAGTTTTTTTACTTTTCCCCGATTATAAATAGATGTTAAATAACAACTACAACTTCTCTCACTTCCCCAAGCAGAAGTTCTTTCACCCACCTTAGAAAATAATGGGATTTTGCCAGGTCTGAACTGGCAGAGCAATCTCAAATCTATTTCAGTCAAAGAGGATGTCAAAGTTCCTTATAAATAGGCTTAAAAAGAAAGAGGAGGAGGTAAAAGTCCTGTCAAAGTCATATTGGAGAAAAACATTCCTGTCAAAGATGAAGTTTTATAAAACGGCGAATCTGGAAATATTGGTGATAGTTTATGACTTTATAAAATCGGCCTAAATCTAAATCTTGAATACATGTTGGCAAGATGCATATGGCATATGGCAGCAACAGAAATCCTACAGAGAGATTTACAATGGCACCTTTACAGTTTCTGGATCTGCTCCTGCTCAAATGCAGGCAGGGAATTGTGGGAAACGGCAATGGAGAAATAGCTAATTAATGGCAGGTTAATTGGAAATCATTTATCCCACTGCAATAACTACAGAAACCAGTGAATCTTCCTTTTCTCCATTTGGCAAACCCATATGATATTTGTTATTTTTGTATGAAACCCTGCATGCCATTCACATTTCACAAGCCTTGATGCCTGGTTTTCCAATTGTCTTTCCCCGTCAGCGCTGATATCCCATCTGCTGAACATTTGTCCATCTCTCGCGCAAATTGGAAGACGGCCTTGGCCTCCAACAACCTGGAAAGCCTCAAAGGGGTTTAAAGAGGTTGGATTTCCATTTTATAAAGAGTCATGCTGAGCTGTCTTCTGATGAAATTCACTTATATAGAAAAACTAACAGAGAAACTCATTATATTACATGAAGTTGTATGCACAGGACTGAAAACTTTTCTGATATCCTGGTTTATGGACGCTTAAAATCAAAACAGAATTTAAAGGGGACATATACCATACATTTTTACAATGCACTAAGCCATGTAAAATATTAGTAAGTGCTTTTATTTTAATACCTTTGGGTTCAAATATGTCCATAACTGCTTGAAAACTGTGCTCTACCCAGACCTTTTGCAAGCTTCCTGTTTAGACTCTTCAGTATGTGGCTGGGGCTGCCCTGATAGGGAATATGCATAGGGTGGGCGGGGCTTTGCAATGTCACAGGCAGTCTGGGAGGGGTTTTCCCTGCTACTGTTGAGTAAAGCCTGTCAGTCAGTGCTGTGACCACTTCCTGTGGGAGACTGAAGCGACACTCCCATCTTTCATTTTGCTCTGGCTTCTGACCTGAGAGGTTGTGTGTGCAGCTCTCATATGACAGTTTTAGGTGGTAAAATGCTTTCAAGACATCTTTCTTTCTGCATCATTTCACATTTTGAGGGAGGATGAATATTATAACTGAATTTGAACTTTATATAAAATGTCTCCTTTAAGGATATTAAGTATCAGGAATAGTGATGAGTGATTTTTTTCGCCAGGCATGGATTCACAGCGAATTTCCACATTTCACCATTGGAGAATTGTTTTGCAAAACTTCCGTGAAAATTAGATGCGGAAAAATTCGGAGTGCGGATTTTTTTTGTTGAGCATCAAATTGGGCGCGGTCGCATAAAAGAGAGTGCAGTCAAATTGGCCTCGGCCACGTCAAAAAAGGGTGTGGATGACAAAAAAATAGACGCGGGCAACAAAAAAGACACGGGCGACAAAAAAAATTGTGCAACAAATGCGTTTTGCGAATTTTACGCCGTTTCGAGAATTTTCTTGCCATTTCACGAATATTATGGCAAAACGAAACGGGACAGATTCGCTCATCACTAGTCAGGAATACAATTTCCCACATCCATGTTTAAGGTCTGCATTTGGAAGCTTGGGGCCTGCTGTTCTGATTGTTGGCAGCTTCTCAATCTACAGTATATGAATCGGGCAATGAACAGTCTAATGAAATGCATTAAATCCTGGGGGAACAGTATGATCTGCTGAGTTCTTCTTGTGGTTTGTTGCTATTAACCTGACACATTATAGTAACATGCTCTCTAATAAAATTTTCATTACATTATGATTACATTTATTTGCTCACAAAATTAATAAATGGAAGCATGATACATTTGAAAGTAAAGTTCTATTTTATTTGTGTTCGCTTTGTTAGTTGTAAGATGGCCCATGGGAGGTTTTTACTGTAGCAAAAGAGATATTACTATTTGTAAGGGTTTTATTGTGGCCAGATAAGTGAAATGATATCGCTTACCTCTAGCATAATGGAGGAAGAACTCTGTAGGGATATCAGGGGGGCTGATATATCAAAGTCCGAATTTCGGACTTTAAAAAGTACATGTGGGAAAAAATCGTATTAGATCCAAAAATTGGTCTTATGAAAATATTGCGGTACGACCCAAAAGTTCCGAAATTTTTGTATCCGAACGATCCTAAACGGAGCGAAAACCTTTCTGACTTTGATCCTTCTGTGCATGATTTTGGAAGTCTCCCATAGGACTCAATGGCACTCTGCAGCTCCAACCTGGCCCAAGGAAAGTCTCCCATAGGGCTCAATGGCACTCTGCAGCTCCAACCCGGCCCAAGGAAAGTCTCCCATAGGGCTCAATGGCACTCTGCAGCTCCAACCTGGCCCAAGGAAAGTCTCCCATAGGGCTCAATGGCACTCTGCAGCTCCAACCTGGCCCAAGGAAAGTCTCCCATAGGGCTCAATGGCACTCTGCAGCTCCAACCTGGCCCAAGGAAAGTCTCCCATAGGGCTCAATGGCACTCTGCAGCTCCAACCTGGCCCAAGGAAAGTCTCCCATAGGGCTCAATGGCACTCTGCAGCTCCAACCTGGCCCAAGGAAAGTCTCCCATAGGGCTCAATGGCACTCTGCAGCTCCAACCTGGCCCAAGGAAAGTCTCCCATAGGGCTCAATGGCACTCTGCAGCTCCAACCCGGCCCAAGGAAAGTCTCCCATAGGGCTCAATGGCACTCTGCAGCTCCAACCTGGCCCAAGGAAAGTCTCCCATAGGGCTCAATGGCACTCTGCAGCTCCAACCCGGCCCAAGGAAAGTCTCCCATAGGGCTCAATGGCACTCTGCAGCTCCAACCTGGCCCAAGGAAAGTCTCCCATAGGGCTCAATGGCACTCTGCAGCTCCAACCTGGCCCAAGGAAAGTCTCCCATAGGGCTCAATGGCACTCTGCAGCTCCAACCTGGCCCAAGGAAAGTCTCCCATAGGGCTCAATGGCACTCTGCAGCTCCAACCTGGCCCAAGGAAAGTCTCCCATAGGGCTCAATGGCACTCTGCAGCTCCAACCTGGCCCAAGGAAAGTCTCCCATAGGGCTCAATGGCACTCTGCAGCTCCAACCTGGCCCAAGGAAAGTCTCCCATAGGGCTCAATGGCACTCTGCAGCTCCAACCCGGCCCAAGGAAAGTCTCCCATAGGGCTCAATGGCACTCTGCAGCTCCAACCCGGCCCAAGGAAAGTCTCCCATAGGGCTCAATGGCACTCTGCAGCTCCAACCCGGCCCAAGGAAAGTCTCCCATAGGGCTCAATGGCACTCTGCAGCTCCAACCCGGCCCAAGGAAAGTCTCCCATAGGGCTCAATGGCACTCTGCAGCTCCAACCTGGCCCAAGGAAAGTCTCCCATAGGGCTCAATGGCACTCTGCAGCTCCAACCTGGCCCAAGGAAAGTCTCCCATAGGGCTCAATGGCACTCTGCAGCTCCAACCTGGCCCAAGGAAAGTCTCCCATAGGGCTCAATGGCACTCTGCAGCTCCAACCTGGCCCAAGGAAAGTCTCCCATAGGGCTCAATGGCACTCTGCAGCTCCAACCTGGCCCAAGGAAAGTCTCCCATAGGGCTCAATGGCACTCTGCAGCTCCAACCCGGCCCAAGGAAAGTCTCCCATAGGGCTCAATGGCACTCTGCAGCTCCAACCTGGCCCAAGGAAAGTCTCCCATAGGGCTCAATGGCACTCTGCAGCTCCATCCCGGCCCAAGGAAAGTCTCCCATAGGGCTCAATGGCACTCTGCAGCTCCAACCCGGCCCAAGGAAAGTCTCCCATAGGGCTCAATGGCACTCTGCAGCTCCAACCCTGCCCAAGGAAAGCCTCCCATAGGGCTCAATGGCACTCTGCAGCTCCAACCTGGCCCAAGGAAAGTCTCCCATAGGGCTCAATGGCACTCTGCAGCTCCAACCCGGCCCAAGGAAAGTCTCCCATAGGGCTCAATGGCACTCTGCAGCTCCAACCCGGCCCAAGGAAAGTCTCCCATAGGACTCAATGGCACTCTGCAGCTCCAACCTGGCCCAAGGAAAGCCTCCCACAGGGCTCAATGGCACTCTGCAGCTCCAACCTGGCCCAAGGAAAGTCTCCCATAGGGCTCAATGGCACTCTGCAGCTCCAACCCGGCCCAAGGAAAGTCTCCCATAGGGCTCAATGGCACTCTGCAGCTCCAACCCGGCCCAAGGAAAGTCTCCCATAGGGCTCAATGGCACTCTGCAGCTCCAACCTGGCCCAAGGAAAGTCTCCCATAGGGCTCAATGGCACTCTGCAGCTCCAACCCGGCCCAAGGAAAGTCTCCCATAGGGCTCAATGGCACTCTGCAGCTCCAACCCGGCCCAAGGAAAGTCTCCCATAGGGCTCAATGGCACTCTGCAGCTTCAACCCGGCCCAAGGAAAGTCTCCCATAGGGCTCAATGGCACTCTGCAGCTCCAACCCGGCCCAAGGAAAGTCACGATAACGAAGCTTGAATGAATCCGAAACTTTCATACTTGTTGCGACAAATATGGTTTTGTCGCACAAATTGTCGCAAAGTACAAAAAAGTTGCGGAAATTAACAAAAATGTAGAAAATACGCACAGTTATAAAACTTGGAAAAAATATGAATTTTTAGTATTCGGACTCAATCGTACATTAATGAACAGGCCCCAAAATGTTTCAGAATGACCATTGCCAATGAGAAGGTCTGACATTTCTGCTCTCTGTATAGATAAACCCAATGTAGCAGAGACTGTAGGACTGTTAGGATTAAATTATTTCACCATTATCACCATTCACTAAAAACAAAGATTTGTTTTAAAAAAAACAGGAAAAAAGATCAAAAAGATAGACATTACATTAACTGTTTGGTTGGTTTTCTTTTTTTATGGTTTGTAAATTATTTGGCTTTAATTCAGCCGCTCTCATGTTTAGAATTTCAGTTACTATTTGCTGGAGTCTCATTTACACTAAACGGGACCTTAGGAGACAACTGCCAGGGTCAGTGACCCCCATCGGAAAGATGGAAAGAAGGAGAATAAAAAGACACATAATGAAACTGTAAAAAAATGAGGACCAAAAAAGATGATAAGAATAGGACATTCTAAAAGTAAACTTAAAAGTTAACAACCCCTTTTACGGGGACAAACTGGAGCCATGTTTAAAATGAACCAAAAGTTTGGCTTGTTTTAAAAAAATGATACAAATATGATAGGTTGCAGAGTAAACTGTGAAGTTTCCTCCAGCCTATCCTATTCCTGCACAGATATATCTGGGCTTTAATGCTCCTCCTCCACTATTTTCACTTTCCTGTGCAGGAGATCATAGAAAGGGACAAGATGGCCATGGAGAGGGAGGAACGAAAAGCAGATAAAAGGGGTTCATTGATAATAAAAGAACATAAAGATTGAGATTAACAGTTGAAGTGTAAAGTAAAGGTAAAGAAAAGGAACTATAAAGTAAATAAATAAAACCTCTGTTCCTCTAATCTAAAGGTGTGGCCTCTGGCTCTTTGATCCTTTCTATGGAAAAAATAATTTCTCCCTATCTGTCTATAATTACCTCCAACATACCTATACAGAGTAACCATGTCCGGTTGCTTTTTTTCCAGAGAAAACAACCCCAACCCTGACAGTCTCACCTCATAGTTTAAATCTTCCATCCCCTTAACCAGTTTAGTTGCAGTCTCTGCACTCTCTCCAGCTCATTAATATCCTTCTTAATGACTGGAGCCCAAAACTGCACTGCATACTCAAGGTGAGGCCTTACCAGGGACCTATAAAGGGGCAAAATTATGCTCTCATCCCTTGAGTCAGTCCTTTTTATGATTTTATTTTCTGTAGTAGCCACGGACTGACATTGCCTGGAGTTATACAGCTTGTTATCCACAAAAATCACCAGATCCTTCTCAATTAATGACACTGCCAACCCAATGCCATTTAGGGGCCTATTTATACTAGAGAATGTTCTTTAGAACCTAATAATCTGTAATTATTGTAGAAAAACCCCACAAAAATTTGAGCGAAAAAACTCAGCAAGTAAAAAGTTGCATACGTTTTCTCGCATTTTTTTGCACACTTTCTTTTCCTGACCGCAAAAATTAGTAAATATGCCTCAAAAGGGCAGATTTACAAAAACTCGAATATTTCTCATTTACAGTAGCAAAGTAAAAAAACACAAATAAAAAAAAATGATGTGAATGTGTGGTTGGTGCTTAGTGCACTACTATGAGCAGCACACCTGTCTCCAACACACACAGACGGAGCTGCAGTACACAATGAAAAGAAGAGTAACAGTAATCAGAAAATAAAAGCAGTCCTTACAAGGACTATTGGGTTACAGCAGATGAGATCAGCAGGACAGCAGTCCACAGCAGCTACTCTCCCTATGCTAACTCATCAAGCACACACAGGCAGAATGTAAAATGGCTGCTGGGCTTCGGTTTATATATGGAAGGGAGTGGTCCGGGGGTGGTCCAGGAGGGAGAGCTGTCTGATTGGCTGCCATCTATCTGCTGGCTTTGGGGTGTGAGGTCAAAATTTGGCTCCAGCTAAGGCGAACCCAAAATTGCGAACATCACTAAAAGTTCGCGAACTTGCGAACTTGCGAACTTGCGAACACCCGATTTTCGTGCGAATTAGTTCTCCGGTGAACAGTTCGCTACATCTCTAACAGCTACTGTTTGACACCTTTTAGTGCAACAGATAGAAATATTAATACATTTGTAATTAGTTCAATGAGTTTATGTCAAACACAAATATACGGTCATCGGAATACAAAGTGAATATGTTTACCTTAAAATAATGCAAAGTTATGTAATGTAGTTTTGGGAATAAATGTGTTATTTTACTGCTTTAAATTTTATTTGCGCTTCAGATGATCATCTCTAGTGATGAGCGAATCTGTCCCATTTCGCTTCGCCTTAAAATTCGTTAAACGGCAAGAAAATTTGCGAAACGGTGAAAAATTCGCGAAACGCATTTGACGCGCAAATTTTTTGTCACTCCCGTCTTTTTTGTTGCGCTACAAAGACCAAGCTAAAATGGAAGCTGCTATCTTAAGCAAAAAGAGAAAGCTTTCTGCAGAATAAATATAGTTTTCTAGGTGCCATTAATGTGGTGAATCTATTGGCAGTAAAATGCCAAAATGACTTTCCTTCTCCTTTTAAGTCTAGAGAGTTAAATGGCAACATTATGGCAAGAAGGATTTTGTGACAGAAACGTTTCAGGACTTTGTGAGTGACAGAATATGAAGAGAATGAAATCAATTATGAGCCTAAGGCAGCAGGCTTCGGAGGTTAATATGATTTTGTATTCACAGTAGCAGGTTTCTTATGAACAAATGGGAATGCTAAACTAAAACTTTAATTTCTAATTGGCCAAAGAATGGGAAAGAGGGGAAATATGCTAAATTATTTGATTATTGGTCTTAAATTTCAACCGATATTTTCAACAAAGAATCTGTCAAAATGCTGGAAACACAATGAAACCAGTTTCAGACCCTGTAATAGCCAGACAACCAACAAGTCTGGAGAATGGCCCCAGGGCCAGACTTCCATATAAAAATGAAACGTGGAACAAAGGTAGAGTAGAAAAATTCAATGGAGAAGAGAGAGAATTGATTAGAAATAGAAGCGTAAATAAAAAAGAAGGTGAAAATATGTTGAGTATGGGAAAAAAATATGGAAAAGTATAAAGGGAAAATTACAACAAGGGGTTAAAGGGAGAAGGGGAAAACTCAGAAATTGATTATAGGGAATAAGGATGAAGAAGATCAAAGAATCATGACCCTATAAAGCAAAACAAGGATAGTTTGTCCGTATATTTCAATATAGTTTTAATACTTCAATGGTATTTCCATTACAACTTCACAAGCTACATTTATATCCCACTGACTTCACAAAAATATCTTTTGGAACAACAAAAAAATCTTTGAAGGGGCCTGCTCAGAGTAGTAACCCAACGGGCCCCTTCCTTCCGCATCCTCCCACCCACTTACTTATAAATCCCCACTCCCTGCCTGCTCTCCTGCCTGACAGTCAGTGGGGAGCAGGGTTTTGTGCAATAGAGTAGGCAGACATTGCTGGGAAATTTGTAATACCGGTGCCGGCACCTGCTGGTGATTTACAAGGCCCCAGTAAAGCCTTAATTTACCCTAGATTCATCACCTACTCTAGTGAAGTCGGGGACAAGGACCCCATGCACAAGGACCAGTTCGATAGTTACTCTAGTGGAGCACTTTCTAGGAAAGTGAGATAGAGAGGGAAGGAAGCAAGAGCAGTTTTGGCTTCACCAAGGAAAGTAACTGGAAGTACCCCTCCATACAGGCAATGTTGCCTCAGCATAGGGCCAAGGTTAAGACATAGGAGACAGGCAGTACCTAAACCCTGATCCACAGTCAGCTGTAGGACTCTTAAAGCTAGAGGTTATCAACCTGAGGACTGAGGTATCTATCCTGACTGCTTCCATAGGGGTGCCAAGCTGACCAGGTGCATTTACCCTGCCCAGACTCTAAAGGAGGTGGGATAAACCGGTGTGCATCCTCTCTTTGCTGTCCTCAGGGAGTACTATCGTATAACATCTGTATGTGAGTATATTGCAATAACCCTGCACATTGATTGTCTTTGACAATAAACCAGTTCTATTGTCCAACTGCAAGAACCTTCTGGTGTCCATTTTTGCTAACTTGCACTGCACACAGCTACAGTGAGTTGTAGTTACACTACACCCCTGGCTTCCTGTCACTTCTATATAGCGAAGGCCCATCCTGAAGGATTGAGTCACATGTATCCCATGCTCTAACACCTATACTAGCCATGCTTTGACTGTTTTACAGCCAAATAAGGGTTACAGAATTTGGAATCATTACTATTGCTCAGTCCGTTCATTAACAGAACTATTTAAATGCCTCCACAAGAGGAGTCTTCATGCTCATCAATACCTGCTAAGGCTGTTGGCTGGCAATGCAGTCTGGGGGACAATTTAGTCACACCCGCATAGGAAACTGGTTACATTTTAGCCATTTCAAGATCGCAAAAGTCACGGTTATACTGCTTCCGATTCCTGCATCTAATTTAGCTGTGGGTTTTTTTGCTTGACATTTACTCATCTTTGCTTTGAAATGGTCAGGTCACACCACTCACACTTTACTATCTTTGTCTCATCTGTCGCCCACTCTCCTCCTTGTTGTAGAACTGTGAATTTCTCGTTCGTTGCACATGCTTCCCCTGCTTTATCTGCACTTCCTATGCTCATCTTTAACCACTGCCTGTTATGTATAGTTTTTAACTTGTTTAGAACTGTTTTTTGATGAGCACAGACATCTGATTTTTGTGCTGAATTTTTTTGCTCCTTTTGGCTTACATGGCAATCTGTTACTGTACCTTTATCACCCAATCCTATTATTTTTTACATTTTATAAAATGTCCTTTTCAAAGAAAGCATGTGAGAAAGCATCAGATGAGTCCAGCTCATCTCTTCCTAGAAGACAGGGTTGCCCAACCTTTTTTACTCTTGAGCCACACACAAGAATGTGTAAAAAGTGTTGGTGAGCCACAAAAGCATGGAAAAAGTTCTGAATTGGTAGTAATTGGCTATTTGGTAGCCCCGTGTGGACGGCTGGCCTGCAGGAGGCTCTGCTTTGAGTAAAACTGTGTTTAGAACTTGCCTTCAAGCCAGAAATTTAAAAATGGGCACTGGGAGCAGCATGTTGATCCCGAGCGACTGGTTGGGGATCACTGCTGGAAGAAATAGCCAAACCACCTTTTTGGTCATGCAAATGCACATACAATACATTTCCCTTTTGTTTCTTGTTCCTTCTAATAGGATCACATGGCCCAGAAAAGGTAGCCTCTTGTTTAGTGCTAGGCCACACTGGCAAACTAGTTGCCTTATAACTTATAGCCATATATAGTTTGTTCTTGAAAATAGCAATTTACTTTAATGCCAGGTAACTCCATGTTCAGGTGTTGAAAGACTAGCTCCATGACATTATTGATGATGATCAGTACAGGTACATAGTAGAGGTATGGGATCTGTTATGCTGAAAACCCATTACCTGGAAAACTCTAAAGTCCATCTCCCATAGACCCAATTTTAATCAAATAGTTCATTTTTTTTAAAACGAATTTCCTTTTTCTCTGTAATAGTATAACAGTACCTTGTACTTGATCCAAACTAAGATAGAAAGAATCCATACTAAGGATAAAACAATCCTATTGGCTTTATTTAATTAATTTAATCTTTAGCGGATTTAGGATGACCCAAAATTATAGAAAGACACCTTATCCAAAAAAAAACCCCAAGTCCCAAGCATTCTGGATAACAGGTCCCATACATGTAATAGACTTCCAGGTATGTCAGTGTTGCAAAAAAAGTGCTTTTATTTTTATGTCATACACGACATGTTTCAGGCTCCTTTTGTGCCCTTTATCAAGAAATTTAGCATTTTGTCTCGTGCTCCCCCCTAAATATATTTTTTCGATTGGACATTGGCTGAGAGTGCAGCTCTATTGCTGGGGGTTTTGATGCATGAGGTCTGGAAGGCTGGGCGCAGAGGACCTATCTAGTCGAGTATGTCAGTGTTGCAACAACCATCATTCATCAAAGTGTGTGGCAATTGACTTAGGCTGGCACAGCAATAACCTGGCATAGAGGCATTGGTTTACAGGTAATTACAGCAGGTATATCTAACTGCACCTTTTCCTAAACCTTTCTGTAATGTTTCCCTTTCAGTTGTCTCTACTATCTGTACATTCCTTCTGCCCTTTTGGCTTCCATCCCTATGCAGTCACCTCTGAGTGGTTTTCCCTCTTATTTTTCTTTACTGACCTCTTATCATAACTGGCCTCGCCTATATTTTGCACATGCCAAATCACTCACCCCCACCTCCCCTTTCTCATTAATTCACTGAATTCCTCACTTACTGTCTCAATCGCTTACCTCATCCTATTTATTTCTGTCCTACACTTCAGTTCACACACACTTGCACACCAACCTAACCTTGACATCTGTCTCTGCAGACCTAGATTTTCTTTTGGAAGTATTTCCTGATAGGTGACTGCCTTCTCCCTCAGGTCTGTGCAGGACAATGCAGATAATTAAGCTTAATGTGCATAATTAATTGGCTTGTACAGGCTGCAGAACCGGGGAGGGAAGGTAAGGAGAGACAGACAAAAACCCAAACCCGTTCCAGAATCACGCGTACTGTACAATCTGTTACTGCGTAGGTTGGCAATAAAACAATAAAACAACCAGTAACCTTTTATCCATGCCCACATGCAGAAATCTCTACATGATGCCACGGCTGCTGAGATGGGGGTTAATTTAGTCTCTTACTGTGGCTTTAATTTCCTTTTCAAGGAAAAGGATTATTTCTGCCTAATTACTTTAATCGAGATTCCCTTGCACCCCACTGTGGCAGAATGACCGGGGGCCTGCCTGCTGCTCACAAACAAAATTATCTAGATTTATATTTGCACTGAGTGAGTAGACAAAGCAATGTCAATATGGAAGACACACCAGGGGCTCAATATTGTCAAGTGCTGTACATTCATGCTTCCATACTTGGTAAAATGGTGCTCAGACCTTTGCATAAAATGTATAGGGTGTCTTTGGTAATTATGTTGATGTTAGCTTTTGTGATATAAGAAAACAGCTAAATATAGTCTCAAGAAAACACTCAACACTTTGCTTTCAAGGAGTTATCTGTCTGACTTTACATGGGAGAAGAAGGAATTCATTTCCAGGGTTCATTGGCAGTGCTGTGCGTTGCTTTCCTCTGTACGAATAAGCTTGGGATCTGCAAAGGCTGTGCTAAAGGGACATGTCTTTTCCACTTTAATAATCTCTTTACTTTAAAAAAAAGTTTTTTTCCAATACTAATCAACGAGAGAAAAACATATCTGCTGGTTTATCTAATGAAAAATGCATGAAAGTCTGTGGGGAAATCTGGAACTGAACATGGAGATGCATTTTTATTATCGAAATGATAAGAAATGATTATTAATTTGCCCCGGTCTGGGACAGGGGAAAACCTTTTTGTGAACTCGACACTTACAGAGAAGTGGGAAAAGTATGGGGCATTGTTATTATGGAAGATATTCGTGGAATCACTGGGAGTTATAAAGGGTTATTTACAAGCATAGGTGGAGGGTGACTTTTTTTGTTTGGGGAGGCTAAAGATGAGCCATAGATAGACAGGTTTAAAGCTAATGTAGGGGATCAGAGAACTCTGTCCCCTGTTTCTCAGTCTGTGACCTCATCCAGCCTAGCTACAGACTGGGGAGGGATCCGATTGGCTGGATGCCCCAGTGCACCTCTGGGAGAGGTGTGCCTAAGGTTTGGAGCAAAAAATCTAGGAGTTCTAGCCCAGCAGTTTATAAAGGGAGCCCCTGCTGTTGTTTGCCAGTGCAGAGAGAGAGAAAGATCCAGAGTGAGCAGCCAGTACAAAGTGTGGTGTGTTCAGATTTAAAAGAATAAAAGTCTGCTGGGCTGCCAGGAAGTATAAAGTCCTCTGTGGAACTCTCTGTGAGTGTCCCCTGGAGTGAACAGGTATTGCTCGGTTACCTGTTACGTGGGAGCAACCACCCTTTTCAACAGGGAAGGTACTCTGGGGTAGGTAGCGCTACCTGGGGGGACTAAAGAGCTCTTGGGGAAGGGACTGTACGGGTTGGGGTCTATACGGATCCAAGTTGGGGCTGGGCAAGTACAGAGACTGGCGCCAGCCGTGGATAGCCTGCACAAGTTCCTCAGAGCAGGAATATCAGTTATCCTTAAGCTGTTCTATTTTCTATTTCAAAGTTTTATAAAGTTTGATATTGCTGCAAACCTGTGTGATTATTCCTAGTGGAAATCCCCTTGAGGTGTGTTCCTCTAGGTGGAGGCACTGCGCTGTTTCCCAGTTCCCAGTATCTATATTTCACAGAGAACACAAATCTCCTGTATATACAGCCCAAATTAAGTGAGTGTGCCAAGAAAGGGTTACACTAATGTGAGATTTAGTGGATTTGCTGCATAGGTGGATTTCCAGTAAGGCTAGGGGTGGCTAAGCCTTTCCAAACCTGCTTGGCACCTTAAAATAAAAAGAAACTCATTTGGTTTCTGCACTGCTCTGGAACAGGGAAATCTTCTTGCATTCCTCCTTCCTGCAAACTCCGGTTCTGTTGTAATCAGCTGTACTCTGATTGGATCATTCTTCTTGTGGCTTCTCAGAGCTCTCTTGACAGACAGTAAAACTGACCAATCAAGGCACAGATGTGGGCACTGCAGAAATGAAGACTGATTGGAAGAATCTGAAGGCTGTAAACTTTACCTAAGAACCTCACCAATTCTGAACTTTTGCCGTAGATTTCATCCCACAGGTACTATACATTATATGGTCTAAAGGCTATATCACCTGGCATCTATAAAATCCCTATCACCCTTGCTCCAGTCCTATATTAACTCTTTCCCCCTGAAAAACCTCATTGTGCTTCTACATATTTGTTGTTGTTTTTTGCACTTACTTTTTCTCTTACTTTTGTCAGTGTTTTGTTCATTTCTAATTAGTTACAGTGGAGCCCTCATGTGACTGCATAGCTGGGAAACAAACCAATGTTGTGTATCCGTGCCAGTGTTATGTGCCAGGGCCTGAATATCTGCCATCAGTACCCACTGCATCTCACTGCATATAATGTGTTAGATTTGTAAATACAGACTGCATTTCACTGTATATAATGTCAGCACCCACTGCCGTTCATGCTATAAAACAAACTAAAACACATTTAAGCTAACAGATCCTAAACACAAATCGATAGAGAACCTCTCACAGAAGTGCACGTAAGTGCACATACTTTTACATCCTAAACATTTTAGGGTGAAAAAAAGCTCTCCCACCCGCACTTTTGCGCAGTATCCCTGGGAGTCAGTGGGAACCACAAGAGTTGGGAGGTTTATTTTTTACACCAGCAGCGAATCCACTAAGTCTCACATTAGCTTTAAACCAGTCAATCTATGGCCCATCTTTAGCCTCCCCAAACGAAAAAGTCACCCCCGGCCTATGAACAGGGCCCTGTCCTTTCCACCTGCCCATACTGTGTCCTGAACCTCGTACCAGATATTTTTTAATCTGGCGCATGATGCAGACAGCCGGGGAAGAATAAATACTAAGGAGCCTGCTCTTGTGCAACAAGATTGTCTTATACTGTCTTTCATTCTTGCATCTTCATCTTGCATTTATCTGATTTGCCTTCTATATGTAAGAAGATGAAAACCTGCCTTTGTATTGTAACCCTCACACTTTCTTTTCATGGCTGTTTACCTGTAGTTGGACTCCAGCAGACCTTGCCCCTTTGCAAGTAAGATACTGGGAACCTAGTAGACACTGAGGAGCACACCTCAGGGGAATCCCACTAGATAAAATAAACACACAGTTTGCAGCAACAAAAAATAACTTTATGTAGAAATAAATGTATATAAAACACTCCGACTTTCTATGTAGCCAAGTCCTTTTAATATCACAGTCCCACACTTTACTGCAGATGGAATTAAATTGAGTTTAATGCAAACTGTCCCTTCCCAAGAGCTCTTATACCCCAGGCAGCCCAACCTTCCCTAAAGTACCACTGCTGGGATTTAGAAGCCGCTCCCACTTAGAAGGTACACAAACTTTTGTGGACTTGCATTTGTGGACTTGAATTCTTGCCAATATCCTCCCTTTGGCAGCTCAGAGGGTTCTCATAGGCAGACACACTGGAGTTCACAGGCAGATCTGCTGCACAGACACTCTCCACAGTGGCGCTGGTCACCTTCTGGATCTCTAGCAGCTTGGCATAGAACAGTTGGGGCTCTAGGTCTTTCCTCCGGGCCAAGCTCTGCACAGGATGAAGATGTAGCCTGTCTGATCTCCTGGACATTCTCTTTAACACTGTTTCTGGCTGGATTTGCAGCAGGGACCCTTTATAACCTGCTGGTCCAACCCGTGGATTTGCCTCCGATGCAAGCCACTCCTTGGGTCCCCCTCTTTTCCCAGAGAAGTACTGAGGCTCCCAGCCAGATGGATTATTCACTGGGCTGAATGAAGTCACAGGTAGAACAGGGGAAAGGTTCCCTGATTCCGTACAGTATGTTTGTGGTTTTGCTCTTAATATGTGTGGACGCTGTATAACCTAATACATGAAACTTTTTAGGGACAGGTCCAAATGACTTTTTGTGCAAAAAATTGTAGGCATCAGGTGAAATGACTCTATGTATCTACAGCTGCAGTGTTATTTTATTTTACTTAATTTCATTTGAACATGGATTGCAACCTCTCATCCAGG
The DNA here is from genome assembly GCF_000004195.4 of Xenopus tropicalis. Lineage (NCBI taxonomy): Eukaryota > Metazoa > Chordata > Amphibia > Anura > Pipidae > Xenopus > Xenopus tropicalis. The sequence goes on from NC_030680.2 coordinate 122,936,345, forward strand.
GTAGGGCAACTTCTTGTTGAAAAAACATAGGTTCCTCACCCACTAATCTTTCTGACCTATCAGATTTCGCCATTTCATGGGGGAAAACCAAATGCAACAAAACATCTATCTATGGTTTTTCAAAGGTGGTGAGTTTTACTCTGCCATTTGTTTATGCAAATTCACATGATTCCTAATTGACCAATGAGATTGCACCATTCTATAGTATAGCAGCAACGACGTAAAATAAATGTTATTGTATTTCTCCTTAAGCATTAGTTTAAGATTCCTGAAATCATCCATTAAAAAGAACTAGTCATGGTATTTATATGTACATTATTACATATCAAAGGTACATTAGTTGGTTTTGACCCCAAACAAATATCAGGCATAGGAAAAATATCCAAACAATGCTACAAAAAAATGGCAGGATTCGTCCAATTTCAAGTACCTGGACAAGTCGAACCTGAACCTTATAAAATCATGTGACTTTCATGTACCATGTACCCTAATATATAAGGGTTTTCTTCTTGGTAGCCTTCCTTTATAATTATTTTGATCTATTTAGGGATATTTGTCTAAAAAAAAATCTATTAATTTGTATTTCACATTGCCACGCCCTGCATTTAGTGTGCCCAATGAATTTCCTTGCAGTGTTCGTGACATATATTTTTTCAGGGGAATCAAGGTAGCTGTATAAGATAGAGGTTTCTGGGTCACTGGCTAGCAAGTATAATTGGGATTTTTACCTGCTGTTTGACCCACTAGGACCATTATGGTTCAGAATAAATCAGCTAGGGCAAGAATAAATGCAGGTAATAAGTCATTTATTTCTAGAGTGAACAGCACAGCATAAGTTAGGTCACAGGTTTGTGGCTTCAGTCCTCAAGTTACTATGCACGAGCCAGATGTTACAGCAATCCCTGATTGAGCAGAGAGCAATTAATAGAACTCTAATTGACCCACTTGTGCTCAGCAAAGGAAATCATGAATATCTGGCCTGTTCGCTGTTTTTGGAGGAACGGAGTATAAGTGATTATTTTGATGTGTTATCCCTAATTTAATGCCGTAGGGTTACAAACATTAGGGTCCTTTTGATTAAAAGCAAAGGAATGGATAATAGTCTATGAAATGTCTTCATGCTTTGTAGGTTATCCACACAGAAGCTTTGGGTGGGATCTGTCAGTACCACAGGTGAATCCATCAGAATTATCTACCCATGTATTGAGCCATGAGTGCTATTGTGTGAATATAGATAAATGATGTTTAGTCGGTGGCTCACATGGGCTGTTTTCAGGAACTGTGGATTAAATTAAACCTTTAATGGGAAACTATTGCCTCTCATGAAAATACATCAATCTCATCTCCAAGCAAAGCAAATGTGTTACAAAGCTGTTCCTTCTGATTAAGGATGATGGCCTGTGCTTTCTAGCCCATGGAGAAGATTCCCAATTCCACCCATGCTGCTGTAATTAACTTTAATTGAAACTGCCTGTCATTGCTGGTATACTGTATATGCCCCATTTGGCCACCAGTCCAAAATGTGGTGTTGGCTGTAGCAGTAATGGCTTTGTCACTCGCAGTACCACTTCTCACCTGTTTTTCCTAATGCCAATTCTTTTCTCTAGTGTGTCTGTTCTGATTTTTGCTGTCTACAATACATAGTATTATGGAAATTGAATACTTTTTAAATTAAGAGGTGTAATTGCAGATCTTACTATAATTGCGGTAATTGCAACATATAATGATTGCCTTTAGGCTTTGGTTGTTTTCTGTTGTCTTCTCAGGGAGAACCCATATAATGAAATATACCCTTCTTCCATGACAACCAGTTTCTGAAAGACAATGCCTATGGGCCACACCTTTAGTGGGAGGTATCGCTCACCGGCAAGCACACGTTTGTGCCACAGCGGACACGTTTTGGGCAAATGTGAAACAACCCTGCACAGGGAAAGGACTCCCAATATCAAAATGTATTTTTTTGCCTTTAGGAAACAATTTAATATACTTTCCAATTATACCAAAATGCGTTTATCTGCCCTTCTTGAAGAACCTTAATAGCAAATGTATTATGTGAGTGTTTCATTGACACCTTTTCAAATTATAAGCCAGGACCACGAGTTGCAGCGATCTGCTTTGTGACCAAACTATGTCTTTAGATCAAACCATGTTTATCTGTTCCGTAGCATAATCCAGTCCGGCTTTTCACTGACAGAAGGTCTTTTCCTCTGCCAGACTCATTTATTTATTTATTTATTTTAATACAAAATTCAGCGAGGGATTAAAATAGAAAAGATTAAAAGATTAAAGAGCTGTGCGGAGTGGCCCACTATAGTGTTGACGCAGGCTGCTGCTCTCCCCTTCCTAAGTCTCTCTGCCTCCCATGCTCTCATTCCCTCTATACTTCCATTCCCCCTTTCATTTTCTTTTTCCTCATGTTATTTAAACTTTCTTCTTTGCCAGAGTCTTTCTTATGTACACAAATAATACCCAAAGATTTTCCCAATTCAAAAAATGAGTCTAATTTTTGTAATTAAATAAAGAGAACCATGGAAGGATGGAGGCCACACAAAATTGTTGGTATTTTTTGTTACATTTTTTTAACATAAAATGTAGTGTAATGGGGCTTTTAAATGAATTATTTTGTGTTTTTTTTTTCCAAATGAAGATCTCCATCCAATCTTTGTCTGTTTTACTATTTTTAGCATATAATGTATTTATGTTAATGAGATTTTCTCTCCACACTCGTCACACTAATGGCCTGACAGCAGTGGTTAATGGCTAGACATACGGCTATTGCGTTCTGCTGTGTGTGAGCCTGTAAGAGTTTACAGGGTAATGAATGGAGCCTGTGACGTTAGCAATATATTAGCTCCTGCTATTGCTGCAGAGGGATCTGCGTTAGGTTTTGGGCCTCCCTTTCTTTATTAGTTTACAGAAAATTCAACATTAAAAAATGTGGAAGCATGGAACCAGTATAACTGTCTAATGGACTTGGCTACCAAACTGAAATCATTAGAAAAACATTAACCACAACAAGGATTTTAATTAACTGAAGGAAACCCCCCTGTTTTTCCTACACTTCTTGAGCTTTGTGTTAATATACATTTTTGCATCTGCCCAGTGCCAAGGATATGAGACATAATAATAGCACACATAGATATATTTGCAAATGCAATGAGCAAAGTACAGTTTCAAGTGCAATTGCTATGTTTTTTCCCCACAACTCACCATTTTTTCCCCAGAATTCCGGCATCATTGAGATTGCAAAGGAGCAATATTCTTGACACAAATCACTGTGTCTGATTCACCAAAATGGCTTGTGCTTCCTCGTAAATTGGGTGCAATTATGGCAAATGTAAATGAGTCTGATGATGTCATTTGATCTGACCTGATGACGTCACAGTGTTTACTGTTAATTTTTCCGGTGTTTGACATTCGAATGATGTGTGCATCATGTGTGTAACTGAACTGCACTCATTAACGCAGGAAGCTGGCAGTAGATCCAGTGTGGCCCTATGTCAATAGGTGCAAAAGTGCTTGATTCGGAACAGAAGGCAGGAAAGACGGAGCCCTGCTGAGAGCAACTATAAGAAAGAGCGAGTAATGCAATTTGACATGTGTCTTTAATGAAAGTGGTTGTGTGAGAAACTGACAGCCAGGAATGTACAGGGAGCACAACTGTACTTGTGTAACCCAGAGTTATAAGATTTATCTTGGCTTGAAGGGTAAATGCCTTTAAATAACCCCACCCATACTTACTGCTACAATGACATTAGTAGATTGTAAGCTCTTTGGAGCAGGGCTCTCTTCACCTCTTGTATCGGTTATTGATTGCTTTATATGTTACTCTGTATGTCCAATGTGTGAAACCCACTTATTGTACAGCGCTGCGGAATATGTTAGCGCTTTATAAATAAATGTTAATAATAATAATAATTCCCTTCCTTTTTAAATATTCCATTTTTGGACAGTATAGATCAGTGATCCCCAACCAATGTCTTATGAGCAACCTGTGGCTCACCCACCCCTTTGATTTTGCTCCCAGTGGGTAATAAAGTTTTGGGACCCCTGGTCTAGATACATACATACTTAAAAAATGGCTCACAAGAAAGTAGGCAGAGTTTGACGTGGATGGGGAATGTGACTGGATGTAGAGGGCATAAATAAAGATTATGGATGGAGCCTGGGATGTCCCCATGGCTGCAAATATAATTCATTCAAAAAGGCGAGTTTCAATTGAGACATTAACTGGGTAGTGCTGCAGATGGTGTTTGCTAACTAAAACTCTCTAAAAGCTCATGGAAAGCCATGATGTATAGTGCTGTTCTATGGACTTTAATGAACATCAAACACACCAAAACTTGATTACAAGTAGTCCCCAGCAGGTAAAGGCAGTAATAATTGAGGAGAGGTGACTCCCCCATCAAAGATTGGTGACTATAGATAGTTAGTATAAAAAATTAGGTTTTGTGGAAAGCAGCCAAAAACATATTAAGGCTCATGTATGTCCAGGAGAGATGGTTAAATTCAGACAGAAATGTGAGCATGGCCCACAGGCAGAGCACGAGAGCCAGCGCCACCAATTACTCAGCCTTACGCTCTGGACAAAACTGAGCTGCTGGTACAATTTGGTCTATTGTGACCTAAAGAAACAGTTTTTAATGCACAACCTTGGCATAATGATATGTCAGAAATACATTGCTGTAATTATTCTTTAGATATGTGTATAGAACTATGCTCACAAATATGCTATATGTCAGCTTGATACAATATCTTTTCTTCATTCCATGAATTTAAAGACTTGTCGGGGATCTTTGAGTTCAAGAGAAATGTTAACATTTTAATGGTCATTTAGCTCTAAAGCATTTAATATTAAAGGAAACATGCAATGAATTTAATCTTTATACATTAATCATCCCATTCCCCTCCTCCATTTCTCCATTTAGAGTTATAAATCACGTGTTATTTCCTAATGTAGCACAGGCTCACAAAAGCAGTTTTTAAGGGCTTTGCAGCCATTCTACTTCTATTTTTTTGTGGTTTGAATTAATACAGGATTCTGTGCAAGGATAGCTCTGAACAAGCCCCTGAGCAAATGTAAAACAGATTAATATTATTATTACATTTTTGCTCACATAGCACTGCTAATTATATTTTCCAGGCACACTGTCTCCATACCCTGTAGTGCTTAAAACCTAAGTTTGGTGCCAGAGAAGCGAAGATTTTAGCCGAGGGCATAACAAGCGGCTTTCCTTTGGTGCTACACTGGTAAGAAAAAAATTCAGAGTAATCTTGTCTCCACCATTATTTAAATGTCATTAAATTGAATTGCTTGTATGCATGTTCTTGCATGTACTTTTGTATTCTTTTTGCTTTCTTAACCATCTTTAGACATCTTAAACTGGAATAAAACAGAGTAGTTTGGTATATTCAGCTGCAGTTACACTTTTTTTTTGGAGTCAACTCCATCTGCCCATTATTCACCACTATATTACTGAGGTTCATGAAACTCAACAGTACTGCCGTCCTGGGCCTGTAGCTTAGGAGGAAATCCAACATTTAAATCAGAAAAGAAATGCACTCAACTGGTCCATGGTGGTCTTTTTCTGAAGTATTATTGTGTAACTATTAAGTAACGTAACTATTGTGAATAGAGGGGCCCAAAAAGATCAGATGAGCCTAGCTATCTGTAAAGTATTCTGATTTAAAAATCAGAATATTGGCTCTTAATGTTACCAGGAGCGGTAGTTTTTATAACTCACCTCATGGCAGCAGCACCCCTGAATTGTGACAGTCTATGTCCCATGTCCCATGTGCCCGAAGTGATAAACCCATATTATTGTACCAGTAGCAGAAAGGCCGAGCCTATCTTGGTGTGCCAGCAGAACAAATTCATATTAACTTTCACCCAATAAATGTTCCCAACATGTTTTGGCAAACAGTAGTTAATGGCACAGTGACCCATAAAATAAAATAAATCAGTGTCTCAGAGCAGAAAATGGCAAGTGATGGCTTTAACCAAACAGTGAACTCAGAACTGAAGAGTACATTGACTTAAAGCACTGAATGACACAGTGGCCTACAGCAATGACACAGTGGCCTACAGCAATGACACAGTGCCCCACAGCATTGACACAGTGGCCTACAGCAATGACACAGTGGCACACAGCATTCAATGACAAAGTGACTGCCAACATTAAATAGTGATGTGACTTCCACTGGTACAAACACTCACAACATTAAATGGGATGTTGACTCCCAAATTATCTCCCCCTGCTTCTCTACCAACATTCTCTTTTCTATCCCATCTATCTCCTCTTTTTCTTGTCTTTCCTTCTCTTCATCTTTTACTTTCTCTCTCTACTTTTCTCACCCCTCTCCTTTTCTGATACCCTTTATCTCCACTTTGCGTTCTCCTATTTCATTCATCTGTGCATACAGTATATCTTTGCCCATTCATTTCCTGCTCTCTTTCTTTCACTTTTCCTTTTGCTCACTCGCTTTGTTTTGTTGTTTTACTTTCTTTGCAGATTTTACCAGTGTAAAATGGGAGCAGTTCCAGTGTTAGAGATGTAGCCCACCATTGGCATGAAGCAATACTGGGGCAGCATTGTGAGGAAGGAGAGCCAACTGTGAAACTGTGACTGGGGATCTTTCCCTCTAGGACAGCGCTGTCCAACTTCTGTGGTACCGAGGGCCGGAAATTTTGTGGCCAACACGGTAGAGGGCCGATAATGGAAGCCAGTTTGACCACTCCCCCTTTTTAAACCACACCCACTTAAAACCACACCCATGTTATAACAAGAGCTTTTAAGACTATACCCACATTAATGGTTATAGCGCAGCAAAACCCCAAATGGTTGGTGCTCACTGTAGGGATATCACCCTTCATTCATATGTGAAAGAATTATATTATGCCATATTAAGACACAACCGTAAATCCCTATGCCTCCTCTTCCCCTGTGGGTAGCACAGCAACCCCCAGCACATAATTACACATCTTAGGGACCATATAATGACTATTTTCAAATGCTATCAAACTCCCAGAATAAACCCCTGCCAGGTTCACCTCCCACAGGCAGCATAGGGCAGGCAGAGTATGACACACACACAGGCAGCATATGGCAGGCAGAGTATGGCACACACAGGAAGGGTAGGGCAGGCAGAGTATGGCGCACACAGGCAGGGTAGGGCAGGCAGAGTATGGCGCACACAGGCAGGGTAGGGCAGGCAGAGTATGGCACACACAGGCAGGGTAGGGCAGACAGAGTATGGGACACACAGACAGCATAGAGCAGGCAGAATATGGCACATACTCTGCCTGCCCTACCCTGCCTGTGTGTGCCATACTCTGCCTGCCCTACCCTTCCTATGTGTGCCATACTCTCTCTGCCCTATGCTGCCTGTATGGCACACACATCATGCACTGACATAATGCTGGCACTGCTCCTACAGTCTGAGGTGTGAACAGGGGAACAATGTAGGTGATTAGAGCCTGAGCCTGAGGTGTGAACACTGCAGGGGGTGAACAATGCAGAATCTAAAAGGTGTGAACAACACAGGGGATTACATATTTAAACAATACAGAGTGATTACAGCCTGAATCTGAGGTGTGAACCATGCAGGGGGCCATTTAATCTCAGTACTGATACCATTTAAAGCTTCCACAAAGGTAAATCATCAAAGCAGCCAGACAGGTGGGGGGCTACACAGAGGGGGGTCGCGGGCCGCCAGTTGGACAGCCCTGCTCTAGGATATTTCCTAGAGGGAAAGACCTGGCAGACCAGTTTTACACTGAATATTGGCAGCCACAATTGGCCCGTGTATGGCCACCCTTACTCATTCATAACTGGGGCTGTTATCCTGGGGTATTATAAAGCATGGTACTAAGCCAACTAGATCTTGGGTGCTTGGCTGCTGATGCTTATCTAGGTGATGCTAATGGTCACCATGTGCTATGGAGCCCTGCCTCAGGGACGGCTGTCTTACATATTACTGCACCGTGATTTGCACCCTGCATTTGAGTCTTAATCCTGCGCAGGGTGCAGAGCCCCATGCTGTTTTCCAAATGTATCCTGCCTATTAATTACATTTTCTCAAAAGCCACTGGGCACAGACTTCCAACTAGGAATATGCATTAACAAAAATGAAAGCAGTCAGTATTAACATAAGTACATAGGAATCATTGCTACATGCTTCAGGCTGGTAACTAAATCAGGATAAATGCAAGCAGGTTCCACAAGAGTGGGAAAAAAATACAGATAATGTAATTTGATGGTGTAAATAAGACCTGGGGCACTGGGTAAATTACTGAGCGCCAGACCCTGGTATTTGGGGTCATGCACAAACACTGTTTATCAGCCAAAATATCTTTGTCATTTAGTTTATTTAAGGCTCTTGATCTGGCTCAGGATAACACACTGTTCTTAGTACCACAGAACTTGCTGCAGGTCCAAGTCTGACACAAAATGGTAGAATCATCTGTCACGGCTATGGACTTGATTTGGTACCACGGAATAATGTCCCATTATACGTTTCTGTCTCGGGGGCTTCTCTCATTTAATTTTGATGGATTGATCTGCCGGTCACACAGGCATGTTGAGGGGATCATAATCCTCCTGACACCTCTCATTAGCAGAGGGTGATTCATATGACAGGAGGGAAGTGAGCACTTGGTAGAATCTAGAAAGCTCATCATTCCGCTAACTGGCTCTCCCAGCATAATAGAAAATCCGGAGAACAACTCGCCGGTCCCTCGTGAGCAGATTGTTGCACGCGCACTTACCTTCAGGCTGTGCAATGCCCAAAGGCTATTTTTTCTTCACTAAATGGTCTTCATTTGTTTCACATTTTGAAATTAAATTCTTGAATGTGTTGTGAATGTGACTATGGAAATATCACAGCTACACATTTACCTACAAGTGATTCCTCATAAATATTTATATACATTTCTCTCCCAAATCCTTGCAGGGTTATAGATTAGTTAAGAACAGGCAAATGCCCCAGCCCAGGCTCCCAGGCTGTGGATGCTATTATATTGTATCTTAGTTTGTATTCTTTGTATTCACACTATAAATTTGAAACCAACACTTCAAGTTGTTATACTACATGTCTCCTACAAAAAAAACCTGGTTAATGCCACAAGTAATTACGCAATTACGTGCCACAAGCTAATAGTGGGTGCTGGGGTTGTAGCTTGGCAACAACTGGAGGACCTTAGCTGTTGAGGGACATCTCTATGTGTTTTTCCAAGTTGGGGATCCCATTTCTCCTGCATTGCTCTTGTCTGTCACTTCTATAGCTCTTGCCCTAGCCTTTTCGAGGGCAAAGCACCTATTTCCCACTATCCATTCTACATCCTTTATTTTGTCTGTTCTCTCTTCCATGTTCTTTCATATCCCTTTCTCTAATTCTTAGATACAACCCTCCCTTTTCTCTCCCACCCTCCTGGCTTCCACCTACTGTATACACACAATCCTGATTCTGTTTCCTTCCCATTGCCCCAGTGCTATACCTTTCCTGTCATTCCCTCCATTCATCCAATGAGTTTCATTTATTGTTTTATTCCCCATCTCCCCAACATTCTACCTCACTAGCTTAACACTCACCACTTTATATCCCCTCTCTCTTTCTCTCTCTCTCTCTCTCTCTCTCTCTCTCTCTCATTTCTCACACCTCCCTCCCTCTCCCTTTCCCTCTCCCTCTCCCCCTCTCTCTATCTCTGTCTCTCTGGCTTTTCAGTCAGGTCTGACCCACAATAATCTCTTTCCTCTGCTCTTCATCAGTCTTGTAGAGCACTGCCTAAGCCTGTTCTTTTCATTCCTCTATGTCTCCCATTTTACAGCTCATTCTGTCTTCAGCTTTCCCTCAGTCTCTTCCAGCCATCTCATGCGCAGTCTCCCTTACATGTAAATGAATAGACTGTATTCGTGCCATTTTTACATTTCATCCTGTTTTATTAATCTCACTGCCCACCTCTGCTTTTTTTGCTTTCTCATTCTGTTTTCTCACCAGCTCTCCCTAACCCCTGCCTCTCTTCATTCCTCCTCTGTGTGCTGTGCCACTCTCTCACTCTTTCCCTATTTTCTCTCCTCCATCCTCCTCCTCCTCCTTTGCTTGCTCCCCCTCCCTGTTATCTCCTCTGACTCGCTGTGTGGGTGCCTATCTGTTGGAGTAAGACAGCTGGGGAGATCTGGAAAGATTTCTGTCTGGGTGCCTGTCTCTGGCGCCGCAAGGGACGCAGCTCTGCTGGTGACACCGTATTGGGGGGAACATTGGTGACAGGAAGAGCAAGGAAAGTGACAGGGACACCGGTTGCTAAGCGGACCAGCAGATCCTTCACGCCAGAGAAGATCACGAGAGGAAGAGCCAAGTGATACAGACACTGGTAAACTGCATGTGTATGTGTTTGGCACATTGTACAGATATGTCTGCTTTGCAAAATATTCTGTGATTGGTGGCATAAATCTAGCTGTCATCTATTGATCTCTCTAGCAATCTTTCATCTACTGTATCAATCTATCCATCAGTCCATCATCTATCTTTATAATGGTCTACCTTATGCCATAGTTCTTCCATCTGCTAGTCTATGTACCATTTTGCCTAAATACATGTGTATCCACTGATTTGTATGCCAGTTTTTATGCATCCATGCTCCAATATGCAGCAAAGAAATCAAATCTTACCAACATCTGGTGATATAAGCACGTAAGAGCAAGGTGCTGTAGTTCCATTTGTGTGTGCCTATACATGTCACTGGGCATCAATCTTGCATGGCGTGTGCAATTGTGTGTGTGCATATGTTATTGGCAAAGCTTTCATCTGTATATTACGTTACCATATGTCGTGCATTTATATAATAACCTCAGTAATGAATGTGGGTCTGTGTGTGCTGACATGTAGAAGACTTGATTGTTTGAAGGTTTCCTAGAGAATGTGTGCAATTACTGGGTCGGACACTTGTTATGTGCTCTGTAGAAATGCCCGTGTGTGAATATTTCTATTGGTTTATGTGTGATAGGATCTGCAGATTGAGTGAGTTAAGGATGGCCACCTTAACATTCTGTATGCCAGCATATATAGAAGTATTCTCTTTATCTGTATAGCTGCAGATATTTAAAATACTGCTTATAGGTTTAATTGCCTATGCATATGTGTTGCATTAGATTGTGTGTATACAGTGTATAAAGGGCACCTAGAGCATCTTGCATGCTTGCTTACTCAATATGTTTGCTTTCTTCTAAAAAAAATAATGTTCCTTCATGGAATCATATATATGTGAAAGTTTGTGTACTCAGTTAATCTATGTACATATATGTGCAGTACTTTGAGTGTGAGTAAGCTAGGTGTCTAGGGCTTTCTGTGCATTAGTGTTATTCCAGTATGTATGTGCCTGCATGAACATGGCCATAGCATTTATTAATATTTAATGTAGCCTGTGTGTGTGCGCACTTTGTATATGTTATGTGTTTGTGTGTGTATCAGCACGTGTTTTGCAGGAACATGTGCCAGAAGCTAGATTTCATCTGCATTAAATAATTCTGCATCTGTTTGTTTTTGTCTGTTTATACACTGTTTACACATTTGCATTGCAAATCTTTGTGTGACCAGTTCTAAGCCTGTATGTGTGTGTATGTACTCTCTGAATACTTTGTCATATTTTGGGACTGACTGAAGCTGGAGAAAATGTGAATATGTATAGACTGCAGAGATCCTATCCTTTACATATACTTTGCACTGTTCATAGGATTTCTTTGATTGGAGTTGTTTCTTCCTACTGGTACATCAATAAAAATGCCAAGTTATCATAATATGTCCATGTTTTGAGTCTGCAATGGGTCTTTTTCCCTTTGTTGTACTTAGTAGTGATTGTTGCTTGCAATTTAGGCATACTACATATCTTGTGTCTCTGCTTAGTCTGGAGTCATTTGTATAAAGTTTTGTAGAATGTCTGTACACAAGAGTGAAATTGTGCCTAGTTTTAATGGTAATTCAGTCTAAGGAATTCAGGGCAAGATGCAGAATCCCAAACATAATTGCTTTAGATCATGTCTATTACCATTGGTCCATGTATCAGTTCATGCATCACTTCTAGCCTACCTTTTCCATTAAGAATAAAGTGGCAGATTTATTAATAGCCTTTCATGCACCCTATTTTAAAATTGTATTTTTATTTCTTTTTAATCTGAGTAAGAGTAAGATCTAAAATAGAAGATTCTATATTGTCACCATTGTGGGAGTTTTGCATTTGTAATCTGGAAGGTCTGAAATATGGACCCTTAGTATGTGTGTAAAATAATATACCATATTGAATCTGCAAGCAAAGATGTCAACGTAAAGTCTTCCTAAGTTCCTGTAGCAAAAAATCCACAGCAAATTGCCATAAAATACTGCAGAAGACTCTATTCTGCACCATCACATCTGCAATATGGGGCCATATGCCCCATGCTTTACCATAATTACCATTGCTTCACCATGTTGATGGCTGACATTGGAATCCATTCATGAAACCTTATTGGTCATAGGTCTAACAATTGGCTCAGACAATGATCTGATCACTTTTAATGCAAGTTATATCTCAATTGTTTTTGGTGGTTTCCATTTTTAAGATTGTTCTTTCAATTAAGTACAATTACTTTCCTTCGGCTACAGTGTAATTGGGTACTGGCATCTTGTTCTTAAAAGTTCACTAGGGATGGGCATCCATCACAGTTTGGTGTGACTTGGTGCTCCTCCTGAATCGATGAGAACGAATCTTTCTCATGTTTACTGAAGATGAATGTCCCTCATTACTTCTAAAGAAGGATGTTTCTCACACTTCCTTGAAAAGAGTTGTTCCTTGTAGTTTTCTAATGGCGTTACTCTATAATTCTGCTGAAGGCTGGAAAGCTTCTAAGATTCTGAAATTATAGGCAAGGAAACCCCTAAAAATCACAAAAGGATGTTAAACTAATGCCATTAATACTTGAATTCTTTCTAAACTGAGCCCACACATGCAGGCCCATGCTCACACGAGAGAAGTACCAATAGGGGGCTGCATCCAACCCACAAGTTGCTCTACATGAAGTTAAAGGAGCCACATCAGACAGGAAATTTTAAACCTGGCACAGTCCCAACACAACTCACTATTATTGTGGAAGGTGGGCGGAATCTCCCCCCAGGCCTGCAAACAGTGCCACTTCAGAACCTCCTAAACACAACCTTGTTCTATAAAGCAGAGTAGAGCGGTGGGATTGGTGGATGTCACTTCAGGCCCTCTTATCTGGAGTTATCAGAAAGCATTCAGAAGCATGAGCACTTCTCACTGACATGGGCCTGGCTTCATCTGCAAATACTCAGTGTTGGTGGAGACAAGGACACAAATCAGCGTAAAATGCCAACGCTACTCTTCAGTAGGGTGGCATAGTTATCACTAAGGGTAGTGCTGTCTAACCTATTATATGTAATAGGCCGGTTTCTCATATATCATGGTTGGGGACCAGATTAAATTAAAATGATGATGTCATACAGCTTTCAATCAGACTGGGCCACCAAAAACCTTTAGAGGCCCACATTTGGCCCACGGGCCTCCAGTTGGACAGCCCTGACTAATGGTTTCACTCTACTTGAATATCTAGTAAAAAAGAGTGGATCAATGTGGAAACAGAATCCCTGACTACATGCCTCATACTCTACTCTTATTCATATATCTCATGTCCACAGTCTTATATCCAGCGCCAGAACTATAGATAGGCAGAAGAGGCATGTGCCTTGACCGGGGGGGGGGGGGGGTTGGGAGTTAGCTAGGCACATATCTCTTTCACCTACCCCTGCCCCTTTTCCCCCTCCACCCACATGTTCCCCCCCACCAATGGCCGGCCGTATTACCTCGCCACCCCCTCTTCAGTGTGGGAACATGAGGCTGCCTGTAGTGGGCAGGGAAGTCACCAGCCCAAGGCAACCCAGCCAGCTTGGCCCGGCACTGCTTTCATCCATTGCCACCATTTAAGTGACATATGTCAAACACAAGGTTCGAGGGCCAAATCTGGCCTGCCTGGCTATTTCATGTGACCCTTGGTGACTGTGTCTGATTGTCCCCCGTGATCAATTTCCATTTTCCTCACATAACAACAACAACATAGTAACTAAGACTAAAGGGTTGATTCACTAAAGGTCGATAAGCATTATTGCATGCTTTTTACGTTAAAATTTATGTGAAAAAAAAATGCGCGATTCGCTAAAGTATTATCGCATGCGTTAAGTTGCATATTGTGTGTTTTAAATAGCGTGCAACCGAATACGTTAATTTTAATGCATTGCGTTAATTAACACGCAGAAATAATACTAACGCATGATTCACAAACACTTAGACGCGCTAAATATCGCATTAGTCTGTGCAAAAATTAACACCTACTTGGGGCAGGCGGTAATTATAGAAAAGTACAGTTCATGAGCTTTTGGCAACACAATATGGACTTTGCAGTGGGATTTATTTAAGTCTGTGTTGGCCCTAGAGTGATGCAGCCGCCAGTTTGCAGGGAAATGGCCATTTTCAGAACAGTAGTTTTCCGAAAGTAATGGTGTGTATGGCTAATATGGCGTGCGTTTTTTCGCATGCGGTGACAATTTGTGCGCGCTGCATTAATTAGCGCGCGTTGCATCAAATACCGCACGCAAATAGTCTTCGCGACTTAAATAACGTAAATAGCAATTAACGCAATTATCCTTTTCATGAATCGTGCGTTAAGACGTGAAAAATAATAAAATTTTTAACATTTTTAATGCATGCTATAAATAGTGCGTTTTAACTCACCTTAGTGAATCAACCCTTAAGTATATTAATAAAAAAATTCGGCCTGCGACTAAGCCTATGTTTTAGATTTCGCCCCCCTTATGTGATTGAGTTTGACACCCCTGCTTTAAGTGCAGGCCTGGTGTTGGGTTCAAAGGGAATTACCATCTTCAAATCATATACAGTAAGAGTCTTTGTAAATTGCTTTGTCAAAGAAGGAGGTTTTTATTGATTGGTACATCAAGTGCAGAATACAAAAGCATTCAGCAGTACAGGAGAGCTCCTTCTTGCACAACTGTTGCATAGACTTTTTATAGTACATATTAACCAACATTATTATATAATAATCCTTGTCACTGGATTAGTAATTACAGTTTCAGCTTATTAAATTTTGCTCAAGATTTTGCTCTTTTGCTTTTGTTCTTGAGTTGAATAACTGTTAATGCCCATATGTAATAAAAGACACTAAGTTGGCCCATGTGCAGTAACCCATAGCAACTAGTAAGATGTTTACTTTTAAACAGGTGACCAGTAAATGCTGCCTGCTGATTGGTTGCTATAGGTTACTGCACATGGGCAAACTTAGTGCTTTTTTTTTACATCACCCCCTATGACCTCCTTATAGTCCCTCATTACACCAGGAAGGAATTTTTTCCCCTCTGCGGCAAATTAGAGAGGCTTCAGATGGGGTTTTTTGCCTTCCTCTGGATCAACTAGTAGTTAGGCAGGACGTGATGGACATATGTCTTTTTTCAACCCAACTTACTACGTTAATATGTTACTATGTATTACTGGGCTCCACCCCATCTGTAGAATCTCTTCATCAAGAAGTCTGTACCTCCCAATACTACTAAAAACTTCTTAGTATATTGCTTATTACCCATTCCTATGAATGCAGCCAATAACCTTAGCTATATATAAATGTTCTTTTGTGTTAACTATAGGAGAGAACAGTGTTGCCAAGTCATTGATTTTGTGGTGGTGGAAATGGTATGACAGCCCACTAGTATCTGGTAATTCTGGTGTAAAGGGCTTGAGTTGTAGTCTTTCACATGGAACACAAGGGTGGATATGTCCACAGCCCGAGGAAGCAACAGTGAAAGTTGAATATTCCGACAGAAGGCATCGGAGAATGCTCATGGGCTCCCAAAGAATGTAGTTTAGCTTGATGAGAGTCAGATATAGGGTAGATGTTCAGTAGCACAGGGCATTGAGGTAATTTAGTGAACAGCATTGGCTCTCCTGAGGAGCTACTGAGTCATTTATTATCTTGGGTGAGTTATCCACCTATATACAGAATCAGGTGCATAGACTTTCCCTGGAAATCAGCTCAGAAGGTGCCCTATAATGGCTGTTGATGTAACCCAGCTGTGACCAAAGAGCTGCTAAGTATGTTGATGCTATTGATTCTGACGATTGATTCTATTGTGACACCTGTATTTGCCTGTTCCTGTTAATACATTGTTTAGTAACTGGTTTAGAACCAATGACACCCATCTGATTGATGTTGCACAAGACCAAGCATGCACACCATTCCTCCAAATTAAGTAAAAGATCAACCTTGAGTGTAAATTGTTAGTAGTGTAACTGCCATTCTGCAAAGGATGAGCCAAGAAGAGCCATAGCTGCCAACACTAGGGTCTTTTTATGCGGGTGCCTTGGATTCCAGATTCCATGGCACTTAAAGACTTGATGCTTCCAAATGTGATTACAGTATTAAAAAATGGGTACAGCAGCTGGGGTTACTCATGATTATCTCTAGAAGATCCTCTAGTATTCATTCCGTTGCTGATTTTGTCTGTTTCCATATATTCATTTGTATTGATCCATTTTTGTACAGTATTGTGGAACATGTCGGTGATTTATAAAGGAAGTCTAATAATAATAACAATAATATGTAGGCAGATGCTGTCTCAGAGGCTAGATATTGTTTAAACTCCACTGGATGCTGACTTTCTCAGTGTTGAATATAGATGTCTCTCAGCAGGCTAGGGCTGAGCTATATCCCTAACAACGTAATGGGGGTTGATGTCACTAACTGCATAATGGGAAATGTACACTAAAAATAGATACAAAGAACAGGCATTCTGAATGCCAGTACAGACTGAACACATATAAACAGGTACTTACTTATAGAAAAGATTAAAAAATAGGTAAAACATTACAAATAACCCAAACACATTTTTATAATTTAGTATATGTTTTACTAGAGCTCTAGTTGCCTTTCATAGGGTATTATTATTATTATTAACATTTATTTATAAAGCGCCAACATATTCCGCAGTGCTGTACAATAAGTGGGTTTTATACATTGGACATACAGAGTAACATATAAAGCAATCAATAACCGATACAAGAGGTGAAGAGAGCCCTGCCCAAAAGAGCTTACAATCTACAAGACTATTGGAACAATACAACAATACAGATTTGTATTGGATCATGGCAGTATGACTTTGAAAATCTACCTGCCACTAATTTAATGTTCTCAAATGATAACCCGGTCTCCTTACCAGCCCCCCATTACTTACTCATATCTGCCTCCAACACCTCTCTTTCTAGTGTTAATTCAGGAGTGATGTCTGGCTTGAGGGGGGAAAGAACTGATAGGTTGTAGGACAGATGTAATGTTACACAGCCTATCACGTTTTTTTGCCCTGTGCCCCCCCCCCAAAGGCCAGCACATAACTGGGGATAGCTCTGGAAGAAGTGCCATTGGTCAATGGGAGTAAGTAAAGTCAGTGGCTTTCTGTAAGAATCTGGAATGTGTTATAATGATGGGCAGTTGATAAAATGTTCAACCTACATACAACCCTAAGCTACTGCTATCCTGCCCAAAGTTCTCTATTTTTTAACCGACACCTAATGCTTTGCATTAATATCACAAATAGGAGTGTTTGGCATGATTAAGTCACCAGAAGGGAAGGTTGGTGGGAGTTCATCACAATAGAGGAGGAGCACTGCTCTAAGTCTGACCCTCTACCTCCCTGAACCCATGCCTATGACTAAAGGTCAGGACCCTCCCTCAGGTTTTTTTGACCATCGCTAGTCAGTATCCCTTTGAGATTTACACAAAGATGTATCCCATCATTTTTTGGAGTGGGGTATAAGCTTACCACTCCACAGTATGTTGGGTCCAAGCGCACATGTCCCAGACCTTCAGCATAGGAGAGCAGATTCGCACTGGAAACAATATGCAGGCACTTGTCTGGACCACAGAGTAGTAGACTGGAAGCAGTTTGTATAGTGTAAAATAATTTAAGTTTATTGTAAATATCCCTAGACATTCATGTTACTGGCCTTACATGTTTTGTTAATCATAGGCTCATTTGAGCAGTCCAGACAAGTGCCTGCTTGTTGTTTCCTGTGAGTATCCCTTTAAGGCTTACTGAAATACAGGAGAACATCCTGGTGGGCCCCAGTCTTGGTAGGTCCTTTGTTTTCACCTACAGACACTGCTACCTGATGCCCAAGACATAAGCCACTGTCTTTGCCCTGCATTGATGCAGGCACTTCTATGGAATTCTTGTGTGCACCTTGTCTATCCCAGAAGTGCATGGAAGTCAGCTGGAAAGAAGTCTTGATAAAGGCCTGTGATTTAAAGCCTTATGTTTTCCCCCCTGTGGGCTTATATAAGTATATAAGGGGACCATTGAAGTCAATGTCTCTGGTGTCACAGGTGACACCGATATCTTTAATTGTTGTATATAGGATTTACAGTACAGGTGTGGGACCCATTATCCAGAATGCTTGGGACCTGGGGTTTTCCGGATAAGGGGTCTTTCCGTAATTCGGATCTCCTACCCTAAGGGCTCTGGCACACGGGGAGATTAGTCGCCCGCGACAAATCTCCCTGTTCGCGGGCAACTAATCTCCCCGAGTTGCTATCCGAGAGCCATCATTTGCCATCCCACCGGCGAACATGTAAGTCGCCGGTGGGATGGCACACGCAGCGGCGCGATTTCGGCAAATCGGCGAAAATGCCTCGCGAGGCAACTTCGGCGATTTGCCGAAATCGCCTGCGCAGCATGTACCATCCCACCGGCGACTTACATGTTCGCCGGGGGGATGGTAGTTCGGGGAGATTAGTCGCCCGTGACAAGGGAGATTTGTCGCGGGCGACTAATCTCCACGTGTGCCAGAGCCCTAAATCTACTAAAAAATTATTTAAACAGTAGTTAAACCCAATAGGATTGTTCTGCCCCAATAAGGGGTAATTATATCTTAGTTGGGACCATGTACAGGTACTGTTTTATTATTACAGAGAAAAAGGAAATCATTTTCAAAAATATGAATTATTAGATTACAATGGAGTCTATGGGAGATGGCTTTCCCGTAATTCGGAACTTTCTGGATAATGGGTTTCCGGATAACGGGTCCGATACCTGAATTTACAAATTCTTTGCATTGGGAGCAGTGGCAATTTTGTCCCCATCGCTCCTGCTCCACGCTTACAACTTTAGTGTCGGAGTGTGTCCGGAGGGGGCTGCATTGCTATTTGTTACTGATTACCTGAAAAAAGTGAATGAGGAGAGAATGAAAGTTGGGTAAAAGTCATCAACTTGCTTGTAAAATCTGTCTAGAATTTGTAGAATGATTGAGATTTTAACAACAGGAAAAAAAAAATGTCCGTTTGGGAGAGAACTCACGGAAATCCTATTTGAGGTGCAGTAGCCAAGAGTGAGTGTGTAAAAAACCTTTTTTACACACTCACTCTTGAATAGGGCATATGCCTACTCGTAATCTCATTTTGGGAGTAATGCACTTGCATAGAATGTGGAAATGTAGGTAGGAATCCAAGCCAGGGGTGTTAAACTTACAGAACTACAACTGCAGGTGCTCTGGACCTTTGTCTTTATTTGCTACGGGGTGCTGTTGGTAGTTGCAGTTCGCAGTTCTTAGATTTACACAAAACTTTGTACAGGTATAGGACACGTTATCCAGAACACTCGGGACCAAGGGTATTCTGGATGAGGGGTCTTTCCGTAATTTTGATCTCCATACCTTAAGTCTGCTAAAAAATCAATAAAACATCAAACCCAATAGGATTATTTTGCATCCAATAAGGATTAATTATATCTTAGTTGGGATCAAATACAATGTTCTGTTTTATTATTACAGAAAAAAGCAAATCCATTTTAAAAATCTGAATTATTTGATTAAAATGGAGTCTATGGCAGACAGGCTTTCCGTAATTCGGATCTTTCTGGATAACAGATCCCATACCTGTACAGAAAATACAAATAGCAAGGTAAGCATTTACATTCCCAGCATGACTGTCACACAGAACATGGTTCCCCCGCTATAGCTCACATTGTTTTCTGATCATAAAAGGAACCTCCATGGTTACCTGTGCTGGCACTGGCATTTCACTGCAGCTGGGGTTGTCACCTGCCCAGTAATTATGACTTTGTTATGAATAGGGAAGAAAGCTTAAAAAATTAGGAAGGCTGGTATTTTTTCCAGTTTAGGTGGCAACGTTCTTTCCACTAAATGAACCAAGTCTGCAGCATATTGTAATACAGTCTAAACATTCTATCTGTAAACTATATTGCAAATATTTTATCAATACAACATATAATAATGTAAAATTAAATTAAGTTGATAATAAATATAAATAATTCAAGTCAGAAATAGTGATGAGCGAATTTTTTCACAAGGCATGGATTCGCAGTGAATTTCCGCATTTCGTCATTGGCGAATTGTTTCACCATAGAAAATTTCATTGCGTGGAATTTTTTTTTGGTGCGCGTCAAATTGGGCGTGGTCGCGGGAAAAAAAGGGCATGTTACAGTCGTGGTGAAAACAACAAAAGCAACAAAAAAAATAGCCGTGGCGACAAAAAAAAAAGCTGTGGGTGACAAAAAAAGGCATGGGCGACAAAAAAAAAATTGTACGACAAATGTGTTTTCGCAAATTTTTTTAATTTTTCGGGACAGATTCGCTCATCACTAGTCAGAAATTCAAAAATGAAAACCTGCTTTGAGGCCACTGGGAGCAACATCAGAGGGTTGGGGAGATACATGTTGCTCCTGAGCCGCTGGTTGGGGATCACTGCTTTTAACCATTTATATACAGAGGTCTACAAACTCACATTGTATTCTTCATCAGCATTTTTCAGCATCAGTAGAGTGCCCAAACCAAGCCAAGCAGTTGCCTAAATGTAAATTCCATGGCACCAGAAGCTCATCAGAGTGCACATTTTTGCCATGATACCATTTCACCCCCCCCCTTGCCTGAGCTATTCCCAGTTTTTGAAAGATACATTTTACTAAATACAACATCCACTATAACTAGGGCATTTTCTGTAAGAAAAGGAAGCTTATACTGTATATTCTACTGGTCTGGAATTAAGTATTTTCTATATATTTTAGCGTTGATCTCTTTGGTGATAGAACTGTTGGTGTTAGTTGTATTGAAGCGCTGCAAAAGCAGGTCTGACAATATAAAGCCCGAGGGGCTCATTTGAAAGTATGAGCTTGTGCTGACAGCTGCAGGGTTCTATTTCTGACCTCTACCCCTTCAAGATCCTCTTAGTTGACAGGGGTTGTATAGAGCTGTCATGTTACTGTAAAGTAAGCAGATTAAATTGTACTTTTGCATGTTTAACACCAGGGACGCTATTACTTCTCTTGCACACAGCAATATCAGTGACAATTGTCTCTATAATGAAATCATTATCATTAAACATTGAAAGAAACCTTTATTCTCACAATAATGTGCAGTGAGCAGTGCTAGTGAGTAAATGCGCAGTAATCTTCATCCTGTTCCAGAGGCACACAATGTGAGTACAATTTGGGTTATTATATTAATATGCCTGTAAAACGGTACAGTTAAAATATTTTATTTGCATTTAAATGTTCTATCTTTTGTCCAGCGTCTGCAAAGAAATTCTTTTTTTGGTAGCAAATCTTGTTTCATGTGAGGAACATTGTCACCGTATGTTGAGAGCCACAAATGACATCTGACATCTGTTTATCTACATGTAAGCACTTAATCCATTGTATTCTAACTAGTTGTTCTGTTTATCTGCTATGGCACGTCAGCCCTACAGCCCTATTGCCCTTCTGTTTACTGATATGTATGAGGTTTAAAGCAAACACACCAGAGGTAATTTATGAACCCTGTAGGAGCAAGTGCAAGAGGGCTGCAAGAGCTTACCTTACTT
This sequence comes from Xenopus tropicalis, assembly GCF_000004195.4. NCBI lineage: Eukaryota > Metazoa > Chordata > Amphibia > Anura > Pipidae > Xenopus > Xenopus tropicalis. The sequence goes on from NC_030680.2 coordinate 122,958,262, forward strand.
ACAGAGCCCTTGTGTCCCTTGGGTTGCTGCTGTCTGCACTGAGCGAGTGGTGCAAAAAATGCCTCCGGACTGTCCCGATTTTTGCAGGACAGTCACGATTTTAACAGCTCAGTCCGCAGTACCAGGTTCTTATTGAAACGTCCCTCATTTCCCTTTGATCTCCTGCACTGAATGCTAAAAAAGATACAAAGTTTAATTAAATAAGTAGCGTTTGGCAGAGAGCCCAGAAAAGTAAACAAGCAACACCAGCACTGAGATACAATTGTAACTAATAAGCTCAGTGGTTCTCAACCTTCCTAATGCCTTTAAAGGAGACATATTGGATAAATGGGAAAACCCTAATCTTGTAGGCAATTATGAATAATATACGGTGCTGGTTTCACTTTGTGCTAAACATTAACCCTATCTGTAACAATGGCCCCTTTACTGGAGCTCCCTATAAAGTGTAAAATGGAGAGTGGGCGTGTCCTAACGGTCCCTGCCAGAAGCACAGTAGGAGGGGGACTGCCAATCACAGCCCTGCACTCACACAAGCACAGACAGGCTTCAGTTCCCTATCAGGTCAGCCTAGCTGCTGATTGGTTCCTATCTTATAGTGTAGTGTACGGAGGGCCGCCGGCCCCCCAGCTCATCCAGAGAATTCAGCCAGCAGGAAGTGGAACGGATGGGCGGGGCTAGTGGGGTTTTGGTGGAATTTCTCAATAAATCAGTCTGAAACACAACTTTTTTAAGCACATTCCTTCTATATCTGGAGGAGTATAATTCATTGGTACATTCTTAATTTTTATAGGATATGTCTCCTTTAATACAGTCCCTCATGTTGTGGTGACCCCCAACCATAAAATTATTCCTAAGACCATCGGAAATATGTGTTTTCCGATGGTCTTAGGCGACCCCTGTGAAAGGGTTGTTCAACCCCCAAAGGGTTCCTGACTCACAGGTTGAGTACCGGTGAATAAGCTAAACAAGTCTCTTGGGGGATCTGAGACTTGTATCTTAAAGGGCAATATCACTTTTTTTTTTAGCGAAACTGTAATAACACATAAAACAAGACCCCAAAACCCCCAGAAATGTGTTGAAACTTTTAATAACCTGCCAAATTTTGTAAAACGGGAGTGGTATTTTAGGGGGTGTGGTCACAAAATGGGAGTGGTCAAAAATTTGCAGCATTTCATTTTGTCCCTGTTTACATTTTTCAAATGTTGGGAAGTAAGCTTTAATGTGTGGAAGGAAAGTGCAGCATACATTACCATAAGGGGATAATCACACAGAAGTAGGGTTACCTTGAAAGGATATATCACAGTTATACTAAATCCACCGTAGTGCTAATTCTTTCTGACAAATAGTTTTTTTTTCTTACTCGTGCTGGAATCAGCCAGTTACAGCGGATGAACTGTCAGTTACTCACAGGAGGTGTGTGTTGCAACTGCAATAAAATGTAAGGCTAATGCCACACGTAGCGTATGGTACATATTTTCGGCAAGCCAAAAAATGCTTCCTGAAAATACACTCCATACGCCCCTACCTGTGCCTGCACCCCAATGAATGGAATACGCTTGGGTGCAGGCACATGTAGCCGATATCCGCATAAAAACATGATAAAATGCAAAGTCTTGTGTTTTTATCCGGATATCGGCTACATGTGCTGCACCTGAGCGTATTCAATTCACTTGGGTGCAGGCACAGGTAGGAGCGTATGGAGCGTATTTTCGACCAAACGATTGCCGAAAATATGCATTAGCCTTGGGCTGAGGAACTCAATAATGAATCATTAAATATATAAACAACCGTAAGATGAAATAATACAAACTATTGATAAATATCCTTGCACTCTCTATCGGGCAGATTTACTAAAACTCCAACATTTCTCATTTTTTTTTCTTTTTAAAAATTTGAATAAATTCATTTCCGCCAATGTCTGACATTTTCGAAAAAGTCTGAACTGAAAGAGTCTGTGTGGGAAAAAGTTGCAAAACTGCAAATTTTTCTACCTGTCGTACCAAAACCTCTAATTTTCTAATTGTCACACAAAAAACCAGTGTCAAAAATCTGAAAGTCTCTAAATTTCGTAGCAAAGAAGGATCCTCCAGGGCAGGAAGGCCATTGACTTCTACATGATCTTGGCAAGTTTTAGCTGGCGGATTCAGGTTTTTAGTGACACATATTCAACTTTTTTTCTATGAATCAGGAATAAAAAAAAAATCCAAGGGGCAGATTTATCAAAACACGAGTTCGAATCCCGAATGGGAAAAATTTGGATTGGAAACGAAAATTTCTGAAGATCGCAAATATTACGAAAATGCTTACGAAAAAATTGTATTAGTAATGATAATATTGTATTGGTAATCCGAAAGTCACGGAATTTTCATACCGAATTATTGTAAACAGTGGCAGAGCCTTTCCGAATTTTTTGCTCAAGCGTTCGAAAAAGTTGCGCGGGCGCGAAAAAATCGGTGTAAACACACTCGGAGCATTCGGATGAACACTCCGAGCGTTCATGTCTTGATAAATCTTCCCCCAAGTGAAAGATTTGTGTCTGTGCATGTAAGGTATGTCTGAGTTCTGTGCTTATTTACTGCTGGATCAACCAAATCTTATTTTCTTTTTTTTATATTATTATATGATACTTTCATACAAATTTGCCTCAGTGATGCATATTTACCAAGAACGGGGTTCCTTTCTTTCAATAATTTTAACGGGAAATGCCTGAGACCTTTGGAATAATCATTATGCAGCTTGTTTAGGCAAAACCACTTGGTTTCAGGTATTTCCAATGGAAACAACAGGAGGCGATTTGTAAGGTTCAGAAGTACAATGTGTGCCATTAGCCTAAATTTCTGTTGCTTAAAGGGGCAGTATATTCCCTAGTTCAACACGAGTGCAATGAATGGGGCTTGTGCTGAACATATTTTTACCCATTAATTTAATCAATAAATGGTTTTGTTTATTTCTTGAGCTAAATGGGGCAAACAGGCAAACTAAAGCTACTCCATGTTTTATCCTTGTTAAGGTGGCCACACACGCCACTAACCTTCAGGGCTGAAACGGTAGATAAGGAGGTAGAAACAATAGGATTTCTACCTCCTTCTGCCGATTCAGCCCCGAAGACAGATTTTGCTCAGGCGCCTTCTATGGCACCCGATCAAAATCTTTTAACCCGCCAGATCGGTGAGTCGTCCGATATCAGCAGCTTCCTGCGATATCAGTCGACTCACCGACTTGCCATACACGCACCGAATATCGTACAAAACGGGGTTTTGTACGATATTATCGGTGCGTGTATGGGCAGCTTTAGAATTAGATAATTAGAACCTCAGTATAAAAGCCTTTTCCTTCACCTTTTGTTTTGTTAGCAAAAGTCCATAATGCAGGAGTTTTCATGCCCACTGGTAATCTATTTATCTGCCTCACAAGGACCAAACATGGAAGAGCTTTGGTTTCCCCATTTGCCCTATATAAAAAAGAATACATTTTCTATGATTTAAACAATAGGCAAAATGTATGTTCAGCACAAGCCCCATTCATTGTACTCATGTTGAACAAGGTGGGTATACTGCCTCTTTAATTGTGCTTGGTATTGTATCCTATCTTCTTTCTGTGTTGGGCATGACCAAAACAAAGGCCAATCCTACAAGCATTGTTACCTTTATAGAAGCTGAATATTACTTACTGTATCTTCCTAATATTTACATTAGACTGAGTCACAGAGAAAGCTAGTTTCCCTTCTTACACTACTCTCACAGATATAAATGTTGCTAGTGTAGATACAGAATAATCACTGCAATTTCTAATCTTAGATCCAGAATCCAGAACAATACAATTGTTATATACAGATATCAGGATTCACAGTTAGGGTGCTAATAGACACTCCCATCCATTAACTTTCTGGCTCTGCGTTGAGCTCACTGTACATAAATTTAGTTACCTTTGCAGTAACAGAGAGACCTTGTCATGGCATAATGCTGTATCATTTTGTTATATTGACTCTACTAAATCTCATTGATGGAGCATTGAGATCACACAGTGTATTACTCGACAAGCGGTGCATTATCTTCAGTGCACATGTGCGCCATACATTGCTGACACCACATTAAGGTCATTGTACATTAAATCACTTACACTGCTTCCTTCCACATCAGAAATACTCTAACAAATAGGTTGCCAGGCAACAAGAGCCTCACATTGATAGTGATTTTGGGGGTCTTGTTAGCTAGGGTGGAGGATTTTCCAGTTCCCATGGAAACATGATTATACATACATGTATATATTCTCAAGGGGATCCGTTTCTGAATTCATAGAGCTACAGTGTAGGGTATTAATTCTTTATTTGACATTAGAGAATGGAGCTTTCATGCACATTTCGTTGGTTAGATCAGTCACTTTAGTTCTTATTGCCAGTCGGCATTATAAAGCACAACCTCACTCGGGGCAAAGAATACAAAGTATATTTCAGGTATTAATGGATTAGAATCATCTTGCATCCCTAGAATTGATATTAAACTATAGAGGTGAAGCTTATTGTAGGGACAGAACGCCTTGTGTTTGCGTATACAAATTAGTGATGTGCGCACCTTATAAGAAGAGGGATTGGCTGGAAGCTTGATGATGTTTCATGACAACAGTCCTCCTAGATGTGCTCTTGGTACCAGTGGCAGAGCCTTGTTATTATGTAACTCTCTACAAAATGTAGCCATTTATGGGACACTTCACACAAATCCATCAGAACCAAACTGTCAAGAAATGCTCTACAAAACAATGTGTTTCCCAGCTGTGTGTTGGCGATGAAAGGGATTAAATATTTATGCTTGCCCACACATGTCTCCCCTCTCTAGCTGTTATATAGGGAATGTTCTGATTTATCTGTTGAATGTTACAGAAGTGCGACAACAGCAATCAGTTTCATTGGCTTCGTTATTGTTCAAATGATATTGTTTAATACCCAGTAAATGTATGATTTCTGTCAGATTTTTAAACAACGCTAGGCGTCCCAGCCTTAAGCTGGATAAAGGTTAATTCAAGGTGATTTTTTTAGTCTTACCTTAACAGAGGCAAATAGTATGGCATTTGACTTTGCTCACAATAATCTATGACCTAAAGCTGTTACTGATTGTTTAAGGGTAATGTAATGCTTTGGTACACTGAGCTCTAGTACCATTCTTTCAATAAAGATAATACTCACAGTATTAGAAGGTTCTTGAGTGTAACATCTAATCCTTTGCCTAAACATTTAGGCTATAGTAGTGTTGCTGCATCTGTGCTCTCTTAGGAACCTACTTGGACCCCAAGCAGGGGAGAAGAATGAAATCTGGGAAGGTTACCAATAGATTATATCCCATGGGAGAGTCTAAGACTTGCATTATTTTAAGTAGCCAAAGACTATGTAAAGGGTTTCCAAAGGTTCTATGTGAAGGGAAAGGAGGTACTCAGGGCTACCATTAGAAATCACGGGGCTGTACAACAAAATTATCAGCACATCCGGAGGCCTAATGATCAAAAGCAAAACATATATTGAGTGGCCAAGGGCCATAAAGGTATCAAGTTTTTCATGAAAAAAGAATGTATTTCCAATACACATTCATTATAAAAATCCATAGCGTCTTTATAAAAAATGCAACCCCTTGCCTGCAGTTCCCGCCTTCGCTCCATTAGCTGTAATTACTGCCTTCTTCAAAATCATCAGTGCTGCTACATGTTCTGTGTGTTAGGAAAGCAGCTCACAGGGTTGTTATCAAGCAAACAGTTTGTTTTGACGTGCAACAATCTTTTGAGGCACGCAACAATTTTTTTTGACATGTGGTGAATTTTTCTGCAGCACATTTTTTTTTGCCCATTTCACAAGAAAATTTGCCAATTTCAACACTCAACGTAAATCCATGCCTGTCGAAAAGTTCCGCTCATTACCACCTATTATAATGTCTTTTTAAATTTAGTGGACTGTATATAACTAAAGGCAATCAGGTCATGTTGTGATCCATGGGTGACATGTAGTGTGTTCTGTTTGCAAGTATTGCCTGTCTGCCATTTGCCAGTGAATGCCTGCCTGCCAGATAGTAAATGCTAGTGGTATCATTATAATGGGGGCTGTCATAATACTGCTTCCAACCCGAGTATCTGCATCAAACACAGAAAAATAGATCATGAGGGATCTGTCTAAAACATTCCAGTTACAGTTATAAATATACCAATAGTGTGAGCTGAATTGTTGATTTAAATTATGGTTGATGGGCTTTAAGGATGGAATGGCTGGATCAGCCTGATTTTGCTGTATGTGGCCATCTTTAAAGATATATAAAATACCAGTTGTAAGCCTCTCCTAGCTATAGACGTCCTTCTGGTAATATTTATTAAATAAGCATTCTTTCATATAAAGTCTGGGTCCCAATGCAGTGTTTTGGCCCTCATAGCAACGCCAGCCTCACAGCTTTGGAGCCTTTGGAATGTTTGCAGCTCAAAGGGTAATTGAAACAACTGCCAAATGCATCTGAAACGGAACAAAATATGCTGTATGTGTGAAACAACAGGCTCTGGGAAATGAAATGCATGTATCCAGCTTGCTTGTTTGAGATACAGTTCCAGAACACTACGTTTAGATTTGCGGCACTGCTCTCCTAGTTCACTTTATCTTCATCTCAAGCACAGTTTGGAAACCCAGGTTTGATAGCTAATTTGGGAGATCTGCAGGATTTCAGGCTTGGAGATAAACCTACTGTAACACAGGCAAAGACAAACCTAAAGAGATCTCAAAAGCTTACAGTATATTATTTAAACACTTCTCTGTTCTTGCCCAATGTGCTTTGCCTTTCTATTACTGAGACTTGCCTTGGAGTTCATTCTAATTAACCCAGAAAAAAAGCTATTTTTGAAGGCAAAACAGTCTTAGTGGGTTTTTATGTGGTGTGGTTTATTTTACGGATAAAATATCCTATATGGGATCCATTATCTGGAAACCCGTTAGCCAGAAAGCTCTGAATTACAGAAAGGCCATCTCCCATAGACTTCATTTTCATTAAATAATTCTAAATTTTTCTAATTCTAATTTTTTTTTCTAAATTTTCTTTGTTATATTAAAATAGTACCTTGTACTTGATCCAAACTAAGATATAATTAATCCTTATTGGGGGCAGAACAGCCCTATTGGGTTTATTTCATGTTTAAATGATTCTCATTTCTTTGTAATAATAAAACAGTACCTGTACTTGATCCCAACTAAGATATAATTACCCCTTATTGGGGGCAGAACAGTCCTATTGGGTTTATTTAATGGTTAAATGATTCCCTTTTCTCTGTAATAATAAAACAGTACCTGTACTTGATCCAAACTAAGATATAATTAATCCTTATTAGGGGCAAAACATTTCTGTTGGGTTTAATTAATATTTAAATGATTTTTAGCAGACTTAATGTATGGTGATCCAAATTACAGAAAGATCCCTTATCTGGATAACAGGTCCCCAGCATGATGAATAACAGGTCCCATGCCTGTATCATGGAAACACCTATGATTTGAAAAACTGGATTCCAAGACAATAGAGTTCTTCTGTTTTTTTGTTAAAGGGGACCAGTCACCCTGAAAAATAATTACAAATGCCTTGGCGCCCCAGTCCCCTTTCCTCCAGGAGACCCCCCCCACCGCTGGCAGCAGCCCCCTAGCGAAAAACAAATGTACCTGACCAATACTGCCTTGGGAGAGGCTCACGCCTACTATTCTACTCCCAGCAAGAACATGGACACCCCCAGACTATGATCATATTAGCATTAATACCTATCATATGCCAATGCACAAGTGTACATGTTTACCTTTTCTTTGGTTGTTTAATAAAAACTTTAAGTAAAAAAAAAAAAAAAATTACAAATCCTTTTCTATCATGTAATTGAGCAAAAAAACCCTTCAATTATTTACATTTTGTTTTCTTCAGTCTTGAAATTTACACACACAGCAAGCAGGCACCATTTTGTGGACACTGTTATTAAAGCAAGTTTTGTATTTCTCCACACTCTTGTGCATCATGTTCCCCCATCCTGGCACATACACATGCCCCTGCACAGGATACACAATTGTAGACCTTGAGGAGAAAGGGGGAATGTGAGGAATGCTGGGACATCTAGGAAGTACTAATAGGTAGCAGAGATAAGGCTAATGCACATTATGCGTATGGCGTATATTTTCCGCAAGCTGAAAAACGTTTGCCAATAATACGCGCCATACTCCCCATTTGCTCCTCCCTGTGCCTGCTCTTGAATGAATGGAATACGCGCGGGTGCTCAGAAATACACATAAAAACACAAGAGAAGTCTCGCGTTTTTTTGCGTATTTTGGCTACATGGGTGCACATGTACATTTTGTGTACATGTGCACCCAAGCATATTCCATTCATTCGGGTGAAGGCACAGGTAGGAACATTTGGTGCATATTTTCGCCAAGCGTTTTTCGACTTGCTGAAAATATACGCCATATGCGCAGTGACTGCTCTACCTTTATATCAATGAAGCATAGAGGCGGGGCAGGCAATATACAATTGACATCTTAGATTTTTAAATACATTTATTACAGGTATAGATTTTTAAATTAAAAAAAATAATTGTTTTTATGTTTAATTTGCAAAGGACTTTTATTATACAGCTTTTTATGTCTGGGTTGCAGGTCCCCCTTCGCCACAAACAGACAGTCAGTTTATTCTCTCTGAACATATTAATCAAACTGATTTTTCTCCTAGCAAAAAAGCTTTAAAATGTTAGCCTTGAGAGGTCATTCATGACTGCAAGTGCAAAGCAAAGTGCAATCTTAAGTGCAATATCCATATTTCCAGTGTCGGGGAATGTTGCGGCTCACACAATTGCAAACAATCTGTTTAAATTACAGCCATTGCGCTGGCACTTCCATCTGGATCGAATGCAATTGTACTGAAAATTCTCCAAGTCTGGAAGCCTTCACTTTTTCTGCTCATGATTAAAGTGACATCCGTGCGAGATTCTTGCAATGCAAGTGCACTGACGCAGCGCTCAATTCAGAACAGGGGTCAGGAGGAAGGCAGCAACCCCAAATGCAACTATACAGAAGTGTAAGAAATGCATGTTAATGCAAGTACCTTAACGAATAGGGATTTATGCACAACTGACTGCATAAACTGAATTTGCAGCTGTAAATATTTCCTTATATTTGGTACATTTGCCTTATATATGAAAAGTAGAACGCTTACGGCAAAATGTAATGAAAGGTGCGTATTTTGTTACCTGTAACCTATACCAACCAAACCAAAGCAACCACCTTATTGGTTGGAATTGGTTACTACATCTGAGCAAGCGTAGAGCTTTTTATTACATATGGAGGATTTTTTAATTTTATTTTATGAGCATCCCCATATATTTTAGTATACTGTACTGCCAGCTCTTGTCAGGTTATATATATATATATATACACACCGGGATCTTTTAAAAATTCCTACAATACCTTTATTGTTCCATAAAATATTTGTTTGTATGGTCGACGGTTGTTTGGTTTGCGCCTCTCTACTTTGGATTGTATATGATTATGGCTATTTGGTAGCACCCGGGTCCATTGCTTACAAGTTTGGGAGTGCTGAAATCATTTGGACATATATATATACGGTATATATATATATATATATATATGTAGGGATCCCCAAAATTGGCCCCCCAGGAGGGTCCCCGTTTAGACAGGCACTAGAGGGTGGCCTCATGGGATTTGGACACCTAAATGTGGTCCTAGTTGTTTTTGTGTGAAAAAGGGAAACTCCCTGTAGTTCAGGCAGTGGCCACTGGGTGGTGTGTTAGAATATTAAAAGTGAAGGTTTCCTGGTTCAGCAGGTTTTCTAGCCCGGGACCTCCCTTTGTTCAGAGGCTTACAACGGGTTAGCACTTAGATAGTAGTACGGAGGTACTAACTCACTCTAGGGGGCACATTTACTAATCCACGAATGTCCGAAAAGCGTCCGAATGCGTTTTTTTCGTAATGATCGGTATTGTGCGATTTTTCGTAAATTATTGCGACTTTTTCGAGCTCTCAATACGAAAGTTGCGACAATTCGCGAAAGTCGTAATGGCTATGCAAAAGTCGCGACAATTCACGAAAGTTATAATGGCAATGAAAAAGTCGCGACAATTCTCAACAGTCATAATGGCAATGAAAAAGTCGCGACAATTCACGGAATTTGTACTTACTATGAAAAAGTTGCGACAATTCGCGCAAGTCGTACCGGTTCCGAAAAAGTCGCGACAATTTACGGGAAAGTCGTAACGGCGACGAAAAAAATCGCAAAAAATACTAAAAAGTCGCAAAATGTTCGTTTTCCAATCTGAATTTTTCTCATTCGGATTCGGATTCGTGGATTAGTAAATCAGCCCCCAGGAGTGGGAGACAGGTTATTTAGTAAGGGCAGTCATTGCCCCTACAGGAGCCAGTGGGATTAAGATCCCCCAGCACAACATCACTGGAGTCAGGATGTATTGTGTGCAGTTTAGGAGATTCCTAATCCAGTGGGTGCTCGGGCGTGAGTACCGGGGTGAGGTCTCAAAGGGGTGTCCGGTTGGCAGGAGTACCGGGGAGAGCCCTAGAGAGGGTCTTCCGGCGTGAGTACCGGAGGGAACCCCAAAGGAGAGAGAATCACTTGGCGGGAGTACCACGAGTAACCCCAGGGAGAGAGGTTCTCCAGAGGGAAGTGTGTACCTGACTGTAATTGTGCTCCTGAATAACCTGCCTGTCTGCAACTAATAAAGTGAGTTCTACTGGTTCAACTTCACACCAGTGTCCTGGTCTCTTCATACAAAGAGGATCCTCACTGCCTGGTAAGCAGCTACCCCAAAGGGAAGGGGCAAGGTACCGGGAGTGCTGGGAGTCCCTGACCAAGGATTACAGTACAGCATCAAGTTTCCCAGGGAGGGGTGTTATAGTTTCACCTTTACCTATCCTGGGTGGAGGCACGCCATCAAGTAAAGTAACACCTGTTCCCCCAAGTAAGCGGGGCTCAGGGCTCCTGTTAGCGCCAAAAGTATAGCAAGTAGCAGCACTGTATCAAAAGTGGGCTACATATATATATATATATATATATACATTTATACATGACCCATGGCCTTATGCCGTGAAGCAGTAACCCATAGCAACCATTGCAATATTTGCTTTTAAACAGGTGACCAGTAAGTTCTACCTGCTGATTGGTTGCTATGGGTTACTGCTCCTGAGCAAACCTATTGCCTTAGATTACATAACCTCATAAGGCAATGGGCCATGTATAAAGGTCTATATTTAAAACAAGAGCCAGCAGTACAGTATATACTGAAACCAGCTCCATTCTGTAGCAAAAAGAGTTTCTTGTGCCTACGGGTTGATATACAGAATTTCACAGAGGCAAGGTGAAAATTACAAGACCTTGCCCTGCCTTCATAAAGGTTTTTTTTTTTTTTGCTAATAGAAAGCCTAAGTTGACACTTTGGTGTATGCCAGTCCCCAGTGCTGATGCAGATAGTCCCCGGGGTGCTGGGATATGACTCATGCTTTATGGCTTTCCCATGTCTGAGAGATACTTCCATCAAATACTAGTCTGTTGTTATACTGAGTACATATTCTATCATTTGTTTCATGGTCCTGTTGCCCCGGGGCATTAGCATGCAGTCTGTGAACAGGTTTTTATTATGGTACCTCTACAAATCATACGCTATGGCAGAACCCACTGATAGTAAAAAAAAAAAAAAAATATATCAAATATTCTGGTAAATCATTTATATGAAAAATAAAGGAAAAGCAACTCTTACTTATAAATAGTAGATATTCCTCATATAATATAAATGTCTCTATTAAACATGCAAATCTAGAATATTCTTGGGGCTAATGCACTTTTTGTGTAGAGTGGCTGTTTTTAGATATAAAGGACCATTCAGGCATAAAATGCAATTTCTGAATTGCTTTTAAAATGCTTATTGTTCTGCAAGTCTATAAAGCCTGTTAAGTGTATATCTCTAGAGCGTGTCCCAGTAATGTTATGTATTTAGCACACAGTTTAGTTTACATAAAGCATTTCTTCACAGGGAAACACCGAAATTTCAATTCTATTTTCCACTTTCCATTTGTGTTTGTTACAGTTAAGGGTATCAAGATCATTCATGTATTTTAATAATTATTAAGGCAATTCGATTTTACATTTAGTTTACTTATATAGAGTGCAAACTTAAAGCTGCTTGGTTATTTTATATCGTAGACTGAAGACTGGGCACAGTGGTATATTTTTTTAAAATGTTTGTTGATATCCCTCCTTTCCTCTTGATATTGTGATTGCCCTTTATTACATTCAGTCTCTGAATTATTTTATATTTGAGTTCTGGATGAGTGCTCTAGTAATTTGAAATGTTTAGAAAGCATTTCAGGAATATTATGAAGCTAATTTTGGACCATAGGACTGATAAGAGTATTCTGCTGATCTTTCTTGTGGCTGGGGTTGGTTTTATGTCCAAATGTAAAGGTATTCACCTGTGCTTTAAAAATATGCAAGCCAATTATACCTTCAGTGGGAGTACGTTAGGCAGTAGGACTGTGGGGTACTTGTACAGGTATAGGACCTGTTATCCAGAATGCTCGGGTCCAAGGGTATTCCGGATAAGAGATCTTTTCAGTTGGATCTCCAAACCTTAAGTCTACTAAAAAATCAATAAAACATTAATTAAACCCAATAGGATTATTTTGCATCCAGTAAGGATTATTTATATCTTACTTGGGATCAATTACAAGGTACTGTTTTATTACTACAGAGAAAAAGGAAATCAGTTTTAAAATTCTATATTATTTTATTAAAATGGAGTCTATGGGAGACAGGCTTTCCGTAATTCGGAGCTTTCTGGATAATGGGTTTCCGGATAAGGGATCTCATTCCTGTACATGATTAACTTAGCAAGCAGTGCCAGTCAGCAGCAGGACAGGCCATCAAGTATTGCCATGTACTGTAAGAGGTATAGATTTATATTCTTTATTCTTCCATCTGTAAAGCACTGGTAAGGCCTCCTCTAGAATATGCATATAGTTTTGATCTCCAGCAATTAAAATATATTAATGAAATAGAGAGTCCAAAGAAGAGTGACTAATTTGTTAAAGGAAATATAAGGTCTCACATATGAGTAAAGGATGGCTAAGTTAGGATTGTTTACACTTGAGAAGAGGTGCTTGGGGGAAGGGGGGTATGAGGACTATGTATACATATATAGGGGGACGATACAATAAACTCTCTGATGTTTTATTCACTCTGATGCATTTACTCCGAAATCCAGTTTCCTCCCGCACTTCAAAAACATACAGGCAAGTTAATTGGCTCCTGATAAAACTAACCAAAGTGTATGTGAACGTCATAGGTATCTTAGATTGCAAGCTCCTCTGGGGCAGGGACTGAAGTGAACGATGTATAAAGCGCTGTGGAAATGTGTCAGCACTATATGAATACCAGGAGTAAATACCATATTCCTGTTTAAGGGCTGTGATATTGTGGAATTCTCTCCCTTAGGTTGTTGCACTGGCAGATATATTAGACGGCCTTCAGAAAGTATTTTATGCCTTTTTAGTCATGGAAAAAACACAATGTTACAGTGAAATTGGTACATAGTTGATTCAGGGACTGGTTCTATTGCCATATCCAGGAAGTAAGGAAGGACTTTTCCCTGCTCTGAGGCAATATTCTTCTTTTCTATGATCCCATTTGATCTCAGTCTATATTATCTCTGGATCCATTTCAAAACAGTCTTTTTGTGCAGCTGGACCCACAGCAAAGCATTACCCATTATTTATATGAAATAAAGACTTGTTGTACAGTATTAGTGGATGTTGGGATTTGCAATTGCATGGCTGTAGGGATGCAGATCAAAAGATCAACCGTCGATTTTGCAATTTGTCACCATCTTGTGCTACTGCCCCAACCTGCTATAATATACTCTCCCAGTCCTCCTCCCTGTTACTTCTCTGCATGGCCCCATGAAATCCAAGCTCAGGGCAGCCTGTCTACCCCAACTAAAGACAGCCCTTGTTCATATAAAGAACTGTGTTGATTTTTCTGGTGTAAAAAGAAGCACTGCAATAACATGCAACAAATGAATACAACTGCATGAAAGGAATTTTGCGAAAGAATAGAGTCTTCATTGCTTGCTCCTATCTTTATGCATTTCTGCTCCCATGAATATCTTAATTCTTGTCATATCTTTATCTTTCTTCTTTAGCGTTTCTCTTCATTAAGCACCCACTCTCTCTCCCCCCTCTTTTTAGCAGTAGAATAGCATGGTTCTCTCTTTTACAATCACATATATACACAATATATATATATATATATGACACATTTTCCCACTCCATCCTTCACTCCCATACACAAGGGCCCCCTTATGTTCTCTGCTTCTGTGCAACTAAATGCTCTGTGGCCCCCATTTCAGTGGAATAACCCACAGCAACATGTTATAATTACATTCCCACAGCCCCTCCCTCTGCCGCGCTGCACACAGCTCTAATTAAGGGCCTCGTTAAAAGATGGAGAAGCATTAGCATATGAAAACACGATCCACTGTTTGTTTTAGTCTGTGTGGGTGCAAAGGAGGGAATGAGTGTCTGTGAAGGGGGCGGACATGCATTTTAGGGAGACCCTTAACATATTAACAGGCATGTGGGGGAAGACAGCAATAGGTTGTCTATATAGTTAGCTAAATTGTACATTTTAAATGAAGATGTATCAAAACACTAAAAAGGCTTTCTTTAAAGGTAGTATGGCTCAGTGCCACTTTGCTTTGCTCATTTGACATTAAAGCTGCTCACTGATGGGTATGGAAAAGGGTCTTTACTAAGAATCTACAGAGATCAGCTGACAGGAAACAATGTAGCTCTAACTGTAACAGGAAGTAGTGTGGAAGCAAAAGACAGAACTCTGCCAATTGAACTCATTAATTGGCTGATGGGGCCTAGCATGTATGTGTGCCCTTGGTTTGTTTGTGTGCACTGTAAATCCTGTGATCCCAGGAGGCGGCAATTTTCTATTTAGGAGTACCCAATAGCACATACTACTAAGAAAAGTATATTTTTCTGAAAATGGTTTATTTAGATGATGCAGGGTTTTACATATGAGCTTTTTTTTATGCAATATTATGTGGTATAGTATGTGTAATCTCAATATATCTTGGTAAAATAGGTCAACTTTGTTAATGTTTTGGGGCCCTAAATTGAATTTGCTGTGGGGCCCAATAACATCTGTTTATTTCACTGGTGGGAAAGATATGCAGGTTGTACATTGACAGATGTCCCTCTGGGTAATTACTCTCAAGTTAGCTTCTTTTATAGCACAACAAGAAATGATAAGAAATTGTGTGGTCTGGCATTTTGGCTTGTAAAAGCATACTGTAGGTTGTAACAATCATGGCAGCAGTCTAGCATGTTTTCACTGGCCTATGGCCTAGCAATGCACAATGAGAGTTCAGGATTTCTCCAAGTTTTGCTGGAGGAATAAAGTCATTGCTTACACTTGTGGCTGTTACTACAGCAAAGTTGCATACCTCCTACCAGCTTTTATCAGTTTTTTTGTCTACCTGTGACTAAAACATTGTATAGGTGTGTAGATCACATCAATATGGGAGTATTGTAATTAACTGGACATTTTCTTTTAAACTTTGAGCATTGTCCCCAACCTGAAGATGCTCCCAGTGCTCTGCATTCCCAGAAGATGTGGCCAAGTGTTGCACATATCTCAGTATGCACCATTGCCTGGGCATGGCAGAGCTGGACATGGGCATTAGCTGGAATTCCCTTATTTTTTGCATCATTCAGAACATGCAAGAAAGGAGTGCTGAAGGATAGAAGGGCAGCCATTAAATATAAAGTTTCCTGATGCACGGTAAAGCTAGACTTTCACTCCAGTGGAAGGGGCATAGCAAATCAACCCTGAGCCTTGGTAGTGAGCCTGTTAAACTTTTTGATAGGCCTATTTAAAAATATGAAGGTGTCTGTATACATTTTGGAAGCCACACAGAGTGCAGACTTTTGTACATTCACAACATTGTCTTCTTTTTATGTATCATCGTATATCCATTCCCCTCTCTGACTTTTCTTTTTACAAGTTTCCCTTGCAGCCATTCCCTCCTTTGCATTTAAATTCATTCTTTTATAAACCAGAGTGGGTTTCATGTCCATAAGGCATGATTTCTCTTTGATTTGAAGTACTAAATATGATCTGGCGTGAAGTAAACCCATTGGTTTAATTGGCGTGGTTGTTCTGCAGAGCTTCCATTGCAAAGTAGTTATTGCTCATAAACAAAGCAAGTTCCATTAAGCTCAATGCGGTCAGCATCAAAACCTTTTGGTACAGTACTCAGTACAATACAGTATGTATCTCTAGAATAATACTGTTGTCATTATTTCTTTACCTTCTTTATGATTAATTATTTTTGTTTCATGTAGGCAGACACAGTGCTGGAGTTTTGGCAGTATAATATACATACTCTTTCCATTCCCATTTACTATATAATTTGCAACAGCTTTTTTATAAATATTCTTACATTTTTTTTTTAATATGCATAAGTACTTTGCTTTTGAAAGGAAAGGTCCCAGGCTAACACCGCAATTCTCTGTGTGTTGATCTGCATTCCCTGTATGTATTGCTTACTTGCTGCCTCTTTAACCTATCTCTCAGTCTATCTATCTATCATCTATCTATCTATCTATCTATCTATCTATCTATCATCTATCAATCCTGATGCTGACTGAAACAGTTGAGCTTTTTATATAAGGACACAGATTTCAAAAGTTATCCACATGGGCAGTCTAGGGTTGCCACCCAACTGGTTAAATAGCAGCCCCTGATCCACCCCATTTCCTACCTACCAAGAACCCGCCCTTCCACACCATAACACCGGCAGTCAACTACATAGCACTGCCCCTTTGCATCATTGGCCCACCTCTCATACATCAACATCACCACCCACATTAGTGGCCCGACCCCCTCACAAGCAGGGCAGTATTTATTTTTACAAAAGGTGGCAAACCTAGTTGTGTCACTACACACGTCTTCTGGCATGTGTCACACCTGCCTTGTAGCAACTAATTTGCCCTTGTGAGTTAAATGCTTGCACTCTTTCCTACATCACAAGTACATAATTCACATGCAAAAGAAAAATAAAAAAAAAAAACCCTGCAACATGCGTGCAGTTTTGCAACTAAACAAATAGTTCAAAAGTTTATTTTGCACCTGCATCTGGTGCAGTGCGCACTATTTTTTAATAATACGGCTTATTTAACTGAAATTTTGGGAAAAATTAATCATTATTGTCATAAACACTACATTTTGAATTCCTTGCATATTGCACTTGCCACTGGACACTAACCCATAACAATCAGTTACTGAGTAGCTTTGTTCAGACAGCTGGAGGTAGAATAAAGAAAGCAAAAATGTGATTGGTTGCCATGGGTTGCTACCTAGGTACCTACATTTTCCCAGCCTAAGTGAGGCATAATAGGCAATGAAATTGGAAGCAACTCATATACAATATGTATTGTCAATACAAACAATAACTCTCCCTTGCAACATTAATTCCTCTTATTAGAACAGCCAGTTGTCCCTAAAAACCTCTGTGTAACTATTAACAAAATAAATTTACAATTAGTCAGTTTAAATGGCTTCCTAGACGTGCTGGAGCAAATGTTAAACAGTGTGCCTTCTATCGCATTTCCCCAAAGTCTTATTGACAGTACTTAGCATCATCCTCCTCCCTGAGGACACTATAGACTACTTGCATCTTTGGCAGAGGTCCATTGGTTAAATGAGTGAGCCTCTTAAACACTGCTACTGCTGAACCAACTTGCTTTGCTTGGAGCTTACATTCTATCCCCTCATCATCCACTACCTACAGGGGATTCCTTACCTTCTCCAAATCCAATTAGGCCCAACCCTGGTGCAATTTGTAAAGTTTAACCCAACTTGTAAATGTCAGAGAGCTAGCACATCACTTCCATTAAAAAGTGAAAGAGAGGCAGCAAGAGGATCAACATCAAATCAACATGATTAATGTGGCCGGCACAGAGGCGCAAGGCACAAATAATGGGAATCTCTTTGAGTCCTTTGGGAGAAAAGCTCTGTATAAATCAAACCATTATTATTGGGAAGCACTGTATAGGCATGTCTATTATTCTCTATTATTCCCATGTAGAAAAAAGGTAATTTGCAATCCCTCTGCAACTCCCACTGTAAATAAGTAGGAGGACAGGGAGCTGTGAAGGTATAATGAGCAAGAAAGTCTGATATCCTGCACAGGGGCATCTTTACCTGCCTGATGTTGCACAGTGTCACAGTTTTCTCATGTATGTATGTATGTATAGCTTTATTTTAAAGCGCCACAAGGGTACGCAGCACTGTACAATCTTCCAAAATACAAAATTACACACAGGGAGGACAAGTGTTATAATAAATAAATACAATATATATATACTGTATATATATCCACTACCAACAGGGGATTCCTTACCCTCTCCAAATCCAATTAGGTTCTCATTCGGCATACACTAAGCAAGTTATATTGGTAGATGAAAGGTCAATGATACATGGATACACAACCATTGGTAGATGCAGACCAATAAAGCTCAGATTTTATGATCAGTACTACAGACACACTGCATACTCTTTCCTTGCTTCAACCACATAGCGTTGGACTGGCCTGCCGGGAAACTGGGAAAATCCAGGTGGGCGCTGGTCCTGGCAGGCTCTCCCCCCTCCCCTTGTCACACTTAAAAATGCAATATTTATTTTACACCTCAGTTGCCATGCCTAAGCACACAAGGCATACATCTAGGCTGAATTGATGTTGCTTCGGGTCACTGGTTATAGCTTTAAAGGGCATCTCCTTTGAGGGTAAGTGATCAGAAGTTGATTGTGCTGTTAGCATTATAGTGATTTCAGTAGATATAGTGCGTATAATATATGTGTAATTGTGTGTGGCAGATCCGGAATAGGTGTGGCTGTGTGTGCTAGTGGGGGAATGTATATTTGTGAGTATATTAATGGGAAAAGTTAGTGTACTACATTGTATTTTGGATTACTAGTAGGTTAGTGTGCACTTGTATGGGTTCCAGCATATGTTATTAAAGGTACAGTAACCAAAAAATGAAAGAAATGAAAATCAAAGTAATTAATATGTTATGTACTATTACCCTGCACTGGTTAAAGCTGTGTGTTTGCTTCAGAAACTCTACTATAGTTTATTACAAATCTGTTGTGTAGCAATGGGGGCAGTTATTCAAGGTAAAAAGGGAGAAAAGATACAGGTTACTTAGCAGATAACAGATATACTATGTAGATTCTCATTGCCCTCTCGAGAGTGAATAGTAAGTCATACACTGCTAGTAAATTTATTACACTACAATTTGTGATTAAAATTCACATTACATGGCCTGCTCCATGGCCCAGGCCCAGGCCCATGTTTCTCCTAGTCTGAATAATGTTCATCACTAGTTTATGACTGTACATATCCAAATATTTCGATTTTAATATTTTACATTTCAAGCTGCAAAGTAACAAAAAGGGGTTATTTATAAAGTGCAAAAGCACTTCCCTACCCCCTTATGCCCTGCACGAATACAGAGCTGTTGAATACTGGAAACCATGTATTCACGGAGGACAGCCACAAGTCTTTTTCTTTTGGATTGTGCATTTTTTTGGACTTTTTTCGTCCTTGTTGTAAATGACCCCCAAATATTTACAACCACCCCTTTTTAATGAAGACCAAGCCTCAATCCAGTCTACATCATATTAAATGTACATTTCCAGATGCACTTTCCCTTTAATTTTGTTATGATTTTTGTTCTTTCTGTTTCTATTTTTGTCTGTCTATGCCTCTTTTCTTAATTTTTTCACTCCTTCTCCTGCCTTCTCTCCATATCTGTCTGTTTTCGCTGTCGGTTCCCTCCTGCCTTTCTCTGGTGGAGCTACAATGTTAGAAGCAGCAGCTGGCACGGCAAGATAACAGGCTAATTAAATCGGTATTGTGTGAGCGAACTGGAGGGGAAAGAAGGAAAAAGTAAGGCATGTCACTCAGGGCCACATCAGTGGCAAAGCACACAGTATCCACTTGGTGCCAGCTTCACAATGCAAGGAGCTCCTAACTCCTTCTTATCCTTTAATATCGATATCTGTCCTCATACGGGATGAAAACGTGGATTAAGCGACTGTTGTACTCTATTGTAAAGAGATTGCCAAACGTATTAATTGGCACAATGGCCTCAGGAATATTATAGAGAGATATGGAACAGAATCTAGTTTAAATAGGAATGATGGCATGGTCTTCCAAGTGTCAGCTACTGCCAGGCTTCTGCTTCTATTTCTTAATCCCTATCTACTTTGCTTATGTCCCTGTCTTTTAGGAACCTTCCATTTTTCTCTATGGGATCAGGGCTAGTTTTATAGAAGTGGTAGCCCCTGGAAACTCAAGAGGTTAGGAAAATTACAAAAAAAAAAAACCAGGGATGTTTTACCTGCTCTTCTTGACCTTTGCTAACCTTTAACTGCCAGGCAGTTTAAAGGCAATCTAAACCCTCAAAGCAATTTAGTGTAAACTTGAGTTCTCTATGAACACTTTTGCAGTTTCCACTATATTTATTTTAAGTTTTCAAAACATGAGCTGCAAGGCTGAAGCTTGGGCTTCCCAGAAAATACTGTTACAGAATATAATATGCCCTTTGCACTGTTATCAACAGTCTTCCAAGGGGCCCCATATGTTGGTGGGGGCCAGGATAAAGGCCCTTATCTAAAGCTAATAGAGTGCTAGTTCGACCCTTTGTATAAACCAGGGAATTATTCTTATACCATTAATATGTTTTATCATCTTAGTAAAAAAGACAGTCGAAGGGACAATCAGGATAAAAGTAATAATGGTATCTAATAGCTTTAAGTACATAGCTTCATCTACCACCTGCCAGGTCAAAACTGTCATTATATAGAGCGGTAATATTTAAAAAGAGAACTAAAGCTTAATAAAGAAGTATGATAGAAACATTATGGTTTGGGTTTCTGTACCAGCCCAAGGCACCCACAGGCCTTTAGCAGGGAAGATCTGTGCCCCCAAAGATGCCCCAGTAGCCCCCCATCTTTTTTTCTGCTGATTCCCTGCACATGCTCTGTGCTGCTCTCACTTAACTGAGCTTAGGGGCCAAGGCACAACATACTGTAAACATAAAAAATGCAAGACTGATCAGCAATTAATTCAGATTCTCATTACACTAAAACCAGTGCAATTGGTATCAAAACTGAATAATCAGCCCTGTAGAATCAGCTTTCATGAAATGCAAACCTTATTTTCTTCTTGTTAATCTGCAACAATCCCTAAGCTTAGCTTCTTCTTCCCAGAGCACACTGAGCATGTGCAGTGTCGCTGACAGTTCTAACAGAATCCAAGATGATGACTCCCTGTGCACAACTTTAAAGGCCTGAATGATTACTATTATAGAGATGCTGAACCTTTAGATTGGTGCAAGAAATTCAGTATATACAATATGGCATTTATAGCAATATACATGTTTTCTCAATTTACCTCTATTTACCTGACCGTAAGTGAAGGGCAGTATAAAGTGGAAGCATTATAGGGGTGGTATAAGAAGGGAGCACTATACATGAATGAACCCTAATATGAGGTATGAAATGAGATGACCTTAATGTGTCCAACACAAACTGCAAATCCAAACAAAACTGTTCCTAATAAACTCATAAAGAGATGAATAAAGAGCAAGCATCATTAGATTTCCCTACCACTTTGAGTGACCAAGTTGAGCTATCGGTGCCTCAATTTAATTAAGAATGAGTTGCTGGCATTTACAACACTACTACACTATAAAAAACACCCATTAAATAAAGAGCAAACATCCCCACAGCTTATAGCCATGGTGGAGGATAATGTCCTGAAAACAACCAGCATTAGACTTCCACCTTTAGTGGCCAGCTTCCGGCTTCAGTGCCTCCATTAAATTTAAGTGTGAAGCTGGCATCTAAAATTAACTTTTCTTTTGAAAACTTGTACTTGTACTATCAAGAACAAACATCCCCACAGCAAATTGCCATATTGTGGGACAACATCCTTAAAAATAAACCCAAAGTGAAGAATTCCAAGTCATGGCTCACAAATTGTATGGCAAGTAGTTGTGCCAAAGTTCCACCTTCAATAATTCCAGCCTGTCTGTGTTGGGTTTATCAGATCTGTCATCCAACCCCATGTCATGAGGGAGATAATGATCCACGTCAGGCCTTTTTGAGACCTTATTTCATGTTATCATTTAGTGCAGTGCTGTCCAACTTCTACGGTGCCGAGGGCCGGAATTTCTCTAGCATACATGGTGGAGGGCCGCTAATGGAAGCCAGTTTTGACCACTCCCCTTTTTGAAACCAGACCCACTTCAAACCACACCTATTTTATCACAATGGTGGTAGCACAGCAAAATTCCAAATGCTTGGTCCTTACTGTGGGGATATCAACCATCATTCATATGTGAAAGAATTATGTCATATTAAGATATACCCTTAAATTCCAAATGCCTCCTCCTCCCCTGTGGATAGCACACCAACCCCCAGTACATAATTACACACCTTAGGGACCATTTAATGGCTATTTCCAACTGCTAACAAACTCCCACAACAAACCCCCTGCCAGGTTCACCTCCCACAAGCAGCATAGGGCAAGCAGAGTATGGCACACACAGGAAGCACTCTGCCTGTCCTAAGCTGTCTGTGCGTGCCATACTCTGCCTGTCCTACCCTGCCTGTGTGTGCCATACTCTGCCTTCCCTAAGCTGCCTCTGTGTGCCATACTCTGCCTGCCTACCCTGCCTCTGTGTGCCATACTCTGCCTGCCTACCCTGCCTGTGTGTGCCATACTCTGCCTGCCCTACCCTGCCTGTGTGTGCCATACTCTGCCTGTCCTACCCTGCCTGTGTGTGCCATACTCTGCCTTCCCTACCCTGCCGGTGTGTGCCATACTCTGCCTGCCCTACCCTGCCGGTGTGTGCCATACTCTGCCTGCCCTACCCTGACTGTGTGTGCCATACTCTGCCTGCCCTACCCTGACTGTGTGTGCCATACCCTCCCTGCCCTATGCTGGCTGTATGTGCCATACTCTGCCTACAGTACCTATGTCTGAGGTGTGAAGAAGTGAACAATGGGAGTGATTACAGTCTGAGCCTGAGGTGTGAACACTGCAGGGGGTGAACAATGCAGGTATTAAAAGGTGTGAAAAACACAGGGGATTACATTTTTAAACAATACAGAGGGATTACAGCCTGAATCTGAGGTGAGAACCATGCAGGGGGCCAGTTAATCTCAGTACTGATACCATTTAATGCTTACTCAAAGGTAATCCATCAAAGCAGCCAGACAGGTGGGGGGCCACACAGAGGGGGGTCGCGGGCCGCATGCGGCCCGCGGGCCGCCAGTTGGACAGCACTGATTTAGTGTGATGAAGAATTCAGGCCTATAAAAACAGGAATGGATCATTATTTTCCTCATGACATGGGGTTGGTTGACAGCTCGCCATATGGGCTAGCCATAACCTATACTCCCCCTATGCACCCAGTTGCATAGGCATGATTACTTGACACACAGTGTTTGATTAAATGACTCAGAAAGTTGAATTTAAAAATACATAACAATAATAATAATCAACTTTTAAACCATTTGGAAACTTACTGGTTACTCAATTTCTATCTGGGTTTTATTCCAAGAATGACTTTTCCTTTCTCATTTCTTGCCCCTCTCCCCCTTCACAAACAAAATAGCATTATTCCCTTTTAAATTACTAGTTGCCCATTATTTCACACTGAGTCTGTGTTAAACACTTGAGCAAAAGGATGTTTCACTGTTGCATTCCTGTCATTTTAAATGAGCGTGTGAGTGGTTATATATAGGAGCGAGATGGTATAAGTGTGGTTAAGGGATAAAACATCTTGAGTGATTAGGGGAGCACTTAAGGCATTGTTATAAAGAGTACTTACAGGAGAGATTGAAGGATAAACATTGGGGTTTGTTATAGAAACAGTTAATGGAGATTATAGAGCTCCGTCCTAGAGGGAGTCAAATAAGCAGTTGTAGCATTTAGCAATAATTTAAGGAGGATGTATTAGCATGTAGTGGACGAATTATAGGGAGCAGCTAAGGAACAATTAACATAAGAGTTATTGGTGTCAGGTTATTGCAGACTGGGGAGGAGCTATCATCACTAAGGAATCCACAGTTTATTATCTGCGGACGGCACTGGTTAAAATAACAATTTCCATTATAGTTAAGCATTAGATACTTGTTATCATCTGTATTTCATATGGAAACAAGCCTCCCAGGACAGAGGGGGTTAAGACATATCATTCCAAGTGGAGACCATTTAGCACAGTAATATCATGGTCTGCTGCTTCTCAGCTGGGACCTCCACACTGCTGCCTTTTGCTTTCCGTCCTTATTTCAGATTTGATTATTGAGAGAATGGCGTGATGCTCTGTGAGTAACAAGGAGTGAAGAATTCTAATGGTGCAGAGCTCAAGAGATGACAAAAATGGTTTGTTTGGAGAATAATAGGTGATACTCATGTCTAACGTCGGCACAACTATGATCTGTACTCTGGACTTTTGTGTTGGAAAATTAGTACTTTATTTTTCTTTTGTGTTTGGCTAATGGAATTTTACAATCTGAATATATTTTGTTGTTTTTAACACTGGTTTTTGTTTTGGCTCAGTATGTAGTTTTAGCCTTGGCTATAGCTAGCCAACACTGTACTTGTAATATAATTTTATGTGATTATTGCTTCGTGTGGTGCCCCACTGAGCCCAACCAATAGAATCAAGCATGTTAGACAATTTCGGTATCTGCTGATGCACAATGTCAACCAGACAATCGTCAGCAGATGAGAAAGTGAAGAGGAACAATACATCTCCTTCACTTACTGCTATTCCAGTCATTCATGCACTCGGCACAAATGATCGTAACAATAGGAAGGCAGCTAAACCAAGTGTGGCCCCTCATACATTCTCTGTCTGATCAACCTATTGGCTGATTGGATGGAGAGCGTATGTAGTTGGCTCATGGATGGCCACTTTTAAGCAATTATTCTCTCTCTGGTAAATTTGCCACCAGCTTCCATAGGC
The DNA here is from genome assembly GCF_000004195.4 of Xenopus tropicalis. Lineage (NCBI taxonomy): Eukaryota > Metazoa > Chordata > Amphibia > Anura > Pipidae > Xenopus > Xenopus tropicalis. The sequence goes on from NC_030680.2 coordinate 122,983,385, forward strand.
CTTTTTCATTGTGCGATAATTCCATTGCAAGAAGCCAGAAGGGGACATAGGGGGCATGATCTAGCAGACCAGGAGCATGGTTTAGTGGAAGTCAGGACATGGACATCCAAACAGAGTACTCACTACTTTTTTACAAGCCCTAGAGAATAGGATATAATGCAAGTGTCAGCATATCTGTTAGCAAATGAAAGGTGAATAGTATTCCATTATAATAACCATTTATAAATAGCCAGAGTAACCTAAAGCAGAAGCTGACTGCCAATGAAACACCACACTCTGCTGAACTAATAGATTTACAGTCTTCTTTATCTTAGGTGAATCTGTCTCTTCACTCTCTTCTGAGCTCATTTACTTAGCTACCCCTGTTTCTTTTTCCTCCACACTCTCTCTATTTGCTATAATGAACCCATCCCCCATCATATGCTGACGTATTCTTGTCTCTTTTCTTGTTCAGATGCTGGTGGCAGCTGGAGACGGACAGACACAGAGACGGATTCATCTCTTGAAATTCACGTCCCGGGGGTACAGAGTCGGCTGGCACAGACACATATACTTTCTATCTTCTGTTCTGTCTCCCTTCATCAATTCCATCTATGCTCTGTTTCCTTGATTTTATAGAGGAAGAAGAGAGACTACAATTAAAGTACTGTTGACAGCAAACAAGGTGCAGGCTAAGTGGCCATATAACCTGTGTACGATTTTTGTGCAAGCATCCTTCCTTTCAAAAGATAATGTGCAAAATTTTGTTGAGGAATGTAATACACGGGCTTCGCTAAGTTGTGGCACTGAGTTTTTCCCAACTGTACGCTTCATTTTTTCCAACTAAAAAATTATTTTTAGTACCACAATGTCATGCTGGTGGCTTTGGCTGACAACCGTCTTTTTCTTTTGCCACCTGCCTACTGGTGCACGATCTGATTGCTGGCTGATTGAGGGGGAAAAAGGATATGTCTGGCTAGCAATCTGCAGCCAGAACCAACCCCCCTATGAGACCATACCTCAGCACATCAATAGCACAGTTCATGACCTTCGGCTCAATGAAAACAAGTTAAAGATAATTGGTTATTCCTCACTATCCCGCTTTGGAAACTTGACAGATCTGAACCTGACCAAGAATGAGATCTACTACATAGAAGATGGAGCCTTCATGGGGCAGTCTAACCTACAGATCCTGTATCTGGGCTATAATAAACTGACCAACCTATCTGAGGGAATGTTAAGGGGAATGCCCAGGCTGCAGTTTCTTTTTGTTCAGCATAACCTGATAGATGTGGTAACACCTAATGCCTTTTCTGAGTGCTTGAGCCTTATCAGTATCGATTTGTCCTCAAATAGAATAAAAAATCTAGATAGTTCAACATTTGCTGGTCTTCAGACTCTTATGGTATGTGAATTGGCTGGGAACCCTTTCCATTGTGGATGTGAGCTCTATGGCTTTCTTGAATGGTTAGTCATGTTTAACAATGTCACACGCAACTTTGATCGACTACAGTGTGAAACCCCACGTGAATTTACTGGGTTTCCACTGCTAAGCCCAAGACCACATCATAGCAGAAATGCTATAACTGTTCTTCAAGCTCACTGTAGGAATGGAGGACACCTCCATCTGCCAAGGGAGAGGCCCACATCACTAAGTACAGACTCCTTACATGAAACAGATGAGAGCTCTGGCTTCAATGCTGGGGATATTCTGTCGCCAGAAACTACTACACCTACTCCAACCCCTGACTCTTCAGGTGGCCCCACAATAGACATTCACCATGTAACAGGAAACTCAGCCACCCTGATTGTAACAATTCCTTATCCCTTTCAAAAACTCTATGTTTTAGTGCAATACAATAACAGCTTTGTATATGATGTGACAACTCTGAAGCACAAGAAGGAATATATTACTCTGGACAAACTAAAACCTCATGTGAACTATACATTTTGTGTGACTTCCATACGCTTTTCGAAACGATACAACCACACGTGTTTATTCCTTGCCACTCGTATCAGAGATGAGAAAGACTTCGCTCCCAGTACTTCTACTACAACTCACTATATTATGACAATATTAGGTTGTCTTTTTGGCATGGTCATCATCTTGGGAGTAGTTTACTATTGTTTAAGGAAGAAGAGGATGCAGGAAGAAAAGAAGAAATCTCTGAATGTTAAGAAAACCATTCTAGAAATGAGATATGGTTCAGATGTCGATCCCTGCTTAGGGCCTCATTCCTCACAGAAGTTATCTGAGCACCCCATTCCTATTTCTTGCATATCTTCACTCCCTACATCTGTATCTGGGCTTGGGAGTGGAGGAGAGAAAGGAATGTCCTCCAAGCAAATAAATTCTCAAATGGGGACGCCAAAAGGCACAAACTACATGGAAGTTCGGAGTGGAGATGGGTTAGACAGAGGCCAAAGGAGGATGTCAGGTGAAGAAGAGGATGATGATGACTTTCGTGAACTTGACAATGGTGAGGGATCTGCTTCTGAAATATCCACCATTGCCAAGGAGGTAGACAAAGTGAATCAGATCATTAACAACTGCATTGATGCCCTCAAGCTGGACACTGCCTCTTTTTTAGGCGGGGGGGACCCGGAGCTAGGCTACGACTGCCAGTCCGTGCCAGCCAGCTCATCGGGCCACTTGGAGAGGCTGAGCTTCCTCTCTCCTGCATACAAGGAGGGTGTGCACCCTCTTCAGCGCCAACTCAGTGCAGATGCAGCCACAGTGGGCAAGAAACGCTGCAGCATTTCATCTAGTGGCTCCATTAAAAGTGCCCGAGTTTTCAGTTTGGATGTTCCTGACCAATCTTTAAAATGTGACTCCAAATATATTGAAAAAAGCAGTCCCCTTAACAGCCCTTTGGATCGCCTTCCTCTAGTGTCTTCTTCTGGAGTACAACATCTAGACGTCAAGCCTTCCTACCACTGCAGTGAGCACCGGCATTCCTTCCCAGCCCTCTATTATGAGGAAAGCGCTGATACACTAAGCCAGAGGGTCAGCTTCCTAAAACCCCTTTCCCGCTCTAAAAGAGACTCCAGCTACTCCCAACTGTCTCCTAGACACCATTTCTCTGGATACTCCTCAAGCCCAGAGTACTCCACTGAAAATACCCACAAGATCTGGGAGCGCTTCCGTCCTTACAAAAAACACACCCGGGAAGAGGTCTATATAGCAGCTGGACATGCTCTGCGCAAAAAAGTCCAGTTTGCTAAAGGGGAGGACTTGCATGATATTTTGGATTACTGGAAAGGGGTATCTGCACAACAAAAACTGTGACTGGCACCTTAAAAGGTGTAAAAGGTATAAAAGGATGTCAGGGAAGTTGACAGTTTTTTGTTGAGAACTGTGGTGTTGACGTATCACAGTTTGCAATTAAAGTTTACATTGGAGGTGGGGGGCTGTACCTCATAAAGGTGGGGAGGAGAAAGATGGACTTGCGGGTTGGACAGGACATTTTCAGGCACAGTTCTCCCCCCTTTAAAACACCACCCCCTCCATTTCACACACTGTACTAGTGGCTTTCTCTCCATTAATATATTTAATTTAAGTTTAACTTTTATTCCCCCTCAAAGCTGTCGTAAGCTGAATTCACACAGCAATAAGGCACTTCAGGGTTTTAAATATGTTTGAAAACCTATTTTGTGTATTTATTTTGAAAAGCATGATGAAATTCAGTTCACAAATGGTGCAAAATAATAGGGTTACCTTAAGAATAAAAAAAAAAAAGAGACAGCAGGTACGCTTGTTTGAGATTTATCCTACACAGAGGAGAGTTTCTGGAGTTTCTATAAACACATCTGTACTTCTTAGATTTAAAGAGGCAACAGCTAAATTATAGTTCCTATACCAGTGATCCCCAACCAGCGGCTCAGGGGGAACATGTTGCTCCCCAACCCCTTGGATGTTGCTCTCAGTGGCCTCAAAGCAGGTGCTTATTTTTGAATTTTTGGCTTGGGGCAAGTTTTGGTTGCATAAAAAGCAGGTCTACTGACAAACAGAGCCTCCTGTAGGCTGCCAGTCCACATAGGGGCTACCAAATAGCCAATCACAAATCAATTTTTTTACCCATGCAAACTTTTTGTATGTTTGCGTTGCTCCCCAACTCTTTTTACCTTTAAATTTGGCTCATTGGTAAAGATTGGGGACCCCTGTCCTTTACGATAGTTTCTTAAGGTATAAGTATAGCATAGCTGCCATGACCCCTGTATTATATATAGTATAGATTGCCATTAAATTAGCACTTAAAAGGACAGTATTTTTTTTTTTAATTAAAGTTTTGTCCTTCATGAAACATACAAAGTATATCCCCCCTCTCTAGTAAAATGCTAAAGAGTTTATCTCTAGTCTTTTATAGATGATTTTTATATGTTCTATAATTTTTTGTGTGTCGAAAAAAAGCCAGAGCTTTAATTGGTGGACTCATTTATTAAAACAAAGCATATATGTCCCAGGTGTGGCAACCCCTAGCAATCAATCACAGACTTCCTTTCTTACCCACTGTAGACTCCATGATTGGCTGCCTGGGGGGCACTGGTGCAGATTTGTCTGGTCATAGTAAATGAGCCCTAATAATGTATTTTGCGAAGCTTTACCAGCATATCACCATAAAGTTTACATTGTGGTTGTTTAGCTTAGCAGAGGACATATTTCAGAAATGCTTCCAGTCCACCCTTTGATCATTGCACAATTACAGGTGGATGAAGATCGACTTAACATACTAAAGGTCCAGTTAGTATACACAGTAAAGTTTCTTTCATCCAAACTCTTCATGGAGTGCCTTTCAAATGAGAGGTCTACCAACATACAGTAAGACTGTCATTAGCGCAAGCACATTTACAGTTTGTAGGTCGGGCACCTTGAATATGCTTTAATAGAAATTTTGTATACTGATTTAAAGAGCCACAATACCTTCAAATCTTCCTGCAGAATTATACTTAGAACAGGGAATACTTATTTTGGCATTGATTTATGTTGTCTCTCAGTGCAACCTATAAAAATCCATAGGGAGTTGTCTCTGCTATGGAAAGTGCCATTTAGAGCAATGGCAGCTTCACTGGCCTTTTCCACACTCCTGGGCTGCCAGAACTCTTCCCTATTCGGTCTTCTTCTAATGGGATTAAACAAGAGAAGGCTTATGTAAGGTCATACAAAGCTTGCTCACAACCTATGGGGCAAAATAATTGAAAGCAGAGCAAGCAACTTTTATGGGGGGAACTATTTGGTACATAAAGAAACAACAAAAAAAAGAAGTAAATATGCATAAGAACAATAAATCATGGAGGCACAATAGGCTTTAAATTTGTGCGTGTCTATTGAAGGCAGATATGCAATTTTTTCAAGAGGAGAGTATGTACTACTGATATTCCATAGTAATGGAGGCAGCCATAGCCTGAGATGCACAATAAAGCAGAGGTTAGTTTACTTTATTTGTAAGAACTCGTGATAAACCCTGCTGCCGGGGGTGCTATTACCTAGTGATCCGCCTCAGATGTGACTCTGTTCCCAAACCTAACAAAAAGGTAAGGAGAAAGAAAAATAAGCTAACAAGAAACAAGAGCCAGAGGCAAGGAAGGATACAGTGCAACCTCTGAATTTCATTTTATACATATAATTATATGGCTTTTACCTTAAATGGCAACTCATGCCTCTCCTCTAGGCCTGCTTGGAAAGAGAGCTGATCCAGCAATTTATCATACAGCGTACATCTCTAGGTATTCCCGGCAAACTAAAGAGTGACTCTGACATTCTTCACATGCTGCCTGTGCTTTTGACAATAATCACAGGGGGATAGAAACAATTATAGTACAGTCTTTGGGAACTGCCAGCTTGGAACTGGGAGTGAGGTATCTTTCTACTGCATTCTGCCTATCGAGGGGAACCAGATCCTCACCACAATGTATTAACTCCATTAATTGGGGCTATAGTAAGAGTCATTTTACACCCATTTACCCTTCTGCATGGTGCTGGACTGCACACCAGCGATGTTCAACTGCTGTTGTTGGTATCATGGGTGTTTTTAGCCACACTTCGACAATTGCTTTTGTGTATCTTCCCAAACTAAATAGGACAGACAGATCATTATTCTGTTCTTCACAGTGCATTAACTCTTTGCTTTGTCAACATAAACATCATAATCTCAGTGTAAGGATACTGTGCCAAGGGACCTTCTATTTTTTTAAAAGTTTGCAGAGGTCATTTATTAGCAGCAACATCATATCCCATTTCTAGTGACCCATAGCAACCAGACGGGTTGAAATGAAGCACCATTCGCACCTGGTTTTACAGTTCCACCTTAAAAAGTGCTTTTATATATATATATATATATATATTTTTTTTTTTTTTTTTTTAAAGAAGCTCAGAACTGTCTCTAAGATTAATAGTGTGGCCTTTTTAAGGCTCAGACACTCGAGTTTGCCATTGTTACATCAGTGCTTATCTTTCAATCCAACATTGTAATGTATATTTTGCAGATTGAAAAACTATCAAAGAATAAATGCAACAAAATCTTACCTGTGCCTTATTGCCTTACAAACAAAATCCCTTTCTTGTTTAACTAATAGAAGTCAGCCTCTAACATTGCTCTTCCCATTGAACTCCCTTAGCTTCAGGTAAGGGAATTTGTGTATGCTAGCAAAGGCTAATCACGCGAGAGGCTGACTGCCTGCTGGATATCAGCAATCAAATTTTTAGAGACAAAATATTCACCAACATTTTTATTATCCCACAATCCACTACAAAGACTTCTAAACTGTATTATTATGTGTGAAGACAGCTTGCGATGTGTTCCCCTTTAACCTTTATGTGCATGGGTTTAATCCTACAACTTCTAAATTGTCTGTTGACTAATAATCTCTATATAGCCAAAGGGACTTTGTAGAGGTTAACTGATCAGAGCCGTCTTTAGGGGTTTCAAAGAAAGGCAATGGCCATTTTTTTGTGGGGTCCAACAGAGTATATTTTTTATATGGATATTGAAAAGAAAGGAGGCCCGAATGTTTTCTTTGAAGGGACTTTAGCTGAGGATAGATTCCACAGTAAGACAGAAGGATTTTTGTAGATGGGGCTGCAGGTATGGGATAGTGTAAATAGTGAGTCAAAGTAGCGCCAAAAAGGGGTCCCATTGGGAGAGTGGCTGTATTAAATGAAGATAGTATTGAAGGAATGGGCTGTGACTGCAGCTTAGTTACGATCTGTTCTTGACCTAAGGCTCCTAGCATCTACCAACAGCCGTAGGCCTTAAGGTGGTCATACACGTAAAGATCCGCTCACCTGGCGAGGTCGCAAAGCGAGCGGGTCTTTTCCCGATATCCCCACTTACGGGTGGGCGATATCGGGGGAATTTAGACTAATTTGGTCATTTGGCCCTGGGGCATAACAATTGAATTATAACGACTGGAAGAGGTGAAGTCGGTTCGGGGACTGATGCGGTCCCCATTCAGACTGAATTTTTTGACCTGCCCAATCGATATCTGCCCGATTTCAGGCCAGATATTGGTCGGGCAGGCCAGTCGCTGTTTCCCCTACACGGGCCAATCAGCTGCTGAATTGGTCCAAGGGACTGATATTGGCAGCTACAATCGGCCCGGCCACCTTTAGTTAAACAACAGCAGGAGGTAGTAGTACAAAAACCTTTGCACCAGACCCAGTCCCCCCATGTCATGAGCTTGCTACCCCAAACCCTGCATCCATGGACCCTGGAGCGATGAGGGGCTTTCTGGTCTTTAATAGATTCTGGCTGCAGCAATATAGGTTTCCCCGAGGCACCATCAAGGGAGCCTCATCCTCTGCTCCCCTAATATTTACACCTACTGGCAGAAGGTCGATATGTAGAATAGCCATGTTTTATACAAATATTAGGACACCTCCGCCTCTAAAGACAGCCCTGTAACTGGCATAGCAATTTCAGTATTAAATTATAATATTAAAGCTACAGAGATATCTTTTTTTCTGTTTCCTATTTCTTCTTTTGTTTTCCCTATTGTGGGTGGTAAGGGTGGGATGGGAGAGACCGGTAATGTTTATGGGACCTGTACACAATATTTTTTGCCAATGATTTTCAAGAGAGGAAGCAGAAATCGTATTTTGTTTTTGCATGCATTAGTGTAAAAAAAAAAAAAATGAAACGAACAAAACACAAAAGATAAAAAGCACTTGGCAGAGTTCTCATTTTGAAGAGCTCATCGAAATGTAAAGTGTGGAAATATCCTGTCTGCTGAATATTGGCTGGTATCTCTAGGGTCTGGGGCACTGCCATAGATTGGTTTATGCTAGAGAATTCACAATGACATGGCTGGTATCTATAGAGTCTGGGGCACTGCCATAGATTGGTTTATGCTAGAGAATTCACAATGACATGGCTGGTATCTCTAGGGTCTGGGGCACTGCCATAGATTGGTTTATGCTAGAGAATTCACAATGACATGGCTGGTATCTCTAGGGTCTGGGGCACTGCCATAGATTGGTTTATGCTAGAGAATTCACAATGACATGGCTGGTATCTCTAGGGTCTGGGGCACTGCCATAGATTGGTTTATGCTAGAGAATTCACAATGACATGGCTGGTATCTCTAGGGTCTGGGGCACTGCCATAGATTGGTTTATGCTAGAGAATTCACAATGACATGGCTGGTATCTCTAGGGTCTGGGGCACTGCCATAGATTGGTTTATGCTAGAGAATTCACAATGACATGGCTGGTATCTCTAGGGTCTGGGGCACTGCCATAGATTGGTTTATGCTAGAGAATTCACAATGACATGGCTGGTATCTATAGAGTCTGGGGCACTGCCATAGACTGGTTTATGCTAGAGCATTCACAATGACATGGCTGGTATCTATAGAGTCTGGGGCACTGCCATAGATTGGTTTATGCTAGAGCATTCACAATGACATGGCTGGTATCTATAGAGTCTGGGGCACTGCCATAGATTGGTTTATGCTAGAGCATTCACAATGACATGGCTGGTATCTATAGGGTCATTGGTACGCATTAGCATTTAGAACAACATGGTTTTTATCTCTTGGATCAAGGGACACTGGTATATATTGATTAAAAGCAGCATTCAGAAGAACATGTGTGCTGTCTACAGGGTCAAGAATCAACACTATACACCGGTACATGTTAACATTTAGAACATTATAAATGTTTTCTATAGAGAAGGTGGAGTATATATAATCACATGGTTGGAATACATAGGGATGAGGGCAAGGATTTACACTGGTACATCTTATCATTATTATTATTATTATACATACAAGCTCACCCTAGTGACCATCTGTAAAGGTCCCTGATGATCTCACCTACAGTTCCATGTCAATTTTTCACAATTCACTCGTTTGGGTTTAGAATTATATGTGAAACACTTTACCAACACCGGTCTTGAAGGACAGCTAACAATGTAATTACCATGTTTATGGGATTTTATTTTAATTGTGCATTGTTTTCATTCTGCCCTATGCTATTTCTCCTCCAGTCCATCTGTCTACACAACCAATCTGGGGTTCCTAAAGGAACAGTAACTAAAATATCATGTACTGTTGCCCTGCGCTGGTACAACTAGTGGGTTTGCTTCAGAAACACTAATATACACAGGCCTTCTTTTTCTGCCTCTTTCCAACATTCCAACATTCAACATTCATCCCCAGCAGCCAAAAAACTTTTGCTCTTTGAGGTTACAATTTTATTGTTACTGTTACTTTTTATAACTTACCCTCTCCTATTCATATTCCAGTCTCTCATTCAAATCAACGCTTGGTTGCTAGGGTAATTTGGACCCTATAAAGCAGATGCTGAAACTCCAAACTGGAGAGCTGCTACGAGTAAAAGTAAATAATACAGTACAAATAATTTTAAAAAAAAGAAAACCAATTGCAAACTGTCGTAGAATACCACTCTCTAAATCATACAAAAAGTTAATTCAAAGGTGAACAACTCGTTTTAGTATTATTGCTGTTGTATTAGGGATTAAGATACTGAATATTATCCCTTTCTCAAATGACCCAAACTAGCTGCAATGTTACCCAGGTATTAAAAGATCCAGCTGAAGTGAACCTGACTGCAAATGGCTTGTGTTCCATGTAATTATGTTACCCCCAAAACAACCCCCCTTTAAACAGTATGTATATATATATTTAAATACATTTCGAAATATTCCCCATAAAATGTTATACAATTTTTATTGATAAGGACAGATTAAAACCACCATGTCCAAGCTAGTTACCTGTGACACTGGGTATATGGCCAAGGGCACAACGTGGTATTACATTATTCATAATGTTCAGTTAGAGTAGCCAATTTAAAATCTTGTACAATAACCAAGCAGTGATATCCTTAGGCAAGACCTTGAGGTCTCTTGTCAAAGAGGTATTGCGTTTGGTACCCTCGTGGTCTATATATAACCAGCAAAGAAACAGCCCACGGTAAAACAAGAGTAATTGTTATCTTACTTACTGACTAGTTGCCCCTAGTTCAGTCCCAATAAGCCCAGTCTGTGAAAAAGGTTACGGCGCTGCTCACTTACTGCAACTATAGGTTTGTAATGAATTAAGGCATAACAGTCAGACGCTGGCAATTTAGTACAGGTATAGGATCCCTTATCTGGAAACCCATTATCCAGAAAGTTCCGAATTACGGAAAGGCCATCTCCCATAGACTCCATTATAAGCAAAAAATTCTAATTTTTTAAAATTATTTCCTTTTTCTCTGTAATAATAAAACAGTACCTGTACTTGATCCCAACTAAGATATAATTAATCCTTATTGAATGCAAATCAATCCTGTTAGGTTTAAATGATGTTTAAATGATTTTTTAGTAGGGGTCCTATATTCCCGTTTTTTCAACAGGTCCTATACCTGTAATGTTATTTTTATATCACTTTATACAAACTCTTATTTAATAAAGAGGTTGTGGGGATGTTCTGAAGTTTATTTATATAAGAAATTGCCATTAATGCAGACAAAATTTCTGAGAACACACAAAAAAGGGATTTATGAATGCACACACCCTGGCCTTCTTTATTACCAGTAATGTATTATCTGCAAGTTCAAAGAGGGGTTTTACTCACAAATCTATGAGCATTTGGCCTGTCTCCCATTGCAACAACTAAAATTATTACTGCTGCAAAAAAACAAAATTACATGTGTATGTCCAGATTGAAATTTAAAATAGACCCTGGCATATCAGATACACAGAGGCCCAATCAGCCCCCCATCAGTCCAATATATAGTCAGTGTCTATGGCATTTTACAGCAGCCCCTCTGGCATTTGCCAAAATCTACAGATTGTCAGTCTAGGCTTGATTGTGGGATTACTGCAAGGCTATAAATTGTACTAACACCATAGTTAATATAGTTGGATTAGCAATTTCATGACATACTCTGAATAAAATCCCATGTTTTTGAAAATGCAAGCACCTACAGGGAATAGATTCACTGGTAAAGCCAGGGAATGGTGCCAGGGACCGTACATTGATCATTACCCATTTTTACACTTTTCACTTTCAATTTTTTTTATAAATATTTATCACAATCAATCACAAACTTTATGGTGGGTGTATTGCATGCTTTCAGCTATTCATCCCATTTTCTTTTATTATTAGGAATTGGCATCAGTATAAACAGGATTGAGCGTTCTGGGCTGATACAGGCATGTATGGATATTAATGGATATAATTAGTAGCTGTTCGGTCTCTGTGTTGGACAAGAAAGGAAAGAAAGGCCCTTGAGGGCGATATCACAGTGGGCCTAACTAAAGCTGTGGGAATAATGAGTGGCAGGCTCCTGTTCGGTTGTATCTGTATATCTGACCTTATTGATATCAGCCAAGGCAGTTGTCCCCTGTGCTGTGAGGACAATGAGGAATCGGAAAGTCCTCTGGTTTGCTGTCTTTCCATATTTTGTTAAGTGGCACGTAATTGTTACAGAAGATTAAAAAAAGAATGATGGATGGAAAAAAAAATCTATTTCTATATTTGCAATAAATTTCTTATGAAAGTAATCACTCGTGGTATTTGGGTTTTTTTAAGACTAGAAGTGAGCTGCAAAAGTATGCAGTTATAAGCATAGGGAAACGAGTTTTGTTGGGGTATCTCTGGTAGGACTTCATTCTAAACATTGCATTCATTTTTATAGTTGATGAGGTTAAAAAAAGGCACAAGTCCATCGGGTTCAACATTTTCTCCACCTGAATAGTCTTTAACTGCTAATTAATACAAAGATAGGTGAAACCCCCATCTCAAGGCTCTTTGATTTTGGTATTTAAGGAGTTAAGCAGTGAAGCATTTTAGAGGAGGATAGTTAGGATAAGTAGGAGTGACATAAAGATGGAGGCAGGAAGACTGAATGGTAACCTAAAATACTTTATGTAATGTAATAAATCCATGGAATAGCTTTGCAATAGATGTGTCTGATACTAATATAGGGAAAAGATAAAATAATTCATGGGGCAGATACTGTACAAAGTAGTTTTTAAGAACATAAAGGACAAACATATTTCCCATGGGAAATTTGCACTTTTAATATAAAGACAAACCAAAAACACAGTCATTTGTAGATGAAGCTATGTTAAGGGTCCCAAATATTTCATTCTGAGGACTGAATTAGACTGGATTTGTAGATATTTTACCCCTAACCTTGGAATTCCTGTCATAGATTGGATAGTAAGTCAGGTTTAATTCTTCTTTAAACTTTTTTTCTGGGATCATATTAAAAAAAATTTCTCAGAGATTCTTCTATGGAAAGATAGATTGTCACTGTTGCCATAAAGAGTGGGCTGTCATTTTATAAAGAAAAGTAACTGACAGGCTGAGAGACAGTCAGGTGGGCAAAACAGTCAGGTTTAGGAACTTCCAGTATCAATTACTTACAAAAGCAGCCCTATGCACAGACGAGATCTTATAGCGTATCAGAACATCCAAATTGCCTTTGAGTTGTGGCTGATTGGTATTGTAAGGATCACACCTGGACTGGGATTAAAACCTGGCATTTCATGTACACAGAGGCCCAAACAGCCCCTCACCAGCCCAATAAATAGTGAGTGTCTATGGCATCTTACAGCAGCCCCTCTGGCATTTGCCTGAACCCACAGATTATCAATCTGGACCTGGTAAGGATATGTGTTCCTTCTGTTATCTAGAAACCCATTATCCAGAAAGCTCTTATTTAATGTTTAAATTATTTTTTTGTAGACTTAAAGTATTGAGATCCAAATTACAGAAAGATCTCTAATGAAGAAAAACCCAGGCTCCCCAGGGATAAAATACCTATAATGAATTGTAGTCATAGCTGTCAGTTAGCTTTTCCTTCAGCCATAATATTACTAACAGTAAAAGCTAGGGGAAAATACTCCTACATCTCAGTGAAATACTGAAGGAAGTCTAACAAGGGTTCAAATCATTTCAGATGGGTGAGCTGACAATTAAATTACAGAATGGAGAATCCTGTCTGTGTATAAATTAATGTCGGCCAATTACTATGGAGAGCAAGGCATGGGAGCTGCTATATTTAATAGCACAGAAATTAACTAATTATTACTTATATTTTTTAAACAGTGTACTACAATGCTCATGCACTTGACATATATAGACATATATACAAATTTATACAATTCAAAGGAAAATATTTTTGCAACATTAATGCATCCCTTTTATATTCTATAACATCCCCTTTTCGCCAATAACATTACCAATTTCAGAAGAAAATTGGTATCAGACTGTAAATAAAACTGCATGAAACTGCATTCATAATTGAAAGGTGTAAATTTATGAAAACTCAAAATCAAGTTTTTTGCTGTGATTTGAGAAAATTTTGTTGACATTTGTACAGTTTTCCCAAACTCAAAATTTCGAGATGAAATAATTACAAAAAAAATCTTAATGAAAAAAAAGTCTTGAAAATGCCAATAAAAAAATTTGGCAACTAAAACCTGTTGAGCTTCAATATATATTCAACAAAAACTAAACAGCAATGTTTGCAGAAGTTTTCTGTAAAGATGCTAATGATTTTTTTTTACATGGGCGACAATTTCTGGGCAAATCACCTGTTTTGCAAAAAAAATCCGGCAAATTCGCCGAGAATTCATTCCTGCCGAAAAATGACGCCCATCACTACTGCTCAGATGTTTAAGGGTAAATATCTGATGTGGTCGGCACACAGTGGCTTACCAAACCTGGCCAAACACTTTCATTACATTATATTGTTTCAAGGAGAACTATTATACTAATTATACCTTCATTATACTGAATTAAGAAACTTTTAAATAATCAATTAAAAATTATATATGGTTTCTCTTCACTGTCTCCTGTTAGGCATCTGTCTCTTTCCTATCTTTCTTTGTGCAGGAGTTGGAGTCAGATTTTAATTAAATTCCTTTTTAATTAAGATTTGCCTTAAGGGCCGTGGTAGGTGGAGAGATTAGTCGCCGTGAGACAAATCTCCCTTGTTGCGGGCGACTAATCTCCCCAATATGCCATCCCACCGGCTTGAATGTAAATGGCCGGTGGGATGGCATATGCGGCCCAATGATTTCCCGAAAGCGCAGCGCCGCATATGCCATGCCACCGGCGATTTACATCGTCTACCACAGCCCTTAAGGCAAATCTTAATTAAAAAGGAATTTAATAAAAATCTAACTCCAACTCCTGCACAAAGAAAGACAGAAAAGAGACAGATGCCTAACAGGAGACAGTGAAGAGAAACTGTATATAATTTTTCATTGATTATTTAAAAGTTTCTTAATTTTGGGAAATCTCGGTGCTGCATATGACATCCCACCGGCGATTTACATTCAAGCTGGTGGGATGGCATATTGGGGAAATTAGTCGCCCGCAACAAGGGAGATCTACCACGGTCCTAAAGCAGATAACATCCCCAGCAAGTTTACATTGGTAGCAGTACTTTGTCTTGCTTTAACTGTCAGTACAACATCCAAATCTGACCTTTTTGAGATCATCCTCAACTGCAGGTTGCAATTAGAATTAGACTTCTCATCTTCCATCAGGTTTATCCCGGTGTCCTGCCAGCCCTGTCTGACCCTGGACATGTATAAATTAAAATATTGCTGATCCCATAAATAATTGCCAATATAACTTTAACACTTTAAAATGCAGCTTTTTTTATTGGACGTATTGTGGCAAAAAAGTCAACATTCCACTGTCTGACACCTAAACTAGTGTGGGAAATAGATCTTAAAGTTGATCATTTTTTGGACAGTCCTATGGCTGCATCTTTATTTATGCTCTCAGGGGGATTCAACAATCAACAAGAAAGCAGTGGTTTCATATATTCCATTTCATCATACAATGCACTAAACCCAGCCAAGAACTCACCTCCTAGTGTCTATGGAATCCGTAGTTTGATTGGTTTGATTGCCATTAAAGCCACTATTAAAGAAAATTGCCCGGACAATAGCCAACATTAGGAGTGCTCGCATGCACCATGAAAAGGCTCTTCTATCACAGAATTCATTATCTGAAAATCTATTGATCTGTTGGTTAATATGAACTCATGTATCACTTGCTTAAAGAAATGGCAGAAATCATTCTTTGTCTCTCTTCTCACACCTGTCTTTCCTTCTGTATGTTTGTATGTTCCTGTCCTGCCATAACTGTGCTCCTATGAACATGCCTGTCACAGTGGCATCCTTTGAATCCTTTATTAGATTGAGGTTTCTCTACCCTATGGGACTAGGTGTAAAATATGTTGGCAAATAAGCCAGCTAGCATCATTACCATTCTCTCTTGTTGCCTTTAACCAAATACCCTAAACAAATATGAGTCCTACACTGTCTAATGACTTTGAGTCTGTGATGCAATTAAAATAAAGTCCCCCAGAAAACAATGTGACTGAGTAGTAAGACCCTGTTGCACCTACCTTTAGCTCTAGTGGAAAAGCAAGGAGCTTTTAAGCCCCAGCTCATTAGCACACACATGAAAGTGATTCATTGGTTTAAAGGCTACATAGCAGCTAGAAGCAAAATTTGGCTACAATTTGTACACAAAACACAGAAAGAAATCGCCAGCGCTCGGTCTAACCCACGCTGTAGTGTTGACCAGCTGCTAGAAACACACTATTGTGCCAGCGCTCGGTCTAACCCACAATCTGGAGTTGACCAGCTGCTAGAAACGATAAAAAGCCATTAATTATACACAAAGAGAAAGAAAGTTTGCCAGCGCTTAGTTTGCCTTTAAAAATAATTTTTACAAAAAATGAGGTGTTAGTACCACACTTTGGCCAAAATATGTAAGCTCACGTGCCACGTCAAGGCCCCTCATTGTACGTGAGTCCTACATTGTACGTAAAAATTATTTTTAAAGGCAAACTAAGCGCTGGCAAACTTTCTTTCTCTTTGTGTATAATTAATGGCTTTTTATCGTTTCTAGCAGCTGGTCAACTCCAGATTGTGGGTTAGACCGAGCGCTGGCACAATAGTGTGTTTCTAGCAGCTGGTCAATGCTACAGCGTGGGTTAGACCGAGCGCTGGCGATTTCTTTCTGTGTTTTGCCTAAACAAATATGGCTTGTTCCCCCTGTGCCCAACATACGCCACCTTTTATATGGTAACTATGACATTCTAAATACCAAGTTGAAGGGCTATTTCTCCCTTTTCTGGAGCTAAATGTTGCCTTTGACTCTGCCATTTAAAGCTTTTCATCAATAAATCTATTTTCTGCTTTTATGGCCCTACTGACACTAGAAACCAGATGCTATTTTTTTATTGCATGTAGAAATTAAATATTTGAATAAACATGGCAGTCACATCCCATTGATCTAGTGTTTCATATGATCCATATATTTACATACATTTAGGAGGCTTCTCCCAGGTGGGAAAAGTCTTATAGAAAGGCAAGACCAGGGCAAACCTTCTTTGATCTCTGCTGTTCATTACCTGCAGCAGCCATTTACTATATGGGGTGGTCGTATGAGCCAATAAAGTGGTGGAAAGGTTGATATTACAAGCAAGCCCGTTCCCTACAAACTGAGTGTGTGAGAGAGGAAGAAGTGAAAGGACCTAGCATCCAAACTCTGTGCATTAGTAATAAAATGTAAAGCATGAATTCACATTTCCGATCCCTGCTGCTCCCATGTTATTGTGCTATCTGGCAGCCACTTGACATTTGTCTGTACCCCATTTGTCTGGAACGCAGCCCCTTGGAATGCCACCTCTTCTAATCCACCAATAGATATATAAACTGCATGCAAATATAAAGACATGGGAAAGGTATAATAACTATGCTTTACAATCATAACTGTATTCAGGGTTGCAATTATTGTGCATGTCCTCCATTTTATCATGTAGATTTATATAAATACATATACAGAATATATAAAAGCATAAGATTGCATCCCTGTGCATTTGAAACCATTTTTAAATGATGTGCTTTTATCCAAGACACCAGCAAATCCTGCAGAGTTCCGAACCAAAATTTGTTAAAAAACTCCACACAACACAGAAACCCCTAATATACCCGTCACTATAAACTGTTCTTTCAAAAAGTATGAATAAATACCATATATGCTGATATCCAGCTACAGAACAGTTCTTCTCTTTCTGCATCATTTGAAATTCTGGTAGGGGAGAAGGGACTAAAACATTGATGTTACAAATTGTAACAACACAGCTTACAGACAGCATGCAGGAACTACATAACCCACAATGCATTGCACTTTCCTTATTGACTTCACGTGTGCAGGGAATTATGGGGCTTGGCGGATACAAGCTGAAGGCAGGCTGAGGACAGACGACTACTGTTACAAAGTAGTCAGCCAGATCAGTAGGAGAACATGGGGCCAGGCTTAGGTAAACATCTTAAAAAGGTGCATCTTTTTTAATTGATGTATATTGCAAAGTTGCGTTAAATTATTCCTTTTCAAAAAGCTTAGTGTTTGGGTAATTTTTTTAAGTCTGCACCAGAAATAAGTGTATTTAGACCATAAGGCAAAAACCTTACTTGTCATTTAGACAACATTGCCCTGTATTTAACACGTTCCCTGTAGAAAGGGCTAAGGACAGGACTGGCCTACACCCCCTGACACTGCGCCATGTGGCCAGTGTTGTATTTTTTGCCCAGCATGAGGGGCACAGCACAGCCAGTCCTGAGGCACAAGCCCTAGGGTACACACTATGGTCATACTTAGTGCTTTTGTACATTTGCCCAAGGAGATAGTAAATTCCCCACAGTTTTTTAAAATTTTACAAAAATGTACATATTAGCACAAAATCAAAGCTACGGGGCAGCTCAAAAATCACTAAAATAATTCTAGTGACTTCTAGTTCTCAGGACAAATATTTGAATAGTCAGGACAACATTATCCAAGATCCTGCTGCTTAGGCAACACTGGAATTACTGGCAGGTCAATGCATGTTTCATAACTTTATGTCAACCTGGAAAATAAAGTCAAGAAAAATACATGGACCTGCCAGTAATTCAAATGAAGGCTGTGGTGGATGCTATTGCTGCTATTAAAGCCGCACAACAGCCATGAAAGTGATACCATTATGGTTACCACCCATACCACAAATCCCTGTGATGTCCCCGCCCAGAAAGCCGTTATAAATGTACGAAAAAGGGGGCAACCCTAGATGCCATTCCAACACAAAAGAAGTGTAAAAAACACATGGGTCACAATGTAACCTCGATTTAGCAACATGGACTATTGCGTCCAAACTGATCCTGGAATTCTGGGAGTAAATGTATAATGAGTAAAAAAAACATAAAAAGTTTACTTTGTATATTCAATCAGGGTGGCTCCTGCCATGGGCCAAGGTGAGTAGATGTTGCTAGAATTCTAATAATAATGGAACATACTTTTTTGAATGTGGAAAAATAATATCAGTCTGCTAGGAAAGTGGGAAAATGTAACAATTTTTTTTTCTGAAAAACCTAATGTTGTACAAAGACCTGCTCCCATGAATCCAGCACTGTCTGTGTTTTGTAGTTCTGTATTCATAACAGGTGGGCTAGGAGAGTAGGTTCGATTTGCACACCCATTGGATACCCTGTGGCCCAGTTATCTGTGGCATTTGTAAATAAATCCCATTGTGTCAAGAACTAGTATTTGACATTTCATTATACACTCTAAAAATAGCTGTAATACCTTAATATAAATTGAGCTTACCATTCGTCCCCGTTTCATGGGGACAGGCCCTGTTTCAAGACCCCTTGCCCCATAGAAATTGCCCCATAAAGCATCCCCGTTATTTGAAATAAACTTATGGAACTTATACCTATGGAACACTAACAGCATCCCCGTGTAAAAACAAACCCCATTGGACCCTTAAAATGCTATTCAATTATGTTCCTTCTCTCTCATTGGCTACATTTTGGCGCCAAGTAGAATAGGGCTGGGCGCTAAGGCTCTATATATAATTGTCTCCTTAAATGCGCAGTTGCGCAGCTGATGGAGAGGAGGGCGGTGAGCGGGTGAGCGGTTGTTGGGCAGGGGAACGGTTGTCGGGCAAATTGGATTGGATTCGGAATGTTGCCACTTGGCAGAGGAGCGGTAGTTAGTCAGAGCAGCAGCAGCAGCCAGCACATCTGAAGTTGTAGGCACTGGTATAGATATATATATAGATATCTATATATATATATATATATATTGATATATAGATATATACACATACTCTATCAGTGCCTACAACTCCAGTGCAACAGGTATATATATATACACACAGGTTAATATGACTTTCCAAGGTCCTACATATTTATCTGATTAAAAAAATTGATAACCTTATGTATACATGGGGATAAAGGACAAACTTGTTCAGTGCTGGGAAACTGTGCTTAAAGCTCCCAACTGCAATTGCAGGAACAGAGAACATGGAGCCAGATTTACTCACATCATCTGGGATTCTCATATTTTAAGTTGAAGCGTGTAAGAATTTAGGGGTGTGTACAGGGAAATGGGGAGTGGCTTGTGGGGGTGTGGCTTAAAGTGGGTGTGGTCAAACAATTGCCTACGCGATCTGCAACTATATATAGTGCCCACGAATTTCACTTTCAAAATCTGGTCGTCTTAATATAAATGTCCCCCAAAACCTTACTAGTACCAGCCAGCCATTCTAGCTCCTGCTGCTGCGGTGCGGATCACATGGACGGGAGATCACAGAGGATCTATGGGTCGTAATATTTTAAAAATATAGATTTCTTTGTATCTCAGATTGTAATCAGGTAACATATATTATTAATCTTTGGCTACACCATGAAGGGGATTTTCTAAAATGCTAAAAAATGGTGTATGGTTCCTAATCTAGGGTCAGTGAGTAGCATAGGTGAAAAGCTGGTAGGATGGGAAGAACCTGGGAGAGAATCCAGGCATAATTATTATTATTATCATCTGTTATTTATGTGGCACCAACACATTTATGCAGCAATTTATGGAGACTATATATCATTCAAATCAGCTCCTGCTCCAGTAGAGCTAAGGTCTCTATAAATTTTAGTCTAACCCAATTAACCTGTCTGTTTTTGGTGTGGGAAGAAACCAATTCACAGATGGGGAGAAAGGACAAACTCCTTGCAGGTAGCGCTTTGGCTGGAATTGAAACCAGGACCCCAGTGCAGTAAGGCAGAAGTGTGACCCACTGAGCCACCATACTGCACACAAAGGGCATGAATGTGCCGCTTGTCTTGCTCTATATCTTGCAAATGCTGAACTTACCCAGGGCTTTGGCTACAAACCCAGTTCCATCTGCAACACTGACCCTGCTATCATCTGTGCTTCCCCAGCTGTTGCTAAACCACAGGTGCCCCCAGCCCCAATGGCAGCCGCTGGACCTATACAGCATCAGCGGGACAGCCACATAGACTGCTGGATTCTGCTGCATGTCATCAGAGGTCACACACATTTCTATGTAGCAGCTGTTCTGTGTGCTCCAATACAGCAGAGAGAGTTGCAGATTGCCTGCAGTAGGAACAATCCTGCTTTCTCATTACAGAGAGACTGTGATTCCTTTGCTCCAAGAGCACAATAGAGTAACAATGGGGCTGAATATGGAGTAACAATGCCGCCAACTGCATTAGGTACCACAATGCCCATTACAGTTAGTGAAGAGTTAAAAGAGGACTGAACAATTAAAAACCAACACTGCAGTGCTGCGCAGCGAAGCTCTTCCATAATAGCAGCTGAAGAGGTTTTTTCAGAATACAAGCATTTTAACTCTTTCATGGCTGGGGCTCAAGCCTTAGTGAGAACAGTGCCCTTGCTGTCTCTTTCTTCTAACAACTATCTGTGTTTGCCTTCAGATTGATAGGAGTATTCCCATCCTCTGGCTGGGAATCATGGGCTGAGTCACGCTGGCTGGCTGTTTAAGGGGTCCCATTGAATACGGCAGTGTTTGGGGTACAGGGACGGGTATGTATTTATTGAGGTCAGAATCTGCATAATGGCATGCAGTGCTTTGGAACTGTAAGAAGCGTGGGTGGGAGAGAATTATTGCCTATTTTAATTTCTGCCTTCTCACCTTCTCTCTCTCACATTTTCCCTCTGCCGAATGTGTCATTTCTCTCCATCTCTCGCACACACAAACACACACACATACACACAAACACAGATACACAACACACACATACAAACACAGATACACACACAAACACACACACTTTCTCCTACCCAGCCTTGCATGGGAATATTATATGTTATTATTTTCTGCTTTCCCTTAAGTGCTAATCTATTTCCCAGTGTTATACAAGAACAATCAGCGGCACAGAATTGTAAGGCAATGAATAAAAGTATTGCTAGTGAAGGACAGAAGGCAAGCTCCTGAGAGCAGCAGTTATACACAGAGGGGCACTGGGTAGGTACCAGCTATTTATCACTGTGTATCAGGCAAGCGTGGAGCTATAAACCACGCAGGCGCCAAACTGCACTGTGTTCCAGAAGCTGTAGGATGGAGGGAGGCACATATATATAACCACAGGCAAAGGGAAAATTTAGTGTGCAATAGACATGTTTTCCCCACAATATAGTGTTTCTTTTTCCAGAATTTTAGCTGTATTAAAGTCAGCCGGGAGATATGCATTTCATGCAATTACAGATGATCCAAATTAGTAGCAACAGGGCTGAAAATGTCTGGTTGGTGTCATTTACGGCATTCAGCATGCAAGTGGCACAACTGAGCTGGATGCTGTGAGCAGTACCAGATTTAAAGATTTAGCACCCCTAGGCCTCCCTGTCTGCCGTATCCACCCACACCCGTATATACACCCACCTATGCCACGTGCACCCGTCCACACCCACCTGCTATTTACACCTTCCTTTCGTCACTGATACTGCTCCTCTGGCATGGTCACTTCTACTGGAGACTGGGTAGTCCCCAGTGGAGATGAAGCCAGTGGGCGGCATGCCCCCCCCCCCAAACTTTGCCACTCTAGTCCCAGGCCTTTGTGGCCTTCCCACAAATCCGGGCCTGGCTGTAGGAGTCCTAAAGCGAATACCTGGTTCAGAGGTGGCAGTAGCTTCAGGGTTCTCCTGCTCTGTAGGCGCAAATGTGCTTGATTACAAAAAGAGCAACTTTTTAACACAAGTACCTTTAATTAATGGAATTTTTCACCCAACTTACTGCAGAAATGTGTGCAACCACAACTGTGCTAATGATCATAAATGCCCCCCCTCCCCCTTCCGTAATCTTGTACTGGGTGCCCCCTTGATATGGACATTTAGCCTCCAGTTGGTAAGGACTTAACCCCAACAATCAGCCAACAGATGAAGGGTGAAGGGTGTAAGAGGATTCTTAGAATTATTATAAATAGTTTAATAACAGCTGGATAGCTGCAGTATGGATTATAAAGAATGAGACCCCACAGAGAAGGATACTCCTTCCTAAAGGGCCCTGCTGACATAAGTCTATGAACCACAGGCGATCAGAAAGGGATAGAAATGGTTAATACCTCTCAGAATGAACCATGTCCAGCTGCTAGGGATGCAAAGGCAGGAGTAGTTGTAAAATTCATTGCGCAGCCCATTATGTACAGCTGCGTGGTTGCTCCAGGCTTGGAGGTTGATGTGACGGGTGCTGCTGCTGTTCCCTGTGTGGGGATCACATCATACCATTAATAAACCCCCCAGAGGCGCCAGCTCACTTGCTAGAAAAGCAAAGCCAGAGGCCTTGGAGCCAGAGATTGTGAGATGGATACTAATGAGGGCCAGCTTCTTTATCAGGTCTAGCTCTGCACGCATCTCTCTTTAACACATTATACGCCTGTGATCATGCACATATTGTACATATTGTGAATCGTATATATGTGCACACACCATGTCCAACCCTTGGACCTGTGCTGCTATGGGGTCCAGCAAATATGTCCATACTCTTAATGGTAGCCCTCCCTTCTTCCATAGCCCTCCCTCCCCTGGCTCCTTGTGTTCTTGTAAATCCACTGACAGGTTTGCCCCCTGCTCTCCCCTGATGTGCTGAGCGCTTTTAATGATACTCTGTGGAATCACAGGGGGTAATAGGATTAGGTGGAAAATCCCGTTTTCCCGTGAATGAGAAGGAAACTGTTAGACTGTTAGAGAGAAGAAAGAGACAGTGCGGGGGAAGAGGGAATGGTAGGCTGAAGGACGAACGCAAGTGCAGGAGAAATGAGAATAGAGAAGGGAGGGCTGTGTAGGGGCAACAATGGGGCCTTTTTGCCACCTGAGCAATTTCCAGCTTTGTGGGGGTGGAAGGAATGAGCTATTTTAGGTTGCATAAGTTAGATTTTTTTAGAGTCAGTTATGTGACCTGTGAGTGCACCCATCAGTCCAGGTGACTGCCACTGAAATTAATGAATGGTGATCTCTCTATGCTGCCTGTGATATGTATAGCTCTATGCCACTAAATAAAATGTCTCTAGAGCCCCCAGATCTGTAGCTCTGTCTATTTTTTTCTTTGCCTTGTTTTACAGCATTATCTAGAGGTAATTGTGGCAAAGATTTTCCCTTAATTCAGCCCTACACCTGCTGTGCATATCATGTAGGGTTATCAGATCTCTGAAGATTTATTGAAAACATATAAAAATACATTTATTAAAGCTGATTAAGTAGCCTCCACTGAGTTTACTCTAGGCCAGTCTGTTGTGCTGTGCCAATTCGTGGAGCCTCATTGGCCAGATTTGTGGTGCCCTAGTCCTCACTGGGGCATTCAGTGTATGTTGTACCCAGTTTCCTGCATTCAGGCACGTTCTGGTGTTAGGAAAGTGGTCCATGGTTCAGAAATTGCCTTCACTCCTGTACTCTGTGCTGTCTGCTGAGACATCAACTAATCCATGTCATTAGGCCCTAATTATGGTGATAATGATCCACTCCAGACATTTTTAGTTCATGTTACAGTATAGTATCTAGAGCAGACCCAACCTTTTTTACCCATGAGCCACATTCAAATGTAAAAAGAATAGCGGAGCACCAAAAGCATAAAAGAGGTAAAGGTGCCAAAAATGGTCTGTGATTGACTATTTGCTATCCCCTATGTGGACTAGCAGCCTACAGGAGGCTCTTTTTGTCAGTACACCTGGTTTTTATGCAACTAAAACTTGCCGCCACACCAGGAACTCAAAAATAAGCACCTGCTTTGAGGCCACTGGGAGCAACATCCAACAGTGCCTCTGTGCCACTGGTTGGGAATCACCGGTCTAAAGAAATTAGGCTTAAATACAAATCAAAGACTGGGTCATTATCACCCTAATGACATGGGGTTGGTTTAATGACTGTGGTCTTGCTGTATCTAGCCTCTACTCAATGTTCCTTGCTAGTTGTGAGCTTGTGCACATACAACCTGCAAGAAATTACAGAGAAGATCTACTTGCTCAGTTTTATTCTTCAGTTTCTGGACTTATCTCAACATAGGGCTCTTCACCTTCTTTCTTCCCAGTATGTATACCTTTCCTCTACCAATTATGGCACTGCGCTACCCATTCTGTAGTTCTTTCCTTTTTTCTCTTTACAATAATAATGTTGTCTCCTTGCTGCCTGTCCTCCTCTGTTCTCTTAACTCTCATTG
This sequence comes from Xenopus tropicalis, assembly GCF_000004195.4. Classification (NCBI taxonomy): domain Eukaryota; kingdom Metazoa; phylum Chordata; class Amphibia; order Anura; family Pipidae; genus Xenopus; species Xenopus tropicalis. The sequence continues at coordinate 123,008,346 of NC_030680.2, forward strand.
TTATCGTGCTTATCCATCTCTATATTCCATCCCTATGTCTTCCTATCTGCCCTCTTCTTGCTTTCCCATCTCCTGCTAACTATTCCTCCAGGTATAGACCATATGTTCTCATTTTGTGTTGTTCATGTTTCACTATACATTGCATTGTTTTTTTTTTCTCTCTCTTACTGTGTGCTCTCTCTCCCTTTATTGTCTCCTCTCTTCCCTGACTGCTCTTTCTGCTCTCTGCCTAAAAGGCATTTAATTAAAGTCCCACAGATCAATGCATTCCCTGGATCCTGCCTCCCGCTGCTCATCATTCTCACACCAGCATACCAGCATCTGTACAGCTGTGTGTGCATCAGGTTTCTCACAACTATAGATGAGTGTGTGTGTGTGTGTGTGTTTAGAGCAGTGTAGTGCACTGTAATACATTGTCTCCAACCCATGTGGGTCCCACCAACCTGCATGACATTTTGCACAAAGGCAAAATGGTCATTATACAGGTATGGGACCTGTTATCCAGAATGCTTGAGACCTGGGGTTTTCCGAACAAGGGGTCTTTCCGTAATTTGGATCTCCATATCTTAAGTCAAGTAAAAAAACATTTAAACATTAAATAAACCCAATAGGATTGATTTGCCTCCAATATGTTGGTTAGGATCAAGTACAAGGTAGTGTTTGATTTTTACAAAGAAAAAGGAAATCATTTAAAAAAAATTGAATTATTTGATTAAAATGGAGTCTATGGGACATTTCTGGGTAACAAGTTTCTGGAAAATAGATCCTATACCTGTGAAATCAAACATAGGCAAAATAAACACAAAACCATATACAGGTATAGTATCATATTCCATAAAAGGTGTTTCCTTGAGATTTTACTTTGGCCAACATAAGCCAGTGCTCAACGTTTTTGGTGGTAAAACTTTTGATTTCTCTCCCTGAGAGTAGCTACTAACAATTATGTAGAGCATTGATCCCCAACCAGTGGCTCCTCAGTAACATGTTGCTCACCACCCCATTTGAGTTGCTCCTAATGGCCTCAAATAGGTGCCCTGGCTTTTTCTGGCTTGGAGACCAGTTTTGGAAGCACAGAGACACAGTTTTACTCCAAGCAGGGCCTCTTGCAGCCCACATGGGGCTAGTCAATCACAGTCCTTATTTAGTATCCTCAAGCAACTCTTTTATGCTTGAGTTGCTTATCACCACTCCTTACACCTGAGTTTGGCTCACAAGTAAAAAAGTTGGAGATCCCTGCTGTAAAGGAGCCTGGGGGATAAAGTATAGTGATAAGTATATACAGGTATGTTCTGCAAGATGCAGAATGGGTTAAAGCTGACCTTTTCTGCATCTCCAATCAAACAGAAATCAGTATAAAGTAAGACCTGAATAGAGTCTGTGTTATAATATTTATAATGATATATTACAGTGGATGTGTCTCATACAAAGAAATAGCTACACTATATGCACTTTCCATGATCAAGTGCTACTCATCAGACTGGAGGTGTGTTGGGATCACAAGGAAAATCATTCATAGAGTTCTGGGGAATATTAGGTGTGATGCTATAAATATGCAAACATGTGGTTAGATGCTAATGCAACTCTCTGATTTATTCCACTTCTCCATCTTTGCTTCATTACCTTCCCACATTCAGCTAAAACCAGAGGTGACAGTTTCTGCTTGAGCTCTCGGCTTAGTGTGTGTTCTATACGTACAATCAATCAGGCACTGTGGCCAATTATTCAAGGTTATATGTTCAGTCTACAGCACTCAAGCTAATATGTTTTTTTTTTTTATCTCCATGCATCATCCATAGGGATATATTGTTATAAAGTCAAGATTTGGTTTAAAAATGTAGTGTCAACATAGTTAGCAAATATACTTCCATGACTCCCAGTAGTAATTGACTTTGTGGGTAGATAAAAATGAATGTGCATGGGCTCAGTCTACCCATATAGTAAGTGCCTCCGCCCAATACCTTGTGCCATATTCACATTAATACATGTGTAAGCATATAGTTAAATGGAAGTGATTTGTGCTCTAGAAAACTCTCTGCTCCCCATACAAATCAATAAAAATGCAACTTGATCTCTATGATGGAACCTCTCCAAATTAGTAGAGGAAGTGCACCAGTGGGTCTTAAAACAAACAACTCTTTATTTACGAAGAACATTGGAAGACGGTCACAGATAGATTCAGTGCAGTTATTTATAATTTATTCATGTACAAAGCTTCCCAGAAGTATTTAACCATCAGGGGTCAATAATTAAACAGTGGATTTCATAGTGTCCAATCCTCAGTATCAGCCCCCCCGGGAGGAACCTAGGCAAGCTATGGTCTGTACCCTTGCACCTGTATCCTGAGGGTGGTACACTCAAGACTCTAATCCTTCTAGTTCTCCTCAGGCTGCTCACCAGCTAACCTAGTGCTAACCTAGCTAATCTAGTGATAACCTAGAGCTAATCCTATCTCTGGAGTGAGCTATAACAGAACTATCCTGGCTCTAGTTCTCCTCAGGCTGCTCACCAGCTAACCTAGTGCTAACCTAGAGCTAATCCTATCTCTGGAGTGAGCTATTACAGAACTATCCTGGCTCTAGTTCTCCTCAGGCTGCTCACTAGCTTAAACTAGTGCTAACCTAGAGCTAATCCTATCTCTAGAGTGAGCTATAACAGAACTATCCTGGCTCTAGTTCTCCTCAGGCTGCTCACCAGCTAACCTAGTGCTAACCTAGAGCTAATCCTATCTCTGGAGTGAGCTATTACAGAACTATCCTGGCTCTAGTTCTCCTCAGGCTGCTCACTAGCTTAAACTAGTGCTAACCTAGAGTTAATCCTATCTCTGGAGTGAGCTATAACAGAACTATCCTGGCTCTAGTTCTCCTCAGGCTGCTCACCAGCTAACCTAGTGCTAACCTAGAGCTAATCCTATCTCTGGAGTGAGCTATTACAGAACTATCCTGGCTCTAGTTCTCCTCAGGCTGCTCACTAGCTTAAACTAGTGCTAACCTAGAGTTAATCCTATCTCTGGAGTGAGCTATAACAGAACTATCCTGGCTCTAGTTCTCCTCAGGCTGCTCACTAGCTTAACCTAGTGCTAACCTAGAGCTAATCCTATCTCTGGAGTGAGCTATTACAGAACTATCCTGGCTCTAGTTCTCCTCAGGCTGCTCACTAGCTTAACCTAGTGCTAACCTAGAGCTAATCCTATCTCTTCAGTGAGCTATTACAAAACTATCCTGTCTTTATCTTCACCTACTGGGACAACCTCCACCTAGGCCCTAACCTGCAACCACCTTCCAGGAAGGTGGAATTCCAAAGGTTCTCCTTTAATAGAACAGAACAATGACCTCTTCTTGCCAGTTACTGAACTAACAGAAAAATACTTCCCTTCCCAACTGCAAATTAGGACCTTACTTAGCCATCTAAAACTTATGGGACTGCCTAAATAGGGGGAACTAAACCCCTACACATGAAACTGTTTCCTATCTGTCATTTAGTGCATTGAACACAATATTCAGTCCTATGCTTTCTAACACTAACTGTGGCTGACTAAGGTTAATGGGAGTCATTGTACAACAAAGCATTGAAGGCCTGATATGACACTATTGGGGTTCTGTAATAAAATTTGCCCAGGAACAGTAACCCATAGCAACCAATCAGCAGGTAGCATTTACTGGTCACCTGTTTGAAGACAAAAATCGTGTTGGTTGTTATGGGTTTCTGCTCCTGGGCAAATTTAGTTCCTTTTATTACATGTGGCGTTATGTGCTGTGTAGATTAGTTTTTAACCTATTAATTGGGTCCTGAAATCTTTGCATTGGGTGACTGTGTTTTAGCTTTCATCCCTTCCAATAGAAATATAACATTTTAGTAGAATATTGAATGGATACACTGCAAGGTTATCCTGTTGTCTGAAATATCAGGGACACATTCATGGAATCCGGGGTGCATAACTATACTCGTGTCTTTTCTAAACAGAACAACCCCTGAACAGTTCTCTTTCTTCATGTTCTGCCTGCTGGATCACAGTTGGAAAACTGACCACAGGTGGTGCTGTTTGTATAAAATTTTCCATATGAGTAGTACAAATGTAAGCTAACAAGAACAAGAAGAGCACTCTTAACAATGTTACGTTTACTTACTTTCAAGGTTTACATTTCTTTTAAGTAAACTGCAATAAGTGCTTCTAGGCTTTTAGGTAGTTGTGTCATTGATTTTTTAGATAATCTGGTAACCTTATTGTAGAGTCTGATTAAAATAAGAGGGGGTTTGCCATTCCTTGAGATATTTCATTAAAAAGTTATTGGATTTCAGAGTCATTTTGTCTGCTGCATAAGTCACGCACTGGCGCTGTTCTGCTTTGGCTTTATAGGAAGATCAGGCTTCTGTTAACATGGGTGAGGTCTCATAATGTAAGTGACAGAGAGGGATAAAATTATTCATGCTGTAGTTGGTTTTAAAGCAACTCTCTTAACAGTCATACTCCTGGTTTTCAGAAAAGCAGTCTTCATTAGTGGGTCCAGGGAAATAGACTGTGCAAGTCCCATGTATTTCTAATGTTGTTCTTATCACAACTTCCAGCAAGCCGTAGTGCCAAAAGTTGAGCAACGGTAATATTGCTGTCATGAATTACTTGATCTTTGTCCCCGGTCCCTTCCCAGATAGCTATTATCCCTATTGCTACTATACTCTCCCTACTACACCTGCTATCCCACAGCCACAGTCCCTTCCCAGGGGCTATTATCCCCCCACTGCTACTATAGGCACCATCTCTCCCTGCTATCCCACAGCCACAGTCCCTTCCCAGAGGCTATAATCCCCCACTGCTACTATAGGCACCATCTCTCCCTACTATACCTGCTATCCCACAGCCCCAGTCCCTTCCCAGAGGCTATTATCCCCCCACTGCTACTATAGGCACCATCTCTCCTTACTATACCTGCTATCCCACAGCCCCAGTCCCTTCCCAGAGGCTATTATCCCACTGCTACTATAGGCACCATCTCTCCCTACTATACCTGCTATCCCACAGTCACAGTCCCTTCCCAGAGGCTATTATCCCCCACTGTTACTATAGGCACCATCTCTCCTTACTATACCTGCTATCCCACAGCCCCAGTCCCTTCCCAGAGGCTATTATCCCACTGCTACTATAGGCACCATCTCTCCCTACTATACCTGCTATCCCACAGCCACAGTCCCTTCCCAGAGGCTATTATCCCCCCACTGCTACTATAGGCACCATCTCTCCTTACTATACCTGCTCTCCCACAGCCCCAGTCCCTTCCCAGAGGCTATTATCCCCCACTGCTACTATAGGCACCATCTCTCCCTACTTTACCCGCTATCCCACAGCCCCAGTCCCTTCCCAGAGGCTATTATCCCCCCACTGCTACTATAGGCACCATCTGTCCCTACTATACCTGCTATCCCACAGCCCCAGTCCCTTCCCAGAGGCTATTATCCCCCCACTGCTACTATAGGCACCATCTCTCCCTACTATACCTGCTATCCCACAGCCCCAGTCCCTTCCCAGAGGCTATTATCCCCCCACTGCTACTATAGGCACCATCTCTCCCTACTATACCTGCTATCCCACAGCCCCAGTCCCTTCCCAGAGGCTATTATCCCCCCCACTGCTACTATAGGCACCATCTCTCCTTACTATACCTGCTCTCCCACAGCCCCAGTCCCTTCCCAGAGGCTATTATCCCCCACTGCTACTATAGGCACCATCTCTCCCTACTTTACCCGCTATCCCACAGCCACAGTCCCTTCCCAGAGGCTATAATCCCCCACTGCTACTATAGGCACCATCTCTCCCTACTATACCTGCTATCCCACAGCCCCAATCCCTTCCCAGAGGCTATTATCCCCCCACTGCTACTATAGGCACCATCTCTCCCTACTATACCTGCTATCCCACAGCCCCAGTCCCTTCCCAGAGGCTATTATCCCCCCACTGCTACTATAGGCACCATCTCTCCCTACTATACCTGCTATCCCACAGCCCCAGTCCCTTCCCAGAGGCTATTATCCCCCCACTGCTACTATAGGCACCATCTCTCCCTACTATACCTGCTATCCCACAGCCACAGTCCCTTCCCAGAGGTTATTATCCCCCACTGTTACTATAGGCACCATCTCTCCCTACTATACCTGCTATCCCACAGCCCCAGTCCCTTCCCAGAGGCTATTATCCCACTGCTACTATCGGCACCATCTCTCCCTACTATACCTGCTATCCCACAGCCACAGTCCCTTCCCAGAGGCTATTATCCCCCCACTGCTACTATAGGCACCATCTCTCCTTACTATACCTGCTATCCCACAGCCCCAGTCCCTTCCCAGAGGCTATTATCCCACTGCTACTATCGGCACCATCTCTCCCTACTATACCTGCTATCCCACAGCCACAGTCCCTTCCCAGAGGCTATTATCCCCCCACTGTTACTATAGGCACCATCTCTCCCTACTATACCTGCTATCCCACAGCCCCAGTCCCTTCCCAGAGGCTATTATCCCACTGCTACTATCGGCACCATCTCTCCCTACTATACCTGCTATCCCACAGCCACAGTCCCTTCCCAGAGGCTATTATCCCCCCACTGTTACTATAGGCACCATCTCTCCCTACTATACCTGCTATCCCACAGCCCCAGTCCCTTCCCAGAGGCTATTATCCCACTGCTACTATCGGCACCATCTCTCCCTACTATACCTGCTATCCCACAGCCACAGTCCCTTCCCAGAGGCTATTATCCCACTGCTACTATAGGCACCATCTCTCCCTACTATACCTGCTATCCCACAGCCACAGTCCCTTCCCAGAGGCTATTATCCCCCACTGTTACTATAGGCACCATATCTCCCTACTATACCTGCTATCCCACAGCCACAGTCCCTTCCCAGAGGTTATTATCCCCCACTGTTACTATAGGCACCATATCTCCCTACTATACCTGCTATCCCACAGCCACAGTCCCTTCCCAGAGGCTATTATTCCCCCACTGCTACTATAGGCACCATATCTCCCTACTATACCTGCTATCCCACAGCCACAGTCCCTTCCCAGAGGCTATTATCCCCCACTGCTACTATAGGCACCATCTCTCCCTACTATACCTGCTATCCCACAGCCCCAGTCCCTTCCCAGAGGCTATTATCCCCACTGCTATTATAGGCACCATCTCTCCCTACTATACCTGCTATCCCACAGCCACAGTCCCTTCCCAGAGGCTATTATCCCCCACTGTTACTATAGGCACCATATCTCCCTACTATACCTGCTATCCCACAGCCACAGTCCCTTCCCAGAGGTTATTATCCCCCACTGTTACTATAGGCACCATATCTCCCTACTATACCTGCTATCCCACAGCCACAGTCCCTTCCCAGAGGCTATTATTCCCCCACTGCTACTATAGGCACCATCTCTCCCTACTATACCTGCTATCCCACAGCCACAGTCCCTTCCCAGAGGCTATTATCCCCCACTGCTACTATAGGCACCATCTCTCCCTACTATACCTGCTATCCCACAGCCCCAGTCCCTTCCCAGAGGCTATTATCCCCCACTGCTACTATAGGCACCATCTCTCCCTACTATACCTGCTATCCCACAGCCCCAGTCCCTTCCCAGAGGCTATTATCCCCACTGCTATTATAGGCATCATATCACCCTATTATACCTGCTGTCACACAGTCATAATCTCTATGAACAGTCAGCAGGTGAATTTTTAGTGCTTTATTAAGCCATTCAGAATTCTTGGTTTGCTTACCCCTCTCTGTGTAGGGAACAGTTCATAAAACCAATACTGGTTGCCCCTAAAAAGTCTCAGAAGAGAAAATGCTTTCCTTACACTTTCATTACAGGATTAATGTGTCCTTATTGTATATACACCTTTTGCTCTTCTCTGTCATTCTCCTATCTCTCCTTCCTCACCCCCTTTACTTCTATCTGTATTTTACATCTTTTCTTTCTGTCATCTGTTCTTATTCTTCTTTCCTCTCCTTTCTCCACATTGCTCTCTCCGGGGTGTGTCCTACCCCACAGTAGCGCACTGCAGAGATGGGATATGTAGTTACCATGGCAACCATCTCTGCTCAGCACCAATTAAACCTGATGCTTCAGTGCTGCAAGTCCAGTGATCCATAGAACACACATTGTACTAAAATATATCATACGATCTATAACAGGCATTATACATTAACAGTGGAACACGACATACACTGGCACACAGACTACTTATCTTTTTTATTGCCAATAATAAATGCTGACATATTTTTGTTGTGCACTTAGTTACATTCTATATGTTCAACCGGTGGCCATTCAGCTAATACTGAACTGCAACTGGTGCATCCACCATTAAAATAAAGAATGTTGCGTGCCCTACATGCGTTGGTGCAGGGTTGGCTGCAGGGTACCATCTTTCCACATGTGACACAGCAACTGCCAGTGGTCATCCATAAACAGTGATAAGAATACAACTTGCATTCAGTGCATGGCAGTTACATGACATTATAACATTACAGCATTTACTGTATAGTGTCAATTTGCCCGGGAAGGGGCAATACAAAAAGACAAGATCAAATATGAAAAAAAGTTTTTTTTGTATATGATTACTAGAAATACTTAGCAAGAAAATATAATTAGTCAGAAATGTTTTATCCCAGCTTCATTTGTAGGGTTTTGAACATGAACCAGAGTCCAACATGGGTAGGGTGAAGGCTTAATATTCACAATTTTGTTGGATTTGGGAGGAAAGAATAACGTATCATAATCATCGTGACATCACTTCAGGGGTAACAGCTTGGAGGGACTGCTGGGTTGATTTCCTAAAAAGCCCCTGCAGGTTAATTAGTGGATCTAAAGCAGTGATCCAACCAGTGTTACATGAGCAACATAGTTACATAGTTACATAGTTACATAGGGTTGAAAAAAGACCATTGTCCATCAAGTTCAACCCATCCGAGTAAACCCAGCACACAACCTATACTAACCAATCTATACACTCACATACATAAACTATATATATATACACAACCAGTAATACTAACTGTAGATATTAGTATCACAATAGCCCTGGATATTCTGCTTGTTCAAAAACTCATCCAGGCCCCTCTTAAAGGCATTAACAGAGTCTGCCATTACCACATCACTAGGAAGGGCATTCCACAACCTCACTGCCCTCACCGTGAAAAACCACCTACGCTGCTTCAAATGGAAGCTCTGTTCCTCTAATCTATAGGGGTGACCTCTGGTGCGTTGATTGTTTTTATGGGAAAAAAGAACATATCCCAACTGCCTATAATCCCCTCTAATGTACTTGTACAGAGTAATCATGTCCCCTCGCAAGCGCCTCTTTTCCAGAGAAAACAACCCCAACCTCGACAGTCTAACCTCATAGCTTAAATCTTCCATCCCCTTTACCAGTTTAGTTGCAGTCTCTGCACTCTCTCCAGCTCATTAATATCCTTCTTAAGGACTGGAGCCCAAAACTGCACTGCATACTCAGGGTGAGGCCTTACCAGGGACCTATAAAGCGGCAAAAATATGTTCTCATCCCTTGAGTCAATGCCCTTTTTTATACAAGACAGCCCTTTATTTGCTTTAGTAGCCACAGAATGACACTGCCTGGAATTGGACAACTTGTGATCTACAAAAACCCCTAGATCCTTCTCCATTAAGGAAACCCCCAACACACTACCATTCAGTAGATAGTTTGCGTTTATATTATTCCTACCAAAGTGCATAACTTTGCACTTATCAACATTGAGCCTCATTTTCCAGTTTGCTGCCCAGTTTTCCAATTTTGTCAAATCGCTCTGCAAAGCGGCAGCATCCTGCATGGAACTTATAGTTTTGCTCAATTTAGTGTCATCAGCAAAAATAGAAACAGTACTGTCTATGCCCACCTCCAGGTCATTAATAAACAAGTTAAAAAGCAAAGGACCAAGGACTGACCCCTGCGGTACTCCACTAACCACACTGGTCCAATTAGAAAATGTTCCATTTACCACCACTCTTTGTACTCTATCCTTCAGCCAGTTCTCTATCCAATTACAAATATTATGTTCTAGGCCAATATTCCTTAATTTGATCATTAACCTTCTGTGAGGTACTGTATCAAACGCTTTAGCAAAATCTAAGTAGATGACATCAACTGCCATTCCAGCATCAAGGTTCCTGCTCACCTCCTCATAAAAGGCAACTAAATTAGTCTGGCAAGATCTGTTACACATAAAACCATGCTGGCACAAACTAATAGTATTGTGAACTGCAATGTATTCAACTATCCTATCCCTTATTACCCCTTCCAGAAGCTTTCCTACTACTGATGTCAGACTAACAGGCCTATAGTTTTCAGGCTGAGAACGGGATCCCTTTTTAAATAACGGCACCACATTAGCAATCCGCCAGTCTCTCGGCACCATGCCAGACCTCAACGAATCCTGAAAAATTATGTGAAGAGGCTTGGCAATCACAGCGCTCAGCTCATTTAATACCCTGGGATGAATCCCATCCGGCCCTGGACCTTTGTTTACCTTTACATGTTCAAGTCTCTTTTGAATTCCCTCCCGAGTGACCCATGCGTCAGTAGCTAAATTACTAGAACTGGGCATATTAAAAGGGAAGCCTTCATTATCTGGCTCCTCAGATGTATAGACAGATGAAAAATAAGAGTTCAAAATTTCTGCTTTTTCCCCATTCTCATCAACCAACGTACCCCCCCGTGATAATAAAGTTCCCACCCCTTCTTGCTTCATTTTTTTACTATTCACATAATTAAAAAATAATTTTGCTCACCAACCAACATTTTTAAATTTTTGACTTGGAGTCAAGTTTTGGTTGCAGTTTTGAGTTGGGTTGCTGGTCATTGGGTCTGTCTTGGCTGTGGGTCTGTCTGATGGGATGCACAGTCTCTAGCATGAACTACTCTTTTTAAGTCTCACCACCTTATCACCATCTTATTTGAATTCAGGTCAGAACTTAGACTAGGCCATTTCATTACTTTTTGATACAGAGGTTACAAACGAAATGCCTAGGGAAGGCTGGCATAGGTGGATTGGGATGTGATTTAATCTCCACAGCACTTGATGGGCAGGCCACTAACTAGGAATTCTACCAGGGGCGTGGTGGAGAAATGTCAAGCAACGGGAAACTATCCTAATGTGTGATTACCTGATTAGGCACAGTCCACTAGGTACGTGCCTATTTTTAAGAGCTCTGTCCCACGCCACTGATAGTCAGAGAGGTAGTGTTTTTTGTAAAGTAGTTGGTTTTAAAGTAAGTTAATAAAAATTGTGTTTAAAGTTAATAAAAATTGTGTTTAAAGGCTATAATCATCTGACAGTGAAACTGGAAATTGGTCTGAACTGAGAGTGGATCACACGATGGGTATTCCTCTACTATTTATATTACAAGTTCTATGTGCTGGTTAAGTTGGCAATTAGCACTTGCAGACAGTAAATCTGACTAAGATCGTCAGTTTTGATATTAGAGGTACAGGGTGCCCTGTTCAATACAGCTTATAGTATTGAAGAAAAAGTGCAAAAGCACTAAGGAATAAACTTGCACCAGTGAATACTGGTGAATACTTCTATAACCTGTGTGGCATAATGTTTTTTGGTTCTTTAATATTCTTCGAATTTTTAATTGTTTGTGAGAATATACCATACCTGCTCCCTGCTCCATTACCCGGCATGTGATATATTGACTCAGGTTCATTCTGTTGCTTATTTCTCAAGGACTGAAGCTGGGCCAAAAATGTAAAAGATGTATGATGCCTTGGTGCCTGGTAGTGCAATTTTTAGGGTTCTTTGTGCCTTCTTGGCTGTCTGGCTTCTTCTGAGTGTCCTGCCCCTGCTATTGACCTGCCTTGTGACCTTCTCTCTGTTCTCACCTAGGCTTGGCTTACTGAGAATTGACTTAAATCACTATGCCTCACTTCTGCCGCCCACAGAGGACAATCACAGAGGAACCCTTTCAATCTATTACAATGTGTTTGGTTGGGTCAGGTGTAAAATCAGATAGGGGACGGGAGTATATTTTAGCCATTTTTGGGTACTCCACCAGAGGCTTTTCCCTGCGCAGTTCCATGGCTAAATCCATTGGAAAAAAATGATACAGGTTTTTAGCCATTGTATGGGATTCCTATTTATCTTAACAAACCAAGTAACACCAATATCAAAATTATTTCAGAACTTCTGTCTGCCAACCTAATCTGGATGGTTTGGAAGAAATGCTGAATAAAACCCTTAAAATGATGCTTAAATGGTGATGGAAAATGCAAAAAGCTGTGATTACTTTCTGCCCTAATTAAGATTTGCAATTAGAGAGGTTCTACAACGATCTACAGTGGGGGTCTACAACCTTTTTTACCTGTGAGCCACATTCAAATGTAAAAAGAGTTGGGGATCAACACAAGCATGAAAATGTTCCTAGGGGTGCCAAATAAGGGCTGTGATTGGCTATTTGGTAGACTCACGTGGACTGGCAGCCAACTGGAGGTTCTGTATGTCACTACACTATGTTTTTATGCAAATAAAAACTGATTCCAAAGCAGGACCTGCTTTGAGGCCACTGAGAACATCCAAGGGTTTGATGAGCAACATGTTGCTCCTGAGCCACTGGTTGGGGATCACTGACCTACAGGGTAGTCCCCATTTTGAATTATTTTACGCAAAGCAACTTTGGGGCACAAAGAACTCCAGCAGAAAAGTGCAAAATTTGTGCATATTTTTAATGTCTGTGAGAAAGCTGAGCTACGTGGGAAAGGAGTGCTTGGCCATTAAGGCAAATGACACACTATGCATTTTTTGGATCACACCACATGCCGCCCTATATGTGTAAAAACTTACATGAATTAAATCCACATGCCACAATGGGTGGAATTTAGCCAGAAACTGCATAAAGTAGAGAAAATGCATAACTGCAATTTTTTGCACTTATTTTAGGCATATGAGCACAATATTAGAATGTTACAGGGGCAAGAGGCAAAGTATAAATGAATTGCCCTCTGTGCATCTGTTTCTGTACTTTGCACCTTGTCTAAAGAAAAGAACAATCCCCCCAAAATACCCCATTTTATTCTATTTTACACCAGATCATTTTTATACAGTGCTATGATATCTTAGCTGTTCAGATTATATACTTTTATATATATTATACGTCCAACGCAACTCTTTACCTTGAGTCAGCAAAGCTCTTATCTCATCCATGTTCATTGTTACATACAATGCAGTATCTCCATGGGCAGTGGAGTAAAGGTTAATGAGCCCTTTGCATAAATTGCAATTGATCCTACTTTGTCTTGTGGGACACTGGCTCTGAGATTATATCTGGAATCCCTGCCATAAAGAAAGCATTACCTCTGCTGGAAGCCAGAAAGGAAGCATAAACTTGAATGCAAGGAAATGAATGCCACCATGAAAATATAAATAGTGGCAATAACCTTTTCTGCAGTAAAACCCTTTCTCCCAGCCGGCTGTGGGGCTGGGGAAGCCAGGGTGTTCATTCAACCAATTTATTGAGCCAAGGGTGCATAGTAGGTATTAAAAACTTTAAAAATGTAATCCTCTTACTGAACCTAAGCTCCTAATAAACCTTGTAAGGGAAAGAAACCTATTGTCAACATGAGTATTCAGTGTGAGTAGAGGTTCTTTCATATTCACATCCAGTTAGGGACTGTTTCCAGTCAGTTCTGCCTCTGATTGCCTGTTCATGCCAAGGCAAGCACTAGATGTTAAGACCCATTTACAAAAGGCACAGTAAAAAAACAGACATGAGCCTCCGTAGTTTTCATACTATGCACCCTTCTCTATATTGAGTGGTTGTCGGTGTAATTCCTTGTGTTTCAGAATGGATTGCATATAAGCACCCTTCATGCAGGGCCCAAGATACCACCTAACTTCGATGTCATTCAGACATACAACTTAGAGGATGACAGTGTGTAGGGTGCAAAGGAGTCCTGTCCTTACTGCCTGTCTTTGAGCGCAAGGTGTAGAACGCAGTTCCCCCCCCCCATATGCAAGTGCTCAATAAATGAACACTAAGGATTTTTTTCCGGTAAAATGTCCCACCTCATAGCATTCCAGTGGTTGCCCTTTTATTTTTTTACAGAGTCTACTTAAGTTGGTCTACTTAAGGTTTAAGCCCCACAGGGCTGATTCTTGGTCTGCAGATAAACAGAGGCTAAGAATCAGCCCCTACACTCCAATCAGCTTTCGGATGTGCCTACACCCAGAACTACTGCGTCGGCTTTGGTGCGGCACACGGAGCGGACTTCGGCACCAAAATGCAAACTTGCCTGTTTCCACACCATAATCTTTTCTGTGTGCCTGCACCCAGGCCAATGCAGCGACTCCAGGTGTAGACACATCTGAAAGCTGATCACAGCGTAGGGGCTGATTCACAGCCTGCATCTATCCACAGGCCAGGAATCAGCCCCTTGTGGCCATAGCCAGAGGAGTTTAGGCACCTAGTGTTGACCTGTGTTGGTCTAGGGCAGAGATCCCCAACCTTTAATATCCGTGAGCCACATTTAAATGAAAAAAAGTGTTGGGGAGCAACACAAGCATGAAAAAGGTTCCTGGGGGTGCCAATAAGAGCTAGAATTGGCTACTTAATAGCCCCTATGTGGACTGGCAGAATACAGAAGGCTCTGTTTGGCATTATACTGGGTTTTTATGCAACCAAAACTTGCCTCCTTACAAGAAATTCAAAAATAAGCACCTGTTTTGAGGCCAAGGGGAGCAACATCCAAAGGGTTGGGGAGCAACATGTTGCTCACGAGCCATTGGTTGGGGATCATTGGTCTAGGGAATGCTACCCCCCTCGCTCCTCTACACTTAGGTTTTTTTGCACCAGAAGCTGCTATTTCACTAGTGTAAAGAGCGCTATAGTGCTCTCCACACTAGAAGTGCCAAAATGATGTTTTAAAAATTGGAATTTTGGCTCTTGAAGTTGCCAGGAGTGGCATTTTGTTGCCCCTGGTAACTTTAGAGGCTTACCACCTAAGATAAGTTTCTCAACTCGCCTCATGGCAGCAGCGCCCCTGGCCATATTTAGAGACATGTTAATCCCATCAGTTTATATTTAGGCCTCAATTAGAAGGCACTTACACAATTCCCAGCTGATAGCTATAATCTAAAAATTCTTTTGCAAATGACACAACGGTAAATATTTCTCTGCCGTGAATTCTGGCCAGAGGGAAATGTGGAACTGAGATGAAAGATGCCCTCACTACTATTTCCCCCCTATTTTAAGAACCAGCCAGGGGGCATAGGATAGAAAAAAACACTGGCAGGAGGTAAGAAGCAGGGACAACTCTGTGAGGCACCACCAGGTCCTAAAGAGTTAAACCCATGTCTTTCATCTCCCTCGTTAGCAAGAACTTCAAAGAACCAATATTTAGAGCCTGATTTACATACATCAGTTTTAATGAGGGCAGCTCTTTCATTGCGTTAAAGGTATGTGAATTCTGGTTAACATAAATCCATATCACATTTATCAAATGTATATTTGTCTGAGCTTCATTTCTCACCCTTGGGCCTGATTTCCTCTGACACAAGCTAGTGACTCTGATGCACCACCAGGGCACCAGTTTGTGTTATTATTGCCCCATGTCATTGGTTAATTGGATAACATACCCTGATGAAGAACGGTTTTGGCAAAAGAATAGCAATGACTTATTTTTCTATTTGCAAAATATTTCCATTTGTTTGATGTACTGTTTATTTCTCACTGCACTAACATCAAGCAGCGGCGATGCCGTTCTTCTGCCACATTTAGCTGCATTGTGTGTGAAAAGAATGTGTGCAGCGTGGCTATAATTATTTTTCATAATATAGTTGCTTCCTGTAATTCAGTATAATGAAACACTGCTGTAACCTATGGAGTTAGAGACCTCTACTGGGCAAAACTGCGCAAATAGAGAAATGAGATTTTCTTCTATGTATAATGAAGACTGAAGGTATTGTACATATAATGTAAAGCTGGCCATACATGCACGATAATTCGGTGCGTGTATGGCAACTCGGCGAGGTGACCGATATCGCAGGAAGCTGCTGATATCGGTTGACTCGCTGATTGGGCCAGTTAAAAGATTTTGATCGGGCGCCATTTAAGGCGCCTGAGCAAAATTTGCTTTCAGGGCTGAATCGACAGAAGGAGGTAGAAATCTTATTGTTTTTACCTCCATATCTGACGATTCAGCCCTGAATGTCAGTGGAGGGCTGGAATGTGTGTGGCCAGCTTAAGTGTTGTATGATTCTATGCAGGAGCAGTGGAAGATCAGGGGGTCTCACTTTGGCGCATAACTTTCCCCCCGGTGCACGTCCACATCTTTACAGGGGGTCCATGGCCCTATGGATCTGATGGCTGTGACTGTAAACAAGCCATTTCTGCTGCTATCTATTTAAGCATGACTTGGTTCTGGATGCTGGTATTGCTGGAAACAGTAGAAGGGTGATGAGCACATACCTCATCAATATGCCTACACCAGTTCAGCCCTTCTGCCAGTCCAGTGTGCAGGTGAATGGGATGGAAGAAGTGAGCCCTAGGGAGCTGTTATAACAGTAGTGTTGCCAGGTGCCAGTAAGATGCCAGTAGGGGCCGGGCTGGTATTGGCAATGTAGTTGCTGCTAAATCTGTAATCCATAATGTTTTGCATCCAGCCCACCCCAATTCCGCTGAGACCTGTCCAAGAAAGCAGACAAGGGAGGCAGGGCCGACCAGCAGCAGGGAGGGAATGTGGGTGGTGTGGGTGCTGGTGCCTGCGCCTGCTCACGTTGTTGGCTCTGCTTTGGGTATAAAGGTGGGCACACATGGGCAGATTTTAGTTGCCAATTCAGCTTCTTCAGTCCTAGTTGGCAGTTTATCTGCCTGTGTATGGGGCACTCTGACAGGCCTATCCAACGATATCTGGACAAATATCGAACAGGGAGATGACCACATTGGCTTGATGCAGTCTTTGTCCCAACAGCCTAGGGCCCTTGTTAATGGGGTCCTTGCCCTGACCCTCGGGCCAGATGATCAGATCAGCCCAATATCGCCCACCTTTAGGGCAAATAAAACAGATCTTTTAAAGTATGTCCAGCTTTAGACAGGCCCGGATCTGTGGGCAGGTCAAAAAGTCTCTGACCTATGGCAGCACTAAACCAGCACATCTGGAACACTTGGCACATAGGACAGTTATAAAATTCTCCTGCATGGCAATGTCCCAGGGGCAGGTAGAACAAACGATGGTGCAGGAGGACAGGAATGCAGTATAATGGAATGTAATACAGGCTCTTTGCCAGGGATGGGCTGTTTTACACATCTTTACAGGCTTTTTTCATGATCAGCACCTTTTTTTACAATTCTGATTCCAGGCATCTAGGAAAGCAGTGCACCATGGGACAGAAAAGAAATGCTGGATCCTGACATGTTTCTAAGCATGATATGAAACCCAATATTAAGGAAGAAGTTCTGGAGGAGAATGATAGGACTGAAGCCTTGTGGGATAAAGTTGTATGGAATATATGGTGACAGGCAAGTAAACTGTAGGGGTATGCTACAGACCCCCTCATGTAAGCAAAGAGGCCCAGCTGAAAGATTGGGGTAAGTCTTATCAGGGGTTACTTTGTGCTAAAGAAGTCACGGGCATGGTGAGCAATGGTTAGGCAATAACAACCCATAAGAGCGACAGAAATCAGTGCCATGCATTAAGCACAGAGAAATGCACAAGTAAACATGTAAAACCACCAAACCCTAGTTATCATGTACAACCACTATGTTAACCCTTATCACTCTATTACCCTGCCCTGAAACGCTGGCACTTTCCTATCTATATTATATACTATACTTGTTCACATATAAGTACTTAGTAAGTTAGGCAGACACAAGATATAGAATAAGTAATTAACTTACACATTTTCCTGCAATATACAATACATTTGTAGCAAAGAACCGTAGAATGTGAGGAAATGTGCAGTTCTAAGATTTCAATGACACTTTATTACCCAGCAGGGGCCCAGTGAGTTTAACATGTTCGCTTAGAACCATGTGGGGTTTTTTGGCACTCCAGAAATGATTGCTAGAGCCTGCTAACACTCATACGGGGCGTTAGAGACCACTTTGCATGCGTGGGCACGTATCAAACACCTGAGTCTAAGTCCTGGGAGAAATGGAAATGAAAGGATATTATCTTATATTATTGTAGGGGATGTTATTGTTGAAGCTGTAGAAGCAAAGGACCCTTTAAAAGCAATGCTCTCCCATTATAAACGTGTATCGTGAAAACATTGCTGGGATTGATCACCAGGGAACCGCTAGAAACCTATACCTGGAAAATCAGCATTCGTAAGCATTTTGCTGCAGTATACTCAGGTGCAGGATGCTGCCTGCTTAGCCAGAGTGAATGGGCTCCTGAGCAATGCAGAAAGGCAAAGTGATGTACAGGTTCACACAAGATCTGTGGGTTGCGGGTGGGTTTGGGCCAAGCTCCTTCTTCCTCCATCCCTGCCCACATCCGCTATTTATAGCTGCTTGCCTGCTCTGCACCGGGTGGATTGCCAGTTCGGGTTGGGGGTGGTTTAGGGTCAGGTCTAATTTTTGTCGACCCACACATTACTAAGGGGTACATTAGATGAATTAAACCTGAGAAATTCTAAAACTCCAAGGGTCGCAGTCATACTGCACAGAACGTTAATGATTGCTTTGGGTGTGTTTGCATGACTGCTTACATACCAGTACAGCATGCAGCATGCAACCTCTGGACTGATTACTAAGCAACCATGCAGCTTGTGGAATTCATTTGTGCCTCTTTAAGGGAGATAGTCTTCAAAAAACACAATCATTATTAAATAACTGTAAGAAAGGATGCCTTATGACACTAATCAGTAATGCAGAAGCGTTTCCTGACTGCCCCTTTAAAACCTGATGAGTAAAATCCCCATTCATGACAGCAATTTAAGCTGCTAAATATAATGTTATAATTTTCTATTAAGGTTGATAAATATATCTCTTCTGGCCTGTAGGGTGAGCTCCGTCTCCATCCTAGTGCATCTGTTAACTCGAATGGTCTAACAATGGAGAGAAAATATAATCACCCTATAATGGCTGTATTTTTGTCTGGATTTAGCCCACAAGCAGGAAATTGATCAGAGAGGAAAGCCACATATGACTCCCAGCATAGTTTCGCTATATGACTGGACTGTCCCTATGGAGCCCCAAGCAAACAGTCTACTTCAAACTACTTACCAATTTATTTTAATAGTATTTTAATAGTATGTGTTAGGATATTAGTATTTATACGTAAAAAGGTAGAATCACTTTGGAGGGGATTGTTGGCAACCCCACTCACCAGTAATTTTAGTTGCTTACTTTAGACCCTCAGGCCAGCTGGGTCCTGGGTACTTTTTCTTTTCAGCCTTGCCCGCCATATTTTTTCATTGCCCCAATATCCACTAAGTTAAGGCACATGAATGGACAGGGCATATGATATTGGGGCACCGGAAGAGTATGGAAATGCAGTGCTAAGTAGAAATGTACCCATTGTATTTTGGAAAGAGGGGGGCATTGGCCTGGTGTCTAAAGTAAGTTACTAGGGTTACAGGGAGAGGGTGTCTTACAACATGGCCCATGGCCCCGCCAGTGATTCCACATTTTCTTGTTCTTTAATACCATCTTGTGTTCTTTTTCACCTACATCTGGAATGTGACTAGGTATTTTTTTTTCTGAAACCATAAAGCATTAAAGCGACAATATTGTCAATCAGTACACTATAGTGCAGTTGTGTATGCTAGGCAAAGACCAGTGGCACAAATCTGGTCAAAGGTAAGTCCAGCCGTGTATTTAAGATTGCCACCTTTTCCCCTGTGAAAAGCCAGCCGGGGGTGGGGGCACAGTTTGTAACGTCATGGGGCGAAGACATTGACTTCACAGGGTGGCATGGTGACAACATGGGGGCAGGGCTATGACATAATGATAGACAAATGTCACATTCATTTGGGAAAGTCTTGCCCAGTTTTCCTAAAAAAATTGGGCTGTCTGGGTCAAAACTGGATGGGGTGGCACCCCTATGTGTATTGATGACTTAAATTGCAGCTGTATAATTTTCATAGAATTACCTGTTACATATTTCTAATTTAAATAGAGGAAATTCTCCTGAATTTGGCAATGACCTTGCTCCATAAAGGTTTGGTGGAGGGCAATACAACAGCCGGTATGGGATCCGTTCATTTTGTAAAGGCCCAAACTTGCTTTATATTAATTATAATGTAAGTTGAAAAAGGAAAGTTAGGCACTGATTTATTAAATTACCAATTCAACTTAAGTTTGTTTAATTGTCCAGAAACCTGTTAACCAGAGTGCTCTGAAAACAAAAAACTTTTCTTGCTTTGCCTTTAAATGAACAATTCTTTATTATTGTGTGATTTGCTACTCCTCTGTAATAAGACAGTAGGGGTCATTACTTTGGAAGACAAAGTACAAATAAACAGTCAAAATCCAGCAGTGGCCACAATAGGGCCCAATAGGCCTGGCCTGTTCCCAATGCTGCTGCAAGGTGCAAGGTGCAGGCACACCTCTGCCCAGGATCTTCCTAAATGGCCTGTGATGTCTTGCAATTAGTGATGAGCAAATCTGTCCCGGTTCGCTTCTGTGTAAACTTCACAAAAAGTCAAGAAACGACAAGAAAATTTGCGAAACAGTGAAAAATCCGATAATAGACTCCATAGGGTACATGTATGTCCACAAGTCCAATTGAGTGCAATCAACATGTTTATGCTGAAAATGCAGTGTGCCCTAAGAATAAGGGTGAACATATCTTTGGCTGAATCTGTACATAGAGACCTCTAACAATCACATAAACCCTGGTGTCTGTTGCTAAATGAATTACTAGTAATCTTTTGGGAACCAGTGTACAATTTATGAGTGATAGCACAAGTGAAGTCTTGGCATACTTTCTATAGCCCAGTTAGGCCCAATACTTTTCTGAAATCTAATAATGGGATTTTGAAAGCAATGGCACACAGGACAGCTTGATTATCTATAAACAATTAAATTGGCCCCTGCCCACCACATATCTCCTTATAGAAGTGATTACCACTCACAATTGGGATTAAAGGTGGTCCAGTCACATGTTTGACTATAATAAAATATTCTATATACAGCACACAAAGTCAAAATATATAACGTATAATTTTAGCAAAGTACACATTTGACCAAGAGGCCTGCTTCTGAAAGGAAACAGATACCATCTCTGTTATATCCTAAAACTAACACTGCCCTATCAGTGTGGCATCTTTCCATTTCCCAATTGCTCTCCCTTAACCCTGGCACTGAGTAACTGGGATGAATATGGAGTCACTGTTCAAACTCAAATGAAGTGTTCTGTTGTTTCAACTAACCCCCACATGTAATAAATGGCACAAAGTTTGCCCAGAAGCAACCATAGCAACCAATAAGATGTTTGCTTTTAAACAGGTGCCCAGTAAATGCTACCTGCTGATTGGTTGCTGCTCCTGGGCAAACAGTGTGTTTTATTACATAACCCCATATGTTACTTTTTTCTGTGCTAGAACCTGCATAACCCCAGTGTTCTCTTTGTAGCCTCTCCTCAGTCTGATCTAATGGTGCATTCATACTAATCCAATATCTAAGTTAGTTCTTATCTAACTAGTTCTTTTCCCCTTTGCGAGTAGAAAGTCCTCAGTTTAGTACTTCAGGGCGGCATTCCTATATGTGCAATCTACAGTGTCATTTCATGAGTACATTTGCACACTTCCTGTTTACATAAATGCTGCTTCCCTTAGCACGAAGGGGAGGAGTCCAATTAGATGAAGTTACTGTTACTCATCAGGACATGACCAGTCTCTCAGTTAATTTTTTGTATCTTCTATGTTGCAGAAATCCTATAAATCCACACTTCAGACGAGAAGGACAGTGTCATTAATTATCCAGTGTGACAGGCAGTTGCCTTCTTATTCCTTCTGAGACTTTTTCATTGCACTTATCTTTTTTCGAACAGAGACAGTATCATAGAATGGATCCCAGGAAATACTGGATCTGAAGGGAAGAGGAAGAGTGATGTTTAAGAGGCAGCATATGAAAAACAAAGTGTTACATCTTAAAGAGTAGTGTAGGAACACAAGTTCAGGACAATAAATGACATTGAACCTGGGTCCCGAGTATCAGAAAGACCTCTTGGAGGGTTGAATGCATATAAACATACAAAAGACATAATATATTGTGTAAGAAATCCTGAAGGCAATATGACCTAAGGCCTAGGCCACACAGGGTTGAATCTGAAGCTGAAAGGCTGTTTGTAGAGTAGGGGCTAATACTCGGCCTACATTTATCTGAGATTCTGCCCCGTGTGACCTGAGAGCTGACACTGCATTAAAGAATATCCTGTAATCAGACTGCCCTGACTGGAAGTGCGTATTTCTTTTCACACCCATAAGAGGTGCTGTTTGGGAATGCATTTGAACAGATATTTTCAGCATGTGTCCAACCGGAAGCCCTCCAGTTGTCCCCTAATTGTGCTCTCTGTTCTGATGAATTTGTATGTCAAGTCTAAGCAGTTGTATGGGGTAAGGAGAGACAGGTGCAAACTACTGAGTGGGTGACTCGGTTCCTACTGCAAGTGATCAGGAGTGGGTGGCCTGCGTGGGGGATCAGGCCTAGGTTGTTAGGGCCCATGAGGACCAACACCCACCAGGTTTTCTACTGGTGTCCTGCTGGCCCAGTTCAACCCTGATTGTATTAAAAATTGGAAAAATGGATAGGAATAA
Source organism: Xenopus tropicalis (assembly GCF_000004195.4). Classification (NCBI taxonomy): domain Eukaryota; kingdom Metazoa; phylum Chordata; class Amphibia; order Anura; family Pipidae; genus Xenopus; species Xenopus tropicalis. The sequence goes on from NC_030680.2 coordinate 123,031,110, forward strand.
AATGAACTGAAATTGTAAAGGGTCCAGCACTGCACCCATGTTTTTGATGCAGGGAAGTGAAGATTTTTATGGATTTTCTTCACAAATAATCAAGTAACCAGGGTCGGACTGGGGGGTGCAGGGCCCACCGGGGCTGCCACCCCAGGGGCCCCGCACCCCCCAAGGTGCCTCCTCAGGCCGCATCCCCCGACTCACACCCCTAACTTCCCCCCCGCAGGGGACCCTGTCCAACGACCTCCTCTGAATGCATACGTGAAAAGCGTCAGGGGAGGACATCGGAAGGCCAGAGGAAGCAGCAATAGGGTCGGGTGTGGGCCGCTGGGGCCCGCCAGGTATTTTCCAGGTGTCCCGGTGGCCCAGCCCAACCCTGCAAGTAACTACATTAGTAATACATCAGTATACATAAATAAAGCCTTCTTCTGTCAGGTTAGGCAATCTAATTTCTTTCATTCAAGTGTGTGTAAATATACAGTATATGTATTGTAACAATAAGTTAACCTGCTTTGTCTATATGTTAGCATGACAACAGACCTTTGAATTTTGCACCATTTTCCCACTGAAATGAGGAAAGGTTTATGCTTTGAACACTGTTTGTATGCGTTAAACAAATGTTAGAAACAGTGACTGAAATGCTGAGCAATCAATTAGGGGCAGATTTATCAAAAAACTCACCCACATTCTATTCATTCCTATGGAATTTTGAGAAGCATATTTATCAGTTGGCGACCTCTAACTTTCACCTATTGATGAATACACATCTGAAAAGCCCATAGGAATGAACAGAACGTGGGTGAGTTTTTTATGTATTAAGCTCTAAACTCATATTTTGATTAATCTGCCCCTAAGTGTGTTTTTGCTATTTTTATAAATATATATACACGTCCAAAACGTGGGTGCTTAAGTCAAGAAGTAAATTATATAATGAAGGACCAGCACCCTATTCTTTAATCAAATTTATGAAAGCTTTATGTGAAAAACAGCTTTTCATAAATTTGATTTAACCATGGAATGCAGGACAGTCATCATATATACATTCAGACAAACGCGGCACTCATATAATTATGATTCTATGTGAGTGAGGGTGAGTTTGTCAGCACTTCTGTGAAGTGGGCTAATCATTATGTTATAATGCTGGTCTATTTTGAGAACGATGAGAAAGTTCCAGATTCATTGTGTAAATATGTGTGAATAGGTGTAAATTTCTACTGTACAGTGCCTCTGATGTGTATTAGTGTGTGATGTGCGGCTGCCTGAGCGTGCAAAGTCTGCAAAACAGTCTGAGGCAGTGAGACATTTCTCTGTGGGCTCTATGTTACTGTGTTGGGTGTCTAAAGTGCTCATAGCAGTGTCCATGATGTGAGGATGTCTCTATATTATTGTCTGCTGATCTGGATGAGTTTAGTGGGATCCTATCTGTTTTGGTGACTACCCTAATATTTTACATTCTCTCTAGTCTCTAGAAAATCAAACCCTTATCATTGCGAGCACAGTGTTGACATTTTCATCACAACTGGGTAATTGAAAAGAGGACTGCATCGCTCACAACCTAATGTCCATCAAGAAATGGGGGCAGGTTGCTCTTTGGACATGTGACTTTCACAAGAGATAATGCTGGGAAGTTTGATCAGGATTGTGACAGGCATAATATCCCCCCAAACACACATCTTTTAATAAAATAAATATTTATACCATTTAATTATGTAGACCAGGGAAAAGCAATCTCCATAAATCTTTGGTTTACAACTCACAGTACCCTCTGGTAGCCTTTCCATGTTGGCAGGATGCTGTGCAATTTGTAGTCCAACTACATCTGAAGAGCCAAAGGCTACCCAGCTCTGATGTTGAGATGAGCTTCCACAATAAGTGGTGAGTTTTCTCATTAAGCTAAAGATTACTATTATAACATATAATACATCTCACTGTACCTTTCATATATGTTACATCTCTGTATCTTCCCATATGCTGTTGGTAGTTTTACTTCTATGAAACATTCCCAGGCCTGGACTGGGATTCAAAATAGGCCCTGGCATTTTATGTACACAGAGGCCCAAATAGCACCCCCCAACCATCCCAGCAGCCCCTGTGGTATTTGACAAAACCCACAGTTCGGGCCTGAACACTCCATTCAGGTATTAGTAGCTGCTTTAATTTTCTTCACATCCTACCTGAGGCTTTCTACCCAAGTGTCTCTCTCTTCTTGACTGGGTGCAGAAAGGTGATATGACTGATGATTCCCCTGTACCATTCGCCCATCCCCATGTGTTTTGCATGCTTTGATTGTCTGTCCTTTCCCATGTAGATCAAAGCAGTTCTGGAAAGAGAACAATTCAGGATAAGAAATTAAAAAACAAATGTGAGAACAAAAAGAGGTTGATGTGAGATAAGAAAGAAAAGAACCATTGGTATGTGTTTTCTTGGATCCCTAGAACTCGCATTATGACCAATTAACATGCATAGGGATGCCCACCAAACTCTACCTACTGGTTTCTTAGAATCTTCCACAATTTCCACTGATAAATTTTCCAGGGGAATTATTCCTAGAGGTTCTTTGTCCTAGAGAAAGTAAAGCACAACAAAGCTTAGACAATTTACAAAATATAACCAATCAGCAGAACATCCTTCTCTATGCAATGCCCCCATTCTCACCGTGATACATTCAAAGTAGTACAGGCAATTGTCTTTCAGAATGAACCATCTCTTCTTCCACGTTTTCACACGACCGCCTGCAAAGAGGTAGAACATAGCATGTAAAAAAAATATATAGCAGCTGCTTTTTTGTTAGCAGTTTCCTCTAAATTAAATGTGGACCTCATCTCTCCCCACCAACAAGAAGCTTGGATACTTAGATATATTCCAAGCCTAAAATGAAGTCATCAAGAATAAATGGGCCCCTTGGGACATGGTGACAAAATATATATAAATCTCTTGCAAAGTACCGTCTGTACAATCAATGCCCCGCTTGCTGTAAAATGTCAGCTCCAATTAGACCCTGAAGACTTCTAAGTAATCTTATGTCTATATTCCAAAGCTATAGCTGCACCCTCAGCAACATTTTCCTTTATAAATGCATTATGGCTTCAAAGGAGACATATTGTGTATTGTGTTTTAACCATCTTTAAATATAGAAGGAAAGTGATTATAAAAGTAATGTTTCTGGTATATTTATTAAAAATTTCAGAAAAAACCCTATTGTCCAGTACATCTGTCCCACTTCCTGCTGCCTCCATTCCCAGGCTGTGCAGGGGAGATGGTGGAACTCAGTCCATTGTGCTGTAGGATAGGAACCAATCAGCAACTAGTCAGACCTGAAGCATGTCTTTGCTTGTGTGACTGCAAGATTGTGATTGGCTATACCCTTCCTCCTGTGCTTCTGGCCAGGGCCATTAGCACATATGTATATCTTTATTTATAAAGCGCTACTTATGTATGCAGCGCTGTACAGTAGAATACATTAATACAAACAGGGTGTTAATAAGATAATAGATAAATACAAAGTATAACAATAAATACAAGATAAATACAGCAGCAATAAGTTAAGAGTCGAGGACACAAGAGGATGGAGGTCCCTGCCCCGTAGTGCTTACAATCTATATGGGAGGGTAACTAACAGACACAAATAGGCAAATATAAGTGCTGTAGGTCACAGTGGGTGACACTACAATATAAGTGCCAGGGCCATTAGCACATGTCCAAAACTCAATTGAAACACAGGCAGGGACCAGTGAGGACCTACAGGGAGCTCCATTTCTAAAGAAAATATTCATTTTTAGCCCAAAACCAGCACTATATATTATTCAACGTTGCCTAAATGATTAGGGGTATTCACTTATCCTATATGTTTCCTTTCAATACGACTCTAGCCCAGAGAAGTAGACAAACATTCATGCTAACTAAGCAGGTAACACTTCATGGCCATGTTATATATGTAACTAGGCAGAAATGTAGTTTTATTTCATTCAGAAGTTGACAAATATGCATTACAGTACTAAAAGCCCCCATTTACCTTCCCCGTTTTCTTTCCCGTTTCTTTCACAAGAGAAAGTGGAGTATTTTTAATATTTTCTTGCTAGAGTTTCTCTTGTGTGTATTTTATGAACCATTACAATATCCCATTTTGTGCATGCTCTAATTAGTTTATATCTCTGGGGTTTAAACGAAACAAAATTTTATTCAGATCATGTGAGAAAAATGTACTTATTAAGGCATGGTTAGTTCCTGGGGAAATGTAGTCTGTTGCAGATTTTGGCAGCGTTAATGAATTATTGTCTCTATGTATGGTACAGTGATTCAAATAAGAAAAGAAAACCCAGGGGTTTTTCTAATTTATGAAACACGATAATGCAGTCTATATAGTATATTCATGGCTTCATTGGTTATATTGAGCTAATACCTTACTGATAAATATACCTCTAAAAGCACTGCAATATTTAATTACTAAACCAGCTCACTGCAATGACAACTGCACCCTGGACTGCTGCCTTGTAGTGCAGAAGATTAGGGGTTTGGAGTATAAACCTAAAGTGCACTTTATAATAACAGCAGACCAATGTAACTGGGGCAGTACCCTGTTACTGTAGGGGGGCTGGAGGAGAGGGGGCATGTTAAGCATCAGAAGAGTCATAGTTTGCAGGTGCACATGCTAACTGGGGGAACAGGTTGCTACCGGTTTCACCCCCATGTATGTAATGGGAGTCCAGGACAGGAATTTACCTCCCTAATCCAAAGCATTAGTCCTCTACAATACTCATGACAATTTTTAAAAATGTGGGTACTCTGGGCCCCTTATATTTCTTCCCATGGTCTAAAATTTTATTTCCTCTCTATTTCACTGTTATTTTGTACCCTAAATGCCTCCTTTCTGTGTTATGGTATTGTTTCTACATACTTCTTATACTACTTAAGCCCAGGACTGACTTCATTCTTATGAGCTTGCTTAGATATCCTTTCCTTATGGGATTGGGATTTTCCACCATGACCACCTTCTGTCTGTCTTTATCACTTAAACTTACTTGGCAGTTTACAAATAAAAATAAATTCCTTATTTATTGAAACTCTGTATAGTTTCACATAGAGTATCTATTGGTCCAAGAATGCTAAGTTTTCCTCTGGTCCCTGCAATGTTCTTCTTACTAACTTTGGGCATTCTTTTCTTCTGTAGTGTCCTAATTCACGATGCCCGGTAAACGGGTCATTTTTTTCTGCTTTTTAACTTAATTGTATTCGTTTTGGGAGAAAACAAAAATACAATTCTCATTACATGAGCTAAAGTAAACAAAGGTATTTGTATAATGATTAGTTGATTCTCATCTAATGCTGGAGATTTCCTGCAGAATTGCAATCTGTAGCTGATATTTACAATTCAGGGAGCTAAATTAGGCTACCCACAGAATTTACCAGGGAGGGAGTAAAAGAAACTGAGGCTATAAGAAGTGGGGGAAATAAAACAGAACTGTATATAAATGGCATGTTCACTTATCTATTTCTTTTGCTTATAAGTTAACAGTCAAGGGGAAATTATAGTGGGTCCACTACTGGGCCATCTAATCAAACGCCTGGGGGTTGGGCCAAGCCAAACCTTGAAAATATTATTTCCTCTGTTCTGCCTTCTGCCTCTAGGTGGTGCATTGAATGAAAACTAGCCACAAAGAAGACTCAAATCCTTGGAGAATGACATTGCTATAAAGGCTTCTAATACTGAGAGCATTCTTATAATTTGGGAGACTTCCAACCAGTGGGGTTGTGTGCTGCAGGGCTAGTTGTTGCTTATCAGTGTAATGATAGGGTTGCTGCTTAACAGCATTGCCAGGGTCTATCTGCTCTTACACATTCTCTTTCCCTATCCCCAGTATCACTGCATACTTTGGCACTGGTTTCACACATTTCTGTATATTAACACTGTACATAATGTAATTCTGTAAAAGTCTCGCTAAAATTAACTCTTCCACTGCTACTTGTGCATCACAGCATTTTCCTTATATACATATGTTATGAGGGCATGGGAAAAGGCAGGTATAAAGCTCACCTGTTTTAAGAAGCCATCCTTCCCGCTGTGGCTTATGAAACGCATGGGCAAGCTCCCAGGCATCCTCCTCTTCAGGGATTTGGAAAGATTCTTTCTTTAAACTTTCGTACATTTCCTGTATTGGAGAAAATATAGAACAGATGGCATGTAGGGATTTGTTTAGCTCACTCACACAAATGCCAGCGAAAAAGAAAAGGGTTTTCCCATAGGGAGAGGAAAGAAGTCAAGCTTGTAGATACAGTAAAATACCAAAAACAATGCAGCATGGCACTCATGTCACCTCTATCATTAACTTGGGTTTGATGTGCTCATCAGTATCAGTGCCCCAAATGATAACTTACAGAAATAAAAATTATAACAAGCCCACCCTCACCCTTTAAACAATGTCAGGCATACCTTGAGACCAGAAAGGGGCACAACTTTGACAATAAATGTCAATCAACAATAAACAAAAACTGTTGATTTAACCATTTTGAAGCATTACATTGAAGAGAAAGCATCACCAGACTGTTTGGGCCAAAAAATTCACAGGAAATTTCCTCGTTTCGCCATTGGCGGATTGTTTCGCAAAACGGATGAAAAAAGTCCAAAAATTGTCGCCCGCGTCAAAAGAATAGTTGCATGTCAAAAAAGAATAGCCGCGGGCGTCAAAAGAATAGTCGCGCGACAAAAGAATAGCAGCGGGTGACAAAAGAATAACCGCATAACAACAGAATAGCCGCGGGCGATAAAACAATAGTCGCGCTACAAAAGAATAGCCGCAGGTGTCAAAAGAATAGCCGCACGACAAATGAATAGCCGCGGGCCGACAAAAGAACAGCTGCGGGCAACAAAAAAGATTCGCAAATTTTTCAGCTAAGTGAATCGCTCATCACTAGTCACCAGACATGATAGGCACCCTGGTGCATTCATATGGGCAAGTAAGATTAGATAAGCCTTACTCAGAACCCTGCCGGAACCAATAAACCAGAAAGTACGAAACACAGACTCCTAATTAGAAATAACAGCTCCGCGACAAGCATTCCCCCCACTGCCCCACAGCTGTGACTAAAATATGCCCTCTATAACCCAGTAGGTGTGCTGAACATCCCAGAACTGAATGCACATTCCTGGTGCAAATCAATAAATGGGGGGTAGTCAATATTGGAATATTTTCCAAGAGGTGCTGCCAGTTTTAGGCTACTAGAAATGCAGCTAAAACTAAATTTTGGGTAGCCTCAAGACAACGGTTGACTTTGTTTTAACCTGCTCTGGGGAAGAATATATGGGATTATATATGTGTTCAGGACACATGGCAAATCTATAAAACTGGTAGACAAACTGCCACAATATACATGGGCCAATTTCAGCTGCCAATATCAGTCCTTTAGACCAATTTGGCAGCTTATCTACTCATGTATGGGCAATATGGACAGGCCTCCCTGACTGACATCTGGTCTGAAATTGGTCAGATCTAGAATGGGCAGGTTTGTTTTTTCGGTCAGATCAGGGACCGCATCGGCTCGTTGATGCAGCCCTCCTTCCGACTGTGCCTATGCCTACCATTTTCATTTGATAGTTTGACCAGTAGGTGGGCGTATTTGGCGAGGTCACTAAGTGAGCGGATCTTACAGTGTATGGCCACCTTTAGGGTCACACTAAAGGTGGCCATACACAGGCAGATTTTAGACCAATTCACCAGTTTATCTGCCGTGTATGGGCACCCAGACAGGCCTACCTGACTGAGATCTGGCCTAAAATTGGGCAAATCTCCATTGGGTAGGTTTGATTTTCCGTTAAATCACAGACTGTATTAGCACATATATATATACACACTGTTACTATTTAGTAGGCTAAAGAATTTGCAGCAGCTTCAGGGATTATTGCAGGTTTTTTTTTTTAAATTGTTTTAAACTGACAATTTTTATTGGTTTTATTATCAATTTTACATTTAGCAGACTGCTTTGCGCAGTTTTCTGCTTCGGCAAATCAATTGTTAAATGAAGTTATAAATGGAAAGATAGAGATAAGAAAGAAGGGGGGATCTTTTCTCTTATTGATTGCACATGGAGACATAGATTAGAAATAGTATTTTATATCATTTGTGCTAGATGAAATTGTATAATATTTTGAGACTATAATATATTGGGGACACATCGTATTAAGTTTTAATTAATTCTATGGTGATTTGTTATGCAAATGGTAATTAGTTGCATTAATGGGATAATTAGCAAATTAATTGTATAAAGGGACAGATGAGTTAATAGAGCAGATGTTATTAAGAAGCACCATTATTACTGGTGTGAATATAGCCCACCCAGTCCAAATCCAACTCCTGAAACAGAATAACAGGGCTGGAGGGTGGAATGCTGCACCTCATGTTGGCTACCATGGGGTGTCTCCTTCCTGTTACCCCCTTTTCTTACCAGGTGGCCACACCTACCTACCAGCACCTTAACTTTAAATTCCATAGTCTTCCTAATCTTCCTTCCTATCCTACAACCCCTTCATGTGTGATTGTTATTGCTCCATCCACCCTATAGTTGGATTAAAGGTGGTTAAATTACATTTTTAGTTCCTATGCTGCCCCTGCGAATAATTAGTAACTCTTCTGGGAATTTCGAGTCTTTTTAACATTGCTCTTCTTTGCATTAAACTTAGGAGAGTTTTCCACATTCCCTAACCCACAGCCCAATGAAAGCCACCACCCCAGGGCAACCACTGTCCCTACAGCGTGCAAGTATCAAGTACTCAGTGTGTTTTATGTCTGTCTAAAAACTGAACTGAAAAAGACTGTGAATCAATACAAGTCTTACAATTGCCAGGAAATCCTTTAAGAAAAAAGGTAAAAAAAAAGCAAATCCAATCACTTGCATGCTGTGCCGCTTTAGTCAGTGTAATGTTAAGCCTCTCAGGGTCATTTATTCATAGTTTTCCTTTAACATCTGATGGCCATAAATGTTGATTTTTGACATTATACACTCGTTTTGCTTTCAGCCGAAATCACTGACTTTGTACAGTAGTTATTACACTGACACATTTACAAACCCTGGGCAATTTTGCACCAATGCAGTATTCTGTTTTAATCTATCTATCTATCTATCATCTATCTATCATCTATCTACAGTATCTATCTATCTATCTATCTATCTATCTATCTATCTATCATCTATCTATCTATCTATCATCTATCTACAGTATCTATCTATCTATCTATCTATCTATCTATCTATCTATCTCTCTATCTATCATCTATCTACAGTATCTATCTATCATCTATCTATCTATCTATCTATCTATCTATCTATCTTTGTTTATATATAATATGGGCCTTACATCAAATCATTGTAGGGATCCCCTAAACATTGGGAAAAAGATAAGATATTTTCATTAACATATACATAAACTGCTTATCACACACTACCCACTGGGCAGGGCCACCCTATACCTCCTGGGCCCCCAGCAGTCACAGGGTCTGCTACCTCTACAATTAGGCTCTGGGGAACCCATGTTCAGACACCATGTTACAATCCAGAGCCAGTGGTAACAGGATAGTATATAATAAATAAGATATAATTGGGCATTTCTAGTTAATTGCTCTCTTCCTTTTCCATGCTGCCCAAAACAATCTACCGTCATCAACATGCTTTATATAAGCTGTATAAGTGCTAAATGGTTCCCGATAATTAATGTAACCAAATAAAAAATGATGAATGAGTTCAACAGCTCACTAAACACTAGGGTAGAGCATAAATTCCCTCAATAAAGTTCTCTGCTATGAAATCATATATCACTGGATTGGGCAAGGACAGCACACCTGGGTGCAATGACGCTCGGCTTAAAATACGACATGTTCATATATCTGTCAGAGCCCGAAACTATCAGTGCTATTGTCAAAGACCTTGACTCCTCTGTTTATTTGGTACTTAGATAACTCTCCTTCAGGGCCTCGTCTGTCTTGATAGTCACAATGTGGCTTCCTCTTGGTTCACCTGTTAATGTATCTCAAAGCTTATTTTTATGTTCTGTGGTGAAATGGCTTTACTTCCTGTTCATGTCTCTTTATAGCTCCATGTTCCTAAGCAAATAAAACATGATTTTAGCTTGAGCTGTTATTGGTTTCAGCTTGGTAATCTAATTACAGAGGTTGCTCTACTTTCAATTCAGATCAAAACAGTTTTCTTGGTTCTGCCTCTGTGGCCATCTATAGTGTGAGAAGTAGCCACAAATAACTGTATCATTCCTTGGTTTGTTTTATAATTTTATTATTGCACTTAATGGGACTGATGACAGTAGGACCTGGGATGAGAGAAGTGAAGTCCCCAAGCAATGCACATACTGTTCAGCTGGAACTGAGCCAGCAGAAAGCGCGTGTGAAAGGAAAAGCCATTACTTACGGCACATATAACTGCTGTATGTAGGAAGAGGTAAAGCAGCATTATAAAGTAAAGCAAACTATGAGCATACTTTTTCTTTGGTCACTTTAGCTCCCTTTTAAAAACTAGGGCTTTCCTTACCAAAGATATAGCAACTTTCTCATTTCTGCCTCCAAAATTGTTCTATTACACTAAACCTTTTGCACTCATTGGGTTTTGGGTTACCCAGTTAACCATCTGTAGGGACCCACAGGGTTAAGCTCCCTATGGTGTTATCCCTTATCTAATCTTATTTGTACTGTTATATGGCAGAGCCCTCTATACTCAGGCTACAGCTGAAACACTATCCCTAATAGGTTTAGTCCAGGTTGACCACTCCCCTTGGCAGACTATATAGTGTCTTGCACAAGGAAGTGTCTTCCTCTCTGGCTGCTGTTGTCTCAGGCTTCACGTCATTGAGCCTGGAGGCATAAGGCCCCAGTAAAGAGAACCATCTTTATACTAAAGTCAGGGACAGGGCCCCGTGAATGAGAACAAGCCAGCACAGTCAGTCTTACTTAATAGCACCCTCTAGGAGTGGTGAGTTCAGATAGCTTAATAGCCCCAACCAGGAGTTGTTAAAGGGTTTAGCCTACCCCGGCTCTGTTGTCGTTCTTTAGGGACCGATTTATTAGACGCCAGGTACCAGGTTAGGAGCTCTCCCCTGGACCACAGTCGGCCGGAACACTCCCTACTGAAAGGTCTTCATCTCAGGTATCAGCTAATCCTCTGTGCATCCTCCAAGTGGGATATTCTGTTCCTAAAGTGTCACACCAACTACTATCCATTGTGACATAATCCTATACTGCTGTGTATGTGAGTATAATCCCTGCTGCGCTATTTAAGTTGTGCCTTGTCCAATAAATCTGTACTATAGTTCATCAGCAAGAACCTTTCTGGCGTCCATTATTCTATCTGCACCACACAAGCTCTATCTATAGTTGTAGTTCAACTACACCCTCAGCTCCATTAATACCTCCCATATAGTGGAGGCCCACTCCTGTGCATTAAGGTCACATGTAACACATGCTCTATAACCATTACTAGCCTGGGTTTTACCATATATAAGCCAAACAAGTGTTACACATCTCTTACAATCTAATGTTAATAACACACCTACTATAGAAACTCTAGCTGTAACTCATCTGGTTTTCTCCCCGATTTGAACTTTTTTGGAGCCTACACCACCTTAGGCTCTGGACACTAAACCAACATTGTTACTTAGTGAAAATATAGATCCACCCCAAATGTAATATCCTTGAGGAGACACCTGACCTGCCTGTACTATAAAGGCCTATAACTTGCCAACAGGATCAGACATGATATCTAGCCAACAGAGGCTTGACTAGAAGTTACTTGGCCCCTTGGGTATGGCTCTCTTTTATAAATAGATCCTGGAACTGCTTATCTGTCTGTGCACCTATATTTTCTGGATCCCTCAAAAGTTGCAGGTCAAATATTTTCTACAATGGTGTTTTTTAGACTTTTTCAGTTCCTAGGAGATTCAACGACTGGTCAGTACACCCCCCCCCCCCCAGATAAGGTTAAAAATGACAGAAAACTTTGATGTAATAGTAATTCAGCCATAGTTTTAAAAGATCTCATTCTACCGGATCTTTAGGGTGGGCTTTCAGGTGTATCTAGAACAATAAAGTTTTCACCTTAGATCTCACTGTAGGTGGCCTTCAGGCTGAGCCCATCCAGCCACTGCTCCAAGTTTCCCCAGAGCAGCCAGAACCACAGTTATAGTTATGCCATTGCTAGCAAACATCAACAGGTTGGTTTCTGACCCACTAGCGGCACTATTAGCACCCTGTCCTTGTTTTTGTCCTCACTGAAGATTTCATTCCATTCCCCCTATTATTTGAAAGAATAAACCTGGTGCTGAATATGACACTGGTTTACATTGGACATCACTGGATTTAAGAACAGATTGTACACGTTACATCTTGTATGGAAGTGTTTCTCTTGAGTGGCAATTATACATTTAGCTGGATAACTAGTGTACATTGCACACAGACATGTAAAACACTAAGCAGAATTGTGCACAACCCACTTAGTTCCTGCCTTAGTACAGAAACCACTATAAACCAGAACAACCTCAATTATAACACCCTTCCTATCAGATTCTAATTTGGTACAAGTGGCACACATCATGTTTTACAGAAGGCACATCAAAGCTACACCCTTTTACCACAAGTAAATCAGATGAAGGCAACACAGTGACTTGTTCTCAAATGTTTTCCTAGAACACATACGTTTTGTGTGCACATACTGAATTGTGTCTGTGCAAAATTTGATGAGCATTTGTGTCATAACATCTCTAAGACAACATAGCATTACTAAAGTGAGCAGATTTTTGCCCAATTTGGCCACCTATGTGCACCAGTCAGCTCTTGGCCACATCCATGACACAGCGAGGTGCTTGGACAACAGGTCTTTATGGACCCCTTGCTTGTATTCTTTTAATTATGGAAGCTGTTCTGAAAGGGAAAACATATTAGACCCTGCAAGCCCCCCCTTTAGATCAGAGGAACTGAACTTTCAAGTGAAGCAGCGTAGGGGGCTCTTCACAGTGAGAGCAGTGAGGACAAAAAAAAATCGTGCAACAAATACGTTTCACAAATTTTATGGCGAAGAGAAACGGGATAGATTCGCTCATCACTACTGGTTATAACTGAACTGAGCTTTTAAAGCATTCATTAGTTCTCATGGTCTTGTTCACATTACCTTTGCTTAAAAGTTGAAGTGCCATGTCCTTTATGAGCCATCAACAGTTTGTTTGAGCTAAACCGTTGTGGTACCAGATTCTGGTAACGGTGGCTGCTCTATATACCAGGGAACATATATCATTAAACATATTTACTTTTTAAGCATTACCTAAAAATCTTTTTCGTTTTTAGTGGACCCCCACTCTCAGTCAACATGTTTTCACTGTTGATAGATGTAAATGTTGTGTTGAAATTGCTCTTTATAAGTAAAGCAATCAATTCCTCTTTGCTAATTTTTTTTGTCTTCTTAATGATTGCTAAACCACTGTTGTAATATTTATAGGATGTGCTTTCCTGGTTACATTGTAACCTAAGGAAGAAACTTGCCACAACATTAAATTGTCATGTAGCTCATTTAAAAACATGCTGCTAATAAATGGGATGGCAATCATTATTAGGGCAATTAAAATCCTTATGATTAAGATGTGCAGATGGCCAGATGATGATCAGGCAGGCTTATCCTGTCGGATAGAGAGAGAATCTTATGGTGTATGGCTACCTTTACAGTCTTGTTCGTTTGCAATATGAACTGGCCCCCCTCCTAAAAGAGGAAGCAGTAATACTACAGGTATAGGACCCGTTATCCAGAATGCTCGGGACCAAGGGTATTCCAGATAAGGGGTCTTTCTGTAATTTGGATCTCCATACCTTAAGTCTACTAAAAAATCAATTAAATATTAATTAAACCCAGTAGGATTGTTTTGCATCCAATAAGGATTCATTATATCTTAGTTGGGATCAATTACAAGGTTCTGTTTTATTATTACAGAGAAAAAGGAAATCAGTTTTAAAATTCTGAGTTATTCGATTAAAATGGAGTCTATGGGATACGGTCATTCCGTAATTCGGAGCTTTCTGGATAACAGGTTTCCAGATAAGGGATCCCATACCTGTACTACCATTAAAAACTTACATACTGTGAAATGTTATACCCATTTGTCTACCGCATTATCTTCCTTAATATTCGGTTTCAAATCATTTAACATGCCATCTCTTTTTCTAATTACATGGCCCCTACAAAATATGATATAGTTTTAATATTTATTTTGTTCAGTCAAATGATTTATTTAACTATTTTTCAGCAGGAAATAAAATGACTGAGTAAAGCAGAGTCTTCTGTTGATTTTCTGCTCTAGTAACTTTTATGATAGCTGACTGGGCGGCCAAACAGAACACAAAACTACTAATACCAAAAAATGTAATCAAAACTGCTCAAAAAAGCTCTCTCAGCAGTTATGTGATTTTGTTTCTAGGATTTAGATCCCCTATGATTTTGCATTGATGAACAATTCTGTATCGCAATTAAATATTATATTTGTGACTTACAGTAAGTAGCTGTGGTGGCAGATCCCCACCTGGGTGCACCCCTCGGTGTAAAGACAGGAAGTGCTGTAGGTCGGGCCTCTCCTTAATGCTTGGGTTATGTAGGCTGGTGTTTAGGATAATTAATGAGAAGGACACTATGTAGCAGCTATCTGCCCCATATTGGAAGGAAAAAGAAAACAGAGAAAAACAAAGCATTGTTAGTGAGATAAATTTGAGTTTTAGAAAAACATGCAATGTTCCACAGTCAGGGAAAAGGTTAAAAAGATTTCCCTGCCAGAAAAGCGGAACTTAGAGGCTTACGTGTTGTCTGGGGATTTAATGACATATCATTGCACAAGACATTAATAAAACATTTACCATTATTTTTATTCATTTCATGTTTAGGTTCCAAAATTGATTTAATGCAATAAGTTTCTTGCTTTGACTTACAGAAATAGGCTCAGTGCAAAGGTACTATCAAGGGCTGCATGTAATGCCTCCACTTGTGGGAATGTTATTATTATTATTATTGCATTCCAGTTAGCATAAAGGAGAACTTGGTCAGCTTCCTTGACAGGAAATTCTTTGAACTCACAGCTAAACCACAGCATCACTTCCTCAATCAGTCGTTACACTTGCTCTGTGTGATAGCGGCTTTGCATAAAAAATAGGCATTGATATAAAATAGGTTCTGTGTCTGGTTCTGAGTCTAAAGCATCTAAAGCATCTTGCCTGTAAAAATTGGCTAATGTATATTTGCAATTAAATATACACATCCAATAATAATGTTGTGGAAATGGGAAGAAATGGCACTGTATATGCAATGGCTACTTCCCTATCTTCACTCTATAAAAAACAACTTACATCATTCTCACAGACTGAATTTACCCCTGCCCCCCCATCCTCTATCTTGCTTATCTTCCCACAATTGAAAAAATAACTTGTACAGTTCCTTTCCCACTCTTATTGTATACACCATTCACTATTTCAGTGCCTTTCCCACCTCCAGTAAGGCAGAGAGCACCAATGGTGGGTAAAATCCAAACAGATCAAAAAGGAGGAGGTTTAGGAGTGGTTATCGATTTGGGCTTTATTGAATTTGATCAACTGTGGCTGCTATCAACAAATGTGTATATTTAATTTCTCACTGTGTGTGTTTGATTCAATAATTTATAGACCGTTACAGAGGAGGCTGAAAGGCAAATTATAGCTGTTGGGTGTAATGGAATCAACGGTAGGCTGTGGGCAAATAGGAAGCATCCTTCCTGCTGTCCTTCATGCAAATCAAACACTTTAACACCATTAAGTTGGATAACTAAAGTCACAAATTTGTTTATCTTTATACCTGTAGACTGAAAAGTTCCTGGGTTACACTGACAGTAGTGAGCTGAAAACGATTCCATCATCCGATCAATTTTTTGAGCTTCTCCTGGGAGTCGGAAACTACCCAGGAACTGCCTGCGGAGGGATAAGAACAGGGGGACTCTTAAGTATCGCAAAGGCTTAAGATATATGTGTCACTTAATGATTTTTAGGGCATAATTGGCAGAAAACAGAAATCCAGTTTCCATTAACAACATTGTTATACTGTACACAACAGTAATTTGTAGGCTGTCTGCTTCTATTGCTGTCATAATGCAAAGCTTATTATCAGGCTGCATACTCCCCTTAGCTACCTATGCTGCCTATACTTCAGTTTTTAATGTTAGGGTAAAAATTTACGTTTAACACCCAAAAAAATATTCTGACCCATCCCACAAAGAGCTTCTCTAGGGAGAGGGATATTCTCTCTTCTAATTCAAGTCTAATGAACTAAATACTGATGACTTTAAGTGGCCTATGGATGAGGTGGGTGTTATTACAGTTAGGAATAGAATCCTCTCACTTTTCGATGCTAGCTATAACTATAAATACTGTATATTAAGACTCATTTAAGAATGCAAATGTACAAAGTACATGCAAGGAGTTAGCTTGGATACAAAATTGAGGATGAATTGATGCAATGCTTCTTTGCACCTATGGTAAGCGCTAATGGACCCCTTCACCCTTTACGTGCAAGCACACATACTGATGCAAGGGAAACCTTTTCTATTACAACACAAATACTGAGGAAATAGAATGAGTCACAACTTGACTTTGGGCTAAAAACTAATTTCCACCCTAAACAAGTTGCACTGAACGTCCTCCAACAAAAACACTGGAATCTGGTGATATTCAGGGAGACCAACACAGTGTCAGTGCAATTCATTTAAGCGCACTCACACTGTGTTGGTCTCCCTGACAAAAGTTCCAGTATGGAACTGAAACATTGGATTAAATAAAAACCTTAAAAGAAGTTCCTGTTGACATGTGTTCCTGTTGATCCTTGCTTCTTCAAATCATGTAAATCTAGAGTGCCGTCATTCTCTACATTTGTATTTATATAAAAGGAACAGTTCAGTGTAAAAATGAAACTAGGTAAAATGGATAGACTGCGCAAAATAAAAAATGTTTGTTAAATAGTAAGGCAAAAATGTAATCTATAAAGTCTTGAGTGGGCAGATGTATAACATAATAGCCAGAACTCTACTTCCTGCTTTCAGCTCTCTAACCTCTTAGTTGGTCAGTGACTTTAGGGGGGGGGCACATGGGACATACCTGTTCAGTTAGCTTGTGAGCACAGAGGTCAGATTCACACTAACAGTTATGTCACATATGGCCCCCCTACAAGTCACTGATTGGTTACTGACTGCTAACAGCTTAGAGAGTTGTAAAGGAGGAAGTAGTTTTCTGGCTATTATGTTAGACATCTGTCCCCTCCATTCTTTATAGATTACATTTTTGCCTAACTAACTATACTGAAACAATTTTTTATTTTGTGCAGTCCATCTATTGTGCCCTTTTTCATGTTTACCCTGAACTGCTCCTTTAAAGAATCCCATTGCTATATAAGGGCTTAAGGCTGAAGGCTGAATGCTTTTATTCAGGTCATGGAACTCCAAGGTGATTCAGAGAGTCATGTGACAAATTACATTACTAAGCATGAATTATCACTGATAACATCACTAAACACCTTTGTTAAGGATATAATTCCAAGGATATTCATGGCTATTGTGTGTTATGCGACTATACAATCCAGTTTGGTGAGCTAATGGTTTATAGACCTGCTCAAATTTTTAGAATTAAGGGGGAAATCAGTTTAGCCCAACCACACCCCTAGGAGATCTACAGAACAATTTCTGTCCAAATAATACTGATATATTTATGTACAGGTATGCACCAGTACTGCGCAGCACATTAGTTAAACATCATCAACTAAATCGTGGTCTTTTTATTCTGTTTCAGAAGGTTTTTAGTTTTCCTTACCTAAGAGCCTCCACCAGATTGAGTTTAGTGAAGCTGTGGCAATCTACAAAAGCTTGGAGAACCTGAATATTAAACACATCCCTGGAATGAGAGAAACGTTAAGAGAGAGAGTCAACACAAGGAATAAATGGACAATGAGATATCAGGACACAATTTTTTAATTGTTTCATATAATTAACACATGGGAATAAAAGTAACAAGAATCTATAGAATGTTCTTGTTATACAGGCATGGGATCTCTTATCTGGAAACCTACAGTGATATCAAGAAAGCTTCAAATTATAGGAAGCCAATCAATTTTAAGCAACTATTTTTATTTTTTTCAGTTTTTCAATTACCTGTATTTCCCTTCTCTCTGTAATAATTAAGCAAGATCTTGTACTAAATAAGCTGAAAAAATACATATTGGTCGCAAAAACATCCTTTTGGGTTTATTTCATGTTTAAATGTTTAGTAGGCTTAAGGTATGGCTACCCAAATTACAGAAAAATCCCTTATCCAGAAAACTTGGATAATGGCAGTTAATTAACAACATTTTTTGCAAACATTTGGTAAGGTTATAAAATACAAGGTACAAAATTTACTATGGTGTGTATTACCTATATAAACCAATCAGAAGGTAGCATTTACTGATCACCTGTTATAAAGCAAACATCCCATTGGTTGCTATAGGTTACTGTACTTGGTCAAAAGTTTTGGCTAAAGTTTTGAAACCTGGAACAACATAATACCTGGCATCGCATTAACCCTTGTGAGAAACAATTTTAGGGCAACAGATCATGCCTAATGCTCACAGACAGAAGGTTCAGAATTTCGTATTTGTTAAAAGGGTGGTGGATGAAGTAACAGAAGTCACATGTGTGTGTAATTTACTTGTGTTAAGAAGGTATTTGAGTAACCAATGACAAAAGGCAATAATAGTTTATTCTCAAAGATAAGCAATTTGTTAAAATAATTAGCTTTTTGCTCATGTTTTCCACAATCAGTTGAGTTTCTATAGGGAGGCAGTTGAAAGTAGAAGCTTAAAAAGATGATGAATTGCATATGTATAACTAGTTCAGAGCTTGTTTACATACACTATAATACACTTTATAATGGCACACATTTATTAAACAAATGGCAATTGTGTCCCTCTAGGAATTTCACTTTTCCCTTGACAAAGATGCATTTCTATTAGAGTTATTTTACCCTGCACAGAAATGTAACTGAGTAGGCATTTTACACTTTATACCTGGATCTTTATAATAAAGCAATTATTTTAGCCTTAATAGATTTGATTTTGTGAGCAACAGCAATGCTACTCTGTCTGAAAGACCCCAGGCTCCCATTGTTTTCATTTACACAACGGTTGAAAGACTTATCAAGCAGAATAGTAAAAGGAGAATAAAGGTTAATGAGAGGAGAAATATGGTGCTTTTACAAAAGAACTTAAATGCACAATTACAGGAAAGCTCAATCTTTATGCCACTTAGTTACCAGTGTGTCCCTAGCCTTATGTAACTATAATCATAAAGGGCTAATAGAAACTGTGTGAAAACTAAATGGGACCCCAAAAGAGAGAAAGTGCAGCGAATGGGACATAGTTTGTTTATCGATTCTGACCTTTCTCCTAGGTACTCCCCTATTGCTGTTTTGCTGAGCCCCTCTCCATGGAACAGGAAGCTGGCGATGTGGCTGGGATCCTTCTCCACAAATTTTTTCTCAATCAGCAATTGAATACCCTAAAACAGCCAATTCGACAGAAATTTGCAAGACAGGGGTTACATATACATTCTAGTTGTTACATGTGCATTTTTTTCTCGCAACTTTGCCATATGCAATGGAAGGCAGAGTTCCTGTACCATGTTCTATGCAAAGGCCTTCCACTAGATTGCGGATCTTTGGGCAAGGTGCAAAGTGTAAAGTGTGTTTTTCTTTTCTTTTTGCACTTCTTTCCCCAAACTCATGCAGGTTTTGCACTTTAGCTGCAACTCTTTGCACTCACCAAAGTACTCTGTTCTGTTGGCAGAGCTTGCTGGTGTTGCAAATAAATAGGTATGGGTGGTAGGTGTGATGTAGGCATTCCCTATCCTGCCATTAACTTTGGTGTCATTTAGACATGGAAGTTATGGAGAGCAGGGCAGAGGAGCCCTTTACTTGCTGTCTGCCAATAGTGCAGAGTGCTTCAATCCCCTGGACAGAACCAAAGTGTAATTGAACACTAAGGGGCAAGATTTACACTCCTACACTTGAATTTAGGTGCTTTAATAGGGGCTTTAATAAGTGAGCTCTATTATTAGTGGGATTTGCTTCTTTTTAGCCACAAGAGTGTTAGTGAAGTTGGACACTGTTAGGGATCAGGCTTAGCTTATCCCATGGATGTTAGGTTCGGTTGAGGCCAGGTCACGTGTTTCCACTCCCATCTCAGCAAACCTATTCTGTATGGACCTCAGTTAAGGCATGGGGGAATTAGCCTTCTAAAACAGGAAAGTGGCTTCTTTAAATTGCTGCCACAAAGAATAAAGCACAGATTTGATGAGAATGCCATTGTTCTAACGTTCTACCCAAACCATGGAAAACAGCCCCAAACTATTACCCCTACCCTGCTGTCAGTATTAAGCATTCAGTCAGGTGCAGTTCTCCTGGAAAACCCCAAACTTTTCTGTCAGACTCCCAGATTGTGAAATGCCATTTATCACTCAAGAAGACAGATTTCCACTACTCCAAGGCCCAATTGTGGAGACCTTTATACCACTCCAGCTAGTGCTAGATTCGGTTACCTATGGTCACCCATAAAAACCCCATGCTCTCCATGAATTATTTTGCTGACATTTCTTCCGGAGACAGTCAGAACTGAGCATTGAGTGTTCTTGCTGAGGACATATCATTTTATGATATGACTATTTTAGACAGACCAATTCTTTTGGTTAAATATGTGTATAGATGGTAGTGTATAGCTGGTATGCCATCAATACCTTGATGTGTAGCAAATTCCCATAGTTAACACACTTGCACTCCCACCTTTTCTGGAGCCATGTTGAATTTTCTGCAAGCGCTGAGCAATTCATTCTCCCTCTGGGTCTTACGACTGTAAACATAAGAAATGGGGGGGGGGGGGGTGAGTGTGTTATTAATGCTTGACTGCTTATTTTGATTAAGGCCTAATGGGTGATGGAATGGTCTGCACATTGAGACCTTTACTTACCTATTAACCAAGCGTTCAAAATCATCAATATCAGCCACTATATCAGTAATCTCGTTCTGCAGTTCCTGGGATCGAAGGGAAATACAAGGGTTTGATCAGTCAGCGGAAGCAGTGGGAGGTGATTTTAATGAGGAGCTTAAAATGAGAACTGCACGAAGGAAACCGGATGAAGCAGTGAAGGATGAAGGGGAGAATGTGGAATCCTGTCAATTTAGTGAGTGGGGTTTAACGCTTGGATACAGTGTGGGCCAATCAAAAGACATTAAGTAGAAGGAGAATGAGACAACTTGCAGTGGAAAAACGAAATGAGGCATTTTTATTATGGAGGCGAAAAGATTGATGGTACAGGGTTATAATATGGAAGAGCAGTAATAATTATTATCTTCACAGAGTGTAAATTCTGCCGCTTCAGCACTTTTATTTGCAATCAAGTATAAAGAAAATGTAAAATAGCAAGACATCTCATTCTACTCTCCCTTCTGTACAGCAAGGAAACAACAAGCTGAAAGCAAGCGACCATTACACATACAAAGGCAAGGTCTGTCACTCAGCGGCTACCAGGGTCAGACTGGCCACAGAGCAGAATGAAAAGACTGGCACCTTAATATGTTCCAAGAGCTCACTTCTGACAGACTCTGTTTTGATGTTGGGCTGTTCTGTTTGACCTGGTGGATTGTCTGTAAAGATAAAGGCAAAACAATCAGTGTCAGTAGCAGAGTAATACAGTCAACAAAGCCACCTAAACTATGGTCTTTGTTTAAATGTGTCGGAGGGCCAGATAAAATTAAAATGATGATGTCATACTATAAAGTCTATGGAGCCTCTGAACAGACTGGGGGCCTCTGGATGGCTACATCTATCCGACAGGCCCCCAGCTGGACAGCCCTGTTGCTAATAATGACTTTAAAAAATAGGGTTGTCACCTGTTTAGATTTCCAAATTAGGAAATCAGGCCAGGACGTAAATGACATGCCGTTCACACAATCACCAATCACTGTGTCCTAGCTCTGTCCCCTGCCATTCAACTCCGTCCCCTAAACCATCACCAACCTGCCCTGCCTACCGCACAGACTTATCGTATTGAAAAGGTGGCAACCATTGTGAACAGCCATTTACTTAGAGGGGAAAAGGGGGCATCGGTGTAAGGGTCTGCCTGGCATATTACTCCATGTGGGCAGTTTAGAGCTGCAAGAATATTTTTGCTTCTTCATTTGGGCAAAATGGACAGATGAATAAATGTGGTCCTGACTCCAACAGCAGATATGAAGAGGTGGAAGAAGATGATGGTGCTATAACTCGTTGACCATTCACAACACTGTGAATTTTTTAGCACCAAAATTAATGCAGCCCCTATGTTTATTGGTTATTATTATTAGTGTGATTCTCAGTAGGGATGAGCCAAATTGTTATTGCTGGAAAACAGAGCTTTGTGAGTTGAAAAAATGTTTGCAAATTTGCACTAGAATTTCGCCATGTGTGTTTTTCCAAAAATGCTCAGAAAAACATCCCCAAGTACTTGGCGTGAGAAAAAAACGCCCACTGACCTCAATCCATTTGCTGTGAGAAGAAATGGCCATTGACAGTAAAATTTCACCACAATTTCACAATTTTTCTTCAGCTTTGTGAATTTTTCAGCGTAAAGTGTAAAGTGGGAAGAACAGGATCAAATCCCAAAGTTTCCTGATCTGTTTGTAGAACTCCCCATTGCAGTTCAGTACTGTGATTTGTATGTTTCTATTAGTGATGAGCGAATCTTTTGATGTAGGGGACAAATTTTTTGATGCAGGTGACAATTTCTTGATGCAGGCAACAATTTTTTGGCGCACACCTAATTTTTCACCAGTGAATTTTGTCGCCCATTTTGTGAAAAAATCCACCAATGGCAAAACACGGAAATTCGCTGCAAATTCATGTCTGGCGAATTATTTTGCCCATCACTAGTTGCTATCATTATTTCCCCCTAAAAATATGTACATGGGTAAAAGAGGGCATTGGTGCTGGTCACAGGATGGGTAACACAGAGCAGGAACACTGCTATAATACCAAATGTATTGCTTTAGCTAATGTCCTCTGAATATATCTATCTGTATGTATCCCACTACATCATACCTCCCAACATTTGAAAAATGAAATTACCACGCCCCATTTAAAAAAAAAATACTCCTTTTATATAGTTGAAATGGCGGGATCAGACGCAAATGTGCTATACCCTCATACTGTACTACCTAAGGAAAACAATATAGCAACTCCTACATTAAAATACAAATATAGAGAGAAGGCAGTCAGTTGTAAGTGAGTTATAACAATGTACCAGTTTTGCCCCCCCCCAAACACAGTGCCCCCAATGGCCCAATAGACAGTACCACCCATACACAGTGCCTCCATAGAAAGTACCCCCCATACACAATGCCCCCATTGACCGTACCCCCCATACACAATGCCCCCATAGTAAGTCCCCCCATAGACAGTACCCCCCATACACAGTGCCCCCATAGACAGTACCCCCAATGGCCCAATAGACAGTACCCCCCATACACAGTGCCACCATAGACAGTACCCCCTATACACAGTACCCGCAATTGCCCCCATAGACAGTACCCCCCCATACACAGTGCTCCCATAGACAGTACCCCCCAAACACAGTGACTCCATAGAAAGTGCCCCAAAGACAGTACCCCCCATAGAAAGTGTGCCCGATTACGGAAATGCGGGACATTCATTGAACTATCCGGGACAGCGGGATACGCTATAAAAACCAGGACTGTCCCGTGACAGTTGGGGGGTATGCTACATAATTACTTCAACAAATCTGTACACTTGTATCATTGCCATGAAATATAATACACAGTATAAACAACATCCTGCCCCAGAACATACATTCACTGTATATCACATGAAGTGCAAGGCAAATTGCACTAAAGAAAAACCAGAATATGACTTGGAAATACTACAATGTCCCACATAATAGATGGAATAAATGCCAGAGTGTTGTTACTTTGATTTACAGATGGAGCAGACCTTATTGGTCGCACCACTTTTCCTATGGAAACTGCTTGCTGCACGTGCCAGTTGCACTCGCAACTATACTATAGCTGTGGGCACTTGCCTGTTACACACACAGTATAATACTATAGCTTTGGGGACTCACCTGTTACACACACAGTATAATACTATAGCTGTGGGCACTCGCCTGTTACACACACAGTATAATACTATAGCTGTGGGCACTCGCCTGTTACACACACAGTATAATACTATAGCTGTAGGTACTCGCCTGTTACACACACAGTATAATACTATAGCTGTGGGCACTCGCCTGTTACACACACAGTATAATACTATAGCTGTGGGTACTTGACTGTTACACACACAGTATAATACTATAGCTGTGGGCACTCGCCTGTTACACACACAGTATAATACTATAGCTGTGGGCACTCGCCTGTTACACACACAGTATAATACTATAGCTGTGGGCACTCGCCTGTTACACACACAGTATAATACTATAGCTGTGGGCACTCGCCTGTTACACACACAGTATAATACTATAGCTGTGGGCACTCGCCTGTTACACACACAGTATAATACTATAGCTGTGGGCACTCGCCTGTTACACACACAGTATAATACTATAGCTGTGGGTACTCTCTTGTTACACACACAGTATAATACCATAGCTGTGGGCACTCGCCTGTTACACACACAGTATAATACTACAGCTGTGGGTACTCTCCTGTTACACACACAGTATAATACCATAGCTGTGGGCACTCGCCTGTTACACACACAGTATAATACCATAGCTGTGGGCACTCGCCTGTTACACACACAGTATAATACTACAGCTGTGGGTACTCTCCTGTTACACACACAGTATAATACCATAGCTGTGGGTACTTGCCTGTTACACACACAGTATAATACTATAGCTGTGGGTACTCGCCTGTTACACACACAGTATAATACTATAGCTGTGGGCACTCGCCTGTTACACACACAGTATAATACTATAGCTGTGGGCACTCGCCTGTTACACACACAGTATAATACTATAGCTGTGGGTACTTGCCTGTTACACACACAGTATAATACTATAGCTGTGGGTACTCACCTGTTACACACACAGTATAATACTATAGCTGTAGGTACTTGCCTGTTACACACACAGTATAATACTACAGCTGTGGGTACTGACCTGTTAAACACCCGTCTGTGCCAGTTCTCTCAGTTTTTTTGGCCATTCTGTTGCTTTCCTGCACCAGCATTACAAGTCTTGTTCTTTCTTTGCTTCTTAACAACTGGAACTTAGCTATGTCACCCAGCTCTCTTTTGTCCCCTCTTCCTGCCAGTCTCTATGTACATAGTTCCTCTTAGATCACTGTTCCTCTGTTTCCTTCCTACCAGTCTCGGTTCTGGTTCTACTCTGGGGCTCAGTGCTGCTGTCACTATTCTGTTATGCCTCGTTCTTCATCCAGATCCTGATCATTTCTTATTTCACCCCAAATGTTCCTTTGCCAATTCTGGTATTGTTGTTTCCCCCTAGCCCCTAGTAAGTCTCATCCATCTGTGTTTTTCTCTTCAGTCCATTCAGCACAGTCTCTATCAGAACTTATTGTTACAGTTAAAGCTCTGGTGTTGGTCAAGTCCCTACGGACCTCTGCCGACATGTGTCCTTCATAAATCTGCCTCTTGCTACCCACAGAGTAAATATAATCATCAGTTCTTAGTTACACTTTCCTGACACCCCTCAGATTGTTTGTTGTTTGTTTCCTTTGTCGGCTCTCCCTCCTGCTGTTATTATACTGTGGGTGTAACAATATAATGTGCACCCATCTCTAGGTGCTTCACTCCGCCCCCCGTGCAAGTTCCCCTTTTCTCAACCACAAGGCGGGGTCGCAGGTCGTGTTTTTCTATCACATCAAGCTCAAGTGCAACACTGGGGAAGGGAGGTCTGAGGTAAAATGGTGGACATGAAGCTGGGCTGGAGAAGCAGGGGCCCCAAGCTTTCGGTAAAGGCTTGGGCCCTAATCTATGGATGTACAGCTTGTGTGTGTCCCTTAAGCTGCTGTTGAACTGCAAGTCTCAGCATCCTTTAGCTGTGGGTGGGAGACTGCTAGTTGCAGGGCCATAGGTTGGACATTTTTACCCCAAGGGGCCCCTACTTATGGGGATTGTGGGAAATGCTATTTCTGCTGCACCCCGACATCATTCCTCACATAAAGAAGGTTTCCTCGGACATACAGGCCCCCAAACATAGTGAATTGGCTTTTTATAATCTGGAAACGACAGTTCCTTGCAGATAAAGCTATTATCTTATCAGTGTGGGAGAGAAGTTCTACTAATTCTGTGTAACAGCATCAGTCACAGTGGAAAAAGGTCTGCACAACGCATTGCTGCTTAGAGGCACGGAACACTAGCAGGATCACTAGAAATAATATGTATTTCCAAGCAGGGTGCACGTACTATCTATAGCACAATGGACCAGTGCCAAAATCAAAGTCTCCATGGCCTCCATACCAACCTTAAACAAGCTGTACTCCCCCAGATGTCATAAAGCTACAACTCTCAGCACCCCACCCACAGCTCAAAGGAGAACTAACCCCTAAAAAGCAATATGTCTAGAAATGCCATATTTTATATAATAAACTGACTGCACTGGCTTAAAGTTTCAGCATCTCTATAGTAGCCATAATATAGGTTGTTACAGTTGTCCCAGGAGCTCCACATCTTGGAAATTGTTAGAACTGTCAGTGACACTGCACATGCTCAGTGGGCTCTGAGAAGCTGCTGAAAAGCTGAGCTTAGGGGTCGTCGCAAATTATCAAGCAGAAAATAAGGGTCGTCTGTCATATAAACTGATGCCCCAGGGCAAGTTATTCAATTCTGATGCAAATGCCCTGGTTTCAGATCAGTCATGTAATATGAATCTGAATGAATTACTATATTGTGACATTTATATTCTATATATACAGAATACTGTGAGAGGGTACCCCAGCAGCACGGAGGAATCAGCAGAAAAGAAGATGGGGGGCTACTGGGGCATCTTTGGGGGCACAGATCTTCCCTGCTAAAGGGTTGTGGGTGCCTTGGGCTGGTACAGAAGCCCAAAACATAATGTGCAACATTTCTGCCCTCCTTCATTAGTTAGGCTTTAGTTCTCCTTTAAGGCAGTCAGTTCCTGCTCTATCCCATGAAACCATGATAAACCCAGGACCCACACTTACGATATGCTTTTCTGCAAGGAGCTGCTGTGCTGCTAAAGAACTACAATTCCCAGCACAGGCTATCCCTGGCCTTCTATTAGTAACTACACTGCATCAAACAATGACAGATGCTTATGCCCAAACATTCTGCACTGCCATAGTAATGAATATATCCTACTGTATACTTGGGGAGGTGGGGTCGAGAGTTGTGTATTCTCAGGTGTGTTTTTAATCAGTTTAATGTGAATTACAATGTAATAATAAAAAAGTCTTTAAAATTGATTGTCAGTGAAGTTTATATGTAAGTTATACAAGTTTCTTTGAAAGTAACGCAAGTTTTAGCACAAGTTGCGTAAAATTGTGTAAGTAGTAAGTACCCCTTCTCCCCCCCTGATGGCAACCCTGGGCTCAGCAGGACCCTGGAGCTACTGCCACCTCCCGAACAGGCGCTAGCTCCAGGGTTCCAGATGTCATTCAAACAGTGAACACCAGAAATGACGCCAGTCTGACATCACCATGCAATTGTGTCCAATATGTGATGAAATGTGCACACAGTTGCGTTAATTCTGGCAAACTGGATGCAGTTTCATCAGACATACCGCAAATGCGTCAGATGCTTTGCTCCCTTGCCAAACCCTGTAACATTTTATGCTACAAGACAATATTTAATGAATGTACCTACTGGCGTGGCTGTGTGTGTGGGGGGGGTTCTGTTACTTTGTAGCACAGAAGAATGCTAAGGGTTATAATTCTTGCATTCTGTTGTGATGCCCTTCAGTATCAGCTAGAACTATGCATTCAATTCCCAGGCTGTGTTAGAATGGACCTAAGGTAACTGTACAATGAGTCTGTAAAGGAGTGCGCAATAGTCAAGTTATGCTGTCATGCACCGGATCTTGCATCTAGGGGGAATCCTGCCCCTCTGGCTCCACATAGACTCTTTCACCTGATTGCTGTATAGAGCTGCACTATGTCATCATTACAATCTCTCACTGCCTTCTAAGCCAACTGCTTCAGACACAGCCAGCCCTACTTCCCTTGTTTAAATGACTTTTATTTACTTACTGTACATAGTCAGTTCAGAGTACTTACCCTCCCCTCACTGTAGGATCAGCCTGACTTCTACATTGACTCTGACCCAGTATTTGCTATATGACCTTGCTGAAATATATCTGCATGGTTGTTCCATAGCTTCTGCCCATACTGTCATTCAGTCTAAAAGGACTGCATTCTTGTTATATATTTTTTAAAATTTATATCTCATATGGCACAAACAATGCCCAAATGCCTGAGCATCATTGGAGATATACAAACTGACAGACCTGAATTGGCCCAGCTGGTAAAATAAAGAGAACAGAGTTTACTGTAGGAGACATCAATTCTATTAAGGATTTTCTGGAAAGAACAGTTTTACTGTTCAAGGTGAAAATGTGCATCAAATACCCCAACTTACCACTAGATGGCATGTTAGGTCAAGTTAAGCATTGATTTTATTGGCAATGTGCATTAGGCAGATAATAGACTCTGAGACACCTGAAGTGCTGTTGCTATGAATACGATTCTTTGAAAAATGAAACCCTTCAATTCGATTAATCTATAACTGTTATCTCTGATTGTTAAAGAAATCTGTTAAATATCCCACGTAGCTTTATAAACACTTACACTGAGAGCACTGATTATAAAAAGTATTTAAAAAGCCAGTAACACAGCTACATTAAAACAACTGGAAGCTGAGGCCCTGGTTTATCTCAGTGTTTTTCATAGCTGCTTTCAGCCATATTTTACCTGTTATCATAATAAAGCCCACCCAGCCCATTAGATGCAATGAGGTTACTACATATTCATGGGAGAAAACAGATTGTAACAATGCACAGTAATCAAAAAACTAAAACTATTTTGCATACATTTCTGTAATTCTCTTTTTAGCTTGTATTTATCCAACAGAGCTGCTGCACAGCATCCCTATAACATTAAAGCTACCCTCCTCAGAGCATGGTTCCTTGCCTTGGCCACTAGTCCTACTGATGCATCACTGTTGCATGTACAGAGCGCTTCATTTCTTGCAGGGCACAGGGGCCACAGGGCATGCACCTGGCCTCCAACCATCCCATCCATAATAAGCATGGTACTGGGAGGCATCTACAGAAAGCACTAGCCTTCATACCAGCTGCTGTATCTATATGCCTGTATCCATTAGTGCACACCATTTAGATTAGTATAAATAGGGTTGCCATCTGCCATCCAGTCTTGATCCACACAGCAAGGTTTTTCCTAGGGCAGTTCAGGTCAAAATTACCTGCTGGGTTTAGAGATCTGTAACAAAACTCTGCCTCTGGGTCTCCTAATCTGCCGTATGCCCACCATCAATCCACCCAATCCCTGCAACTAAATGCACTTCTGCAGTTATTTTTGCTTTGCCTCTCTCCATTTTTTGATTGTAGAATGTTACTATTATTGAGTGCATCTGGACAAGACTTAGAGGGAAATGTCAGCTCATGGTGAAAATTTTAGACTGCCCACACTCATCTCCCTGCCCTTAAGATCATTACCCAAAGCCCAATAAGCACTTCCTTGCTGCCAGGAATATCACTGCAGAACTGACCAATGAATACTCCACTAACCCCAGACGTGAAAGTAAAGCTGGCCATACACGCACCGATAATATCGTATGAAACCTCATTTCGTACGATATTCGGTGCGTGTATGGCAAGTCGGCGAGTCGACCGGTATCGCAGGAACTGCTGATATCGGTCGACTCGCCGATCTGCCAGGTCAAAAGATTTTGATGGGGCGCCATAGAAGGCGCCTGAGCAAAATCTGCCATCAGGGCTGAATTGGGAGAAGGAGGTAGAAATCCTATTGTTTCTACCTCCTTATCTGCCGTTTCAGCCCTGAAGGTTAGTGGCGGATCTGACGATCTTTCGTGTGACCGATGGTCGCACGAAAGATCGCAGATCGCCACGTGTGTAGCCACCTTAAGATTGATGCAGAAAAGCCCAATGTGCACTTCATTAACCCCAGACATGCCAGTAAGATCTCTGCAGAAATGGCTCCATTTAACCTTAGATATAGTAACATAGTAAGTTAGGTTGGCATCGCTAAATGCCTACTGTGCCTCCGCCCATTCTCACTGGACAAACTGGAAAATTAGAGGAATAACATAGGGTGATGGGAGGCCGGGGGAAGGGGTCCAAAATTAGAACAGTTTATATGTCTGTATTAACCAGGTGACCAGTAAATACTATCAGCTGATTGCATGGTTGCTATAGCTGACTAGACCTATTTTGAATTTTACTTAATTACATAAGCCATGAGAGTTTTTCTTCTCTGGAAAAGATCTTTTTGATGCCAGTGGAGATCCATATGGTTCCAGAGTATCAGCCTTTAAACTCCATGTTGTTACCTTTATTTTCGTTAGTTTTCTGAGCTAGATGCTGCTGTTTATGTATTTATTTATTATTAGCTACCAGGTTTCCAACTGTCCTCCATAGTGGCCTTGCTCCACTCTCCATTACTTTATTGAGAATCAAATTATCATAAATGTTATTTATTCACTTACAAACTCTCCACTGTACTGATTTTGCATACTTACAAACGTTAAGGGGGCCCTGCCCAAAAAAACCTGCGACTTGCCTTTATTTTTATCATATTACCAGAGATGACACCCACAGAGACCTTGCCCACATAAGGGGCCTAGAAATTGAAATGAATGTTGCAGATGCATTCCAAACACACCGCTTTATTTAGAGCCCGACCATTTATGAGGGAGATGGAGAAGGAGAGACGGGCCACTCGGCTGGTGCTGGCACTTGTACACAGCAGTACCTCCTTGTTCATTAGGCAAGGTGGGGGCCCCAAGGTACTAACCAGCCTAGGGCCCCATGTAACCTTATTCAGACTCTGCTCCACAGTTTAACACATTACCAGGCCTCATTGTGCCCTGAACACACTCTTGCTCCACCCAAGCTGGGGTATTAAGGCAGGAGCACTGGATATAGAATGAGGGATTAATGTGGATCAAAG
Source organism: Xenopus tropicalis (assembly GCF_000004195.4). Classification (NCBI taxonomy): domain Eukaryota; kingdom Metazoa; phylum Chordata; class Amphibia; order Anura; family Pipidae; genus Xenopus; species Xenopus tropicalis. The sequence continues at coordinate 123,062,360 of NC_030680.2, forward strand.
TGACATTATCCTGTACCTTATCTGTTTGTATCTATTTGTCCCTTGCAGCCCCCTCCCGTTTATATGACTTTGTCAACACCTTCCACACAGATATTCCTTTTTTTCTGGTTATTTGATCTATGAGCTGAATGTTGTATATATATCAGCGAGCACCACAGCTTCTTTGTAATCAGCTTGAAAAAGGAACTAGAATGTTCTATGATTATCTTAGCCAATAAAGGTATCACCTTTATACCACTTTTGTTATTTTTTATTTCAAAAGGGTTACCCTGTAAACATTTTGACTGGCTAACACGGTACATCACCTTTTCCTGCACTCCAGTCTAGAAATGCCCTTTTTGTGTAGAAATACTAAGCAACTGCTTTTCCACCAAAACCAGACTGGTTTGGATATAACCAATGCAAACATCATGACTGAAGTCACAATTAAAGTGATGGGGGTTGTAATATTATATGTTTGATATAAAGACTTAGTTGCAACTAGGTGTCCAATTGGCCCTGCCAGCATTGTTGGGGAGCCTCTCACTTTTAGAATCACTTCTTTAGAGAAGTGTAAATACGGATTACTTGTTCCACTGATATTTATATAGGGGACCCCGGCAGCGTAACTACTGGGGCAGCAGTGATTGCACCCAGGCCCACTACCCCCAGTAGGGCCCATTGGAGCACACTACAAGAAAACCTAAAGGTGAGAGCAGGTATGTGGTGCATTTCTCAGAAGGGGGCAGACGGGACGGGGGGGGGGGGGGTAAGGACAGTGAAGCGGTAAGATATTATTCATTTCATAGTATCACAGTCCTCACCAGGTAGAAAAGACATTTTTAATCATATCTGACATTCTGTTTTCCTTATGTATAGATTTCATCTTGGATCTCTTGTTATCTTATTCCGCCTTAATTTTTTGCTTATATTTTTTTATCATATTTAAGATGATCTTTTTTTGGTTGGTTGGATTCAGAGTCATGAGCCCAGATGAGTAGTTTGATAGGGAAGCACTGAGAGGAAATGGGGTTATCCCAGGCAAAAGAGTTCCACTTTTTATTTGCATTCCAACGGAAATAGGGGGCCCAGGGCAAAGTTGGGGCCCTCAGTTGGAAAATATAATTACCAGTTCCCCTTCTTTCAGTGATGTATAGAGTTACAGGGAGAGAGGCAGCAGGCAAGGAATCTCCATGATAAATAGGGTAGACAGTTGGGATTGCTCACAGCATGTGAAATTTATCTATTTATCTATCTATCCAACTATCTATCTATCTATCTATCTATCCAACTATCTATCTATCATCTATCTATCTATCTATCTATCTATCCAACTATCTATCTATCTATCTATCCAACTATCTATCTATCTATCTATCTATCTATCTATCATCTATCTATCTATCTATCTATCTATCTATCTATCATCTATCTATCTATCTATCTATCATCTATCTATCTATCTATCTATCATCTATCTATCTATCTATCCAACTATCTAGCTATCTATCATCTATCTATCTATCTATCTATCTATCTATCTATCTAGCTATCTATCTATCCAACTATCTATCTATCTATCATCTATCTATCATCTATCTATCTATCTATCTATCTATCTATCTATCCAACTATCTAGCTATCTATCTATCCAACTATCTAGCTATCTATTATCTATCTATCTATCTATCTATCTATCTATCATCTATCTATCTATCCAACTATCTAGCTATCTATCATCTATCTATCTATCATCTATCTATCTATCTATCATCTATCTATCTATCTATCCAACTATCTATCTATCTATCTATCTATCTATCTATCTATCTATCATCTATCTATCTATCTATCTATCTATCTATCCAACTATCTAGCTATCTATCATCTATCTATCTATCTATCTATCTATCTATCTATCTATATCTATCTATCATCAATCTATCTATCTATCTATCTATCTATCTATCTATCTATCTATCTATCTATCTAATATCCAGTCTGTGGCAGAGGGATCTCAGCAAATGCGCACATGCTAAACGCAGTTTAATGTAAATCAGTAAGACTGGGCAGTGCCGCAATCCTGCCCCGGGTTCAACGCCGGCACTTACAGGAGGGAAACTGACAGAAGGCAGGTTTTTCATATAAGGGGGAAATATAGTGGTGTGATTAATTCTTGTAGCTTAGTATTTATACAAATAATAGATATATTTTCTAGAAAGAGAGAGTATGCAGATTTAAATCTGTAGGTCACATCTCATGGGTGTGTGGGTCTCTCTGTGCCCTAATGGTGTTAACAAAATGTACCTGTCTCTTTAAAGGGGTAGTTCACCTTTGAATTCATGTTTACTATAATTAAGATACATTTTGCAACTGGTTTTCATTTTTTATTTTTTCAACTATTTAGTGTTTTGTTCAGCAGCTTTCCAGGTTGAAATGTCAGCAGCAATCTGATCACTAGGGTCCGATTTACCCTAGCAACCAAGCAGTGTTTTGAATGCGAGACTGGAATATGAATAGCAGAGGGCCTGAATACAAACATCAATAATAAGTAACAAATAGCAAGAAAACGGTAGTCTCACAAAGCCATTGAAATGTTGCCAAGAATAGGATATTTTGTAACATAGTAAAAGTTAAAAGGGTAGTTCACCTTTAAATTAACTTTTGGCATGATATAGACATGAATATTCTAAGATAATTTGCAATTGGTCTTCATTTTTTATTTTTCATGGTTTTTCAGTTATTTAGCTTTCTGCTCAGCAGCTCTTCAGTTTGGTATTACAGCAGCTATAACTGGCTGGGAATGAGAGCAATGTAAGTGGAAGAGGGTCTGCATGGAAACAAATGTCACAATAACAATGTGAACCCCATTTTGAAAGCTGAAAAGAGGCAGAAGAGAAAGGCAAATATTTCAAAAACTATTAAAAATCATCATGAGAACCAATTGCAAATTGGCTAGGAATGTGTCATTCTGGAACATACCAAGTTTACTTAAAGGTGAAGGTTAAGATCATACCACCCAACATTTTAAAAATGGAAAGAGGGACAAAAATAATTTTGACCACACCCATTTTTTTGCTACCATACCCCCTAAATGCCACTCCCATTGGACAGTTTTGGCAGGTTATTTAAAGTTTGAACACATTTCTGGGGGTTTTGGGGTCCTGTTTTATGTGTTATTACAGTTTTGCTGAGAAAGGTGAAATTGGCCTTTAATCTGCGAGTCTCAGTTCCCCCAAGAGACCTGTTTAGCTTATTAGTTACAATTGTATCTCAGTGCGGGGGGGGGCTTGTTAACTTTCTGGGCTCTCTGCCAAAAGCTACTTATTTAATTAAATGTGAGAGACAATGAATCTTAGTGCAGGTGAGGCTCGTTAAGATTTCTGGGCTCTCTGCCAAAAGCTGGAGATCAAATGGGAAGATCAAATGGAGATCAAATGGGAAATCACCTGGACTGTTCCATCGCAGGAATAATGATTATCACTTGGAAACATAGCCACAAACAAACAAACCCCTCCTCTCATCTGATGTTCCGTTACAGTAATTGGAATTACTCATGAACTCACCCCCTGATCAGGTCTGGCATTCTGGGGATTCTGTCAATTGCCGGAAGGCCACTGTATAGGGTTGCCACCTGGCCGGTATTTGACTGGCCAATCACCCCCTAGGGCCGGCACTGGCAATGTACCAGCAATGTACTTGAGGAAATGTTGTAATACCATATAAATCCTTCCCTTTCCGCTGCCGATCACACTGTATAACCACAGGCCGCCCACTTCTTCCGCCTATAACCCCACCCATTTCCAGCTTCCCTTTGTTTTATTTATCAGATATTCAGTATATTAATGGCAAGCCTAATATTTTTCCCTTGCATAAACAGTTCATTTATCCTGTGGGTCCCAGACCAATAAGAGGACTAATTGGTTATCCCGGATAGACATGAAAAACTGATTTCCTTGGTCTACTGAATAAATTCCAGTATCAGCCCCAGCACAAAGCATGGCTGAGGGGTTTAATCCAGTATCTTGACTCTGGGGGTTGCACAAATAAACACAAATAAATTGAAAAGCTGTAAAAAAAGGTGCCAAATGTGCTCTTCATTATTTAAAGTATCAAAATGTCAGAAAAGTGCTCAGGGCAAAACCATTTCAGGACATTCCTCCCCAACATCTTTACCTCATAGAATAAAGGTCCAGTTCTATTACCCTGCCAATAAATGCCATAAGGGCTTGCTGGCAGTATGCCTGCATGATGTGGTGTTATAGTGCCCTCTGCTGGATGTAGCGCAGAACACTAATTATTCATGGAATCTATCAAATTATTAATGGGAAGTCTTTAAACCAATCCTTTGAAAAGAATATATTGCAAAAGCATCTTAACATTTCCAGCGCGCTCCCCCTTTCTCAAATCCCATTTCTGCATATCACAATTGGGGATGTGGTAGGGACTAAAACATTGATGTTATATATTATAACAACTTCTCCACAGCTTACAGACAGCATGCAGGGACTACATAACCCACAATGCAATGCACTGTGATGGTCCTTTGCTTATTGAGATTTTATTTGACTTGTGCAGGGAATTGTGGGACTTGGAGTATGCAGGCTGAAGGCTGAGTCTTAAAGTAGCCAGCCAGATTAGCAGGAGAACAGGGGGCTGGGCTTAGGTAACTGCTCCAAACCATGTTATTACAATTATGTTTACTTTAAGTTCCCCTTTAGGCTATGAGACATGGTGACAGTCCCACTTGTTAGCACTCCTGCAGTCAGAAAATGCACTTCCTGCACTGCATGCAAAGTTTATTTTGCATCAACAAAACCCCAGAAACATGTCATCTGTAACTGCAAGCAGGTCTGCAACACCGATTAGCAATGTACGGCCTTTCTAATGAAGATCATTACATTGCAAGCTGCTAATGTTAAAGGAGCAGTTCACCTTTAGTGTCTTACAGAATGGCCAATTCATAGCAACCTTTCAATTAGTCTTTTTTTAATTTTTTTTTATCATTTTTGAATCATTTGTAGTGACAAGCGAATCTGTCTGCAAGAAAATTTGCAAAACGGCGAAAAAATCACGAAATGCATATGTCGCACAATTTTTTGTGGTCGCCTGCATCTTTTTTGTCACCCAAGTCTATTTTTTGACGTGACCACGCCCAATCTTGACGCAGCCGCACCTTTTTTACGTGGCCGCGTCACAAGAAAATTCCGTGCACCGGATTTTTCCATGGCGAATTTTTATGGAAGTTTCGTGAAACAATTCGTCAATGGTGAAATGCGGAAATTTGCTGCAAATCCATGTCTGGTGTAAAAAATTCGCTCATCACTAATCATTTGCCCTTCCCTTCTGATTGTTTATAGTTTTCAGCTTGCACTTTGAGACTACGATGATATTGTTATTGTTACTTTTTTATTGCTTCTCTTTTTATTCAGGGCTCTCCAGACTTCAGAATCCAGACTTCATTCAAACCACTGCTTGGTTGCTAGGGAAATTAGTACCCTAGCAACCAGATTGCTGCTGAAATTCCAAACTGGAGAGCTGCTGATCAAAAGGTTAAATAATTCAAAAACCACAAGTAATAAAAGACCAACTGCAGATTGTCCCAAATTATCACTTTCTACATCATTATAATTTAAAGGTACACAACCCCTTTCATAATTTATAGGTGAGCACAACTTGGCCTTATAGATACAGTATATATAATTAAGGCAGCAGTAATGAATCCTGAAGGGACACACACAGTTGCCCACACTGGAGGTATAAGAGGAAGTATTTGGAGGTGGGGATTTTTTTGACATTTGTATGTTTTATATATAAAGCATCAGAAGAGAACTGAATTCTATTTTTGGATAAAGTTTGATATTTTTGGGGGCTTGATACAATGACCAATTTCATGAAATAGTGTTCCATCGGTGATGATGGAAAGTAAAATAGCGGTCAGTACTGGAAGGAAAACAACATTGATATAATATAATGGCACTGGGATCCCATTTACTTTTTTTGACTGTGTTAAACCTTTGTTGTTCACCTTTAACTTTTAGTATGATGTGAAGAGTGCTGTTCTGAGCCAATTTGCAATTGGTCTTCATTTTTCATTGTTTGTGGCTTTTGTGTAAATTTAGCTTAGCTTTAGCTTGTTTAGCAGCTCTCCAGTTTGGAATTTTAGGAGCAATCTGGTTGCTAGGGTCCAGTTTACACTAGCAACCAGGCAGTGGTTTAAATGAAAGACAGGAATATGAATAGGAGAGCCCTGAATAAAAAGATAAGCAATAAAAAGTAGCAATAACTATTGCTCTATTGTGTGGTAGAGATGTAGCGAACTGTTCGCCGGCGAACTAATTCGCGCGAACATCGGGTGTTCGCAAGTCCGCAAATTCGCGAACTTTTCGTGATGTTCGCAATTTGGGTTCGCCGGCACCGAAAAAATCGCAAAACTTACGATAACGGTACGAATGCTCCGAAAAAGTCGCAAAACTTACGATAACGGTACGAATGCTCCGAAAAAGTCGCAAAACTTACGATAACGGTACGAATGCTCCGAAAAAGTCGCAAAACTTACGATAACGTTACGAAAGCTCCGAAAAAGTCGCAAAACTTACGATAACGTTACGAAAGCTCCGAAAAAGTCGCAAAACTTACGATAACGGTACGAATGCTCCGAAAAAGTAGCAAAACTTACGATAACGGTACGAATGCTCCGAAAAAGTCGCAAAACTTACGATAACGGTACGAAAGCTCCGAAAAAGTCGCAAAACTTACGATAACTTTACGAAAGCGCCGGAAAATACGAAAAAGTCGCAAAATTACCGATCATTTCAAAAAACGGCGTGTGTCAATTTTTCAGAGGTTTTTGCCCTTGATCCCCCTCCTGCATGCCACTGTCCAGGTCGTGGCACCCTTTAAACAACTTTAAAATCACTTTTCTGGGCAGAAATGGGTTTTCTAGGTTTTAAAGTTCGCCTTCCCATTGAAGTCTATGGGGTTCGCAAAGTTCGCGAATATTCGCAATTTTCGGCGGAAGTTCGCGAACAGGTTCGCGAACTTTTTTTTTGAGGTTCGCTACATCCCTATTGTGTGGCTGCCCCCTGGGGGGACTGGAGCAGGGGCAATGTGGGGCTCAGTTTGACAGGCACTTAGGGTGAGATTTGGGAACATTTGTTCTTTTGGATACACCTGAAAACTCAGCCCAAATGTCAATTAGAGTGAGATTTATTGTGATTACTTCTGTTCTGTTAGGGATTCATGTCATGTTAGTCATTCATAATGATATGTGTCCTGGTCTGGACTGGGATTCAAAGCAGGTCCAGGCATTTTGAATACACAGAGGCCCAAACAGCCCCCACCAGCCCACTAAATAGTGACTGTCTATGGCATCTTACAGCAGCCCCTCTGGCATTTGCCTGAATCCACAGGAGGGGCCTATTAAAGGCTAAGCATTAAGACACACTGAGCTACTAGTAGCAGCTACTTTTTCATGGCTACTAAACCCCAGAAAATACCCTGTCAAAGACAATACTGAGAATTGCCTCTGCTAAAACACACGTTAAGGCAATTACCAGTAAATGATCAGCATTGTCTATTTTAGTAGCCATGACAAGTAGCTGCTACTAGTAGCTCCATGTGTCTTTTACCCTAAAGTAAAAAATGAAGGTTCCAGTGACATACCACATTGGATCCTGATAGAATCTGTGGCTCTCGTGACAGGATTGTGTGTTAAATGTGTATGCCTAATCTCAGCCATGACAGTTCTGCTGTTAATGAGAGAAAGGAAGAAGACGCAGCCACAAGAAACAGGAAATATACAGCACTGCTCAGTTCAAGCATGAAAGTAATTATGACTTTTTCAGTATGTAAGTTAATCAGTGTCAGCATTTCTCTACAGGACTAAAGTCTACTGCAAGACTGTGTTTCCTAGGGCTATAGTTAGTGGTACATGGCCACTGTGATTTCATTGCGGTATGGCTATGTGTAGGGTAATGCTATCTGGATATACATGACAAGGGACCTCCTCAATTGCCCTTCGCTTTCAACCATCCCTCTGAACCCCATTGTTACATACCTTAATGAAACACCAGGAGCCAAAAATGGGTAAAAAGAGGCCACAGGATTTATTCACATTTTATCAAATAAATAGGACCTTGCCAGCCTCACCCCAAGGCAATATTCAAAGCCAGAATTCCATAAGAGATCACTACTATGCTTTACATTTTTTATTACATTAACATTTATTTATAAAGCGCCAACATATTCCGCAGCGCTGTACAATATGTGGGTTACATACATTGGACATACAGAGTAACATATAAAGCAATCAATAACCGATACAAGAGGTGAAGAGGGCCATGCCCAAAAGAGCTTACAATCTACAAGGAGAAAGGGTGCTCTGCTGTTCCTTACTGAAGACTTGAGATCAGCACTATGTCATTATATCCACCACTGAGTATTAGGCTACCTCTACCTACAGAGAAGATGGCCCCAAACTCTGCTACCAGCAGGAGCTGCATCTCCCACCATGAGAGAAGTTCAGCAGCCCTGCTGCCGGTCCTGAATCTGAAGTGTCTCGATGATAGGAAATCCAAGCAGGCTGTCACCTAGCACAAGCAGTAGTAGCGTCTGTATTAATCAACCCACCGTGCAGTCACAGGAGAGAACCTCCTTTCTCCCTCTTTTAAAATTTCCTGTGCAGTACTCTGGCAAGGTCCTACCGCTGCTGTGACAAATACAACTTAAAATACATTATCATATAGCCACTGTTTTGATCCAGAGAAGGTAAAAAACCCAGCCTGAAGCCTGTGCCAATTATGCCTCAAGAGGGAAAAAAATCCTTCCTGACCCCCATGGCGATTGGAAAATTCCCTGGATCAAGGATTTGGCTTTTTATTTAACATAAATGATACCATGCAGACTCTCACATTTATACTGTATAATGTTTCCAAACCACAATATAACAGTGCATACAGGAAAACATCCAAATTCTGTTATTAATAGATAATATGAGAGCATAAAGAAGAGAATATCCTGGCATTTTTTTTTTAAATATGCAAAAAAGACGAAAGGGTGGGTGGGATGTTTCTACCTGTTCGGAAGATAGGAAGTGAACTGCTTTTCCCGTGACATCACATCCCTATCCTTCTCCACCCCCAGCCCAGCTTTCCCCCTCCTTAACTTATTGCTTCTCACCCAATCACAGCTGCATCTGATTCTGCCAATCTTTAAACATAAACCAGCGTAGTCTGGCTGCTGGTCACTCAGATCCTTTGTCATGCAGCCCCTGCGTTTATAGCTTCAGGGCTTCCTGTATAAGATATGGGAGGAGTTAGTTTCATTTTGCCCCTTTCTTGAGAAGTGGTGGTGAGATATTGCCAAACATCTTCATTATTATCAATCATTATCAAGAAATGTGACTTAGATGGCTCAGCATGCCATACCATAGAAGTAGAAACACCTTTTCCCTTGACATGAATGCTGTGCCGTGTTGGGGCATGGTGGGTCAAAACAAAGTTTTCTCCATTTATAAATTCAGTAAAAGAACAGTAAGGGATGTGTATAGTACCAACAGCAGCAGCAGCAGCTCTACCAGATAGAAGGCAGTGGCAGAACTGAACATTTGCGCCTGGATCCAGAGTTTGCAACTTTAAACCCCCAATGAATCCTTTGCCAAGTACACACCACCCACCATGCCCTTAGCCCTACTGTACACCACCTCCATGCCCCATGGGGAGCAGACCCTGCTGCAGTTACACCTTCTGCTACTACGGTAGTTACAGTGCGTTATAAAAATCCAAATATAAAAATGTGTGTCCATACAGAGACACTAAACAAGTAACATTTTAAGGTAACAGAAGGCATCAAGTAGCATTAAGTAGTAGTAACCTAAAATCCTTGTAATGGAGCAGAATATGGTCACACCCTTGCCAAAGGGTTACTGAGAAATAAAAAGACCCTGTAAACAATTTTGTTTCCCCTACTCTCTTCCACACACATAAAGCCCAAAGTAAGAGCAATTGGTAGGTTAGATAATTACCACTAGTATCTTGTGTTCCACAGCCGGATATATTTCTGGAGGCAAATTCGGCTTATATAACTCATTTTGGTGCTTACATGGAGACAGGTATTACATGGGGGAATATGTGTGATAGTGGGAACTTGTGAATCCTGTCTTTCTTCTTGAATAGTGATGAGCAAATTTTTTGCGAGACATGGATTCGGTGCAAAATTCTGCATTTCGCCACTGGCAGTTTTTTTCGCAAACCTGTTGCAAAATTTCACTGGAACAAAAAATTGCCGTCAGAAAAGTCGCGGTTGTTTCAAATAAGTTGCAGTTGCATTCAAGTCACACAACAGTTTTGCAAATTTTTCGGCGAAATGAAACAGGGAAAGAATCTTTCATCACTAATCAGGAAAACTTGCTATACACTCAGGATCTCTGGGAATTCTTGCCATACACTCAGGATCTCTGGGAATTCTTGCCATACACTCAGGATCTTAGGGAATTCTTGCCATATACTCAGGATCTCAGGGAAGCCTTGCCATACACTCATGATCTCAGGGAATTCTTGCTATATACTCAGGGTCTCAGGGAATTCTTGCCATACACTCAGGATCTCAGGGAAGTCTTGCTATATACTCAGGGTCTCAGGGAATTCTTGCCATACACTCAGGATCTCAGGGAAGTCTTGCCATACACTCAGGATCTCAGGGAATTCTTGCTATATACTCAGGGTCTCAGGGAATTCTTGCCATACACTCAGGATCTCAGGGAATTCTTGCTATATACTCAGGATCTCAGGGAATTCTTGCCATACACTCAGGATCTCAGGGAATTCTTGCTATATACTCAGGGTCTCAGGGAATTCTTGCCATACACTCAGGATCTCAGGGAATTCTTGCTATATACTCAGGGTCTCAGGGAATTCTTGCCATACACTCGGGATCTCAGGGAATTCTCTCTATACACTCAGGATCTCAGGGAATTCTTGCCATACACTCAGGATCTCAGGGAATTCTTGCCATACACTCAGGATCTCAGGGAATTCTTGCCATACACTCAGGATCTCAGGGAATTCTTGCCATACACTCAGGATCTCAGGGAATTCTCGCTATACACTCAGGATCTCAGGGAATTCTCGCTATACACTCAGGATTTCAGGGAACTCTTGCCATACACTCAGGATCTCAGGGAATTCTTGCCATACACTCAGGATTTCAGGGAACGCTTGCCATACACTAAGGATCTCAGGGAATTCTTGCTATACATTCAGGATCTCAGGGAATTCTTGCCATACACTCAGGATCTCAGGGAATTCTTGCCATACACTCAGGATCTCAGGGAATTCTCGCTATACACTCAGGATCTCAGCACTTGTCCCGTGGGCACATGGCATGATCATAACCCTTTATTAGAAGGCCTAATATACTGTACATTTATAGCAATGCTGGCTGGAGGTGCCCTATTTAGCTATGAAAGTGGAAGAGATTTGAAAGCTGAGATCGATAGAGACAAAACCATCGATCCAAGAACACAGTAGTGAATAAATTGGGATGCATCAAATCCATCATTTTTTGGACATGAGCAAAAGAATTGTCATGTTGTTCAGAGCTTTAAAAGGATTCTATCATGATTTTCATGGTATAGTTCTTATTACTTACTTTTATTTCTAAATTACACCGTTTACATAGCAAATAATTCACTCATTCATTTAAAATTGTATTCTTGAACCAACAAATGTATTTTTAGCTGTAATATTGGTGTGTAGGCGCCATCTCAGTGCATTGTGCCTGAGCTTTCAGAAGGAGCCAGCGCTACACATTAGAACTGCTTTCAGGTAACTTATTGTTTCTCCTACTCCCATGTAACTGGGGGAGTCATGACTTACTACTGAGTGCTTTTGTTATGTCTGTCTTCCTGTTGTTCTGCTGGGGGGAAGGGAGGTGGGTGATATTACTCCAACTTGCAGCGCAGCAGTAAAGTGTGACTGAAGTTTATCATATGGCTGAGGGCACCTGGGAAAAAAAGAATAACACTAGCCCAATGTCAATTTCAAAAGTACATATTAAAAAAAATCTGTTTGCTTTTTTGAACAAAAAACATAATAACAATTATCACATTTGACAAAAATAATATGATATAATAAAGGTCTATCACTCAGTGGTTGGCAGACTTTTTTGGTTTGTACTCTCCTATAGGTCCAGTGTTTGGTCAGGGTCCTCCAAACTCATAACTATGTTACAGATTTATGAAATCTTCGCTTTATCAGCTACAGATAGATATTACTAGACTGGCTAGAGCAGCAAATCTCAAATCTCATCTCAAATCTCCCCACCTTTATGCTGGGCTTCCAGGAATATTTATGAATAAAACAGGTTTCCCACCCAATCTCACTGTAACTGGTCTTTATTCCACCCCCCTTACTACCACCAATCCGCAGGGAGGCAGCACAACTGAAATAAGATATAGAGCTGCACATTAAACTGCTAGAATGTTTTTTTTTACTGTGGTTTCCATTTACAGCATTTTTTGATACAAAAATATTACTGCACATAAAGCTAGAATGAATAGTTTCTGCCCCCCCAAGACCCCAGGGAGATGCACATTATTTTAAAACCTACTGGACCCTTTTCTATTGAGCCCCCAGCAGCTGCAAAGCCTGCACTCTCTCTATTTTTATGCCATTGAGTTACTAGAGATTTTAGAAACTTCCTCCCAATTAAAATGGCATATATTGAACCTGGGAGCATTTGTTTGGGTAGTATGCATGGCTGCAGGTTAGTTTTGGCTGGCATACAAAGGGTTACAGGTTTAGTTCCTCCATGGTTGAGCAAATATGTTTTCCTGTTTCGTAGTGTTGCTCTGTTGTGGTCGACTTCTCTCTCCGTCTCTCTCCGTCTCTCTGTATCTCGCTAGTTCCCTTTTCCCTCTCGGTGGCTGTAGAAGTCTCAAACAGAAGATCATCGACTTGATGAGAAATGCAGGCCATTAAATGTGTAGTGGTGGGCGATGGGTAAGTAGAAATGCATGGGGGGCATTCAGCGTAGGGTCAGTAATTGGTAAGTTATGGGGGTACGGTAAGGACATTCTACACCAAGAGAAGTTTACAATGTGCCTATAACTTTGCTTCCTGTCCATACGCATATCTTATTTTAAGAATCATTTTGTGAATATCTAGATATCAATGTGCTACCCAATAATGCTGCTCTTCTTCAGGGTTATTGATAGATGAGGAATGACTAGTTTATGAATGGTCAGAAATAGCTTTAGGGGAAGCAGCCATGTTGCTTGATCACTGCCCACAGAGTCACAGACCTGTGAATATAATTTATGTACTGAGCTTTATATACTGTAACATTTACTGTACCTCTCCCTATGTATGTTAAGGTGTTGGTACACTATGCCCCCTATATATAGACCCCCTCTGTCCTACTTAAGCACCTTGAGACATGGATCTTCTTTTTCCATTAATGCTTTCTAAATGTTACCGGCTATTGGGCTTGCCATAGGGAGTAAAAGACAATGCTTTGGAGGGAAATACAGACATATATGTATATATCCCCAGTGCCAGTTTGAGGGTAGGGCAGGAAGGGTATGCGCCCTGGGCCTCTAATGCTACAAGGGCCCAGTGGGGGAAATACTGATGGAGTACAAAACACATATTTTGCTGTATATATTATTTTCAGTTTATACATCATGGAAGTTCACCCTGCTGCCTTCAGGTTTCTGTTGAACTGTACCTTTCAGCATGTATGGTAGACACTGGGTGTTGTTGTTTAACAACAGTGGGAAAGTCATGGGTTAGACATTTCTACATTGAATACATTTTTGCCTTACGGTAATGCAAAGGGTCTTCATATTTCATACCAGCGTATAGATGATGGTGTTGGTGCTGCTCTATTTGCCCAGAGGCCTGTATGATGTGTGATGCTATGTGAGGGTTACAAAGGTTACATTGTGATGTATGATTACATAGCCATGCTGTATGTGACAGTTACCTAGGGGAAATCAGCACAATATGAAATATTGTTATTTATATGCATTACAAAACCATTACCCTTTATCTTATATACTATCTCCATATACAACATACAGACACTTCTGTTTTAACTCTTTGTAGCTTTCCAGAAAACTGCCCCTGGCACCCCATGTTGTCTTACAATATTATCCATAGATTTGAAAGGGGAACAAATCCCCTGTGTTTTTTTCTGTTTTACAGTTAATTTTTCCTACTAAATTAACCCATTGTTGGATATAAGTAATAATATATAAAGGTTTTCGGCAACATGTGCAAATGAGGCCATTTAGATATTTACACAAACCATTTTCATCATGTTTTCTATACCCTGAGGTAGCGCACCAGCAGAGGCTGACTTGAAGTCTAGAATAAATGGAGAATTTGAGTTTTTTCATGGATTAATTTGATGGAGATTTTTACATTCACATTTTTCAATAAATAAGCAAAACATTTAAGTTTAATAACATTTGAAATGAAAAAAAACTCAATTCACAAATTCAGAAATTGATAATAAGCCATAAGAGTTTATAGTTATCCAAAAAAAACCTTTCTTTTCCCATATTGCTCTGTAATTCCCTGAAACCCCTAAAGTTTAATGTTGACTTAGGTACCTACCCAATAAAATACTCTGTTGCCTAAAAGATAATCTAAATAGTTTCTTAATTTTACTATTTATAGATTCTACTTTTTTATCTAAAATAGTCAGTTGGTTCTATTCAAGTTTCCTTCCGTGTTTAAGCAACACCAGGCCCCAACCGGAAATATTAGCTCCCACCATCATCTTTTCAGTCTCTGCCCATACTAACGCCTTGATGTAACAAGCCTTCGATGCATTTATCTGCGCACTGAACAGGAAGTTGAGGTGGGGCTGGTATAACAGCTATGCCCGTTCAAGCTATGAGTGCATTGGCTTTTAGGTGAAGGCCCATTGACTTCTGGGTGTCAGCATTTTGTGAGCCCATGTGTTCATGTGTCTGGCCTAGGGAGTCAATAATAATGTCTGTGTAGATTTACTAGGGCTGTGTTCCCTATTCTACTGTATAAAGATCGCGATGAGAAAGTCCCTCAAATGTTTTTTTTTTTCAATCAGGAAGTAGATAAAATAAAACACAAGCATCATTGCTACACAATCTTATGTAATGAGAGAGACAGAAAAATAAATGATGGGGGTTGGGATTGAAGAGGTTTGAAATTAACTAAAAAAGGAAGAAGGCTAAGAGGAAATACTAACAGATAAAACACATTAGCAAATGGGATTTGAACATTTAACAGATATGTTAACATCTTTGCTTTTTCAACATTATTTTCTAATATTATGGGTAGTATATTTTCTCTTCCCAACTCTTTCTCATACTTTGTTATGTTTTGTTGCTTTCATTTATTTTGCCTTTCTCCTGTTGTCACACTGTGTTCTGTCTGCGACTTCTGGTTCCCTCTACCCTCTTTCATTTTCACATTCTGTACTCCTTCTCTCCTTCTTATCTCAATCTCCTCGGCCGTGTTGCTGCCCAGTTCACCCCATTACCATTTCTTTCCTCTTTCCCCTCCACCTGCCCCTTTCTCCCCCTCTCCCATGGGCTTTGTTTTCTTTATCTTTAATATGATTTGGCTTTGTCCCTTTCCCTTTGGCAATCATCTTGTGTCCTGTGTTGCACGTGTGATATTACTCTAATCCCTTATGTCCCTTATTTTTATCTTCCTTTTCTTCAGCTGCTTTTGATTTCCCATTTTTCCAACCCCTGTTGTGTTATTTACCATTGCCTTATTGCCCTCTCTTTTGTTTTTTTCTTTAGCCCTTCTTTGTTTTTACTTATTCCTATTTTTGTTGCGTTTGTCTCATCCACATTTGCTATATTCTACTCTTGGTTTCCTCAATCTCCTTTCTCTTTTGACAGTATTGATCCCTTTTATAATCTTGCTTCTTCAGCCAGAAAGATTATAACATGTCCGAAGCCAGTATTTTGTCTGGGCTTGTTGGCTTGTTTCTGCGGATATGGATATTGGCGTAACAATCAAGGAAGCAGATCCCCACGGTCACAGGGGAAGAGGGAGCCGGGAGCCAGGGGGCCAAGGCTGTGGGGTCTGCTTCACAGTTCCCTCTAAGCTGTGGACACACAAATTTTGAGGCCAGCGTGAAGAGCAATCAATCAGATGAGATGATTGGTTTTAGAAAACAAATCTGTAAAAGCTACATGTTGTTAAGGGGTGCTAAACTTTGCACCTATTATTGCATAACCCTAATGTGCATTAAAGGCAAATGTACCCATGGGCAGAGTGATTTAGCTAGTAATGGTATTTCCTATGGAGTATGAAGCAAGGAAACCCTAAATATCTGACCATGTGTGGCCTCATTAAGAAGACAGAGAATGTAGACTTTAGTTATAATAGAATATTAATAAGAATATTGCAAGAATAGGAAGAGATTCAGGCCCTGCTATATAGTTGCAAGATGCATAGAGTCATGTTATTTGCATTTTGATTCTTGACACACTTTAGTCCCCATAGGCACAGGCACTTAAAATATACCTGTGCTCTCTCAGGAATATAGCAGTGTTCCATTTATGATGGGTGGGCTGGTGCTGGTAAGTGGGAGAACCCTTGGACATCCATGGCATATCATTCAGGGGTGCAAGCCGATCGGGTTCAAGACTCGGTAAGGCATTGTACTTAGAGCCTAATACATGAGTACAGGGCAGCATTACACCCACGGCACCTTGTGCCTGATTTAATGCAAGGTACAAAGGGGCATATTTATTATAGTGTGTAGGACAGCATCACTGGTGATGTTGCCCATAGCAACCAACCAGCAATTAGTATTTAACAGTCAATTACAAGTTAGAAAACAAAAACAAAGATTGCTTGCTAGGGGCAACATCACCGATGATGCTGGCTTACACACTATAATAAATATGCCCCAAAGTGTAGGCTGCACTGAGATCCCATTGGCACAAGTGATTCATGGATAAGCCCTGAAGAGAACAATTTTGCTTCCTTTTTGGCCACCAGCATCCATGATATGTGTAAACAAGAGTTTACAAGAGTCTTACCAAACATATATATAAATGAAATAAGGAGTCACAAGGAGATCCATTTGACCATTAAAGGCACAAGGTCAAATTCTGAGGTCATGGAATTCCAAGGTGACTTTTAATATCTTCATACTATTTAAGGGGTAGGTCATGTATTAAAAATACACAAGTTTTAGAGAATCATGTGATACAAATTAACTGATGACATCGCTAAGAACAGTTTATAAAGATATAATTTATAGAATATTCATGGCTCTTGTGTATTATATATACACTCTGGACCAACCAAGATTTTACTTAAGAAAGCATCAATTAGGGTGACAATTCTTCTGCAAAAAACACCAAGCAAAAATAGGGATCTTTAAAAATGACATTAACAAATGACTGTACAGTTCCCAGTGTATTCATTTGGGAAACAACTGCAATCTACAAAGTCACTGTCTATGTGGCTTCCCTCGGAGGCTCTAAAAGCAACAGAAAGGGAGTAAAGGCCATTTAAGCTTTGCACTTAACATGCACCAGGCAAAGGATTTAGAAACCACAGAGATTTCAGCAACTGGCAAAAAGCAGAAATGAGGTTAGCTAAAATAGGAACACATTGCTAAAATAAATGAAGACCAACCCCACAAAAATATCTTTATGGTTAAAAAATGAGCATTGGATCTGGATTTGCTGGGAAAGTTAAAAAGGTGCTGACTATTTTCCTTTCTGTCTGAGGACTTGTATTGTACAAATGCAAATGGCTTAAAGGGAAATACATACAGTAACATACATACGTATGCATTTATAATGCAAAATCATTTTGGGGGTTAAATAAAAAAACAAAGTTTGCCCAGGAGCAGTAACCCATAGCAACCGATCAGCAGGTAGAATTTACTGGCGTTTTTTTTTGGCGTTTTTTTTACAAAGTATTTTTCAGAGAAGTTTTTGCCCTTGATCCCCCTCCTGCATGCCACTGTCCAGGTCGTGGCACCCTTTAAACAACTTTAAAATCAGTTTTCTGTCCAGAAATGGCTTTTCTAGGTTTTAAAGTTCGCCTTCCCATTGAAGTCTATGGGGTTCGCAAAGTTCGCGAATATTCGCGAGTTTTGGCGAAAGTCCGCGAACGGGTTCGCAAACATTTTCGGCGATGTTCGCTACATCACTATTGTCAAAGCCTTTGTTGCACAAAGGTTGCAGTCTGGAGCTTCATCAGTGGAAGAGTTTAGGCTGGTAGCAACATTTATAATATGCCAAATAATAATAAACAAATTTAAGACATACTATTTTGTGGAGCATTACTTATTAAAACCAGTCTTCCTGTGATGTCTCTAGACACTGTCAGCACTTGAATTACAATTTTGCTTTAAATAAATAACACTAATAGATTCCCACACAGATTCCTCTGGGAGGACAAGTTAATCTCAGCAATGTACAAACAAGTTGAACTGACCCAGAGAATATAATAGTCTCTCAGCGCTATAGACTGTTCTATAAACAAATAGGCAATTAATAAGGATAATAAATCTTAGTTCATACAGATCTCTGCATGATGAGGCACTTGAGCCAGATCATAGAATGAGCTTATAAGGAAAGCTAACAATTCTGGAAAATAATTTGTTGAGTAAAGTGGAGCAATCTACAGAAAAGGCTGATGGAATCTGTGCATTTCTTCTTTTTACATTTCTGATACCTCAATCATACTCAATCAAAATGAGAAAGCAGGTAAGCATGCTACAGGTATGGGACCTGTTATCCAGAATGCTCGGAACCTGGTGTTTTCCGGATAAGGGATTTTTCTGTAATTTGGATCTCCATAACTGCTAAAAATCATTTAAATATTAAATAAACCCAATAGGATTGCTTTGCCTCCAATAAGGATCAATTGGGTTGGGATCAAGTACAAGGTACTGTTTAATTATTACAGAGAAAAAGGAAATCATTTTTAAAAAATTAGAATTATTTCTAATATAATGGAGTATATGGGAGATGGCTTTTCCGTAATTCAAAACTTTCTGGATAATGGGTTTCCGGATAAGGGATCCTATACCTGTACTGTACTATACAGATATGGAGCTGCATAGCAGAAGAACCAGAAGTAAGCCATGATGGATCATGGAGACCTTTGCTCTTATTTATTTATCTACCTTGGAACAATGGCTGCGTTGGGGGTCCCCAAACATTGGCCAGAGATTCACTTGTTTTGTTTCACAGGATCTTACTAAGTGAATACAATTTTAAACCTCATTTTAACAAACTGTAATGAGTTAAATCCATGAGTTCGGTTTAAATATCATCGGCCTGCTACTGGAACACAGCTTCATAACTGCACATGACTCATCATTAAGGGGGAGATTGTTCCCATAGACTGTAAATATAACGAGCAGATCACAGGCAAATACCGCTTAAATCCTTTAGAATAAGGAACAGAAAAGAAATCACAAAAATAGCTGTGCCTATAGCTTAGAAATGTGATGATTAAAAACACGGAGAGGGTTCAGTGATGTGAATTGACTAAGAGCTGGATATTATTATCCTTTATTTAGAAAGCCCCCAACATATTAAACTCTGCTTTACAGAGATTTTTTGTCCTTCGCATTGCAAGGTATCTCCCAGTCTAAGTTCCCTGCCACAGGCGCATACACACTAGGGCCACTTTCATCAGGAGCCAATTAAATTGCTTGTGTGTTTCTGGAGTGTGGGAGGAAATCAGGGGAGTGCAAACAAACCCTAGTCCGGAATGAAATCCAAGGTCTCAATACTGCAAGGCTGTCAGTGGCAGAATTCTCATGCTATTGCTGATGCCTCTTTGACAAAAAACCTAAAAGTCTCAATCAAAGAGCTAGACTTGGGCTACAAGACTAATGGAATTTACTATGGCACAGGCACAGGGTTTGTAATGGCACAACTGTGAAGCACATACAAACATAACATTAATAATGAGATGAGCTGTTTGCCAAACCCTAAATCACATTGATCAGCCTGAAACATATCTCTAAAGAAGGAAGTGCCTGTGTAGATATGATTTGCTCAGTACTTCTCTATCTACATCTATCTTTCTCTCTCTGTATACTCATGCAAGGATTCTGGTGAATTCAGAAACCTCACTTTGGTGATTTTTAATAACAAAAAAACAGGGCAATGCTTACTTTGTCTTATGAAGGCATAACTTTTGAACAAATTCTCTTTTTTGAAAGAAAAGCAATGCATATGTCTATTTTTATAATGTGTAATTGTTCAGTTTACCCCGTAAGAAATTACCACCCCTAATAACATGGTCTCCATGTCACCTTACATGAGAAACTGTAAGGATTTGTGTTGATAAGAGTATACCGTACAGTACCCTGTTACTTATTATGTATATACATATTTAAATCTTCTAGTTTAGTCCATACACAGGCTGAAATTACCTGCCAACTCAGCCAATCCAGAATCAGTAGCTTATATTGATGTATTGTGTACGACAGGGGTCCCAAACCTTACTTGTCAAATGTAAAAAGAGTTGGAGAGCAACACAAGCACCATAAAAGTTCATGGAGGTGCCAAATAAGGGCTAAGATTGGCTATTAGGCAGCCTCTATGCACACTATCAGCTTACAGGAGGCTTTATTTGGTAGGAAATCTTGTTTTTATTCAAGCAAAACTTGCCACCAAGTCAGGAATTCAAAAATAACTCCATGGTTTGGGGGCACTGAGAGCAACATGTTGCCCCTGAACCAATGGTTGGGAATTACTGATGCATGGGGACAAAACATCAGTATGCCCAAGCATTATCTGCTTGGTAATTGGTCAAATACCTGCATGTGTCTGCTGTTGAGCAAGGGTGTTGTTTTACAAATGTAACCCCTATTTGGCGGTGAAAAGAGGCAATACCAGCTAGATTGGCTTTAGAGCATGGGGTACATAGGACTCTAACACACAAGATGGAAATATCAAAGGGTTGTAGCTCAACTACAACTCCCTTAGGCTGTGTGCAAAGTAATTGAAAGAATGAAAGCCAGAAGGTTTTTTTGCAGTAAAACAGAACTGAACTTGTTTATTTGTCAAAGACAAATGATCCACTGGGTTATGCAATACTCACTCAGAGGAGTTAGCAGGTATAGGCACGGAAGGTAGAAAGTTATGGTGTCCACTGGTTTATCCCACCTTAGCAGAGTGTGGGCAGGGTAAAGACAGCCAAACAGCATGGCACCACTGTGGAGAGTAGTCTGGATAACTATCTGGGATCCTTAAGATGAGTACCTTAGTGGTCACGGATCCCAAACAGCCAACAGTGGATCAGGGATAGGAACTAACATGACACCTGTGTCTTAACCATGGTCCTACATCAAAATACAAGTTTAAATCCCGAAATGGGTAAAATTCGGATTAGATATGATAATTTCTGATGATCGGAAACGTCACGAATATGCTTTTGAAAAAATCGTAATAGTCACGATAATATCGTATTGGTGATCCGAAAGTCACTACATTTTTTATCCTAACGATCGTAAACAGAGGGAAAACCTTTCTGACTTTGATCCTTCTGTGCATGATTTTGGAAGCCTCCCATAGGGCTCAATGGCTCTCTGCAGCTCCAACCTGGCCCAAGGAAAGTCTCCCATAGGGCTCAATGGCACTCTGCAGCTCCAACCCGGCCCAAGGAAAGTCTCCCATAGGGCTCAATGGCACTCTGCAGCTCCAACCCGGCCCAAGGAAAGTCTCCCATAGGGCTCAATGGCACTCTGCAGCTCCAACCCGGCCCAAGGAAAGTCTCCCATAGGGCTCAATGGCACTCTGCAGCTCCAACCTGGCTCAAGGAAAGTCTCCCATTGGGCTCAATGGCACTCTGCAGCTCCAACCCGGCCCAAGGAAAGCCTCCCATAGGGCTCAATTGCACTCTGCAGCTCCAACCTGGCCCAAGGAAAGTCTCCCATAGGGCTCAATGGCACTCTGCAGCTCCAACCTGGCTCAAGGAAAGTCTCCCATTGGGCTCAATGGCACTCTGCAGCTCCAACCCGGCCCAAGGAAAGTCTCCCATAGGGCTCAATGGCACTCTGCAGCTCCAACCTGGCCCAAGGAAAGTCTCCCATAGGGCTCAATGGCACTCTGCAGCTCCAACCCGGCCCAAGGAAAGTCTCCCATAGGGCTCAATGGCACTCTGCAGCTCCAACCCGGCCCAAGGAAAGTCTCCCATAGGGCTCAATGGCACTCTGCAGCTCCAACCCGGCCCAAGGAAAGTCTCCCATAGGGCTCAATGGCACTCTGCAGCTCCAACCTGGCCCAAGGAAAGTCTCCCATACGACTCAATGGCACTCTGCAGCTCCAACCCGACCCAAGGAAAGTCTCCCATAGGGCTCAATGGCACTCTGCAGCTCCAACCCGGCCCAAGGAAAGCCTCCCATAGGACTCAATGGCACTCTGCAGCTCCAACCTGGCCCAAGGAAAGCCTCCCATAGGGCTCAATGGCACACTGCAGCTCCAACCTGGCCCAAGGAAAGTCTCCCATAGGGCTCAATGGCACTCTGCAGCTCCAACCTGGCCCAAGGAAAGTCTCCCATAGGGCTCAATGGCACTCTGCAGCTCCAACCTGGCCCAAGGAAAGCCTCCCATAGGGCTCAATGGCACACTGCAGCTCCAACCTGGCCCAAGGAAAGTCTCCCATAGGGCTCAATGGCACTCTGCAGCTCCAACCCGGCCCAAGGAAAGCCTCCCATAGGGTTCAATGGCACTCTGCAGCTCCAACCTGGCCCAAGGAAAGCCTCCCATAGGGTTCAATGGCACTCTGCAGCTCCAACCCAGCCCAAGGAAAGTCTCTCATAGGGCTCAATGGCACTCTGCAGCTCCAACCCGGCCCAAGGAAAGTCTCCCATAGGGCTCAATGGCACTCTGCAGCTCCAACCCGGCCCAAGGAAAGTCTCCCATAGGGCTCAATGGCACTCTGCAGCTCCAACCTGGCCCAAGGAAAGTCTCCCATAGGACTCAATGGCACTCTGCAGCTCCAACCCGGCCCAAGGAAAGTCTCCCATAGGGCTCAATGGCACTCTGCAGCTCCAACCCGGCCCAAGGAAAGTCTCCCATAGGGCTCAATGGCACTCTGCAGCTCCAACCCGGCCCAAGGAAAGTCTCCCATAGGGCTCAATGGCACTCTGCAGCTCCAACCTGGCCCAAGGAAAGTCTCCCATAGGGCTCAATGGCACTCTGCAGCTCCAACCCGGCCCAAGGAAAGTCTCCCATAGGGCTCAATGGCACTCTGCAGCTCCAACCCGGCCCAAGGAAAGTCTCCCATAGGGCTCAATGGCACTCTGCAGCTCCAACCCGGCCCAAGGAAAGTCTCCCATAGGGCTCAATGGCACTCTGCAGCTCCAACCCGGCCCAAGGAAAGTCTCCCATAGGGCTCAATGGCACTCTGCAGCTCCAACCCGGCCCAAGGAAAGTCTCCCATAGGACTCAATGGCACTCTGCAGCTCCAACCCGGCCCAAGGAAAGTCTCCCATAGGGCTCAATGGCACTCTGCAGCTCCAACCCGGCCCAAGGAAAGTCTCCCATAGGGCTCAATGGCACTCTGCAGCTCCAACCCGGCCCAAGGAAAGTCTCCCATAGGGCTCAATGGCACTCTGCAGCTCCAACCCGGCCCAAGGAAAGAGGAAATGATTGGGTTTAAAGCCATAGGGGCAGATTAACCCTATGGGTCCCTACACAAAGGGTGTGAATTCTACGTGAACTTTTACATGCCAAAGTTTTACATTTGAGTTTTTTTAGTTTTTTGCACATAATAAATATTGAACATTTGATAATCTCAAATGTTGGGAGTTTTGGTGCAAAAAAATCTGAACATTGCAAAATGTGGCCCCCAGGGGTATTCAGCCTATGTGCCTCCAGTCTGTGGCCCCCAGGGATATTCAGCCTATGTGCCTCCAGTCTGTGGCCCCCAGGGGTATTCAGTCTATGTGCCTCCAGTCTGTGGCCCCCAGGGATATTCAGCCTATGTGCCTCCAGTCTGTGGCCCCCAGGGGTATTCAGTCTATGTGCCTCCAGTCTGTGGCCCTCAGGGGTATTCAGTCTATGTGCCTCCAGTCTGTGGCCCCCAGGGGTATTCAGCCTATGTGCCTCCAGTCTGTGGCCCCCAGGGGTATTCAGCCTATGTGCCTCCAGTCTGTGGCCCCCAGGGGTATTCAGCCTATGTGCCTCCAGTCTGTGGCCCCCAGGGGTATTCAGCCTATGTGCCTCCAGTCTGTGGCCCCCAGGGGTATTCAGCCTATGTGCCTCCAGTCTGTGGCCCCCAGGGGTATTCAGCCTATGTGCCTCCAGTCTGTGGCTGCTGGTGGGATTCTGAGGGTTGTAATATAACAACAGTTAGAAAGTTGCAGGCTAGACATCCCCAAGTTGTATACTGAAAATATAGACATGATTACATTTAACATATTTTCTAGCACCAGCATATCTGTGCAACATATAGGGCTGTGGCAGATGGGGAGATTAGATGCCCGCAACAAATCTCCCTTGTCGCGGGTGACTTATATCCCCTATATGCCATCCCACCGGCTAGAATGTAAATCACCGATCGGATGGCATACGCGGTGCTGAAATCGCCAAATTGCCTTCTCTCAAGGCAACTTCGGCAAATCGCAGCGCCGTGTATGTCGCGGCGATTTACATTCTAGTGGTGGGATGGCATATCGGGGAGATTAGTCGCCTGCGACAAGGGAGATTTGTCGCCGCCCTTACAGAAATTGTTTATCATTCACGTCATTCCCCTGCCCAGAGAAGCTTACAATTGAATCCATATTTACACACAGATATACACTAGAGTCAGTTTCCCAAAGAACCAAGAGGAAAGCCATGCAAACAGAAGGAGAACATGCAAATTCCTTGCCGATAGTGCTCCAGTCCAGATAATATTCCCTTTCAGGTATAATCTAGAATCTAGATAGTTTCGCCCAAGGACCTCATGGTAAATGGCACCTTTGTAAAACCCTACAATCACCCCTGTATATGACCAAATGTCCCTGTTAGGCAGCATTAATACAGCAAAAACCTTGCAGATAAAATTGTGATTCATACTTTGAGGATCCTACCCTTACGGTCTCTGGGGAGTGCGATGCTCTGCGCTGCTTCCTGCTCATAAAGTCTGACTTTCTACTTCTGCTTTCAACATGGAGCCCTACAGCAATGCTCTGTTTGATCACAAGGTCCTTATGCGGTGTCACAATTTACTTTACTGAAAGCATTTCCACTGGCGGCACATTTTTTTCCACTGAATAGCATTTCTTTCCCGTTACAGGAATATTACAGTATATTGGGCAATTCTGGGTTTATAAATGTCAGATGTTTTGCAGGGTATTTATACAAGGATACTCCAAGGATATGTCCAACGGACTCCATTTTCAACTAAAAATAGTTTTGTTAATCCAGAGAGATTGTCAGGATACTGTCACTGTAGTAAATGCATTTCTCTGCCTTTCAGCAGAGATTCCCTATTCTGAGACAGTTTGTTATTTGTCTTCATTTTCGATTATTTGTAGTTTTTGAATTATTAAGCCTTTTGTGCATCAGCTCTCCAGTTAGGAATTTCATCAGCTATCTGGTTGCTAAGGTCTAATTTAAACTAGCAACCAAGCAGCAGTTTGAAAGAAAGACTGGAATATGAATAGAGGAGGGCCTAAACACAAAGACAAGTAATACAAAGTAACAATAACAATAAAACTGTAGCCTCATTCAGCAATAGTCTTTTGGCTGCCGGGGTCAGTTACCCCCATTAGAAAGATGGTAAAAGTCAGAAGACAAAGGCAAATAATTGAAAAAATATAAAAAAAATAAAATAAAAAATGAAGACCAATTGAAACATTGCTAAGAAAAGGCAATACTATAATATACTAAAAGTTAACCTAAAGGTGAATTTCCCTGACTTGTCTGTATCTTCTCTTCTGCAGAGCTGTGGGTAAAACATGTCTTCTCATCAGTTATACAACCAATGCTTTCCCCGGGGAATACATCCCGACTGTGTAAGTATGTCTCTGAAGGTAACCTCTATGTAGCAGTCTGTATGGTTACATAATGGCAATGTCTACTGATGTCAGACCAATATTAAACCCATGTATCATATTTGCCATGGTCTTTTTTTTCTCCCTTTAGATTTGACAATTATTCAGCGAATGTGATGGTTGACAGTAAGCCTGTAAACTTGGGTTTATGGGATACAGCTGGCCAGGAGGACTATGATCGACTGAGACCTCTCTCCTATCCCCAGACAGTATGTATGGGAAGGGGCTTTGGGGATACTATTATGACACTAGAAAGATGTGGTTTTCTGCAGAGCTAGGTTGAAGCAATGAGCAAGCATAGGGAACATTTGCCAATTCAGCCAGTACCCTGCTACTGCTCCCACGTCCATTTCTACATGCTGAACTGCGGGTGGGAGGCAGAAAGTGGAAGTTCTACAGTAATGTAAAACAAAAACGTGAGTGCCTTAAAGGAGAAGGAAAGGTAAAAACTAAGTAAGCTTTATCAGAAAGGTCTATGTAAATACAGCCATAAGCACTTACAGTACTGCTGCACTGACTTCTCTGTCAAAATATTAGTTGTGTCTGTAATTCCTGTGCCAGAGACACCCAGTTTTCTGCTCTTTCCCCTCTCCTGCTCCCCCCTCCCTCAAGAATGCTAAGAACTCACCCCCCCTTAGGAATGTGGATCTGAGCCAATCAGCAGGAAGCTGACTCATAGTCTAACTAACTGAGCATATTCACTCGATCTGGGTGTCTGTGCAGGAGTGAGGCATTATGGGAACTTTCTTTACACAGCTCAGCGTTTTTTCTTCCTGTTTGGCTTTGGATCTTCTGAACAGGTGAAATATGGGGAGACTTAAAGTGGACCTGTCACCCAGACATAAAAAGCTGTATAATAAAAGTCCTTTTCAAATTAAACATGAAACCAAAATTCATTTTTATATTAACACATCCAAACCCATTATAAAGGCATTTAAAAATCACAGCTGTCAATCATATATCGCTTGCCCCGCCTCTATACCCTAGGCATAGAGGCGGGGCAGACATTAACTGTAGCTTTCCATTCAGCACTTTCTAGATGTCACTGCACATCTCACATTCCCAGGCCCGGATTTGTGGAAAGGCCACAAAGGCCTGGGCCTAGGGCAGCACAAGTTTAGGGGCGGCATGCCGCCCCGCCGCAACAGTTTTTTAAAATTTGGCTCCCATACGGAGCAGTCGGGACCTCTCCCCACTGCTCCGTATGGGAGTTTAAAGGTGCGTTTGGGAGAGGGCGCCGCCGCGATTGCGCATGCGCACTCTTGCGGGGGGCGGGGCCGGGGGCGGCCTCGGGGCGCCGGCAAGTTAAATCCGGCCCTGCACATTCCCCCTCCCTCCTCCTCATCTAACTGTGTAGTAGCCAGTGCATGGGCAACTGGCCCCCCATTCTGGCACATAAGCAAGATTTTGGCATGATACACAGCTTGGCTTCATAACAGTGTCCACAAAATGGTGCCTGCCTGCTTGCTTTGATTCAGTAATTCCAATACGGAAGGAAACAAGATTTATATTATTTATATGGCGTAAGTAAAGTTTATTTTGCTCAACTAACAATATAGAAAATAATTTGGAGTTATTTCTTAGGGTGACAGGTCCCCTTTAAGGGCACTATTGAGAGAACTGAAGGTATGCCTGCAGCTTGAGATTAACTCTTTATTAGCCTTTCCTTCTCCTTTAAGCAAGGAGAGATCAAGCAATGGCATATTGTACTATGAGATCTTCTTATTAATGCAGCCAAGGTATCTTAATTGTCATCAAATTCTATACAAAAATCAAATTTAACTTTGCCACTCTGCTGTGCTCTCTTATGTGTGCAATCCACCATTTCCTTCCTCAAAATGCAGAATTATTTCCCAGAGTTCCAGTGTTACAAGGAAAGGCTACAGTAACCCCTAGTTAGTAAAAGAACCTTATTAAAATGCAGAACATTTCCTCTCCTGAAGCATGGGAACTGTGTATTAACCACTGATCCTACATCTTTTATAGGATGTGTTTCTGATTTGCTTTTCCCTGGTGAGTCCGGCATCTTATGAGAACGTCCGTGCCAAGGTGAGAGAATGATTTTCATGATGCGTTGCAGAGAATGACTCCCCTGATGCACAAAATTCTCTTCTGTATTGATTTTCTGTATTGGCATAGTTTAGAGAAAGGCAGAATGATTTCAACACCTTTGCATTTCCACATCCAACTCTATTACTTCCATTTATTATAAATTAAGAATGATTCATTATTTACTCTGCCTACTGATTGGGCCCCACTTTATTCATACAGACTTACGGATATATACCTAACGGAAACATGACAGGCACATCCCATGAATAAACATTTAGTATCATGGCCTTCAAGCTGCCTGCCCACTTCAGTGCACTGGGCCTCCCTAGAGCAACCTACGTACAATATGTGTGGAAAAGTTTGAAAATAATACACAGCACTAATTTCTATACCTAAGTTTGTCCTTGCCCTAAATGATAACCTTCTTCTAATGGAATGTTAACAGGGGCATTTAAACGGGTACATCTTTTCCTTTGAGCCTCCATTTTGTGATGGGCTGTGTCCCTCCCTAGCATGTATGTGTGCCCTTGGTTTGTTTGTGTGCACTGTGAATTGTATGATCCCAGGGGGAGGCTCTTACTACTTAAAATGGCAGTTTTCTATTTAGGAGTACCCAATAGCACATACTACTAAAAAAGTACATTTTTATGAAAATGGTTTATTTAGATGTAGCAGGGTTTTACACATGAGCTGTTTTATTCAATATATTTTTTATAGAGACCTACATTGTTTGGGGGGTTATAGTTTCCCTTTAACAACTGTATACATTTTTCTTTTAATATTTAGGACTGTTAATGGGACATGCGCCAGTGCATCTGTGCCCTCATTTTCTGCCTCTATGGCATAAGCTTTTAGGTAAAGTGCTTCACCGTGGGCCCAGAATACCAGGAATGAGCACATGCTTCTCAGCATTTCCCCTCCATTCTCCAGTGCCTCAGGCTTTAGTGAGATTTGTTGTCCTCATCACAGTCAGCCCCAGTAACATATTATATATAATGGTCTTCTTTTCCATTCTACTCCAGCCTGCAACTCCCATGTTCCCCCCATTACCCCCCATCCACCTTATCTGAAAGACTTTTTGCCCATCATTTCCTCCTGACTGAAATTCATCATCCTCACTCTTTCCAGCAACTTCACATATTTCTTTTAGCTTTACCAGAATTCAGCTGTAATATGTGTAGCAAAGACCAATCGTACATTATTTATGCCCCTTTAACAAGGTGAGATATACAAAAATGTTCTCCAAATGGTACTTCACATGAGTGAAAAATTAGGCCACTCTGCTGCAATCAATTTCCTTTAATCCCTGTGAAATCCAAAGCTAAAGCTGGCTTAAAGTATTCCTGAGGATAGCATATAAAAAGCTTTCTATCATACCAATAAATGTAAAGGACACTCAAATGTATCTGCTGAATTCTGCTTAGCAGAGTGGGATACATATGCTGCTCTAGTATTATGGTATCTCTCTGTACATTCAATGGGTGAATGTTGTACTCTCTGCAGCTATTGCTGTATAATAACATTGCTGACCATTTTATCATTATCATTATTGCCTTCTAAAGAGGCTGAACCAAGTGTTCAGTGTTATGTAAATAATAATAATTACACTGCCTCTATGAAACAAACATTTAGCCACCGCATTGCTGAACTAAACCAATGGTGGCGTATTCCTTTACCTCCTGGTGCATCTGTGGGAAGGGCATGCTTTTTATGTGAATGAAACATTCTCATTTCTTATCTGAAGCCCTGTGGGCAGAATGACTTGCACCAGGTCCCGAGAGACCCATCCTACAAGTAGGGGAATTATATTCAGGGTCGGACTGGGTGGTGCAGGGCCCACCTGGGTTGGTGCCCCAGGGGCCCCACACTCCTCAAGATGCCCCTCATCAGCAATGTCCCCCACCACCCGCCCAACATCCTCCCCTGAATCTGCTTAAGTGAAATGCGTCAGGAGAGGACACCGGCGGGCAGGGAGCGGGATCAGGTGTGGGCCGCCGGGGCCCACTGGGTTTTTTTCCCGGTATCCCAGCAGCCCAGTCCGACCCTGATTATATTACCATATCTGTGTATGAAGTGATGATCACTATAGATCCTGGTGTAAAGATTGTGCTAGTATCCCTTTTCTTTTAATCTTGGGTTGAGGGCTGTTCACCAACAGCTTTAACTTCAAGATTCAAGAAAACTTTATTGTCAATACAACTGAACAGCATATTGAAATCACGTTTCACTTTAGCCCCCTCATAGTGCCAAAAAATAAAAACAATATAAATAAATTTAAAAAGAAAACAATAAAGTACATAGCAATACTTCACAGAAATTTGGGAGTTTAGAAAATTTGTATCCCAAGTGGCATATCCATATCCATGTGCAAACACACATTTACCTAACCTATAATCCATTTGCTCAACTCATTTCAAAAGTGTCATGTACATATTATACAAATGATCACAAAAACAAGCCTTTTATATTAATAATCATAAAGTGGCGTGTACATTATGCTAGTATTATATTAAAACATTAATATAATACAAAAACTTTTTCACTTTTTAAATTTACAGCTTAATCTAACCCCTTTACCAAATTTCTTTAACAATGAATTAAGAACCGTGACTGCTCGAGGAAGCTTTTATATTGTTTGACTGTAGCTGTCCAAATACTACAGAATCTTCTACCAGATAATAAAGGAGAAAACAGAGTCTGAGATGGATGGGAAATATCCTCCACTGTGCTATTTGCACGGCATATAATATGCTTTCTGTACAACTTTCTGACATACATTTCTGTACTTTATGTGAATTTCAGTGAAGACTAGTGATGAGCGAATCTGTTCCGTTTCGCTTCGCCGAAAAATTCGCGAATCTTTGAAAAGATCCGCGAAACGGCGAAAAATTCGCGAAGCGGCGAAAATGTCGTGCGACAAAAAAAATTGTCGCCCGCGGCTATTATTTTGTTGCGCGGCTATTATTTTGTCGCGCACGGCTCTTGTTTTGTCGCGCACGGCTCTTGTTTTGTCGCGCGGCTCTTGTTTTGTCGCACGGCTCTTGTTTCGTCGCGCGGCTCTTGTTTTGTCGCCCGCGGCTCTTGTTTCATCGTGCGGCTCTTGTTTCGTCGCCCGCGGCTCTTGTTTCGTCGCCCGCGGCTCTTGTTTCGTCGCCCGCGGCTCTTGTTTCGTCGCGCGGCTCTTGTTTCGTCGCCCGCGGCTCTTGTTTCGTCGCCCGCAGCTATTATTTTGTCGCACGGCTCTTGTTTCGTCGCCCGCGGCTCTTGTTTCGTCGCGCGGCTCTTGTTTCGTCGCCCGCGGCTCTTGTTTCGTCGCGCGGCTCTTGTTTCGTCGCCCGCGACTATTCTTTTTTGACGCCGCGACAATTTTTGGACGTGCGGCGAATTTTTCCGCGGCGAAATTTTTCATCCGTTTCGCGAAACAATCCGCCAATGGCGAAACGCGGAAATTCGCCGCGAATCCATGCCTGGCGAAACTTTTCGCCCATCACTAGTGAAGACCTATAATCTCAGCTAAATGAATCAGCCCAATGTCCACGTCTGAGAAATTCACTCTTTGTTTCTTCTATATCGTGTCCTCTTGTTCTGTTACAAGAGCTATAATCAATAAAGACAAATCTGAGTCATGCCACGTCTTTCTTTTGCCTTAGCTTCACTTCTTTATATTCCTACTATTGCCTTTTATTCCTTTACAATATAAGATTTAGCAGATTATGTCCGCAGCTTTCTAAAGAAATCCCATTTGTACCTCCACTTAATGCATACCCATTTTCAAACTTTTCTACTTCTACAACATTGATTGAGATAAAACCATTCTCTCTCCCCTAAAATCCACCACATGTATTTTGAGCCTCAGTCCCCCTATAAGTGATTACGTTCTTCACTCCAATTATCAACATATTTTTATAACAGCGGTTTCTGAGCACCAAGTAAAATCAGCAATAAAAAAATAAGAATAACAGTAAAAATAAAGCCCCACTGTTTGTTTGGGGGGGTTGCTGGGTGTCAGTGACCCCAGCTACCACACAGCATTTTTAGCAGGAAGGTTAATAATCTATAATCAAATAAATACTGAAGACCAACTAAAGGTTGATTACAATCGGTTATTACATGGAGTAAACCTTGAGAGAGAACAAAAAGCATGGGAGAGCAATGAGTAGTAACATTTATGTAGGTGGTGGATGATAAGAAGAAGGGTAGAGACCTGAAGAAGTGGAAGTGGCTGAAAATCCAAGGGAAGCAATTAAAGAAGTTGTCCTCACAGCAAATCATTCCTCCTAAACTTGGAGGAAAATCTTTTGTTTATTAAATATTTGGAAATTGGTCATTATGTATTATTATGAATGAGAACCAAAAATAGGGTCTGTATTTTAAAGGAACACCCATTTCCTGACATAAATTGACCATTTGGGACTTTTGCAATAAAATTCTAATACACATTGTAGGGTTTGGAAACCCAAAGATTGGTTTTACTTTAGACTCCATGAGTAGAACAGGTAGATCTAAATCATGTGCCATACATTGCATCATGAATGGATGATTTTTTGTGTTATCATGACTGAAGCAGAGTTACTGGTTTCAGCATTTCTTTTCTAAATGTTTTCATTTTCCTATTTCTAGTGGTACCCAGAAGTGAGACACCATTGTCCCAGCACACCCATCATTCTTGTTGGAACCAAGCTGGATCTGCGGGATGACAAAGAAACCATTGAGAAACTTAAAGAGAAGAAACTGTCCCCAATCTCTTACCCACAGGGTTTGGCTCTGGCAAAAGAGATTGGTGAGTTGTGCAGAATATGCCCTATGGTGTTGAAGAAGCCCCTGTATAGGGCAAATACATGTCTTATTGACAATTTACTTTAGACATGTTTTTCTTGCTTTTGAATAATAATCTTATTTGCTGGCACATGTCATTTTAAGGGAATTAATAATATCCTGTCCTTGGAACTTTTTTCCCTAAAGAGGCAGTCAAATACTTGGAGTGCTCAGCCTTAACGCAACGTGGCCTAAAGACGGTATTTGATGAGGCTATCCGAGCGGTGCTGTGTCCCCCTCCTTCGAGGCCTAACAAAGCCAAATGTGTGGTGCTTTAAGGTAA
Organism: Xenopus tropicalis; assembly: GCF_000004195.4. NCBI lineage: Eukaryota > Metazoa > Chordata > Amphibia > Anura > Pipidae > Xenopus > Xenopus tropicalis. Next base: position 123,095,526 of record NC_030680.2, read on the forward strand.
GTTGGGAGAGTTGATAATGACTAGCTGTGCTCCCTAGGCTGCCATTCTGAAGGGTATTCCTTTTAAAGTTGGAGCCTAGGGAGCACATCTAGTCTTTATCTGTTTCTTTTCATTCTATTTTTTAATGTTTTATTATCTATATAGAGTCAATATTTACCTGCATTCATCTGAGCTCCTGTCTGTTCTTTCCTTCTTCACCATCTAAATAGAGTTCTCTCCCCAGTTCTTTGTCTCTGTAGCTGAGTTTATCTTCAATCCTGATTTTTTTTTGCTGTTCAGATCTTATTATCAAATGCCTATTTTTAACCTTAGTAACTTCAATGCCATTGTGGTAGCCCAGACCCCTACTCAATGAATTTTCCAGGATGGAAATCACAATACCACTTCCTAAAGGTTCTGACTCTTGAATATGCATTTTCTCATTATAACTGCATTTGGCACCTGATGCCAGTGAAGCAGGCTGGTATATAGATCCACTTTACGGAACTCAATCGCTTGTGTCTGTAGTTAATGTGATCGTAAGAAAGGGAAGGGGCACTTAATTTTCTAAGTCAGTAAATAGGGGCTTAAGGAACTCTTCAAATCAATCTCACAAAGCTTGGACTCTTGTTCTGCTTCCCTCATATAACAATTGTCCCTCCCTAGCAACACTCACTATTCCCCTTCCACTTTCTTCTCTGTCTCCAGATTCTAAGTACACAACACACAAAAATAATAAGCAAAATGTAATAAATCATGAACAGATATAAGGAACTACATAAAACTAAATATGATCAGCGTCAATGGATTAATGCCTGTCATGGGGAAGTTTAGCTGCAGGTAATCTCAATGGCAAGTATAATTCAGTCAATCACTTGTACTGAAGGGCCAGTAGTGGCTTTGGTCCAGCAATGGGCAGCAGCAACTTAGACAGCAAGACTTAAGTTGTATTTCCTACAAAATCATTCCCTTACAGTCTCATTTTGCTCCAGCCTTAAAAAGAAGATTGAAATTGCAATTACCTTTTAATATTGTTGCAAAAAATGACATTTCCAAGACAATCTGAAACTGGCCTTCTGTATCTATTATGAGTTTGGCGCTATGAACTCTGGCCATAGCAACCAGTTATTTATATGCATGTATGTATGTTCCAATGGATAACAAAAAGGAAGTAAAACATTAAAATAATGTCAATTCTAGCTTTACAATGAGTATGGCCAGAGTCACTGGGCCTAGCAAGCAGATAGCAAAGTTTGACCTTGGAGAGAAGAAGCACACAAAGGCAAATCATTTAAAAATTACAAAACTAATTAAAGCCATTGTTGCCATTTGAAAGCCAAGGTTATATTAAGGTTTATAAAAGGTCACTCTCAATAATGAAACACCACAAGAAAGTCTCAGACAAACATTACAAGCAACTCACTATTCAAGCCTCCCCATGTGGCTGAAAATGTGGTCCGTGGCCACAAGTTCATGACCAGTTTACAGACATCATAACAATGGTCACCATAGTCACACTGCAGTATTTCCAGTAATATCAACCAGAGCAAATATGCATTTAGGGCTCTCACTGAACTGAATCTAGTCTAGGGTCGGAAGTCACCGAATGTCTGTTAATCAGATCAGATTCCAAACTCACAGGCTCCATCTATTATCTTTGTAATGGGAATAGCACTAACTACATGTTTGTATGCTCTGTCTTCTCACATGTAAACAGTTCTGGCTAAGCCTATTAATGTCATGACTCCTTGGTAGTATAGCCCTTTTTGGTTATTTTCCACACTTGTTCTTATCCTGAAACTCTAATTGAGCACATGGCATATGTAAAAAGTAAAATTTATACCTGGGTCCCTTTAAATGGGCATATAAAATTGGGCCCTAGGTATAGTGGAGATCTTCTACTGCCAGTGGGATATCTCTCCCAGAGCTGTCTTTAAGGGCCCAAGGATTATCTAACACATTGGAGTTCGTCACAGGCCATTACCAGTAGGTAGGTAAATGGGGGAGGGGGGGCAGCAGGTACAGTAGGGCAAATGGCACATGTAATGCTTAATATGAGTGCTACAGAAAGTACCACCACTAAAGACAGCCATCTGTGTTTACCGGATAACCAGAGCAAAACTGTTTCTGTCCAATGCTGTTGTTACTAAACCTCCTAATAATGCTTGGACCATAGAACTAATCAGGCCATAGGCAGAAGCCGTGTTTATAAATTGTTATAAATTGGTGCCAGTAATTTCCTGGTCTTTAATAGGGAGCCTCACCTTGGCCTCTTTTCTTAACATTTTCTCCAAGATATTATCCCGCTATTCCATTTTTCATAAGATAAAAGCACCTTATTCCTATGTACACTACATGACCATCTTTATTAAATACCATCTTCCCTTTCTTTGTCTAGTGGCCATATGATTTATTTATTTCCAAAACCCACCTACAGATTATTAATACACAAATAAAAAGCAATTGGTATGAAATCTGAACTCTGGCATTAATAACAGGCATTAATGACATCTGCATTCAGCAGTTCACTCATGCCTTTCTATGTCCTTTCTCAAAGTGCCCTCTAGGTGGCACTGTAATAAACTCCTGAAGAAATGCATATTTGCATCCACGCATCTGTTAAACCAACGCAGATATATTTTACAGAATTAAAACCTGCCACTAACTTATGATATCATTGCTAAACAATACCTGTCTAAATATTATGCCTCAATAGTAATCTGCCTACAATTTTCCAGAGTAACAAAGGAAAACACACACATAATGTAAAAAATGTTTCTTATATGGGAATTATTGTTTTCCTTTGCACAAAGTTAATATATGTTTCAAGAACCCACAACGTGCAGCGCAGTGTACCGTATATAATAAAGCTCCCCGAAAATAATACCACCTTCAAGCTGCTCCTAAGGGAGTGCAGTGCACAGTTAAGGTTCACAGATAATGCTAAAATCATTACCATGGAAAACGATATAAAATGACTAAAGCAACAAATGGAGAGAAGTCCCTGCCCTGAAGAGCTTATTGTCTAAATGAGTAAATGTAAACACACAGAGATGAGGGGGTGGCTCGAAAGAGCAGGAGTTCTAAGTGCTAATCTCTGCAGCCGAGAGAGAAGTTGCTCTTACTGGGAGGTTAAGCTTCAGTTAAAGCAGATGTTGCAGTCACTAGAGGAGAAATGGAATAATAAAACAAGAGGCAGGAGAGAAAGGAGAGCAGAAAGGGTGGGGGGTGCACATGCCTAGGTAGGTGCAGATAAGTGAGTGTTTACAGGGGGATATGGGTAAGTGGTGATGAATGCTCAAGAAAAAGTATAAGAATGATAAATACTCAATAATTATATATAAAGGGCAAGTAACACACAGACAGGAACCAAAAAAGCTTAACCTAAGTAATACATTTTTAGCTTCCACTTACTTTGAATCCTTACTTTCAGGGAACCCGCATATGCAACTTTCTTCATATTCTTCTCTAGTTTAGAACTTTAGAAAAACCCACTAATGCCAGTCAGTATCTATGTAAAGAGTAGTGGCAGAGGGGAGATTTTGATTCTTGTCCCCCTTGGCCATCTTCGGAGGCAAGAATATACCTGTCAAAATCCCCACCTCCATTCACTTCTATGGAGACTGATAATTTTTTTTTTATAGTTTTTAAATAATTCTCCTGCTTCTTCTGCCTCTTTCCAGCTTTTAAAGGGACCAAACCAAACACTTGCTCTGTGAAGCTACATTTATTGTTATTTTTTTTTATATCTTTCTATATTGAACACTAGCAACCAGATATTAGCTGGAATTCCAAACTGGAGTTCTGCTGAAAAAACACACACCCACACAAATAATAAAAAATCGAGACCAATTGCAAATCATCAAATCCCTCTCTACATACTAAAAGTTAATTTAATAATGAACAGCCTATTAAAGATGATCTGCTTACAGTAGTGGAGCTAGCTGGTTTCCAGGATACTTGGGAGCCCTGTAGTTACAAAGGCAAAGAAACCATAGGAACCAGTCAGTGACCAGGCCACTAAACACTCCTCCAAGGCCAAAACAAGGGATAATCATACTCAAAAGTTATAAATCCAAAAGAAACATTTTAGGCTTTGTACATGGGGTTTGTTTTAATGGATAGTAATAAAGACATTATTATTTTTTAACGTTTTTGACTGTTGCAGACTTATACTGTATGTATTTTATTTACTAGGCCACTAAAAACTAACAGCTAGTTGGCTATACCTGCACCTACTACAGTCCAACTGCAGCTTTAATATCCTTTCAACAGGCACAGCAGCTGCCCGATTCTATTGCTATTATAGTCTGCAATGGTTTTTAAGCTTCTCCCTTTTTACAACGGGATGCAATCATCTCTGTTAATTTTATTCTTTAAAGTCCTTCTTGTTCTTTCTCCATCTGATGTATCTCGCCTCTGATTTCCTATTCTGGCCCACATACACCAAGGAACACTAAGGAATTAGCTGTGACTCAGAAGGCTAAACACACTGAACTCTTAAGCTTGGTTCCATTTCTGCTCCCTCCGATGGCTGAATTCTAATCATAGTTTATTTATGAAGAGACAGGCTGTGCCGCTCCGGAAAATTGGGACAATATGGATAAATAATACAAAGAAGCAACAAACTGTCAGCAAGCATGGCTTGCCTTCTAGAACAAACCTCCGAATATTTTTTAGCTTTGGGCACCAAATTAGTTGAAACGCTCTGATATTTTCTTCCCATCATTACTATTAATAGCCAATCCAAGCAGATATTTTAGAGCTCAGTATGTTGTTAAACAGATGCCTAATTCTTATCAAAATCCTTCCTAAGCATATAATTTCTATTTGAGCTTGCAGGATTGAATCTATGGATTTATTGATGAAATGGGTGCCTCAGTGCAGGGTGCCCTGGCTTTAGCTGCAGATAACAGATAACTCTATCCAAGGGCAATACTAATATTCATACAGAACAGTTGGCGACCATATGCATGCTTTAATAGGAATGACTTTGGTTGAATACATATATACAAAAACCCCAAACATCAAGAAGCTTCAGGGAGCAGTGATATTACATAAACAGCATTACATACACATTCATTTATCACACTGCAGAACTCTATTGTGGTGCCTGGGGGAAAAGCCTGTGCAGTGTGCACTGAAGCATTACTGCTACTGTGTAATGCAAGTCTGGAACAGAAATATGAGTTTTTGTACCCAAAATGATGCTATTGTTTATTTATAAATATACATATTAGGTGTTGTAGTGCTCCTCTTTATAATCCCTTCCTGGCTTTTCCAGCTGCCCTGTAGTTTCCTTCAATAAAGTCATTATTTTCTATGTTTAATATATGTTTATCAATGTTTCAAATCCATAGTATACTATACACAAAGTTTAGTCATAAAAAGCACATAGTGCTATTTATTAATAACACAAAGACACAAGGGGGCACAAGTGCCCTACAAGTGCCCCTAAGAGCTCACCTACCAAGCACACCTGAATAATGGGTAAGTTAAGGTATGCTGGGGGGGCAGCCGGGGGGATGTGCCTCCTGTTTCCGCCCTCTTGCATGGAGTGCTGCCTAATGCAGGAGGCACTCTATTTAAAGGGAAAGCCTGGGCTATTCTCCAACAAAATACCCAGTTGCAGTTTTTTTTTACACTTTCCACACTGCATTCTGCAACATAGACATATACCCTGCATGTGTGCACTCGGGGGACAGGAGGCTTGGGGTGTACTTAGGGCACCCTGCTCTGACTACATGAGCCAGGAACAGGGACCAGGCTACACAGAGAAGACAGGTTTCTTGTTGGATAAGTGTACTAGTGGCCCTTGGAGAGCTGAGTCCCTTATAATGGCTACAGCTTCCATGCTTTAGCCCTTGGTTTTTGACTGGAAGTGTAGCCTAGCATAGTTTGGCTACTTTTTTTTAGAATGGGATCCACACTGACTCTGATTTAAGAGTCCGCAATGCAACCCAATGCAGTGTTTATTATGTCAGATGTTTTTAAACTGCTTCTGTCTAAAAATGAACCAGGTTGCATTGCTGTGGAAATCAGTTTCATTGTATATAAAGGGGATCATGGGGAACTAAGCCAAAACAACATGGCGACTCACTTTTAGGTCCTTCTATCCCAAAGGTTTAGAATCTATGCCTAATTACCAACATATTTAAGTCTTTATATGACTGCTGATTTCATTCCAACCCAAAGGTTTAGAATCATTGCCTAATTACCAAATTACCAACATATTTTTGGGTTGAATTCTTTTTATCTGACTGTCTGGTTTTAACTTGTCTTTTTGTAGTTTATTTTTCTGTCCTGTTTAGTTTTGTTTTCTCTGATTTCTCATGTCTGTTTTTATATGCTCCCTTCTTTCTGTAACAGGATATCAGAAGGGGTTTTTCAGTCAGTTCCAGGAGACACTCAATGCACTGTGGACTTCCTACCCTGATGGTTATAACTCAAACTCCCTTCTTACCCCATATACATGCACCCACAATATATCCTTTTGCTTTGTCACATGAGCCCCACACTCCTATTCAGCTTTAATCATGTTTATTCATAAAATTACTGTTGTTCTGTTCAAAAATAAATATTTTATTGTACTTTGTCCTTCTCTGGTGAAGTGTGTTTCATTGATCCCATAATGAGTTTGCTACAAACATGGCAACAGCGATCTAATGACACCAGTAAGACAATGTGCAGCCGTTTGATTCAGTGGTGAGCTTGCTATGCATTGGAATGCACTGAGCCTACGTACATGCCGTGCTGCTGTGCCTCTGCGAGTGAGAGTAAGCAAGCAGGCTGAAGGAAATGAATGGGGTAGGATGGATGCATGCGGAAAAATGAATGAGGCTGAGGGGGAGAATGTGAGTGGGGAATGACGCAGCAAGTGGGGAGACATCACTGCCATTAACTCTTACACTTTATATATTTCCATACTCAGTAATAGAAAAATACAAACCCACAACTGTATAGGGAGGAATATTCCTCACTTTCAAGAAGACAAACTTAGCAAGAAGAAGGTATTTGTGCAAGTAAGAGTTATAAGTATATATTTATCTCCAGTGAAATTAAATTGGCATGCTGATGATTTCTGTCCCTGAAAGAGTTAAAACCCCATCTTTCCCCTTTTTCTGCCTCCTTCTCCCTCTCCCTCCTTTTTTCATTCTCACTTTTATCCTCTGTCCATTCCTCTCTACCCCTATGTATTTATAGATCTCTCTCTCCCTCACTCCCACTCACTCCCCCTCTCTCCACCTTCCCAGTCCCTGATTGGTTTGCAACCTGTGTGCCACTGACAGGCAAATCTGTGATACAGAGATATAGAGAAAGACAGAAGAGAATGGGGATAGGGGAAAGGAGACTAAAGGCAAGCATAGGAGTTCTAAAGAATGAGCAGTAGAGCGGCAGCTGCTGAGAGAAGAGATTACCTTTAGCCATGAGACTGAGCCAACTAGGGAATGTCCAGAAGCACCTGTGCCTTCCTACCTGTGAGCTGTGAGTCAGGGCAGTACTGACATGTATGTGCTGGCACACCTGTACATGAGCAGGTATGTATCTCCCACACAATCCATAGGGAAAAGCCTGCACTGTTACCCTATTAGCAACTCAGTTAGAAACTCACCTGTACTTGTGATATCCGCTTGCACTGGCACACAGGGAGGCAGACAGAGAGAGGCAGACGCTGCTGGTTTATGTCTGGCACAGTGTATCGGGGCTCTGTGGCAGTCTGTGTGCCAGCAGGAGTCTCTGCCAGTCTGTGGCACTTACTGTACCTGCATCAGTGTGTCTGTAGTGTATTTATATGTACTCCCCTCTTTCTTTTTGTTCCCTGTTATACATGTGTGTGTAACCTTGTCTCAGGTGTGCATGAAGCTGCATGGCAGGTATCTATGATACAGAAATTCATTATCCAGAAAGCTCCAATATACAGGAATGCCATTTCTTATACTGTCCTGTTTAAACAAATTTTGGGCTGATTTGCTTCTTTTCTGTAATAATACAGGTATAGGACCTGTTATCCAGAATGACCAGAATCTGGAGCTTTCTGGATATAGGGTCTTTCCTTTTTTTGGATTTCTATACCTTAGGTCTACTAAAAAATAATTTTAACATTAAATAAACCCAATAGGATTGTTTTGCCTCCAATAAGGATTAATTAGATTTTAGCTGGGATCAAGTACAAGGAACTGATTTATTATAGAGAAAAAGGTAATATTTAAAAAAAAAAAAAAAAATTGATTAAAATGGAGTTTATGGGAGATAATTTGGAGATTTCTGGTTAACAGGTTTCCATATAACAGATCCCATACATTTAAATCAGTACCTTCTGGTACTAAGATAGCAAGTTGGTGGCAAAATGATCAGAATATTTTGTTTTTATTTTAAAATGTTCTTTCTGAGTAGCCATATGGCATTGTGCTCTTACAGGATAATATAGGTCCCAAGCACTCTAGGTAATAGAACCCATACCTGTATATAATATATATAAATATATTATTCTCATGCCTGTTCTGTTTGTTTGGGACACAGTATTTCATGAAATGTAGCACCACATAATGAAAAGTAGAAAATAGTACAGCTGGATTTCTGCAGCTTTTTATCTCTGCGTGGCTCTGGCCATTGTATACTGTATACACCTGTCTTTATGTTTGATAGTTCTCTCAGGCGCATTACAGTGAGTGGGTGCCTTCATGTATTCCTTTATCCAGATTACTCAGGATCTGGGGTTTTCCAGATAAGGGGTCTTTCTGTAATTTGGATTTCCATACCTTAAATAAATACTAAAATAATTTAAACATTAATTAAACCCAATAGGATTGTTTCGCGACCAGTAAGAATTAATTATATCTTAGTTGGGATCAAGTACAAGGTACTGTTTTATTATTACAGGTAAAAAGGAAATCATTTTAAAAAATTGGAATTATTTGATAAAATTGAGCCTATGGGAGATGGCATTCCCATAATTTAGAACTTTTTGGATAATGGGTTTCCAGATAACAGATCATATATCTGTATGTATATATATATATATATGGCTTACCCATAAGTATACCTAGATGCTGCACCTACTTGTGCTCAGGCTACACTGTTGTGCCAGTGGCATGTACCTTGGCATATCTGGTGCAAAACACAGGGCACTCCCATTTGCAAGCTGAACTTATAGAAATGTGCTATTGTGCCTAGTAAGTAGCACAAAAGTGAGTGCCTTGTTTTTTTGCTACTTGACAAGTTCAAATTGATGCCCATGTTCTGTACCATTGGCTGCCATTTACATAAAAGGTGCAACAAATGCCCTCAATAGTGTGTTCTTCACCACCTGGCACAAACTTGTGTGCCTCCAGCATAAAGGGCAATTCTTTATGGCGGTATGTGCCAGGTGCACTTGTGCTGGAATTCTGGGTAGTAATGGGCATAATTTATACGTTTTTTTTGTTTGTAGTTTCCATAAAGCTGGAAGAGGTGTGTGTGTGTCTAAGCCAAATTTTCTGCCCAGGGTCACACACATAGTGGGCCCCAAAAAGCAGTGTTGGAAACAAAGAATGTGTGGAAAAGTTTATACCACATTAGATCTGCATGCCTTAACAGTGCAGAGCACAGAGCTGCTCCCACACAGTAAGTTAGGCTGAAAAAGGACACACGGCCAAGTTGGACCATAATGCCTATATATAACCTGCCTAACTGCTAATTGATCCAAAGGAAGGCAAAAAACCCCATCTGACACCTCTCTAATTTGCTGCAGAGGAAGAAAAAATCCTTCCTGACTTCAAGATGGCAATCGGACCAGTCCCTGGATCAACTTGTACTAAGAGCTAGTGATGAGCGAATCTGTCCTGTTTCACCTCGCCATAAAATTTGCGAAATGGCAAAAAATAAGCGAAACACATTTGTGGCGCAACTTTTTTTGTCGCCTGTGTCAATTTGCAGTGACCGCAACTTCTTTTTTTTTTTGACATGCAACAAATTTTTTTGTGCCAAATTTTCACTGAAGTTATGCAAAACAATGCGCCAATGGCGAAATGCGGAAATACACTACAAATCCATGCCTGGTGAAAAAATTCACTCATCACTACTAAGAGCTATTGCCCATAACCCTGTATTCCCTCACTTGCTAAAAAGTCATCCAACCCCTTCCTGAATCTATCTGCTGGACTGCACCAGTAAGGCTAATGGCTTTGGAAGGGGAGAGATGGTGCCCATAGTAGCAGTTGGGATAATAGCCTCTGGGAAGGGACTGTGGCTGTGGGATAGCAGGTATAGTAGGGAGAGATGGTGCCTATAGTAGCAGTTGGGATAATAGCCTCTGGGAAGGGACTGTGGCTGTGGGATAGCAGGTATAGTAGGGAGAGATGGTGCCTATAGTAGCAGTTGGGATAATAGCCTCTGGGAAGGGACTGGGGCTGTGGGATAGCAGGTATAGTAGGGGGAGATGGTGCCTATAGTAGCAGTGGGATAATAGCCTCTGGGAAGGGACTGGGGCTGTGGGATAGCAGGTATAGTAGGGAGAGATGGTGCCTATAGTAGCAGTTGGGATAATAGCCTCTGGGAAGGGACTGGGGCTGTGGGATAGCAGGTATAGTAGGGAGAGATGGTGCCTATAGTAGCAGTGGGGGGATAATAGCCTCTGGGAAGGGACTGTGGCTGTGGGATAGCAGGTATAGTAGGGAGAGATGGTGCCCATAGTAGCAGTTGGGATAATAGCCTCTGGGAAGGGACTGTGGCTGTGGGATAGCAGGTATAGTAGGGAGAGATGGTGCCTATAGTAGCAGTGGGGGGATAATAGCCTCTGGGAAGGGACTGTGGCTGTGGGATAGCAGGTATAGTAGGGAGAGATGGTGCCTATAGTAACAGTGGGATAATAGCCTCTAAGAAGGGACTGTGGCTATGGCATAGCAGGTATAGTAGGGAGAGATGGTGCCTATAGTAGCAGTGGGATAATAGCCTCTGGGAAGGGACTGTGGCTGTGGGATAGCAGGTATAGTAGGGAGAGATGATGCCTATAGTAACAGTGGGATAATAGCCTCTGGGAAAGGACTGGGGCTGTGGGATAGCAGGAATAGTAGGGAGAGATGGTGCCTATAGTAGCAGTGAGATAATAGCCTCTGGGAAGGGACTGGGGTTGTGGGATAGCAGGTATAGTAGGGAGAGATGGTGCCTATAGTAGCAGTGGGATAATAGCCTCTGGGAAAGGACTGGGGCTGTGGGATAGCAGGAATAGTAGGGAGAGATGGTGCCTATAGTAGCAGTGGGATAATAGCCTCTGGGAAGGGACTGTGGCTGTGGGATAGCAGGTATAGTAGGGAGAGATGGTGCCTATAGTAGCAGTGGGATAATAGCCTCTAGGAAGGGACTGGGGTTGTGGGATAGCAGGAATAGTAGGGAGAGATGGTGCCTATAGTAGCAGTGGGGGGATAATAGCCTCTGGGAAGGGACTGTGGCTGTGGGATAGCAGGTATAGTAGGGAGAGATGGTGCCTATAGTAGAAGTGGGGGGATAATAGCCTCTGGGAAGGGACTGGGGCTGTGGGATAGCAGGTATAGTAGGGAGATATGGTGCCTATAGTAACAGTGGGGGATAATAACCTCTGGGAAGGGACTGGGGCTGTGGGATAGCAGGTATAGTAGGGAGAGATGGTGCCTATAGAAGCAGTGGGGGGATAATAGCCTCTGGGAAGGGACTGTGGCTGTGGGATAGCAGGTATAGTAGGGAGAGATGGTGCCTATAGAAGCAGTGGGGGGATAATAGCCTCTGGGAAGGGACTGGGGCTGTGGGATAGCAGGTATTGTAGGGAGAGATGGTGCCTATAGTAGCAGTGGGATAATAGCCTCTGGGAAGGGACTGTGGCTGTGGGATAGCAGGTATTGTAGGGAGAGATGGTGCCTATAGTAGCAGTGGGATAATAGCCTCTGGGAAGGGACTGTGGCTGTGGGATAGCAGGTATAGTAGGGAGAGATGGTGCCTATAGTAGAAGTGGGGGGATAATAGCCTCTGGGAAGGGACTGGGGCTGTGGGATAGCAGGTATAGTAGGGAGAGATGGTGCCTATAGTAACAGTGGGGGATAATAACCTCTGGGAAGGGACTGGGGCTGTGGGATAGCAGGTATAGTAGGGAGAGATGGTGCCTATAGAAGCAGTGGGGGGATAATAGCCTCTGGGAAGGGACTGTGGCTGTGGGATAGCAGGTATTGTAGGGAGAGATGGTGCCTATAGTAGCAGTGGGATAATAGCCTCTGGGAAGGGACTGTGGCTGTGGGATAGCAGGTATTGTAGGGAGAGATGGTGCCTATAGTAGCAGTGGGATAATAGCCTCTGGGAAGGGACTGTGGCTGTGGGATAGCAGGTATAGTAGGGAGAGATGGTGCCTATAGTAGCAGTGGGGGGATAATAGCCTCTGGGAAAGGACTGGGGCTGTGGGATAGCAGGTATAGTAGGGAGAGATGGTGCCTATAGTAACAGTGGGGGGATAATAGCCTCTGGGAAGGGACTGGGGCTGTGGGATAGCAGGTATAGTAGGGAGAGATGGTGCCTATAGTAGCAGTGGGGGGATAATAGCCTCTGAGAAGGGACTGTGGCTGTGGGATAGCAGGGAGAGATGGTGCCTATAATAACACCTCAGGGTGCAGACACAGCTAATAGGGTGGGAAACGTGGCATCACCCTATGGGTTTGTTTAGTAAAACTTTGACTGCATTAGTGAGTCAAAGTCCCTTAGAATAAGTGAATCTTTTTCCCTGTAGTAATACATATACATACTTATGTGTTATTCTGCACCTGTTTGAAATTCTTTCTGCCCAGTTTCTGTTATTTCTCCTGTTACCGTTTCTTTCTATATAATTATGCATGGTGCGTGTATGAATGCATATCTGCTATCCATCTGCCCAGCATAGCAAGGTTAGAGATAAGTAAACATTAGTTATTTACCAGTCACATGGTACAGGGGATGCCAGAACCAATGTTAGCAAACTGATAAAGAACAAAACAAAAGAAAACATTAACTAAAAGCATTGTTTCTCTATTCCCCCATTACCTCCCCTGGTTGAAAGCTGATCCCTTCCTGCAAGCAGTATCCATATTCTAAACCATGCATTTGTATTAACAAATATCTTTCATTATGTATATTTAATATTTGTCCCGGAGCGCAGCACGTAACTCATTTTCTAGTAATTTATGGCCTCGCAGCTCCAACACCAAAGGTCTTGTATGAAAAAACATCTCATATAGGAGGTATTCCTCAAATGCAATTATTCACAAGGCCCGAGTCCAACAAAGGCATCACTATAGTAACCGCTAATACCCAAGAGGACGGCCATATTTGCAGAGTTAAATATTAGCCCATTGAACTGTCAAATGTCACTCGTTTTTTAACTCCTTCTAAAACCCTGTGTGACCCGTAGAGGAGGTTATCTTTGTAATCAGCAAGATGATCAGTCTAATGCCAGCTAAGCCAAATTGGATTGTATATTATTATTATTATTTGGAATATGTGGAATGATGATGGATAGGAATGAGCAGCATATCAGTCACAGTAATGTAGCAACATATTCAGCCCCAGTTAAAATCTAATTCATCAAACATATTTAGATCATATATGTTTAATATCTTTCTTGTGCACCCTGGCTTATAAAAATATATATCTGGGGGTAGAAGAGTAAGGCCAATTTTTTTGGATACATGGACAACTACATTTCTGGGGATGAGGCAGCTACGGTTACACATTTGGTACTGGGAGGGGAGGTAGCCCTTGTGAAATCATTAGTAGTGTTCAGAAAGGGCTCACTGCCATAACCTATAGGGGTTGTCAAGCAACTTACATCCCATTTGATTGATGTCCATTCGTGGCAATTGAGGGTTCATCAACAGAAGTCACCGTTGGAGTTGCAGGCTATTGGCTGCCACAGGGGACCTGGAGCTATATTATAGTTTCATAGCTTTCACAACCAATGTAAATTCAAGCAACATGGATGACCTGAAGGAATCTTGAGGAATCTTATTTAATTTCCTGTTCTGCCACACTAATGATTCTGGAAGACCGATGTGGCAAGGGCAGGTTTTTCTGAGGTGTGATATCAGCATTGCTTTTGATGTTCATATTTTCATTTTAATTACAGATTTTCCTTAACTAGCACTCTCACATCCCTCTGGATATTGCACAAATGACCATGCTGATGCTGAGCCTTTTTAAAATGTATGGGCTCTATAGGGGTCCCAGAACCGTTGAATTCCACTATATGATACTTCTTGCCACAGCATAGCATAACTGATCTCTGATTAGCCTGTGGCAGGCCAGTACTTATCTGCCAGGAAAAAATGTCTACTAATGCAGAATTAATGGTAGCCATGCTGTGTTTGCTACAGGTAAAGCCATCACCATACAATGTGTATATACAGCCTGGCCAGACCTGTAAGTGAGTCACTGACTGTAACAAACATACAGACAAAATGCAAAAGATGATGGAAAGGGTTTATATTACAGGTATGGGATCCCTTATCCGGAAACCCATTATCCAGAAAGCTCTGATTTATGGAAAGGCCATCGCCCATAGACTCCATTTTAATCAAGTAATTAAGAATTTTAAAACTGAATTCCTTTTTCTCTGTAATAATAAAACAGCACCTTGTACTTGATCCCAACTAAGATATAATTAATCCTTATTGGAGGCAAAACAATCCTATTGGGTTTAATTAATGTTTTATTAATTTTTTAGTAGACTTAAGGTATGGAGATCCAAAATACGGAAAGACCCCTTATCCGGCATACCATTGGTCCCAAGCATTCCGGATAACAGGTCCTATACCTGTACTTTTAAGACAATCTTAAAAATTAAAAATCGTAAAAAAAAAAATATTCAAACATCAATCTTTATGCTAAATTTTGAGATGTTTAAAAAGACTCTCCTTGGTGTGAGTGGGCAGTAGGAGCTCTGGGTAGAAGCCCATACAGTGTTACTAGTGAAGTTGCTTAGCAACTGTTTAAGTATAGATGCAATGTACATACAAGCCACTAGATTTACAGTAACTCTAAAAAGATTATAGGGTTCATTTACTAACAAGTGGGGCAAGGTACAAAGCGCAACAATCAGGTAAAAGCTGCCGTGGATTTGTAATTTGCACCCTGCCCCCCTATCAGTGCCTTTGGCTGCTTTTGCTTGCTCTTACATTCCATAATGCAGAATACTGAACCCTGTATTCATGAGGGGTAGGTGAGGCAAGCTCAGCCCCAACCCAGCCACTTTGGTTGCCACCTGGTCCAGTGTTTTATAAAAATATAGGAAAACTGGTATTTTTTCCCAGAAATGTCCTTCCCTATAAAATTAGCCAAAGTAAGTTCACAAATATCCCCTGACATCAGTGGTACAGAAAATTCAATTTAGTGCCCCAAAACATTGGTAATTTGACTTATATTACCAAGGATATATTGAAATTGCTCATTAAAGGGGAACTCCACCCAAACACAACTTGAGCTTTTTGAAAAGTAAGCATAATTTCAACCCACTTTTAATGTAACAATTACAAATTAATCTGGCTGACTACTTTGAGGCAAAAAAAATAAATAATAATAATGTAACAGTAGTCGACTGTCCTCCGCCTGCCTTCAGCCTGCATCCTCCAAATCCCACAATACCCTGCACACGTGGTTTCAGTAAGGAAAGACACATCACAGTGCAATGCATTGTGGGTTATGTAGTTTCTGCATGCTGTCTGTAAACTGCGAAGAATTTGTTATAATTTTTAACATCAGTGTTTTAGTCCCTCCTCCCCTGACAGGATTTCAAATGATGCAGAAAGAGACAAACTGTTTTGCTTTTTGAATTAACACATTACAGTGATAGGTATATTAGTGGTTGCTGTGCTGTGTAGGGCTCTTTAACAAATTTAGGTTTGGAAGCCAGAGTCCCCCATTAATTAGCACTTTACTGGTCCCTCTATATTCCTGGCCCCCTGCAATCCCAGGGTGTGCTTCCTCTGTAGTTACACCTCTTCCTGCCACATTTGAGGGGATGTAGCTCTTAGTGGTCTATCTCAATATTAAAAACCCCAACCAAGGTAATTAGATTATATAAACAATATTTTGTAAGACATGAAAAGAGTGTAATTATAGTTTCCTGTTAATTGTTTTCCGTCTGTCCTCTATAAATACAGCCACCCATCCCTATTGGAAATAAGTAAGTCAATATTTTATCTGCTGTAAATCATTTCATGAATAATTATCTTGAATACACAAATCAAGGAAATACCTGCTATAAAGACCAGCGTGTGCCATGGGAATGACGTTTAAGGAGATAATAGGGTTGTTAGAGCAGACTGTGGTGTTTGTGGGGTTGTGAAATATGGCAGCACGATCTTCATGCAATGTTCAAATTCTAAACCTGTATGAAGCTGCTGTGATTTAGCTACGCAGGCCATACAGGTACCAATAATATTATATAAACTTCATTTTGTGTGATTAATTGCATGTATATTGTGCATGGGAGCCAGCCACTCTCAGCACACTACACTGCAGGATAGGAACCAATCAGCAGCTAGGCTGACCTGATAGGGAACTGAAGCCTGTCTGTGCTTGTGTGAGTGCAGGGCTGTGATTGGCTCTCCCCCTCCTGCTGTGCTTCTGGCAGGGACTGTTAGGACACGCCCACCCTTCATTTGAAACGGGGACAGAGAACTGATAGGATCTATAGGGAGCTCCAATAAAGGGGCCATTTTTACAGATAGGATTAATGTTTAGCCCAAAGTGAAACCAGCGCCATATTTGATTCATAATTGCCTACAAAATTAGGGGTTTTCCCCATTTATCCAATATTTCTCCTTTAAACATTAATTGAACCCAATGGGATTGTTTTGCTTCCAAATAATTATGGTCAACAATTCCTACAGTGTAACAGCATGTTTTTGCTTGCTTCTCAACTTTAGTGGCATATTTTAGCTTTTTTTGCCTTTTTTCTTATCAGAAATTCTGGCTGAAGGTAGTTCATAGGGCTTTGTTACTCTAGCAACCAGAAACTATTCAGAAATCAACATGGACGACAAATAGGTAAAGGTCTGAATAGAAAGGTACAATTAAACTGACCCACGTTTTTGTTTTTTTTTGTTGCCAGGGTCATTGTCTCCAATTACTAGACCTGTTTGGTTAGGATAGGATTTAAATACCCTAACAACATCAAACCTAAACCTAAAATTAGTGCATTTTAGGGTGATAATTCTATTGCTAAATTCCCATACAGCCTTTATCCATTCCCTAGTCTACACAACATACTTGTAATGGTAAATAATACATGGAGCAAAAGAAATGGACCCAGAAGCCCCCACAGCCCCTCAGTTAGATGTCACATGACCGCACAGGCTGAAGGGCATACAGTATTTACTAGCACAGTATTGGTTTAATGCATATAATTAATTGCAATGCATGCTCTATTGTATCTATAACTGGTACAAAAAATGTCAGAATCACATTCATTATAAACCAATAGGTAATTTCCTATGTCCGTGGGCAAGCCCTTTGTGGATACTGTTATTTTAGGTCCCCTTAACATTCATTAACCCAGCAGAATATGACAACTGTGCTTCAGAAATGTACAGAAATGTACAGTATTGAGGATGGTTTGAATGTATATAAATAAATCCCCCTCAACTGCCAACATATAGTTCTGCTGCAGCAGAATATACTGTATACCTGTATTTATCTATAGGTTCTATTATTTAGAAATATAACAATGCCATTCTCAATAGTGTCCAATTTTAACCAACAGTTGTTTTATTGACTGATCAATTTTGACTGATTTACTTTTTATCTGTAATAATGAGTCACATAATTGTACTTATAACCAAACTAATTGTAATTGTATCCAAACTACATATATCCATTTAGATAGCAAAGCGATCCTATTGTATACATCTCAGGTCCCAGACATTATATATATATATTTTATATGTTTTATATTGTTTTATTATTAAAGGGTAAAAAGGTCACTTTTTTAAATTAATTTATTATAATGGAGTCTGTGGGAGATGACCTTCCTGTAATTCAGAACTTTCTAGATAATGGGTTTCCGGATAATGGATCCTATACCTGTATGCTTATATTGGGGGAGATGTTCCAGAATAAAACATGAATCTGATTCAGATATATATTTCAAACTGCATACAGTCCAATGAACAAAATGCGAGGGAAAGAGCGAAAGTGCCAACAAGAGATTCCATGCATATAAATATAGACTTTTTCACTTTGCCCTCAGGAGTCTCTGGGTTAATTCCTCACTTAGTGGAAATATTCTTGAGACTTCTAAGAGCTTGTTGTTGATAACTGGCGCCTCTGTGCATTTTCACCTCTCAGCAGCAAAATACAAGAGAGTATAGTGCTGCCTGTGTACTAATCACAAATGGCTATTTGGTTATGATCAGCTAGAAAGCTAGATAATCTAGATGATTTTTATGTAGTTGTTTATTTATTGTTGTGATTTTGAACAGTTTGCCTCTCTGCACTGTCTCTCTCCTATATGTATTTTAACTGCTATCTGGATGCCACAATCACTTGCCCTAGTAACCATAAAGCTGTATTATTATAATACACTTATTTCTCTGTTCAGACCCTCTATATTCATCTTCCAGTCATATTATCCAAACCATTGTTCAGTATATCTCACACAGTATAGCAGGTTACAGAGAGACCCCTTGCACACCGTTGCTTAAAAACTTTATTTAATCCATGGGAATGGAGAGCAGTTCATTTTACTATCAAAGAAATAGGGATTGCAGTCTCTAATATCAATGTCAGTGGTAACCACACCTTTCAACATTACCTTTTTATATAGTTCAGAGGTGTAGTTTGGCTGAAATCTCTGAAACCCCACATCTAGTGTTTTTTTTGCAGCATTCCCATTAAATGAAGCTAATTTTAGCCAATTCTAAGGCTAATTCCACTGATGTCCCCCACATCAGAAGAATTAGCCTGATAATGAGCTAACATTAGCAGATATTTCAGTAAATGATGAAGAACAGGGCTGGAATTAGGGGTAGGCAGAAGAGGCTCATGCTTAGGGTGCAGTGGAGGAGGGGGGTTCTGGCACGTACCTCTTGTGTCTGCCTTCCAACCCTTTCGCAGCATCTCACCAGCTCCAGCGGAGGCGACAAGCTGCACATCTTGCCTTGGGCACATTCAAGCCAAGGCCCAGCCCTGATGAAGAATATGACTTACTGTCAAAAATAGACCTTATATATGTGTGTATATGTCTGTATATATACTTGTGCATACGTTATAGGCAGACAGCAATGTATGCCTCGGTTGAGAGCTATACTGAATTTGGCAGAACTAGTTGAGCTAGACAGTTGACCTTAAAAGTTCTCATATATAAGTGATTATCTAAACAAATATAAAAACATGGAACAAGCTGAAATCATGTTGCCTGGCAATCTAGTTAATTGAATGCAGGCTTTGTGAATTTTTTCATAAGACCTGTAACACAAAAAATGATTATTTTTCTGAACTGAAATACCAGCCATTTCTATTCAGTACATCTTTCATTTGTTGTATTAACAGCTTCAATGTCATGGGTTCCTTGTTTTCAGTGGAGCTTTAGGGCAATTTCACCCAAAAAATCACTTGCCATTGCATAACATTAGGATGGCCACAAGTAAAACATATTACTCATGGCAATCCAGCTTAATCACAGGAAAATGCTTGCATGTTTACATCATATACAAATACATATAGACAGCTTTCCATTTCTGTTGGTGGCACTTCAGGCTATCCAAACATGCTATGAATGCCATATTTGCAGATCTAATGTAATCAGTTATATGCTCCATGTGTAATCATGTTTAATACTTATTAGATGTGTCATTTAAATACTTTGCATTTTTTTTTTAGCAACTGCCAAACTCCTACAACCTAATTGTAGAAAGATGTTATATGTGAAAATCCTTAGCATATACTATAGAATATAGCTAGACAATTGTTTTCCTTCTTTTATGGCTTCATGTGTTTGTGTGCGCATCAGCCATGTCAGCCTGTGTTGGTTTTTCCAAGCTTGATGGTGTGGAAGAAAGCGAGCTCCCACCATTGGGCACAGTTTGCTGCTGCTCTCATACAGATGCAGAATAACATCTTGTACTTAGATACAGCTCTTTGATCCAATGATCTGATGTACCTTTTTGGTGCCTAAAAATAGATTCTAGGGCTCATTTACGTCTGCAAGTTCAGTGAGCAAAATGCAATCTCAGGCATAAATGCCATTTGTCTTCCCCGCAGTAGAGCATTTTTCCCAGAATTCCAGCATCATTGTGGTCACAAATGAACATAGTGCCTGGCACAATTGCGCTCGATTCACCACAATTAATGCATTTGCCCTCGCATTTCATCTCAAATCTAACTCCAGGGTTCTGCTGTGTCAATAGGAGCAGAAACGCTTGATTTGGAATGGAAGGCAGGAAGAGCTAAGTGGTGCCGAGTGCAACTGTTGAGAAGTGCAGAGTGCATTTAGATGCAAGTACCTTGGGGTTTAACGTACAACTCTCTACTGAGAAAAGTGCAGGAGCGCAACTGACTTTGTGGTTTTGTCTCTATAATACTTAATACTTTGGTTCACTTATTGATATGTGGTTCTTATCCCTCACCCATTGGTCTATCTTTTTAGTTACTCTTTAACTTCTCTAGTTGTCTTTGTATTTCATATGGTCTCTCTTTACCTGCATTTTTGTATATTTATATTCTTAATCACAGTAAACTGTACATTGTCTTAAACTTGATTACATCTTTCAATTATAAACCACTTTCTCCTGAACATTATTACTAGGTAGAAGACCGAGTGGTTACAGCTAAAGCAGGTAGCACACCAGGTAGCTAAAGGGCCAGTAATACCAAAAGATGTTCCAAAATGTCCCACACCTATCTACAAAACACCCAGAATGCTGTTCCAATTTTATCATTTCTATCATCTAAATTCCACTTATTTAAAAGATTATCAACTGCCACTTTGTATGACTTTTGGCCCCAACTCATGAATATACAATATCTAAAGCTCAGCTGGAAACAACAGCAGTCAAACTGAATATGTCTGTCATTATGGCATCATTTACATGAAAATAAGAAAAGTAATTATTGCCCAGTGTCCCTTGTGAGTTATTTTCAGTTTTTCATGTTATTGGTCCTGTCTGATAGGACCTAGGTGCAAAAGGTACTAAACCCAAATACAAAGAAGATTAATGGACCTATATGTACAGTTTTAGGGTTTCTTTCTACTGCAAATAAAAAATAAAAGTCTTGAATTCAAAAAATGGCTTGAATTTGCTTAGGACAACTCCCACTGACTTCTACATTGACTCTCAAGCTGTTTGATGCCAACGTTTTTCATTCTGGTTTTTTAAAAAAAAAATTGTGCTTAATAAATACTAAACATTTGAGTTTTTAAAAATATAATTCACAATATCTGGAATGCTTGGGACCTGGAGTTTTCTGGATAAGTTTTCTGTAATTTGGATCCCCCATTCCTTAGGTCTGTTTAAAATTTAAACATTAATAAACCCAATAGGATTGTTTTGGCACTAATATGGATTCATGCAGCGTGGTTATAATGAAGTACAAGGTACTGATGCCCTTTCAGGATTTGGAGCTTTCTGGATAATATATTTAAGTATAAGGCATCCTATACTTGTACTAAAATCCCATCATACAGGGGGGCCTTCTCTGTGGGAGCTGGAGAACCTTCACATCCAGCCTCTCCAAGGTGCCACAATGCTGCTTCACTAGATGACAATCTAACAACAGACGGCAAAAATACTTGGGAGGGGTGCATACAGCGACCCAATTTCCAGCTGCATTGCTCGACCCAGAGGTGGTTTTTAGCCAGTCACATGCTTTAATAATTTGTATCAGCTTTACAGAAAAATGTATTTTCCCCTAAAATAGATCAACTGTTCTAGCTTATTAAAATGGCGTGTCTGCTAGTTGTTGTGTTCAGAAGGCATTTCAGGTAACATTAATGAAAGGGAGTTCTGACAGTTCATTAATTGCAGTACGTCTTCCCAACCTGGCCTGCGGCCATTTCTATCTCTAGACGGTAATGAAACAGTGGCAAATTCTGATTTGTATTGCAGAATTGTAAATAATATCTGTGCGAAGCCTGGCACAATAATGGCTCTGCTTTATTTTAATCAGTTATAGCTTTTTTGTTACAGTGAACTGGATTGAATTGCATGCAATTATAGAGTGATCTTCATTAAAATTACAGAAAAAGGCTTTGTTCTACAAAATGTTCCTCCTTTTCATTTCACTTTGAGAAAAGGGGCTGTGAAATCCATTATAGAGTTTGCTGTATATCATTTATGGATTTATGCAGTTACTAGAGGCATGCTGAAAGTGATTATTGTGGGTGTATTACATGCATGAAAAGAAGCATGCTTTCTTCTATATGTTCTCTTAAATATGGATCATAGCAAAGTCGCTCATCATTTGTATGTGAATCCAGAATCATGTGGCATTACCCTACTTCAGTGATCCCCAACCAGTGGCTCCTGAGTAACATGTAGCTCCCCAGCCCCTTGGATGTTGCTCCCAGTGGCCTCAAAGCAGGTTTTCATTTTTGAATTTCTGACTTGAAGACAAGATTTGGAGACATAAAGACCATGTGTACTGTCCATCAGAGCCTCATCATTGGGCTATCAAATAACCAATCACAGCCCTTACTGGTCATCCCCTAGGATTTTTTTATGCTTGAGATATATTTTATTGCTATTTTTTTGGGGGGGGGTGAGTCTCATTGGATTCATTTCTTTTGAGAATTGGGGTAATTGAACTAATTTCTTTTGAGAAATGAGGTACATTTTTTTATGAAATTGTGGCAAAAAGGTGAATGCCTATAAAGGCTGTCTGGAGAATACACAAAATAATAGAGGAGCCACAAGGGCCCAGAAGTGACTGCAGTCTTGTCTGTGAAGTCAGTCCGGCAGCCTTTCTACCACCCTAAACATTAACCCCTTCTTAACTGCCACCCCCTGTCCCTTTAGCCCACCCAGGAAAGGCCACAGCTTTTATTTACAAGCAAGAAAACACATTAAACAGTTAAACAATAATAGTTGTGAAAAAAAATAATACATCCAAACTTTAGGATGCTTTTCTACCTGTCATGTCACCACCATCTGCAACAGCATCAGATGTGCAAGGGAGAACCATAATAGATCCCTTCTGGTACCCTTTGCCCAAGGAGACCATACATCACAAATATCCCAATTACAAATCAAACTGGGGCATAGGCCT
Organism: Xenopus tropicalis; assembly: GCF_000004195.4. Taxonomy (NCBI): domain Eukaryota; kingdom Metazoa; phylum Chordata; class Amphibia; order Anura; family Pipidae; genus Xenopus; species Xenopus tropicalis. The sequence continues at coordinate 123,118,737 of NC_030680.2, forward strand.
CTCAACCCAAGGCAAATATGACTCCAAACTGTGAAAATTAAAAGAACCCAAAACAAACCTCCACTCGCCAGAGCCAACTTAGAAGGTGGGTGGGTGGTATGCTGTTCATAGTTCTGACCGGAACAAGACAGAGGCCCCTCTCTCTCCCTGGACTAATTTGTCCCCCCCAATAATCCCCAGCCTCCTGACTTTCCTCTGAGCCAGCACCTCAGTGCCTTTACCTGCTGCAGCCCCAACTGGCTGTTTCATTTACCCCTTCCTTGTCTGATTTCCCTAACCAACCCAGTTTGCCTACCCATTTCCTTGCCCAGTCAAGGCTCCTTCCCACCTAGCTCCGCTCCCAATTGGAGCCCCATCCTTAAAAATCTATTTTTAGAGAAAACTCTCTTTAGTGATGAAGGGTCCTTGGGCATGTTGAGTTTGTCTCATTTTTATATTAAAAAGAAAAAGCCGAACCATGGCTCCCTGCCCTTCAGTTTATGGTGAAATGCAACTACCCACATCACTAAAAGATTATTAAATCTGGAACAAGCTTTGCATTCATTATATTGGTCAACTATACCTGCAATCCCAGTGGTGTAACTAGAGACCTATGGGCCATGAGGCAAATTTCGGCCCTCCAGAGTCCCCATACAGTTTGTTAGAAAATGCTTCTACGTGCCGCAGTACTGTTGATGTCAGTGGGCCTTCCTGGATAGTCAGAGGATAGTCAAGAAAAATGCTCTTTTCCTAAAAGTTAAGGGAGGCCCTAAATGACTTACACCACTTGTTGCTGTTGTCGGTAGATTGGCTTTGTTTGTTCCAGGTCTAGTATCCCAACGCAAACAGTCAGCTGACTGGCTGATATAACAGAACAGTTTAAAACGCTGCCCTCCTATGTTTATGAGAATTCTAGTCCTCGGGGATGTCCAAACTCTGGCCCTTCGGCTATTGTTGTAGGGTCAATAGTTAGAGTTCCTATTATATACATAAACTTCATTTCCCAGGGCTTGCTCCTCTAAAACTCAGTCCCTAGCCACATTGCTCCTTAACTGCAATATACTTTAGAAGTTCCTAACACAAGGCTGCAGAATTCCATTATAATACAATGAAAGAAAGCATGTCATTCACTATACATTTGCTAGCTATTAGATATATATATATCATGGCAATATTTTATTGCTGGTTTTATTCTGTCCATGTAAAACATGCTCATTTATTTAGACATTCAGATATAAAATGTATTATGTTCTATTTCTGTCTCTGTAAGTGACACATCTGTGCAAACCATTATTATGTGCGGGGCCATTCTTCCAGCACATGTACAGGAGGCCATTCATAGTGATTATTGCCTTTTCTATTGCTTCTAGCGCAAGGCAGGAGATTACAGTTGTAAAGATGTTTTCAAAGCAGATAATTGCAGCAGTCAAAAGCGCAGGTTTTTCTTTAACCATTCAGAAAAATATTAGCAAATATTTCTGACAAATATAATTACCTGAAAGCTTCCTGTTTGACACTTTTCATTGTTAAGAGTAATTAATCAGAAATTAAACTATCTCTCCTTTTATCAGTTATATTAGAAAGGTAAATGGAGTCTCAATTATCTGTATTAAAAAATAGAGCATTACTTTAACATATTGTAGTATTACTGTTTTTTTACCCTATCCTCCTGCATTTGGATGACACCGACGAGAATGATATTTGCATTCAGGGTCCTTCATCAATAGATATTTTTGTGTCCATATTAGAATTATAAGGGATCAGTAATATATATATATATATAAAAATCTAGTGAATATTGGTGCACACCAGGAATCTTTTAAAACATAACTCTTATTATAATAAATACATTACACGACAGGCCAACGTTTCAGTCTGTATCTGAGACCTTTATCAAGACCATATATATATACAGTGGCTTGCAAAAGTATTCGGCCCCCTTGAACTTTTCCACGTTTTGTCACATTACAGCCGCAAACATGAATTAATTTTATTGGAATTCCACGTGAAAGACCAATACAAAGTGGTGTACACGTGAGAAGTGGAAGGAAAATCATACATGATTCCAAACATTTTTTACAAATAAATAACTGCAAAGTGGGGTGTGCGTAATTATTCAGCCCCCTAAATCAATACTTTGTGGAACCACCTTTTGCTGCAATTACAGCTGCCAGTCTTTTAGGGTATGTCTCTACCAGCTTTGCACATCTACAGACTGAAATCCTTGCCTATTCTTCTTTGCAAAACAGCTCCAGCTCAGTCAGATTAGATGGACAGCGTTTGTGAACAGCAGTTTTCAGATCTTGCCACAGATTCTCAATTGGATTTAGATCTGGACTGTGACTGGGCCATTCTAACACATGGATATGTTTTGTTTTAAACCATTCCATTGTTGCCCTGGCTTTATGTTTAGGGTTGTTGTCCTGCTGGAAGGTGAACCTCCGCCCCAGTCTCAAGTCTTTTGCAGACTCCAAGAGGTTTTCTTCCAAGATTGCCCTGTATTTGGCTCCATCCATCTTCCCATCAACTCTGAGCAGCTTCCCTGTCCCTGCTGAAGAGAAGCACCCCCAGAGCATGATGCTGCCACCACCATATGTGACAGTGGGGATGGTGTGTTCAGAGTGATGTGCAGTGTTAGTTTTCTGCCACACATAGCGTTTTGCATTTTGGCCAAAAAGTTCCATTTTGGTCTCATCTGACCAGAGCACCTTTTTCCACATGTTTGCTGTGTCCCCCACATGGCTTGTAGCAAACTGCAAACGGGACTTCTTATGGTTTTCTGTTAACAATGGCTTTCTTCTTGCCACTCTTCCATAAAGGCCAACTTTGTGCAGTGCACGACTAATAGTTGTCCTATGGACAGATTCCCCCACCTGAGCTGTAGATCTCTGCAGCTCCTCCAGAGTCACCATGGGCCTCTTGGCTGCATTTCTGATCAGCGCTCTCCTTGTTCGGCCTGTGAGTTTAGGTGGACGGCCTTGTCTTGGTAGGTTTACAGTTGTGCCATACTCCTTCCATTTCTGAATGATCGCTTGAACAGTGCTCCGTGGGATGTTCAAGGCTTTGGAAATCTTTTTGTAGCCTAAGCCTGCTTTAAATTTCTCAATAACTTTATCCCTGACCTGTCTGGTGTGTTCTTTGGACTTCATGGTGTTGTTGCTCCCAATATTCTCTTAGACAACCTCTGAGGCCGTCACAGAGCAGCTGTATTTGTACTGACATTAGATTACACACAGGTGCACTCTATTTAGTCATTAGCCCTCATCAGGCAATGTCTATGGGCAACTGACTGCACTCAGACCAAAGGGGGCTGAATAATTACGCACACCCCACTTTGCAGTTATTTATTTGTAAAAAATGTTTGGAATCATGTATGATTTTCCTTCCACTTCTCACGTGTACACCACTTTTTATTGGTCTTTCACGTGGAATTCCAATAAAATTGATTCATGTTTGTGGCTGTAATGTGACAAAATGTGGAAAAGTTCAAGGGGGCCGAATACTTTCGCAAGCCACTGTATATATATTACATTGCCATTTCTAGTTGATTTATTTTTTTATTTGTATTTTTTAGCACTAAAAGAAAAAAAAAGTTGCGACCTTTCCTAGATTTATTAGGCAATAAAACTGACATTTGTGAATCTGGAAATACTCCATCTAAAACTTGTCAGAATCATGTAGTCAATGGCAGATGTCCCCCACTTACAACTGGATCTTTCTTCATCGATCCTTTAGAGGTTTTTGGATTTTTGTAGGTGGCTTTTTTTTCAAAAAAGTTGCATCTTTTGTGATTTTTCCACAACTTTTTCCCCACACGTCTTTTTTCAGTGCAGATTTCAGTTCAGGTTTTTTGAAAAATGCCAGACATTCCTGGATATGAGTTTATTCTAATTTTTTAGTAAATGTTTGTAGAGCACATTTATGACTAGGTACAGCTGGAGAAGCACTATGGGCAATAAAGAATTTCTTCTGCCAGTCTTGTAGCTGTGCTCTGTGACCTGCTTTGGTCATGAAAATCTCTTGGTTTTAAATCTCAAAAATCTGAATCATGGCACAGAATGCATCACTGTCAGGCACAAAGGGGAAATATACCTTTTTGACATAAGCACATTCAGAAATGGGAATAAACACTATATAAGCTTCCAGATATACATATAAATGTATCTTGCCATATCTGATTCCAGAGATTAAAAAGAAACCATTATACTCATACAAACTATTTCCCCACCCCCTTTAGGCTCACAGTGTCATTCAAGCCCACCCTCACCTTGTTCCATTGTGATGTAATGAATTATGCAACTAGATGTCCTTCTGATTTCTGCTTTCTATAGTGAGCGGTGCAGAGGGAATTCAGATCCCAGTATCTATCACTTCAAAATAGAACAAGGTCAGGGATTGCATGACACTGTGAGCCTAAGAGGAGTTGGGGAAATAGTTTGTACAGCTCAAGGATAGATTACCATGGTTTCCTTGCAAGCTGGGAAATCAGGTATGTCTGTGTAAAGAAAAAACATCTATTCATGTTGTAAGATCAGAGAATGTTATGCACTTTTTTACTTAAATCCAATTAAATGAGCTGATGTAAAAAAGAGGGGTATATTTTCTCTTTATCTCTTACCAAAAGCAGGATTCCCGACCTTCTTGTAGCCCCAGCACATCCTAATAATGTTTAGACTATGAGCATTAGAGGAGAATACCATTTGATCTCTGCCCATCAAAAAAATCAAATAGGGCACAGTGCAAATTTGCAAGTGTGCCTCCACCAGCTACAAATAAATTTTGTTTGGAACAAAATATTTCATTTTATATTAGAATGGCTCCCGGTCTATAGTTATAGCTGTAGAGATCCATGAATGAAAATTGACCACTGTTTACCTCCCTGTACAAGAACTCACAAACTAGTGTATCCAGGTAACCAGGGTAACAGTACATTATATTTAGCCAATTTAGAATATCATTAAACTTTACCCAAGGGTAAGATGATTTAATTTAGGTATAAGAGCAGTAGATTGTTTTGCTTTTGGTAATGGCTGTATATTTTGAACGTTGGCTAGATATTGTTGTATTTTATTTCTTTCTTTACAGAAATGACGCTACTACAGACATACAATAGCTGAAAAGAATAACAGTAAGACCCTCCAGAGAGTAAGAGACATCTAAAAAGAAACCCGCAGCCATCACAGTGATATTTTCTGAGAAAAAAGACATTTTAACAAGAATGGAGCCTACTATTTAATAACAAAACACGGAGAGGGGAAGAATAAGAGGAAACAAAACCAATTGTCTGTCGCTGACAGTACATGACTGGCCTGCCCATCTCCTGCAGCCATCATTTGAAATCAAGGATCAGTCCTTTCCCAAAGATACTGTGTTCTGTTTTATGAAGATACACGCCACAAAAACAAAAGGCTGATACCAGAGAATCTTTACTTACAGACACAGATTTGTGTAGAGTGCAATATCTTACAAAATGTAAAGCCTAAAGCTAAAATCAGATGAATCCACATCTAAAATAAGGCAGAATGAAATTTGCAAGTCAAAACAAATCTTCAGAGAAATAGTTCCGGAAATCAAGAGGCAAAGTTAATTGTTTGCTTTACTCCAATAATGACACCAACCTTTCCAACTACCCTTCTTGAGAGCTCCTACATTGAGTTCAATGCAACCCTTAATACCAATATTTCATTTAATCAGAATGGGACTTCTCCAGGACTCCTTATTCCTCTTGTGTATTTAGTTGTGTGTGCTGTAGGGTTGTGGGGAAATACATTGGTTATATACTTGGCATGGCGCAGTCCTGCTGGCCAGAACTCAGTGACTGCCCTCTATATCCTTAATCTGGCACTGGCTGATGACCTTTTCATGCTGGGTCTTCCCTTTCTCGCAGCCCAGAATGCTCTATCCTACTGGCCCTTTGGCTCACCTGCATGCCGTCTGGTAATGACACTAGATGCAGTCAACCAGTTTACCAGTATCTTTTGCTTGACTGTTCTAAGTTTTGATAGATATTTAGCTGTAGTGCGTCCAATTCAGTCAGCCAAGTGGAGAAAACCTAAGGTGGCAAAATGTGTCAATGTGACCGTATGGATCCTATCATTTTTGGTTGTGCTCCCTGTTGTCTTCTTTTCTGGTGTGCCAGGGGATACTGGGACTTGTCATATAGCGTGGCCGGAGCCAGCACAAATGTGGAGAACTGGTTTTATTCTGTACACTGCTGCCCTTGGCTTCTTTTGCCCTCTACTTGTAATCTGCATTTGCCACTTGCTAATAGTGGCCCAAGTAAGGTCTTCTGGGAAACGTGTTAGAGTAGCCCCAAATCGTAGACAGGGGCCTGAACGAAAGGTAACCAAGATGGTGGCACTGACAGTCACTGCATTTGTCCTATGCTGGTTTCCCTTTTATGCACTGAACATTATCAATCTTTTGTGGCCCCTGCCAGAAAGCCCTAAGCTCTATGGGCTATACTCATTCGTAGTAGCCCTTTCTTATGCAAACAGCTGCCTCAATCCAATTATTTATGCTCTCCTAGCTCGTCCCTTCCAGCGAGGCTTACGAAGAGTCCTCTGTAGGACCTCTGTCCGTGTAGCTGATGGAACATTGAAAAGAGGAGATGATGAGGTGCAAGAAGAACTTAGCAGGGTTAATGGTATATCCCAAGAAGGGAGAAGTGTCAGAACAGACGGCGGAGAAGGAAATAGTATAAAATCTGGAAGTCAGAATCGTGTTCAACAAGACGTTGGTACATCTGCACAAAAATCTCTGCCAGAGGATCTGGGGGCATGCGAGAAAGAAAGTATGCTAAGAATTAGTTATTTGTGACACCAAGAGAAAATTGTAATATTTAAAGTAACACTGGAATCTAAATTCTGTAATTTGCTTGTTAAATCATCAAGGATCTCAGTGACCCATCATGACAGAAACAATTACTTTCTTCTACTCATACTGTTTCTTTAATGTTACTATTTTGCGCTTATTAGCTTTATATAACAACATACCATACTGGTCCATGGTTATCATAGCTTTGGTATATAAACAGTCTAAACCCAACAGGGAACAATGTAACAATGAAGAAAATGGAGACTGATCAACCCTGTGCGATAATAACTGGGAAATGCTAATAAGCAAGCTCTGCAGGTCAGAGCCAAATAACTGCTACCCAAAGTGCTGCATTGGGACAATTATATGGGAATTTACAGAATGGGAATTATCAAACCATTTCACAATGAAAAAATGCCATATGGTTCTGTATAATAGTATTGGTTTCTTTCACATTTTCATTATAAGGTAATAACCTAACATATGGAAATTGGTTCCTTTATACACAGCGCACTCACCCATGCAATGTTCTACAAACACTCAAACAGAATATTGTGTATGTCTGCTTTGGTTTTGTTTCTCATTCTCAAACAAATGTAATGGTCAAATAAATATACGTTGAGAATCACTCTTCATGTAGAGGATCTTCAATATTCAGTGCTGTTAATTCTATACACAACATCATTTCCTTCCATTATATTGTCCCTCCTCTTCTGTTGCTAACCCATACAGTGGGTGCATGTGCAAAGCCCCTTGAAAAGGCGTGACGCCAACTAGTTCACCTCTGAAGTGGGTAATATCTCTACCACTGCTATTTCACTGTGACCTTCAGAAGGTCTCTTATCTTGTTGTGTTCTGCAAACTAGCTTTGACATTGTAGGTCTGGACAAAGAATGTATTGTGTATGTATGAATCAGCTCTGCATTAGTTACTCTTTAAACACATTCTTATATGTGAGCTTTGGGAGTCACTAAATAGAAAACATCTAAAATGAAATGACATAAATGTATAACATTTTTGATTCATGGTTGCCATAGTTTTTTTCTTCGTCAAACTATCCCTTAGTTTTCCTATACAAAAGACTCTAACTCAGGAGAATGGTCTAGAAAATGTGACCTAAAGGTAGTGTCAGATAGTTAACAGAGTTTGAAAAACTCTCTTGTGCCTTATGAAGCTTTTAGGAACAATGACACACAAAGAAGCATCAGAGGAAGCATTTGGGAATGTTTAGGTCTATGTAATTAGGCTCACAGCCTGGATATACTGATATGCTTCATAGTTACAGTGTATGCAATCACATTACACATCTCTAGTGACAATCTGTGTTTAGCCCAGAACCTACTCACATCTAACTGCAATAGTCATGCAGTCACCCCATGTGGCCCCTGCTGAATTGCCAATTAGATAACTGGGCAAGGCATAACAGTGAGTGCTACTTGAAATACCTGCTTGTTGTGCAGCTCAAATAAACATTTCAATGATAGCTAACAAATTCCTGGGACAATGACCCCATTTGCCTTTAAAGAGATAACTATCTGCAATAATAGTTTTAGGAATGTATTTGTGTAGAATGACATGCAAAGGCTACAAAGAGTAATTAGGATTACAGGTGGATCTGTATGAATACCAGGTAGCTAAAGATTCATGCCACCTCATTCCATGTTTTTTCATTTTAAAAGGTCACTAAAAAACCTACAATATACCTAAATAACCCCAATACAGCTTACATAAGGTAGCTCTTAAAGAACTAAACCCTAAAACTAATATGGCTATAAACACCTTATTTTTTATACTGACCCTAACGCACCAGCCTAAATGTCCAGTATCTCTCATTAATGATCCAAGGAGCACACCATGTTAGGAATTTCAGTGATACTGCACATATCACATATAGCACATATCATTACAAATTATAAAGTAGAAAATGAGGTTCACATATCATAGATAAGCTGATGCCACAGAGCTAAATATTAAATTCAGATGCTAACTGTGCTAGTTTCTGAGCTGCCTTGCACTGAGAATCTCAATTAATTACTAATCAGTTTTGTATTGTGACTTATTTATATTTATATATTATAAATAAACTGTATATTGTGAGTCGGTCCATAAGCTTAGGGAACAGCAGCGCAGATCATATGCAGGGAATTAGCAGAAAAGAAAATGGAGCATTTGTGAAAGCACAGATACTTATTGCTCTGGTTGCCTTGGACTGATAAAGACCCCAAAACATGATGTGCAGCATATTTACCCTACTTCTTAGTTATGCTTTAGTTCTCCTTTACGGAACCATCAAGCAGCAATTTTGCTCAGATAATCAGAGATAAGAATAAATCACTTGGTGATGATAAATAGCACTTGAATTAAATCCCTTGACACATTTTTTTCAAAACCTAAAAGAGAATACATGGGAACAAAAAAGGCTCTGAACTCCCACATAAGTTTCCAAGCTTGAGGGAACTAAACTATAAAAAAGAATATTATACAAATTAGATATGCAGAAAATCAGTACAAATATGGTAAAATTGGTTACATATCAAGGCACCATATTAAATGTTAATTATAAATGAATTATTAATTAGCTATGCAGGATAGGGAATTAGTATGTGTCTTTTTATTAGGGAGTGTGGCAGCAAACTTACAGATAAAAAGAGGAAGAGACATAGAGAGAGAGAGAAAGAAAGAAAGAAAGAAAGAAAGAAAGAAAGAAAGAAAGAAAGAAAGAAAGAAAGAAAGAAAGAAAGAAAGAAAGAAAGAAAGAAAGAAAGAAAAAGAAAGAAAGAAAGAAAGAACGTAGTCATTTTGCTGACCCACCCACCTCTATAGAGTGAAGTGAAACCCTAACATTTTGATTTGCTAAGCCCACTGAAGCCTACAGTTGGATAGTTCTACAATAAAGACTAAAGACAATCAGTTGCATGTGTCTATACATTATATATTCACAAATGTGCTACATTAATGTGTTTTTGACAAACACTGCGGCGGTGCAACAATCCGGTGCTGGGTGACCTGCTTGTTCCATACTCCATGTGGTTTTGTGTTTACACATATGTTTGCTTTCCCAGCTGTGTCAATAAGAACATTTGAAAAGAGCTTTTAGCTGCTACAATGAAAGGTATATTGACTCTTGCCTGTGCAATAATGTACGTGGCAGCCTTGCGTCTATCTCATAGTGCTGCAGGAGTCCGTGGGTAATGTTGTGGATAAAAAGAACAACACTGACCAACCAGAAGTTTTTATCCAATTATCCACCTAAGGGTTCTTCTACCCACTCAACCATAAATCAAAAAATTCCGTTTACAAGTATAAGCATAGCAAGAGCCCTTCACAGCCATAGTGAGTATTTGAATATCTATCAGCAATTACAATTTGCTTATTTCAGCTATAAATTACTCCTATGGAGCAAAGACGTGAGTTTATTAGTATATTTTACACTATTTGCAAATAGAAGAACACATCAACCCCCAAGACAAAAATGATAAATTCACTATTTACACAGCTTTTTACTTGATTTTTTCAGCAAGTTTTGATTTACACAGCATAATAAATAGGCCCCTAAATGTATACAGCCAAATTCTCATAATGAAGATGAGATGCCCAGGAACTCTCAGAGACATTAAGGCTGTATTGCATTATAATCACATTATAAAGAAGCCTAGCAGTCTAGGGCTGCTCAAGGGCCAACCAAATGGGGAAATCAACAGCAATGGCTTCATGGGGAATTCCTAAATCATTTTCCTTAACCTTACCTTTGCCCTCAAAGGTTTCCCGTGTCAAAGCATAGAGTACAGTATGTTCCAGGTCTTCAGACCCTTTGTCAAACTTGTCATTGTTACACACAGACCACTGACAAAAGTATCAGAACCTGTACCGTGGTCACTTTTCCAATAGCAAGTTTAAGATATAAAAATACCTTCAACCCTCAGTGGGTTGAAACTCCCTTCTGTTTCACAAACGCAACTGACTTAAGACTGAGTTCTTTTGCACCTAATTGCACCTTTTCCAAATAAACATGAAACCGAAAGTATTTTTTATTAAAACTTCCATACCTTTTATAAAGATTTTTAAAAAAAACCTCAGCTGTTAAACATATATTGCCTGCCCCGCCTCTATGCCTCAGGTATAGAAGCAGGGCAGGCAGTTACTTTCTCTTTCCATTCAGCACTTCCTATATGTCACTGCACTCCTTTCATTCCCACTTCCTCCACATGGCCTATAATTGTGTAGCCAGTGCATGGGCATGGGTGGAAGTTCCCCCATTCTGGTGCATACACAAGATTCTGGAATAATGACACAAAGCTTGCCTCAATAATAATGTTCACAAAATGGCGCCTGCCTGCTTGCTGTGATGGTGAATTCCAAGACTGAATGAAACAAGATTTATATAATTATAAAGTCTAAGTAAAGTTTTTTTTGCATGACTAGCATGTTAGAAAACAATTTGAATTTCTGCCTTAGAATGACAGATCCCCTTTAAGTACCTATGCTATTTTGGAAGGTTTGGAGTTAAGCTAAGCTTGCTTTTGGGAGTGGTATACACACTCTCTCTAGTAGTGTTCCTGCGCACAGAGTTGCAGTAAGTTAATACAGGTGCAGAAGTCCCCTAGACTAGTGATGAGCAAATCTGTCCAATTTCACTTATCTGAAAAATGAGCAAAGCTGCGATACTGGCTTTACATAGTCTTCGAAAATGACTTCAAATTGTGTCTGCAGCATCTTTTAGCAATTCAGAAACATACTCTTCCACAGGACAGAGCCCCCGTTGTGACCCCCTCATAGCAAATTCTGAGGTGGCAGTAAGCTTAGGGTCATCATAAAGGGTAGGCAATTTTGGAATGAAAAGAGTCACTGGACAACGGGCTGTTCTGCTCCAGAAGACAATGTGCCCAAGTTTGCAGTACACCATAAAGCAGTAAAATGTCTACCCCAACCCTTTTCGTTTGTTTAGAATCCTAAGTATGTGGTTGTAATATGAACAGTAGTCAGCAGCTTTTAATAAAGGCACAACATCTCGCTCTCTCTCCAACAAAATGTTCAGGTTGTAGAACTTTATATTCAGAGAAAACACCTGAGGAAATGGATGAAGAAAGTTGTGCAGGGCTGGTATGGTTCTGTAGGTGAATCTGAGTATCTGGAGATACTGTAGCGATGCTGCAAGTCCCAAACTGCTTCGACCAGATCTGTAATCTGAAGTGACAGGACATTGATAGGAGAGGGGTCCTCAGAAGGCTCCATCCTTTTCTAATGAAGTGATTCTGTCAAAAAACTTACATTTTCTAAAGCCAAGGAGAGGCTAAGCCTTTCCAGCACCTCCCACAATGGAGTAGCACCTGAGCATGAGACCGGAATCGTCAATCACAAAGTCTAGGAAAAGAAGCCAAGTTCAGTTGAGGTAGTGGAGAATAAAGCTAATAGGCAACCAACACTTTGCAAGGAAGTGAGACTTCTACGACATGTCTATTGAAACACATTGCGCATGTTTGTTGAACCTGACACGTGAACACTGTGAGTGCTGTGGTGCAGTCACACACCGGAACCAGACATGTCAGTGCTAGTGCCACTGTCTGATGGGGCAAATCTAAAGTTAGTGCCACACAGATTATAGTAATGGCCCAGTGTGACCCGGATTAATGCATCTCTAGTCCAAAACATAGGGTAATGCTCAGAGGCAGAAAACAGGCTGGGGGCACTAGGACGCCATTGCTGACATCATGGCAAGTGAAGTAGCCTTTTTACTTATCATCTTTTCCATTTATAGCTTGTGTCCTGATATGAAATAAATAACATATGTTACAGAGATAAAGCTATAGAGTGATCTTTTCTGTAGGATTAAGAACGGTAGCTACAGAAACAGCTGCAATAAAACCAATCCATAAGAAATTCCTAATGAGTCTACTGGTTGCTAAAAGCAAATGAGCAAATAGGCCATAAAATAATTCACATACCGGTATTGAACAGTTGAAAATCCCTAGCTTAGACCCTTAAACTCATCATTCATTTCTCAGCTGAACAAATAACACAAGCAGTAAAACCTTTTAACTCCTGAGCTGCACCATGGAATATGCTAAAATTGGAAAATAATTGGGTTATCTTTGGTTGGTTTCAGGGTAGGCAGGGAGGGCATTTTCTCTGAGCCCACAGCATCACAGTGGCCCTTTTTGGGGACAATGATGAAAACACAATACTGGTCTTTATGACATGGGTGCAATGGAAAGCGCCTGCTTGGGGTCTGAGTTCTGCCCCTTGTATGAGATAAGGCTTATTTTGGTTGGAATGGATGTATTAATTCTGTACCAGCTCATTAAACCAACAAAATAGGGATTTGATCTCTGTTTTTAATTTGCATTAGAAGAGTAGTTGAAGCTAAAATTGAAATCTAATTGATTAGTTGTTGCCATGGGCCACTGCACTGGTAACCCCACTGTTTCTGATTTCATTTTCACTACAGAAGGGGTTATTGGTAGCTCTAGAGAGGTGCCTAATAGATAGATAGATAGATAAATAGATAGATAGATAAATATATGATAGATAGATAGATAGATAGATAGATAGATAGATAGATTAAGGATGAACAGTATCTAGGATTTGACTAAATATCAGAACATAATTTGGTCAAATCCCTAGGGCTCAGCAGAACCAAATCCAAAATCTTTAAATAATGCATTTACAGCACTAGTTAATACTTATCTGATGTTTGTTTAATATGTGTTTCTGTGTTCTGGTTTCCTTCCATGTGAAACTGTTAGACAGAAAGTTTAACATGACAAAGTGGTTTTTAAAGATTGTGAAACAATATTTAGACATATTTGGTTAAATATGTATAATCTAGCAGTGATAATTCCAAAGCAACTTGATATGAGTTGATTGCATTTGCAAATTCGTTGTTCAAATGACAGTGACAATAAAGATTATTCATTCATTCATTAATATGCTTAAAACTGAGTGGCTCCTACAAAATTAAATTTATTGTTGTTTATTTTGGGGGGTTTTTACATACCCCAATTAAATTTGAAACAAATTGTCCATCAAGTTCAGCCCCTCCCAACCCTTGCAAGCTAATTCAGAATAGTGCAGTCTAGCTGGAGGTTGGTGGATCTCTAAGGGCCTACAGGCTGCCCAATAGCACAATGTACTTCTTTGTATGACATCATTATTGATGGGCGAATCTGTCCCATTTTGGAGAGAAATTTATGAAATGGCAAAAATTCATCAAACACATTGAATTCAAAAGGTGTTTTTTCTCAGTGACTTTTTCAAATCTGCTGCAACCTCTTTTTTCAGAACACAATGCACTGGAGTCTATGGGCATTTTTTGCAGCGAAACCTGGCGACAAACTTTGCTCATCATAAAAATTATCATGTAAATAAAATTAATCTCCCTAACTTTTGGTATTTCAGGTGTTTGGGATGAAATGTAAAAAGTCCTAGTGAAAGACACTATATAAAACAAAGCTAAATAAATAGAAATGAATATATGAAGTGAACTCATTATTAGAATGATACAGCCAATCAGAGGAGTGTAGACTTTGTTTTTACCAAACTGCCATACAATGCAAGGAGGGGCAATAAGCCTTGATGTAGTATCAATCTGAATCTATATATTCTATCAAACAGGGAAATGTGTGATTTGTTCAAAAACAGAGAATGTGTGATTTGTGTGGGTTTATATTTTTGATTGGTGCTAAAGGTTTCTTGAAAAATAAATAGTGCCGTATTGTATGTGCCATGTTTGGCCATCTGGCAGACATGCCAACATTTGGGTCTGGGCAGAAGGGAGAAACTGTCTAGCTGGTATATTCTGCATACGCTTGAAGTCAACAAAACCCTAATACAAATGGATGACTGTGTTTATTTAATTTTAATAAATATATGAATTAATATACACAGAGTAGTTATATATATATTTTTTTTTTCAATGGACTTCAGGCAGAGGTAAGAAGGGTCACGGGGCCCAAGACTGGGGCCAAGAGGCAGCCCACTACTCCACAAAAGCAATATTTTGCCATAATTCCCAACATCTAGAAGTAGGACACAATATATAAACAGTGGGGGGTCATTTATAAAATCCGCACAGCACAGAATTATTCTCACAGTGAACATATTTGCCTTGCCCGCGTTTATATTTATAAAGCTGGACAAGACTGGTGTTTTTAATGTGCAAACGTAATTGAGAATTTTTATTTGCCGCGAGAATGTCCTCAAAACTTTTTAAATATGGCATATTCACAAATTGGGAATATTTTACATTTTTCTTTGGCTATGGAAACTGATTCCGAGACACTGTAGTACTTGTACCTTCTCTAGCAATAAAACGGTTAAAGGAACAAATAACTGCCACCTTTGTTTCAAGCCAGGCAACCAGTTTGTACCACTCATACTGCATTTAATGACGTTAAACAGAGATTCAGGAGCACGTTCCCATGGAGAGTACACTCTCTGTGTATGTGAGGTGACCTAGACGCAGCTTTGAAAACAGGGGCCCTTTTATTGCAGGGACCTTGCTCAGTCTCTGATTAATTACTGGGATCCAAACTGCACTTGCAGAGCAGAGCAATCTGGTTGGGTTCTGGCTGGAGCCGAAAGGCATTTAACTCTAATCAACTAATATCTGCACAGATGGTGGAGCCTTTCCCCTCTCAGTGAATCGCTAGCAGCCGTGGTTACTCTATATAAGGCCTGACACAGGGTGAGCTTTTTGGTATTATATACAGTAGAAGAGGTTAGAAAAAGACACACATCCATGACGTTTAACCTTCTGTCCAAGCAAAACCTGACAAACGTTTAGTTGACCCTGAGGAGCGTGGGAAAATAATCTGAAATCATCCACAATTTGACTCAGAGGCAGTCAGCTCAAACTCCATGTCACTTTTTCTCTGAGTTAAAGGGATAGTGATAGTCTTTATGCTCTGGGCAGGGAGGCAGGGCATGACATCACTGGGTGGGGCTATGATGTCAATCTTTGATAATCCTGCCCAGTTTTCCCAATTTGGAAAACTATGCAGGATTCTCGAAGATTGACGTCATAGCCATGATAGTTTTTATGCTCACTGGGGCTGGTTCTAGTTTGGCCAACACTCCTGTCTGGGAATCTGGGTAGGGAGGTGGGGCATGATATCATAGGGCAGGGCAGTGATGTCACAGGGGCGGGGATATGAAGTCAAATTTCAAGAATCCTGCCCAGTTTTCCAAGCTCTCCGGGTCAAAACTGGACAGGTGGCAACCCTAGCTGGTTCCCCACCCAACTTATGCTCACAGAATCTTTCAAACCCTCCTTCACACTGTTCCATTTTAAAGTAATACATTCTGGTACTTGGAGGCCCTCTTCGACCTGACATTGTGCCCCTGACTGGCAAGTGCTGCTAGTGTACTGACTCCTTCCTTCTTTCCCAGCAGAGCCTCAGCTGCTCAGCTAGTTGCCCTACTCCTATCTCTCCTACTTAAATGGGGTTTAGATAACCCTGGACAATTATCTTTGGTCTTCAGAACCTTGGTGCAATCACTTCTGCCCTTTTATCAGCCAGAGATTTAGAGAAAGTACTGTACTCACTTCCTAATATGGACTTCCCAGGGCAATCCCCTCCCTCTTGATTGACTGACACTGTAAGTCTTACAGGGACACCTGTTCTAGAACCTTCTACCAATGAGGATTCCCTGATCTAAGGTGACATCTAGAGGTTAGGACATGTAATAACAATAACTAATATAAAATATATTAACCAAATTATATTTCCCCTTACATTAGGGCACATTATGACCAGACAATAGGTTTCTTTAAAACCATATGAGAAATATCCAGTGCAAAGCACAGAGCCCAGAACTGGCTGCAGCAAGTCAGCCTTTTACTTACTTTGGGAACTTAAATGGGAAAGCAGAGGTAAGATTGCCACCTGGCTGTAAAAATATACTTAATGTCACCGTGATAGGTGAAAAGCAGGTCATTTTTATGAAAAATAAGGAACACTAAGTAGAAAAAGTGCAAAACTACTCAAATTTGTCCCTTTCTGTTGTTAAAGGGGGAGGGGTCTAAATCCTGCAAACAAAATCCTATCTAGACTACACCCTACACAACAGTGCCTACTCTACAATTCTCCACCAGCTTTGACCAGTGACATCATAGCCCACTCTTTTATGGCACCAATCCCCCTATTTTACCTCACTAATCTGCCCCTGTCAGTCCTACCCCTTGCTCCTACATCATGAGCCTATAGGGCCCTGATAAAGATGGTAACCCTACAGCAAGTCCATTCGGTATAGATCTTCATTTGTGTACATACAGAAAGCTCCTCCCGAAACCTCTTGCCAAAAAGTGTGAAGCACATAATTCAAAAATGTCACTGTACTCTGTAGCATTAAGGTTTGCTGCTATTGGATCCAGGGACCTAGCTCAAGTCAAGAAAAGCAGTCCAAGCCATTCTCCACCAAACAGTTGGCATTATGTATTCAGGCAGGTCTCTTGGCGCTCGCCAAACCCACACTCATCCATCAGACTGGAAAAAGATGAAATGTAAATCATGGCTCCAGACAACACTGCTTCAAAGTAAAATGGTTGGGAATTTTACACCCCTTCAGCTATTGCTTGGCATTATCCATGGGGATGATAGGATTGTGAGCCTATAAAAACCCCATAATGCTCATATATACAGTAGTTCCTGTGCTGACACTATTTCAAGAGACAGTTTTGGTCTAAAAAGTTAGTGTTCTAATGAATGTTATGTGATTTTGGGCAGGAGTGTACGGTGTGGCCATCTAGTGTATAATCAGTCTGTGCTGCTCTGAAAGGTTCTGAAAAGGTTCTAAGCTGTAGCCCCACACAATGCCTGCAGGTGGCAGAAGAATGAAAGTATAAGGCAAACCCAACTCTCAGTTTTGGTCCTTTCAAATAACAGGGTCCCTGAATACTATTTCTATTTCAGCACTTAAAGTTTTGCCTCATTTTGCTTTACTATTTTGTCCCCTTGTTCTTTAAGCACAATTTCCATGCCTTGTAATATAAACGGTAAAGTAGGACTGCCAATCATGGTGACACACACTACAACCTAAACATGTTAGGGCTTATACCAATTGTTTTGTGCCCCCCACATGATATTGTTGCCCTGGGTCCTTGCTAATACCATGGAAAAGATTTGAAATCTGTGCAGGGCATGAGTAATGGATGTGCTGCCCACACATAAATATGCAGCTGCCTCTTTGAGAAAGCAAAGAGAATTACATCTATATAGAAGTGAGTAGCCATCTCAGGGGAAATTAGATATGCTTGTGGTTTAATCAATACAGCAAAACTATTCTAGTACAATTAGGTACATGGACCTTTTAGGTTGAAGAATGCTAATAGATGTAAATAATATGTGTGTGTGTGTGTGTGTGTTACAGCAGTGTTTCTCCAATTGTTGGACCCAGTGGGACTTAAGTCACACATTTCTTGGTCATACAATATTGTTTAAGTATCCCTTGGGAAAAAGTAATACATACACATCTATCTATCTATCTATCTATCTATTTATCTATCTAATTATAGGTATATATCTAGCAACAATGTACTCCCAGTTTCACGGCAGGAGACTTTGTTAGGACCAAATATCTTGGGTTAGCAGGCAGCTGCACCAATGTTTTATCACTATATTCATTTAGCTGAGCTATTGCAAGACTATAGGGGTAGATGTCTTGATTGCATGATGCACATATCCAAACATATATTTTAGGGGGCAGAATTTCTGTTTTATCTCAATGCAGAAATAATAGATGGTGTTTTACCTCCAGAACTCATATAGCCTATGGTTGTGCCTATGGTTGTGGATATACTGTAGCAGAATTCACATACAAAAGGCAAACCCCCAGAGCACTTCAGCCGTCATAACATAGATTGCTCTAGTATAATAACAGGTCACCAATCCTTCTTTACTGGGATTGGTCCCCACAGTAGCCCATCAGGAGACCAGACACTAAAGAGAACAAAAGGTGAAGATTAGAAGGAACATCTGGCTGCCCACTGTTCATACATTTGTTTTCTTTTGCAGAAGCAAATTTTTAATTAAATTTAAAATTAAATCTATGAGAGAGGCTGACTAACACTTGGGGTGATGTCTGAGTCAGTTTATTGTTTAGTTGCCTTATTGGATTTTATATCCCTAATTTTATTATGATGAGAAACTTATTTAGCAGTTAGCAGCTGCAGGCTGTTGAAGAGGTCCTTATCTTACCTTCACATCTCTTTTGTTTTGCAATTGCACCCTGCACTACTAACTAATGGGGAAGCTCCTTGGTCAGATAGTTCAAATGGTTGTTCACTAAATTAATGCTAATTTACTTTCACTTGGTGCTGGTGGAATAGTTGCACTAGCATGTGACTTATAGGTCCTGCACAGTTTGTATTATTCCTCTTTACTGGAGAGAATCCCCAACAGGTGAGGGCCTAGCTAGTGGGCAGGGTCTAGAGCAGTGCTGTCCAAGGATCTTCATATTATGGGCCAATTATTTGCTATACAACAAGTCAAGGGCCAGATTCAAATAAAATGACAATGTCATTCAAAGAGGTCAATGGAGAATATCAGTAGTGGAGAACAAAAAATATCTTGAAGATCCACATCTACTGCACTGGCCTCTGGTTGGACATACCTGGTCTGGAGGAAGGAAGGATTTGCTTGTAAGGTTTGGTAGTGTTGTTGAGATTTCCTGGACATTTTCTGTTAGGTCATATTGGTCCCATTCAGGAGCAGGGAAGATGTGTTGATGGAAGTTTGAGACAGAAAGCCTCAGTAAGCAGGAAAATCAGAAGGCCAAGACTGAACATGTCCCCTAAGTATGGGAGAATGGACTTGTGAATGAGGAATAATTAACGTGAGTGCTATAATAGCTTGATTTCGGAGTAAGAGGCAGTGCAAGTCTCTGAAGAGGTTTAAGTGGGGTTCATACCCTGTGGGTGCCCAATTACCAAAGGAATGTGAGTCAGCAGGCCCAAGATAAAGTAAACCTCTTTAAATAAGTTTAGTGGGCGCTTGTGAGTGGAGAAGATAGGAGACGATCAGGGTAGGATTTGGCCACGTATGCTTTGGCACCTATCACTCATGGAAAGGATCTGGCTTGGGAAAGGTAAGGGAGCTAATCTGTATGAAGCTAAAGCATCTTATATAAGGCTTATGGCACACAGGGAGAGACTCCCCACACCGGCCCTGCCATGTCCCCTTGTTTTTCAGGGAAAGGGTTACTCTACAGTTTCTGGAACTGGGAGGCCCATCCTGCTTTGAGAAGTTTTCTTGCATATATGGTGAGGTCTGAGTTCTTCAGATGCATTGCAGAACCCCTGCCACTCTTTCTTAGAGGATATGGAGACTATTGCTCAAGTGCCATAACTAGTAGGAATCAACCAGCAATTAAAAGGGTTGTTCAACTTTAAGTTAACTTTTAGTATGATGTAGAGAGTAATATTCTGGGACAATGTGCAATGGTTTTCATTTTTTATTATTTGCAGTTTTTTAAATAATTTAAATGTTTGATCTTTAGCTCTCCAGAATTAGCAATTTTACCTGTTAATAGTCTACAGCTAGAAAATTATAAAATAGAACATTTTATAAATTATAGAAAATTATAGCAAAGTGGGAAAATTATAGCAGATCTGGGTGTTTGTTTGAGGAACTGGACTGATGCAGTTTGGAACCTATGTTCATAAATCAGCCCTTACAGATGTAGCACACTTTATAAAATCACACTGTGGACACAATAAGGGCTGTGGCACACGGGGAAACTAGTCGCCCATAACAAATCTCCCTTGTCTCCCTGAAATGCCATCCCACCGGCTAGAATGTAAATCGCCGGTGGGATGGCATATGCAGCCTCTCAAGGCAACTTCCGTGATTTCAGGGAAATCGCACCGCCGCATATGCCATCCCATCGGCGATTTACATTCTCGCCAGTTGGATGGCATTTCGGGGAGATTAGCCACCCGCAACAAGGGAGATTTGTCATGGGCGACTAATCTCCCGGTGTGCCACAGCCCTAACACTGCGCAAAGCGCCATCAGCTATTGTTTTACACTTTGCACCCTACCTTCTACAGAGAACTCCATCAGCCTTGTGAATACAGTGCTGCCTACATTTGTTAAGTGCTGTATTTATATAAGCAGTGGAAGGGGGAGGCATGTAGGTGTCCTTTCTCCCTTCCCCTACCTGCCCGCTACCTTGTCCATACAGGGCCCTGTACTTACTGTCTTTCCTATGACAGGTGGCAGTAAGGACAGGACTGGTCAACTGACACTGCACTCTGCAACTCATGGAACATTATTTATTAGGTGTGAGGTACAGAGCACAGCCTGACCTTGGGCAGAAGGGATCCCCGGATGAGTACTAAGGGACACACTTGCATTTTTTTGCCAAATGTCATAGTAAATGACCCCTTATATGTCTGGGTGTCTCAACTAGAACCAGTATTCTTATTTCGTCTGCCACTATTATGGCTGCCACCACCAGCCTTGATAACTGCGTATTTGATGCAATATTTTATATTTCTTTACTGAATTGTCATTTGAACTGCAGCCACTAGAAGTGGTAAAATCCAAGAGTGCAGTTACAGACAGACGGTTGCACAAAACTATCCAAGGTAATGGAGCCATTAGAGAAGCCACAGGCCAATTACTGGGTTCTAAGAAACAGACCTCTGAGCTGTTGATATAACTGCAGCCTTTAAAGCACAGGAGCCGAAAGCTATGATTAAGCACATTAAGAAACATTTGCTCCTGTCTCCACTTTCAGGCTTTAAAGCTTGAATAGAAAACGTAGCTGTGGTTTCACTATGATATGTATTTATTCTAGTGTCCGCTTTGCTGGTGGAAAGTTTTGCTAAGTGTCCCTGAGCCTCTGTGCTGAGGGGGAGTCCCGTGCTCTTGTCTCTCAGAGGAGGAGGGGGCGGCAAACTGATATGGCAGTTAGCTGTGAGTTGCTTCCCTCCCACGCTGCCTTATACACTGTTTTAAAGACAGGTATTCTATAATCACCTGATCACCGTAATAAGGTATTGGGGGGAAGGAGGGGTATAAAACGAGGTATAAAAGATAACAAGTTGGAAAAAATAGTGATGTGGAGCAAGGTGAGCATGTCTGTATCGAGGGCACTTAGTGCAAACAACCCTTTCCCTCACGACTCCTTGTTCAATAACCACTGAAGACTTAGGTTAAGGTGGAAATTAAAGCAGATACATTTGTTTGTGACAAAAGCACAACATAGAGTGGCTAAATACCTAAATAAACAGCATTAGACTATAAACCATTGAAGATTCATTTTTACAATCTCTCCTCCTTTAAGGTGATCATTAAACTGTACTGTAACTGTACCATGGCTACCAGCCACCCCCTATTTCCAGGGGCGATTCAAGTCCCAGAACCGTCCTGTGATGCCACCCCAGGAAACTTAGGGGGTGCTGCCACCCGAGGTCCATCTCTAGGCAGGGGGAAACCCTGGCTTCAGTGCCAAACCTGACCTTGAAATCTCCCAGGGACCCCAAGCCCTTAGTGCTGTAATCTGAATAAACCTAGGAATGTGAGTTTTTTGAATGTCCACTTTTCCTTTTCTTATCTGCCCCCTCCTCTTGTGCCCCTTGAGCTTGTCAGCCCTTTCACTTAACTTGGATACCCCCAGGTGCAATGCAGGATTTCTTTCCTCCTCCCTCTCTTCCTGGTTTGCCTATACACCTCCTATCAACCTGCTTAGTTATGAGTTGCCTGGTTGCCATAGCCACACCATGGCTGCTGTCTTTCTGGGAAACATTATTGTTAATAAACATCTTCCTCTGCAGTCTCCATCTTGACCTATTCTATACTTTCTCTCACACCTTTGCAGCCAAAGTGGATTCTACTTATTGATAAGTTGGGCTGCCAGCAACATTAAGAGGTTTATTATATTTTCTCATAATTGTTGCTGTTCTGTAGCGACAAATGCATGACCATGAGCAGTTAGCTGTGTTTGCCCCCGCTCGTATAGACAACTATGGCTGCCCCCAACCCCCCTGCCCTGTATTAGTTTGTTTGTTGCTAAGAAAGGGGATGTCACAATGCATAGTGAGCTCACACCTCTGGAGGTGTGTGAAATTGTGGTTATTCGAATTGCCACCAGACTGTATGCAAAATAAAACTAGAAACGCCATACAAAGTGACAATTGCAAAAGAGCAGGCCAATGTAAGAACACCCTCTGCTGCCAGTGGATGTACTGACTTAATTGTACAAAACGAGAATACTTTTTTGTCAAAAGGCCCCCTCTGAAAATGGCTGCCCAAGGAATATATCATCTCTGCCTTGCCCAAAACCAGCTCTGACAACTTACAGGCACATAAAACTATTATTTTAAAAGAAGATATCTCCCTGCTCAGTGTATCTGCATCCCTACATTTATGCTTCTAGATTTGATACTGGGCTTTTAATATGTATACAAAACCAACCATTTTCCTGCCTTCATATTAGCAACGTAGCATGACCAAGTCTTTATGTTCTTGGCATTTTTAGAATTTTTCATATGCTATAGAGGGACCTTTGTTAAGCAACTTTAGTATTTATAAATATAATATTATATGTATAATATATAATATTATTTTATTTGCAGCTTGTAACTGAAAATGCTATTTGATAGAAAAGGGTCACTGACCCTAACAGATCCACTGTGAGTGCTCAGTGCTATTGTTACTCTTATTTCTAATTGCTTAACTTTCTTTTCTGGTTCTTTCTTATTGATATTTCATTCTGAATATCCTAACTTCTACCTAATGGCTACCTGATTAAGTGCTAGCAACCAGATGCTGTCAGGAATGAATATCTGTGTACATTTTGTATCTACATGCTACACAAAAAAAAAGTAGTCCCTTCCTACAAAATCGTGGGTTACCCACAACTCCCTCCAAATCAGTTGGATTTTAGAACCATCTATCTACTCAGAATTACTCACCATGGGTAAAAACACATAATTATATACTTTAAACTCATCATTAACTTTCATTTAAAAAATCTATGGGCATCCACTTACTGTTATAGGCTCTTATGGTACATAAAACACAGTGTCCCTGTTTTGCAGTTTCAGCCATGATAAGGGCAGCATCAATTTTCTGGGCCCTCCCAGGCAACCTATCCCCTTATGCTTACCTCTTCTGCCCCCCGACAAAGAAAGCACACACACACCACTTCTTGGATAGAAAAGGCCGCAGCCCGCTTATTTACAACAATATCAAATTTGCAATTATTCCAAATGTAATTAAATGTAATTAAATACCATAACTTATTCTTTGAAAACATGATAACAATAAGCCGCTGAAGGCTGCTTTGTGGAAGCTGTAACTGCCCCCCACCGCAAACAGTTCCCTGAGGTTAGAAACCCCCATTTTCCACCGCCCTATGGCTGTAGTCCCTAGCCTCAGGCCTAACCTTCCGCCCTAGTCACCTTTTGGTAATTGAGCCCCTGGCTGCGACTATGTTCCATTCATTCACCTTCTCCCTCCCTCCCCCCCCCCCCCTTTTCCAAATAAGGGAGGGTGGGAGCTGCTGAAAACAAGATGGCCCCTCTCCTCCGCGCTCCTCCCCTTTACTTCTGCTCCTTCCCCCTTGTGGCCAATCCCCTTCTGGACTACATTACCCACAATCCCTCACACCTAACACTTTCTTCCCGGGCCCCTCTTCCTAACCTTATCATGGCCCCGTGCCCTAAACTCCTCCCTCGCTCTGTTACGGGGCCCCTTGAACATCAGTTTGCACTGTTTTCATTTTGACACCTGTACATGCCACATAGTTTGATAATCCCATGCATAATTAGCATCTAACTGGCATTCATATTTATGATAAAGATATTTATGATGTAAAAGATAAGCAATTTTAAGTCTATATACAGATTTTTTTTTTAAATCTAAGCTTTCCAGTTAGGTAGTAATGTAGTTTGATGTAGAAAAACACAGTTACCCTGACTGGAGCATAACTGAAAGTTATAGATATGGAAGTGGGGTCTGAAAAGAGGACCTAAAACAGCCATATGAAACCTTAGCTCATTTTAACTTGGTTGCCTAAAAGGCTGAATGCAATTGCACCTGCAGTCCTGCAAGAATATATTATGGCGCATTCACTTATCTAGATGCAAAGTGCAATTTCGAGCACAATCAGAATGATTTTTATCCCATGAACCATTTTTCCCAGAATTCTAGCATCACTGTGGATGCAAACGGACAATATTCATGGCACACTAGGGCTGCACCTATCGCAGTTGTGTCTGATTTGCCAAAAGGGGTGCAACTGCTCATGTGCTTGATCACAAAGCAGGCTTCCTTGTGCTGAATATTTTTTAAATCTTTCCGCTGTCACTTCAGCTTTTGATTGACATCTGCAGGATTCTTTAGGTGCAAGTGAGCTATGCCTCATGACGCAGGGCACTGTGGGAAACTTGGGGCTGCCACCTGCTCTGAAGGTGGCAGTAGCTCCAGAATTCCCCTGTGTTAATAAGCAGTGCCTGGTTCGGAATGGAAGGCAGGAAGGAAAGACTGAGCAATGCCCAGCATAACTATAAAGAAGTGCAAAGAGCACATTTTGATGCCTTTAAAGAAAGTGGGTTTAGGTGCAACACACTGTGTGGAAAAGCGCAAGTTGCCCACTGTGCTTGTAGACATAAATGAGCCCTATTGTCTGCTATTATTTTCTTGCAACTAGGCTATTCATCTTCACTGAAACAAATACTGACCATACCTATCTCTAGCTACACCTTCTCATTTTGACTGCCCCGGCTGCTATTATCCATAATATTCACAGCTATTTTTGGAGTAGTTATGCTCTGAATTTACAGAGAAATTGACCTATATAACCCCTTTACAGATGAATGGAAAAACAACCTATATTTTATATCAAAAAATCTATTACCCACTGTTGCAACTCTATAAATGAAATACAAAAGGCGACTGAATGCACTACTCATATTCCAAAAAGTGCCTGGAAAATCCCTATTTAGGATGTTGCTATATACAATACTCAAAAACCTTTAATTGTTGCCCAAATAGAAACACAGAGCCGAAATAGAGCCTTAATTTAGCACTCGCCAGGTATCCACCATAAAAACGCTTTTATTTGTAAAGTGCAATACAAAATAACACTATATGAAACAACAATAAAAACCCATTAGGAAAATGGATAACCAGCGCTGTATGCCTGCTTCATGACTAAAGTACAACTATAGCTCCCTTTAATTGCCAGGAATCCATGTGTGCAAATTAGTCCATGATTAAAAGAATTACTGACACTCTACACTTGGCAATGAGCACAACACAGTTTTAAGAAGAGTTCAGATTCTACACAGCTTCACTTCTCAATTATCAAGCAAAAGGTGTGGAGTGAATAAGCCTTGAAATGTGCAACTATAACTCTCTCTCTCTCCTTAGTAAAATATGTTACTGCCACTCTGCATCTGACAAATGAGAACACCATAGTTCTTTAAATATTCTGATTGTACACTGCTTCACTTCTCAGTTATCAAGCGCATATTTCCCACAGGAGGTAGAGCAAGTGCACACAATTGTTTACAAGTTCAGGTTTTGCACCGCTCACCCAGATATGAGGCGCACAGAGTTTCCCAAATGCGTCACTAATTTAAATTATTAATTATATTAGTCATGCAGCATTACTCACAAACCATAGAGTTTTGTCCCAACTGCGTCTCATGGTGTTCAGGGGGCCTGCAGGCACATTTCTTTCCCCATATCTGATGCTCCCAGGCAGCGGCCCTTCTCCAGTGCTTGGTAATTTATGCTTATAAAATATATGCGGCCAGCAATGGTTCTCCTTTTCCAAAATGCCTCCACAATGCCAATGTGCGCTTCACTTCTTTATTTGGGCTCTATGTTTCTATTTGGGCCACAAGTAAAGGTTTTGTGCAACTGTATAAATGACTGACCACAAACAGAGCCTCTAGTTCAGGGATCCCCAACCTTTTATACCTGTGAGCCACATTTAAAGGGAAAATGTGTTGGGGAGCAACACAAGCATGAAAAAGTTTCCTGGGGTGCCACTAACAGCTTTAATTGGCTACTTAATAGCCCCTATGTGGATTGGCAGCCTACCGTAGGCTCTGTTTGGCATTATACTTGTTTTTATGCAACTAAAACTTGCCTCTTTATCAGAAATTCAAAAATGGGCCCCTACTTTGAGGCCACTGGGAGCAACATCCAAGGGGTTGGTTGAGCCACTTGTTGGGGATCACTGCTGGTTATTTATTTGTAACATATTGACTAATAACTATATGATCTGTTTTCAGACAGATATTTCCAGTGACAGATATTTCCAGTGGCGTTGCGCAGTTATTGAATTGTTACTGTACTTGGTTGTTCACGAGTTGATTGTTTGTTATACAAACATTCAAGTTACGAGATGTTAATGATATGTTTATAATATGTTTGTTTATGATATGTTTATGATATGCCATTTGTTCTTTATGGCACATTTAAATTAAAACTTCAGCTGATAATAAATGTTCTGCGGTCCGTTTCATCCAAAACTGGTGTTTGTATATTTTTGGGGGATTTGAAGTATAGGAAGGGTGGTGTTTAGGTTGGCAAGGGGCAGGGCAAGTCCCAACGATGCTCTTGTCATGTATTATCTGCCATTTGTGTGCTTTTATGTTTCAGTATCTATTTTTAAATGCTCCAATACTAAGATAAATGTTACTAAAAGAATATAATAAAGTTATGCAAAGTCAAATAAAATTGTTCTAGTTAAATAAAACAGCAACACAGGTCCACTATGTACTGTGTAGGTAAATATAACTGGTATCAAATGTATACCTATAACGTATATATAGATGCGTTTGTGAAACCCTTTGAAATGTGACTAATGGCTAAATATAGACCTTGTAACGGTGAGTGTATCCTGCTGTGGTTGCAAACATTTACTTGTATGTTTATGGAGATGGCTATTTGCTTTAGGAGGTCCAGTTCAGAAGCTGCTGCTCAGGTAGAAGGACAGTTTGGGTTAAACAGGCAGGGCCGCCATCAGGGGGGCACAGGGGGTACAGTTGTCCTGGGCCCGGACGATTTTAACTTTTAAAGGGGGCCCGGCGCTGCTACAGTTTTCTTAGTAGCTCGGGTCCCCTTTAATCAATTCCGGGCCCCCTGTCATTGGTGGTCAGCGGGTGATCCTATTGGTCGCGCCCCGTGCGTACATGCACGTCAGTACGCACGGGGCGCAACCTTATAAAAGGGCCGGCGTCTTTCGGCACTCAGAAGAGGAGCCGAACGAGGAGCCGAACGAGACAAGGGGGGCTGTGCTGTACTGGCTACCAATGTACTAGGGGGGCCCTGCTGGCTACCAGTGTACAAGGGGGGAGGCACTGCTGGCTACCAATGTACTAGGGGGGAGGCAATGCTGGCTACCAATGTACTAGGGGGGAGGCAATGCTGGCTACCAATGTACTAGGGGGGAGGCAATGCTGGCTACCAATGTACTAGGGGGGAGGCACTGCTGGCTACCAATGTACTAGGGGGGAGGCACTGCTGGCTACCAATGTACTAGGGTTGGGGCACTGCTGGCTACCAATGTACTAGGGTTGGGGCACTGCTGGCTACCAATGTACTAGGGGGAGGCACTGCTGGCTACCAATGTACTAGGGTTGGGGCACTGCTGGCTACCAATGTACTAGGGTTGGGGCACTGCTGGCTACCAATGTATTTATGTTGGGGCACTGCTGGCTACCAATGTACTAGGGGGGGCACTGCTGGCTACCAATGTACTAGGGGGGGGCACTGCTGGCTACCAATGTACTAGGGGGAGGCACTGCTGGCTACCAATGTACTAGGGGGGGCACTGCTGGCTACCAATGTACTAGGGGGGGCACTGCTGGCTACCAATGTACTAGGGGGGGCACTGCTGGCTACCAATGTACTAGGGTTGGGGCACTGCTGGCTACCAATGTATTTAGGTTGGGGCACTGCTGGCTACCAATGTACTAGGGGCGGCACTGCTGGCTACCAATGTACTAGGGGGGGCACTGCTGGCTACCAATGTACTAGGGGGGGCACTGCTGGCTACCAATGTACTAGGGGGGGCACTGCTGGCTACCAATGTACTAGGGGGGAGGCACTGCTGGCTACCAATGTACTAGGGGGGAGGCAATGCTGGCTACCAATGTACTAGGGTTGGGGTACTGCTGGCTACCAATGTACTGGGGGGGGCACTGCTGGCTACCAATGTACTAGGGGGGGGCACTGCTGGCTACCAATGTACTAGGGTTGGGGCACTGCTGGCTACCAATGTATTTAGGTTGGGGCACTGCTGGCTACCAATGTACTAGGGGGGGGGGGCACTGCTGGCTACCAATGTCTGTGAGTCCTTTGTACTGGTGGGAGGGGGGCCCAGAAAATTTTCTTGTGAGGGGCCCGTGATTTCTGATGGCGGCCCTGTAAACAGGCTCACAAGCAAATTACTGGAAATGGTTAACAGTCGAAGTTCTTGATTAATGAGCAGGTCCATAATGTAATAGAAGAGGAATGACCCACTATCAATACTATCTGTTATGATATGTATCTGAGACTGGGCTAAAGAAAAGACATTGATGAAAATGTTGAATGAATGCATTTTTTTTATTTTTAAAAGGTCACTTTTACAGCGCAGCACTCAGCCAAAAGAACCCACACTAACAGGGCTAAATGTCAGCTCTGATAGAAACAGCAATAAAAGGCAATGGTGCCTTTATATGAAAATATAACTTTCTGTAATTGCTTTTAAGAAGTGTGGATTATTTTACCCTCAGACTGTAGTTTTCCTAGAGAAGTTTAATTGGCAATTACAAATTCAATAGTTCAGTCTCTGTGGATTGGTCAATCCATGCATTAGTTATTAGTTAGTGTTAATGCGGTGTTGGTTATTACCATTGCTGGTATAATTGAAAGCATGCATAAAAATGTCTTGAAGCAGTAAGAGCAGATTATCAAGAGAATTTACTAACTAGAAAGAATATACTGAACAGGATACATATTAGAGAAGAAACCCTCATTAGAAAGAAGTGTTAGAAACAGAAAGAAGGATTTGTTTAATATCCATTTTAATAATGTAATATCTACGGGGATAGCTAGACAGTGGTGATAGGGGCCAGTGTGTCCGTTCATTATTTCACTATAACTGCTACTAGAAATGCAAGGGGCTTCTAGAAGAAAGATGTATATTTCCAGTAGAATGTCTTAGAAGGCTACCAACCCATGGATTGGACCACCACTGTGTGAACTTCCATTACTTCCTGATCATCTTCTTTATACAGACTAATGATGAGCGAATCTGTCCCGTTTCGCTTTGCCGAAAAAGTTCACAAATCTTTTGAAAGAAACGGCAAAAAATTTTCAAAATGGGGAAAATGACGCGCATCAAAAAAAATTGTTGCGCAACAATTCTTTTGACGTGGGCCAATTCTTTTTACGTGTGAGACAATTCTTTTCATAAGAGACAATTCTTTGTGATGAGAGTCATTCATTTTGGTTCACAACAATTCTTTTGACGCGGCTGTCAATTTTTGGACGCGCGGAGAATTTTGACACCCATTTTACGAACTACTGGGTCCTACGGCGGTTTATACTAACCTGTATTCTGTCACGAATCCGTAGCCCTGAGCTAAGGCAACATTGCCTGGTGGAAGAAATACTTCCGACTGTCTTCTAGTTGGGGCCTGAGCTGCCCTTGCTATCTTGATCTTACTAATCTCACTCCCCTTAGAGGGTGCTATAACAAGAACTGCTATTCTTATCTAACCTCGTTCATGGGGCCCTGTCCCCTACTTTCTCCAGAGGGATGGTGACAGTGGGATAGATGCTTGGCTGTACTGGGGCCTATGTCTGCACCCAGGCTCAGTGAAGCTGTTCTCAGGTAGCAGACAGGCAGCCAAAGATGAAGCCACACCTCCTTGCTAGACACTATATGAGGCTGCAGGGGGTGTGGACAACCATATGGGCCAATAAAGGATGAGGTATAACTGTAAACTGTTACAAAGGCTTCTGCCCAGTAACAAGAAATGTGTGAAGAGGTAGAGGAATAACACCATAGGGCAGTTTAACCCTATAGGTCCCTACATTTATATACAGCTTATCTAGCACTCAAAAAGCATTTGAAAGACAGATAAGTATTTAAACCTTTAGGTTGTACAGTATCCATTTTTTCAATCCAATATGCTTCCCGGCAGAGTAACTGTTTAGCTCTATCACCCCCTCTATTATGTTTTTTAACCGCTCTTTTAGGAAAGGTTCTCTACACATAAATCTCATATTAAAACAGCATGTAAAAGATTTTCTAAAGAAAAACTGGAAGGGGATAAAAACCCAGTAGCCCTACATTTTTCATTAAATCACCACCCAGTAAGTCCATTAAGAGCCATAGTAATTGAACAGGTTAAGAAACATAATAGAGTATTTTTACTTTTGTGTATATAGATGGAAAAGAATCTTCTGATTTGTTCCTGGCATGTATTATTAAGAAGGAGTGCAGACCTATCTGCAATATTTTATATATTGTAAGCGAGGCCAGACATACAGACATACCTTTAGGTGATTAAAGTCCAGTTTACACAAATTCTCTACTGTTGTAAATCATTGAGACATAAGAGGGAGTGCTGGTCCTTTTATGTTTTGACCAAGGTACTATCTATCTATCTATCTATCTATCTAACTATCTATCTATCTATCTATCTATCTATCTATCATCTATCTATCTATCTATCTATCTATCTATCTATCTATCTATCATCTATCTATCTATCTATCTATCATCTATCTATCTATCTATCTATCTATCTATCATCCATCTATCTATCTATCTATCTATCTATCTATCATCCATCTATCTATCTATCTATCTATCTATCTATCTATCTATCATCTATCTATCTATCTATCTATCTATCTATCATCTATCTATCTATCTATCTATCATCCATCTATCTATCTATCTATCTATCTATCATCTATCTATCTATCTATCCATAACACTATTTGGAAAACCCCAAGTTCCAATCATTCTAGATAACAGATTCTATATAGCTATCTAGAGTTTATTGGCCCCCATCCATTGCAATGGCCTTACTAAATAAACCACTTCAAAGTCTGGGAATGATTACTTTACCATATATAAAACTAATTTTGGTGTTATTTCCAGCTTCTTAAGTCCTCCTACTTTCTCCCAAAGATCTCTTCCTAAATTAAAGTTTGGGTCTACAAGGTGGATTTTTTTCTGACATCAGTGAACACCAAAGATCTCAACAGATTATTTGAGATAATTATTATTTGCTTTGGCTGACAATGGGATAGGGGTCCCAGCCTTAAGGCCAAATAGGATTAGATTTTTTTCATGCAACCATAGAAGCGGACCTAAAATTATTTCATGTAAAAGTGTATCTTCATGGTTTTTTGGTCAGCACTTGGGCTCACTTCTTGCAAAGAGAAAGCAATCTGGACTTTGGTTATGGAGCACGGCATACAAGAAATTACTAGCAATATACAGGCATTTACTGGAGCAACTTTGAAAGTTACAAAGGAAGAGGCCTAAATGTAAGTTATGTAGGTCAGTAGGGGGAGGCTGTATTACTCCAGTAGAGCAAATACCACTTTCCTTGTTTCTCTTTGCATGCACTTACAATTGAATTCATACTGACCGCTGCTTGTAGCCATCAGTATGTATAAGTGTAGCAAATGTCTCACCTCATCCTCTTCCTGTGTAACACAGGGGTCTCATCATATAGCTAAGGGCACCTCCATTTCCTGTTTCACCAGAAAACCTCTAAAATATATTTCAACAAAGCATGGCAGAGTGGTCCTTTTGTGTCCTTGTTGTGAATTCGAGATTTGATATTTAGACAATGTACCACTGAATAATTACCAGGGAATCAAACTGTTTGTAAGGTAATCCAAATACCCATTTTAAAAAAAGAAAAAGGGTGTGTGCTATTCACTGCCAAGGCCTTGAATACACAATTTTGAACAAATAAGCAAATTAGTGGCGTCATATACAAAAAACATGAATTGGATTTTTGTATGTAACACAAATCTTTTATATTTTTATTTATACAGAAATCAAATAAGCCAAAATTGTGCATTCCCTACCAAATGGCATACCGGTGCACCCCATTGCCAAATGGTCCCCATACTCTGCCTCCCTTATGTGTTTCACTCTATTGGGCGCTTAATCAGAGAAGGTAATGAGGTGCCCAATGAAGCGAAATGTGTAGAAATGAGCAAATATTTCCCAATTTGCAAAATGGCATTGAAGTCAATGAGCATTTTCTCAGTGAAACCTGGCAAAAAATGTTGCTCATCACTAGTAAGGACAGTGTTAGTCTAGGCATCTCAAAGGGAACCATCGTGAACATCTAACTTTTGCATTAAAGTGCAAGATTACCTTCAGATGCTATGCCACTGTCTCCGCCACACTCCACCCTCCTTACTAGGGATGAGAGAATTTTTTTCGCTAGGTTTTGCAGAGAAAAAATGTCCATTGACTTCAATGCATTTCACAAATTTTTGCTGTTTCACAAATTTTTCAGTGAAGCGAAATGGGACAGATTTGCTCAACTCTACTTCTTTAGTATTTCATGCTATTCGGTGCTTTGATCACCTTCTCTGATGAAGCCTCCAATAGTGCAAAATACAAATGGAGGGTGGAGTTTAGGGACCATGTGGCCCTGGGATGCATCTTTATGTTGTTTAGTATGCACAATTTTGACTTATTTGATTATCTGTAACCAATAAATGTTTTTTTTGTATGTGACCGCTAATTTGCTTATTTTTTCAGTTTTGTAAGGTAAGCTTAGCAGAGAAATCTGAAAGTGTTCTTGCACTTGAATGCAAAAGTTAGTTGTTTAAGGTGGTTCCCTTTG
This sequence comes from Xenopus tropicalis, assembly GCF_000004195.4. Taxonomy (NCBI): domain Eukaryota; kingdom Metazoa; phylum Chordata; class Amphibia; order Anura; family Pipidae; genus Xenopus; species Xenopus tropicalis. Next base: position 123,152,373 of record NC_030680.2, read on the forward strand.
AGATACCTACACCAACACTACCCAACTCTTTCTGTGTAGTGGGGCAGTTAGTTAACATACAAAATGATGATATCATACACAGTAATCCATGGAGCTCCTTGGCAAACAGGGGGCAATAATACAATACAGGCAGATCTGCCCTCTCTGTGGAAAAAGGCAAGGCAGCTGCCCTCATCAATGCATATTGTTATGTACCCAGGCACAAATTGTATAATGGTGCTACAGACCCCCCCCCCCAAACAGAAAGTGTGGTGCAAACCTTAATTAAATAGATTTTAAATGCCACCCCATTGCTAGTACATTTTCAAAGGTACTAAGAACAATAATGGATTTTCTTACTTGTAATACTGTCTTGGTTGTTAGAGATTACTAGATCCAGTAAAGCATCATTTCTGGTTGGGTCCTTAGTGATTTGTGAGGAAAAAAATGTCATACGGTGAATTCAAAAATGTAATTAATAAATGTAATGGCAATACTGTTGATCCAGTCAATATCTTCTTAATGAAAGTAGCCCCCAAATATAAGGATGAGAAAAGAATTTACAAAACTGAGAGGTCAGATGCAACTAAAATCAATTCAACAACTGTAGCATTTAAGAAAGAAAATATAGTGAACTAATAGCTTCACTAACAAAGACTAATCTGCATGGTGCTATTCATGGATGGGCGGAGAAGTGGCTGAAAGACTGTATACAAAGAGGAGTTGCCAATGATTTAGAAGAGGGAAGGCAAAGAAATATACAGTATCTGTCTTTAGAGAAGCCAAACTGCACTACTAGTATGGATTTATGCAGCTTACTTACCATCAAGTAAAAGGATATGATTTATTATTACAGAGAAAAAAAGAAAACATTTCTAAAAAATTACAAACACTTAAACACTCTATAGAGAGTGTTAGTGCAATTGGCCTTCATTTTATATTATTTCAGGTTTTTAAATTATTAAGTTTTTTTGTTCAGCAGTTATCTGGTTGCTAGGGACCAAAGTGCCCTAGCAACCAGACAGCAGTTTGAATGAGAAACTGAATAGGAGAGGGACTGCTTAGAAAGATAAGTAATAAAAAGGAAACAATAACAATTCAATTGTAGCCTCAAAGTGCAATATATTTCTGGATGCTGGGGTCAGTGACCCCCAATTAAACTATGAAAGATGAAAAAATGATGAACAGTTGAAAAATTGCTTAGAATTAGCCATGCTATAATATACTAAGGGGGTGTAAAATGGGCTCTATCGGAGATAGCCTTCCTGTAATTCTAGATAATGGGCTTCCGGATAAGAGATCCAGAAATCCCATACCATTGTATATTTAAGCTGAGGAGAAGACTTTTAAAATATTCTAAAATATTTGTAAAAGCTATTTATAAAAAATAAGAATGAAATTGATTTGAAATGACATCACATCACTTCCTTCATGCCGGTTCTTTCACAGCCAAGGCACTGTATTGATTGGGTCCCCTGATGCCATTAATCATAACTGATGGCGTGTCAATATATTGTAATAAAGTGAGATTGCGTGACACATGCCTGTTTCTGAATGCTTCTCAACAGTTTTTATTCCAGTATTCAGTATTCATTTTCAGAAATACTTTCTATTTAACAACCATTATAGCAAATATTGTCACGCTCTAAAAGTGTCACTGCCACCAACGTATAATTGTAGTTCCCCGTGTCAACTTCACAGTCCTCCCACTTCCCCACAGTTTCCTGCCTATAGGTACGCTAGCATGGGCTGAGACATTTATAGACATGGTCACCGTGCGATGGGAGAACAGCAGAGAGCATCACATTTGGTAAGAACATAGAGGAGGAAAAGAAAATTATTGTTATATGGAGTTATACAGACAAATGAGAGCAGCACTTGTGTATGGTATATGGTTCTTTTCCTGTATCACTGAGCATAGAGAAGATAGATAGGAGATAAAGAAGGAGCTGACAAAGACAGGTATGTTTGGGACAGGAATGATCCGCCGGGTTTAGTATAAGTCTTATTGTCTTGCATTATTAGTATTATTATCTGTTGTTTTTTATAGCGCCAACACATTTATGCAGCCCTTTACAGGGATTATACATCATTCACATTATAAAAACTTGTTTTTCAAATAGTTAAAATAACTCAGAAAAGAACTACATTCATATTTCTAGTTTCACTCAAACCACAGGATTCATGCAATAATGCCTTCAGTCACTTCAGGAGAGTTCTGTTACACGCAAGTGGTCTTTTAAAAAATATATAATGAGATCAGTGTCAGTGTTAAAAAGGAATGGGCAAAAGGATTCCTGCAAAATAAAGTCCTGTACAATGGAGAAGGGAGAATGTAAGCAGGAGAATGCAGGAAGCAAGAGAATGGATGAAACAGGTGTGCAAATAAATGGGACAGATGTGAATATACGAATGGTAAAGGCTAAAGGTGCTGAAGCAGAAACATTAAGGGATAATGTACAAACTGGCTATGGATGGAGCATAAAGGAGCATATAAATAAAAAGCACATACATAAGGAATAACATAGGCACATTATTTACTGAGCTCCATAAAAGTGAAGGTAGAGAGCAAGAGAAATGTTACGGTTGGCAACAAGTATGAGCAAAGCAAATTTGTTAGTCTGTGTAAGAGAGCAGCATGACCAATATGTGAATGGCAGATATGAGTAAGCAGATAAAAAAGGAATAGTCAAATGTAGACTGAGTTGTTGAAGAAGAGATGGACTGATTATGGTGTAAAACAGAAACAGAGACAAGGATATTAGACTTTATATAATATAGATAACAGAGTAAAGACCAGGTACTAAATATAATCATCATTGCTGATATACTCGTCAGTGAAATGTATTTTAGGGGAAATTTTTCCCCTCAGCTTCTTAATCTTTCTTAATATTTCATGTTTCCCTGTACTTAAAGGAACAGTAACACCAAAAAAGTGTATAAAAGTAATTCCAGTATAATGCACTGTTCCCTGCACTGGTACCACTGGTACAACTCTGTATTCCACAGAGGTTATCTTTTACCTACTACATAACCTGCGCCTTTTCTCCTTTTTTCCAGCTGCCCCCATGGCTACACAGCAACTTATTTAAATAAACTATAGTAGTGTTACTGTAGCAAACATACAACTTTCATTTTTTGGTAATTATGTAATTATGTTAGTTATGTTATACATGAATGTTCATTAATAAAAATCATTAAATAATAATATCCCAATGCTGGTTATAAACGACCCAAATTGTTAGATGTAGTGAATTATTCTGCTGATAATGATAAAAAGAGTCACTATCCCAAAATCGAGGGAATATTTAACATAGTTACATAGATACGGTAAGCTGGGTTGAAAAAAAGACCATCAAGGAGAATGAATAACCTTAGAGCAGGGATAAACAATATATTTAGATTAAAAGTACATTTCACTCACAAGTAATTTAAACCTGTTACAATATCTTAGTCACATCTTCTATAGTCCATCTTATCCCGAATCTACCTTGCCTCTTATTAACCACCCACTTACAAATTGTTTTCCCAGGAGTCTGGTCTCAACTAAGGATGGCGATCATCTGCATCTTCCTCCTGCTTTTCTTAAGCTTTGCTCTCCTAGGTAAATACCTATTGCCATTTTTACTTTTGGCTACATATCATTTAACGACACCCTCAGAACACCTTGTACATTTCCATATGTATAGTAACAGAGATAAGCACTGCAATGCAGAAAAGGAACCTACATTTGTTAAGACTTGTGCTGCAAGGAGAATCAGGGAAGAATGGTTTGGTTTTACTGCTCTTTATATTGAAAGAAAAGTATCTGTTTATATTCAGGGGTGCTTACGGAACCTCTGGTCTGATCTGAGATACTGCAAGTAATCTTTGACTGATGTCCCAATGTATATAATTGGCTTACTGTGCAATGGATAAAATGTTGAGCACTCGGATCACAGTCTGTGTCTTTAAATAGATGGCTTTAATGTGCGTCCTGTGTGCAGCTCCCATTTCAAAGTATGGTTGATGCCTTACCCAGCATCAAGGAAGCCCTGGACCATGATGATTCAAATAAAACAGGGGTCCCCAACCTTTTTTATTTGTGAGCCACACTCAGACGTAAAAAGTGTTGGTGAGCCATATAAGCATGAAAGTTCTTTGGGGATACCAAAAAAGGGCTGTGATTGGCTATTTGCTAGCCCCATGTGGACTGCTGGCCTGTAGGAGGCTCTGCTTGCAGTAAAAATGTGTCTCCGTGCTTTCAAAACCGTGAAGTGTAAAAATGGGCACCTCCTTTGTGGCCACTAGAACATCAAAGGGAGGCTGAGCAACATGTTGCTCTCTTGCCACTGGTTGGGGATCACTGAAATTAGGATTAGGTGCTAGAACCCTTCCTGTTGGTGTGCCAATCAAAATACTATGTCCATCAAATGTATTGTATGGACTACTTCTCAGTAAGAAGTATATTCATGGATCATTTCAAAGGATACACACAGTAGACTTGTGATTTTAGCCCCATCTGATGCACTACTGACCAACCTGAGAATAAAACACCAGGATAATGTGATTCGCTAAATGCTTTCATCTATGAAGCGTTCACTTATTTGCATCTTGTTTTCTCTCATACCACGCCCTCTCATATGCCACACAGAGCCCGTCCCCTTGCCGTCACTGTTATAAAGGATGTAAACAAGTTGAGGCTCGGCTGTGGCTCTCAGTTGGTAGCGCATAAGTGTTTATAAACAATTATCTTTATATGTGTTGATTCTGACTCCCACTCCAGTCAATAAGTTGTGGGTCTCTCGTGCTAGCTGTACAATACCACAGTTTATATTTAGTCAGACAGGAGCCCTGAGGCGTAATACTTATAGCCAAGTGGTTTTGGCTTTTGTAACAGGGTCATCACAGACATATTTCTAAAACATCATGGTCTGAAATTAGCTATAGCACTACTTTTAATTTGTATAATAATGAGCAATTAATAAGAAGTGATAAACGAAATAAAAGTAACATGATGTTCAATCATTTTTATCTCAAGAGTTTAATCAAGTCTAGAGGAGAGAATATATAAAGACACCAGCCTTGTAATGGCCCTTTAATGATTGTTAATCTCCATTCAAGAACCAACGGTCGTATCTTTTTTCTGCAATTTGTATTATTTTGCGATTTATTGTACGTCAAAACTGAAAAAAAGGTGAATGTAAAAATATGCCTAAAAGCTGTCAAGGTCATGTAGGAGTCAATGGATGTAGGAGAAACGTAGGAGCCGTCCTAGGCAAATAGTAACAATCTTTATTTCATTCGTGGCTTTAGAGGTTTTCGCTGGTTTTTCATTTTATAAGTGTGAGAAAATTCTTATGAAAATGAAAAATTAATTTTTCAAATTTCTATCTTTTTGGTTTCATTTTGCATATTAATTCATTTGTGCTTTTTATATTCAGATATTTAAATAAATAACTAAACATTCATAGTTTTAGTGGAAATGAGTTTTTTTTGGAGAAACCACTCAATTCAGAATCTTGATAAATGGGGCCCCCTTTCCTGCTGGATCCCCTTCCTAGATACCAGCGCAGTCTATAAGGAACGCTCTTGCCCTTTGTGTATACCTTTTGGAACCACAAATATATTTTTGTCACACCCCACACGTCATTTTCTAAATCCTTTAGACGATGTTATTAAAAGGCTTCAATTTCTTCAAAGTCTAGTCAATCAGATCTGTAAAACTGAATCAGAGGCTTGCCAGACACAGAATATATGTGTATTTTTACCCAGTTAATCTCCAATGGGGTTTGCTATGGAACTACTGCATGCATGTATGTATGTATAACTTCATTATAAAGCACTTGCACAGTACTGTACAATTTTATAGTACAGGTATGGGACCTGTTATCCAGAATGCTGGGGACCTGGAGTTTTCCGGATAAGGGATCTTTCCATAATTTGGATCTCCATACCTTAAGGCTGAAAATTATTTAAATAATGAATAAACCCAATAGGATTGTTTTGCCTCCAGTAAGGATTAATTATATCTTAGTTGGGATCAAGTACAATGTTCTATTATTACAGAGAAAAAGGAAATCATTTTTAAAAATTAGAATTATTTGCTTATAATGGAGTCTATGGGAGATGGTCTTTCCGTAATTCGGAACTTTCTGGATAAGGGGTTTCCGGATAAGGGATCCCATACCTGTATAGAGAAATACAAGGAAGACAAACTTTACATATTCAGAGATTAAGTGCAATGTGGTAAAAGAAACAGTAGGAAGGAAGTCCCTGACCCATAGAGCTTGCAATCTTAGCTGGTGAATAATAAACAGGGACAAATATGTGGGAGAAAGTGGACAAAGGTTTAGACATTGCCTCTTAACTGCCAGGACTGGACTAGACAATGTTCTAGTGCTCCAAATGGTAGGATCTGAGATTCAGTAACGGAGGGCTAGGGATAAGGAGCAGCAAGATAGAAAGGTGTCAGTGGGTGTGGATGGTGTAAAAAGACGGTGGCCCTGAGAGGGAGACCAGTGAAGGGATGTAGTGAGGAGCAGAGGAGTGAAGGGCTTTGAATGTTAGCAGAAGGCTTTTGTACACTATCCTTTGCTTAACAGGCAGCTATAATTGACATTTTATCAGGGGATAAACAGGTTGCTTATTAGGAGAGTGCAGGGGAATTATACCTTAAGAGCTAGTGGGTTCTTACAGCTCCTAAGCTCATTGTAAGAAAAATCTGCAATTATCCCACATCGTTCCTAGGATCAATTTGATTGACTAGCCCTACTTTTTTTATAAAAAGAGAAATACTCAAACTTGATTGCGAAACCTTTGGAAAGCATAACTTTCAATATACATACAGCTATAATATATCATGTTACCTGTTACATATCCATTGTTACTGCCTATTAAAAAGGCCTTGTTTTGTGACTCACGTTACAAATATTTTTTCATATTTATGTTCCAGTTGTTCATTTAAAATTCTTCTTTCACTGAACCTACAATAGCTGAATATTTCTATACATGTCAGAATGTAAGCATCTACAGAAGACTGAACACTGAGCTCTGCCTCCAACCGGCTCATCTGGAGTAGGCCTTCACGTTTTCTTTGAGCAAAAAACGCATTGCTCATATCATTTTTATCACCAGTGTCCCACTAGGGCTCATAGGCCAGAAGACTTTTCTGCAGTTAGGCTTTCATACATCAGTGGGGCTAATTTATTTACAGTGGCCAAAATGTGTACCAATGCACATAGAATCAATTTCCACTACCTATCTAATGTAGCAAATCTTATTAGTTCACTGACACAATTAGCTGCAGTGAGATACTGAACTGAGGCAAATCTGCCTAGTTTTACTAAATATGCTCCAAAAATGACTGTTTTTCAAACTGTAAGGCCTCCAAGTTGGAACAAGCTGACAGAAGTTGTTTGGTTGGTACAGACTGGTAGGGGTTGTTTGGTTGGTACAGACTGGTAGGGGTTGTTGGATTGGTACAGACTGGTAGGGGTTGTTGGATTGGTACAGACTGGTAGGGGTTGTTGGATTGGTACAGACTGGTTGGGGTGGTTGGATTGGTACAGACTGGTAGGGGTTGTTTGGTTGGTACAGACTGGTAGGGGTGGTTGGATTGGTACAGACTGGTAGGGGTGGTTTGGTTGGTACAGACTGGTTGGGGTGGTTGGATTGGTACAGACTGGTAGGGGTTGTTTGGTTGGTACAGACTGGTAGGGGTGGTTGGATTGGTACAGACTGGTAGGGGTGGTTTGGTTGGTACAGACTGGTTGGGGTGGTTGGATTGGTACAGACTGGTAGGGGTGGTTTGATTGGTACAGACTGGTAGGGGTTGTTTGGTTGGTACAGACTGGTAGGGGTGGTTGGATTGGTACAGACTGGTAGGGGTGGTTTGATTGGTACAGACTGGTAGGGGTGGTTTGGTTGGTACAGACTGGTAGGGGTTGTTTGGTTGGTACAGACTGGTAGGGGTTGTTTGGTTGGTACAGACTGGTAGGGGTGGTTGGATTGGTACAGACTGGTAGGGGTGGTTTGATTGGTACAGACTGGTAGGGGTTGTTTGGTTGGTACAGACTGGTAGGGGTGGTTGGATTGGTACAGACTGGTAGGGGTGGTTTGATTGGTACAGACTGGTAGGGGTGGTTTGATTGGTACAGACTGGTAGGGGTGGTTTGGTTGGTACAGACTGGTTGGGGTGGTTGGATTGGTACAGACTGGTAGGGGTGGTTTGATTGGTACAGACTGGTAGGGGTTGTTTGGTTGGTACAGACTGGTAGGGGTGGTTGGATTGGTACAGACTGGTAGGGGTGGTTTGATTGGTACAGACTGGTAGGGGTGGTTTGGTTGGTACAGACTGGTAGGGGTTGTTTGGTTGGTACAGACTGGTAGGGGTTGTTTGGTTGGTACAGACTGGTAGGGGTGGTTGGATTGGTACAGACTGGTAGGGGTGGTTTGATTGGTACAGACTGGTAGGGGTTGTTTGGTTGGTACAGACTGGTAGGGGTGGTTGGATTGGTACAGACTGGTAGGGGTGGTTTGATTGGTACAGACTGGTAGGGGTGGTTTGATTGGTACAGACTGGTAGGGGTGGTTTGGTTGGTACAGACTGGTTGGGGTGGTTGGATTGGTACAGACTGGTAGGGGTGGTTTGATTGGTACAGACTGATAGGGGTGGTGGGATTGGTACAGACTGGTAGGGGTGGTTTGATTGGTACAGACTGGTAGGGGTGGTTTGGTTGGTACAGACTGGTAGGGGTGGTTGGATTGGTACAGACTGGTAGGGGTGGTTTGATTGGTACAGACTGGTAGGGGTGGTTTGATTGGTACAGACTGGTAGGGGTTGTTTGGTTGGTACAGACTGGTAGGGGTTGTATGGTTGGTACAGACTGGTAGGGGTTGTTTGGTTGGTACAGACTGGTAGGGGTGGTTGGATTGGTACAGACTGGTAGGGGTGGTTTGATTGGTACAGACTGGTAGGGGTGGTTTGATTGGTACAGACTGGTAGGGGTGGTTGGATTGGTACAGACTGGTAGGGGTGGTTTGATTGGTACAGACTGGTAGGGGTGGTTTGGTTGGTACAGACTGGTTGGGGTGGTTTGATTGGTACAGACTGGTAGGGGTGGTTTGATTGGTACAGACTGGTAGGGGTGGTTTGATTGGTACAGACTGGTAGGGGTTGTTTGATTGGTACAGACTGGTAGGGGTGGTTTGATTGGTACAGACTGGTAGGGGTGGTTTGGTTGGTACAGACTGGTAGGGGTGGTTTGATTGGTACAGACTGGTAGGGGTTGTTTGGTTGGTACAGACTGGTAGGGGTTGTTTGGTTGGTACAGACTGGTAGGGGTGGTTGGATTGGTACAGACTGGTAGGGTTGTTTGGTTGGTACAGACTGGTAGGGGTGGTTGGATTGGTACAGACTGGTAGGGGTGGTTTGGTTGGTACAGACTGGTTGGGGTGGTTGGATTGGTACAGACTGGTAGGGGTGGTTTGATTGGTACAGACTGGTAGGGGTTGTTTGGTTGGTACAGACTGGTAGGGGTGGTTGGATTGGTACAGACTGGTAGGGGTGGTTTGATTGGTACAGACTGGTAGGGGTGGTTTGGTTGGTACAGACTGGTAGGGGTTGTTTGGTTGGTACAGACTGGTAGGGGTTGTTTGGTTGGTACAGACTGGTAGGGGTGGTTGGATTGGTACAGACTGGTAGGGGTGGTTTGATTGGTACAGACTGGTAGGGGTTGTTTGGTTGGTACAGACTGGTAGGGGTGGTTGGATTGGTACAGACTGGTAGGGGTGGTTTGATTGGTACAGACTGGTAGGGGTGGTTTGATTGGTACAGACTGGTAGGGGTGGTTTGGTTGGTACAGACTGGTTGGGGTGGTTGGATTGGTACAGACTGGTAGGGGTGGTTTGATTGGTACAGACTGGTAGGGGTTGTTTGGTTGGTACAGACTGGTAGGGGTGGTTGGATTGGTACAGACTGGTAGGGGTGGTTTGATTGGTACAGACTGGTAGGGGTGGTTTGGTTGGTACAGACTGGTAGGGGTTGTTTGGTTGGTACAGACTGGTAGGGGTTGTTTGGTTGGTACAGACTGGTAGGGGTGGTTGGATTGGTACAGACTGGTAGGGGTGGTTTGATTGGTACAGACTGGTAGGGGTTGTTTGGTTGGTACAGACTGGTAGGGGTGGTTGGATTGGTACAGACTGGTAGGGGTGGTTTGATTGGTACAGACTGGTAGGGGTGGTTTGATTGGTACAGACTGGTAGGGGTGGTTTGGTTGGTACAGACTGGTTGGGGTGGTTGGATTGGTACAGACTGGTAGGGGTGGTTTGATTGGTACAGACTGATAGGGGGTGGTGGGATTGGTACAGACTGGTAGGGGTGGTTGATTGGTCAGACTGGTAGGGGTGGTTTGGTTGGTACAGACTGGTAGGGGTGGTTGGATTGGTACAGACTGGTAGGGGGTGGTTTGATTGGTACAGACTGGTAGGGGTGGTTTGATTGGTACAGACTGGTAGGGGTTGTTTGGTTGGTACAGACTGGTAGGGGTGGTTGGATTGGTACAGACTGGTAGGGGTGGTTTGATTGGTACAGACTGGTAGGGGTGGTTTGATTGGTACAGACTGGTAGGGGTTGTTTGGTTGGTACAGACTGGTAGGGGTTGTTTGGTTGGTACAGACTGGTAGGGGTGGTTGGATTGGTACAGACTGGTAGGGGTGGTTGGATTGGTACAGACTGGTAGGGGTTGTTTGGTTGGTACAGACTGGTAGGGGTTGTTTGGTTGGTACAGACTGGTAGGGGTTGTATGGTTGGTACAGACTGGTAGGGGTTGTTTGGTTGGTACAGACTGGTAGGGGTGGTTGGATTGGTACAGACTGGTAGGGGTGGTTTGATTGGTACAGACTGGTAGGGGTGGTTTGATTGGTACAGACTGGTAGGGGTGGTTTGATTGGTACAGACTGGTAGGGGTGGTTTGATTGGTACAGACTGGTAGGGGTGGTTTGGTTGGTACAGACTGGTTGGGGTGGTTTGATTGGTACAGACTGGTAGGGGTGGTTTGATTGGTACAGACTGGTAGGGGTGGTTTGATTGGTACAGACTGGTAGGGGTTGTTTGATTGGTACAGACTGGTAGGGGTGGTTTGATTGGTACAGACTGGTAGGGGTGGTTTGGTTGGTACAGACTGGTAGGGGTGGTTTGATTGGTACAGACTGGTAGGGGTTGTTTGGTTGGTACAGACTGGTAGGGGTTGTTTGGTTGGTACAGACTGGTAGGGGTTGTTTGGTTGGTACAGACTGGTAGGGGTTGTTTGGTTGGTACAGACTGGTAGGGGTTGTTTGATTGGTACAGACTGGTAGGGGTGGTTTGGTTGGTACAGACTGGTTGGGGTGGTTTGATTGGTACAGACTGGTAGGGGTGGTTTGATTGGTACAGACTGGTAGGGGTGGTTTGATTGGTACAGACTGGTAGGGGTTGTTTGATTGGTACAGACTGGTAGGGGTGGTTTGATTGGTACAGACTGGTAGGGGTGGTTTGGTTGGTACAGACTGGTAGGGGTGGTTTGATTGGTACAGACTGGTAGGGGTTGTTTGGTTGGTACAGACTGGTAGGGGTTGTTTGGTTGGTACAGACTGGTAGGGGTGGTTTGGTTGGTACAGACTGGTAAGGGTGGTTTGATTGGTACAGACTGGTAGGGGTTGTTTGGTTGGTACAGACTGGTAGGGGTTGTTTGGTTGGTACAGACTGGTAGGGGTGGTTGGATTGGTACAGACTGGTAGGGGTGGTTTGATTGGTACAGACTGGTAGGGGTGGTTTGGTTGGTACAGACTGGTTGGGGTGGTTGGATTGGTACAGACTGGTAGGGGTGGTTTGATTGGTACAGACTGATAGGGGTGGTTGGATTGGTACAGACTGGTAGGGGTGGTTTGATTGGTACAGACTGGTAGGGGTTGTTTGGTTGGTACAGACTGGTAGGGGTGGTTGGATTGGTACAGACTGGTTGGGGTGGTTGGATTGGTACAGACTGGTTGGGGTGGTTGGATTGGTACAGACTGGTAGGGGTGGTTTGATTGGTACAGACTGGTAGGGGTGGTTTGGTTGGTACAGACTGGTAGGGGTGGTTTGGTTGGTACAGACTGGTAGGGGTTGTTTGGTTGGTACAGACTGGTTGGGATGGTTGGATTGGTACAGACTGGTAGGGGTGGTTTGATTGGTACAGACTGGTAGGGGTGGTTGGATTGGTACAGACTGGTAGGGGTGGTTTGATTGGTACAGACTGGTAGGGGTGGTTGGATTGGTACAGACTGGTTGGGGTGGTTGGATTGGTACAGACTGGTAGGGGTGGTTGGATTGATACAGACTGGTAGGGGTGGTTTGATTGGTACAGACTGGTAGGGGTGGTTTGATTGGTACAGACTGGTAGAGGTGGTTTGATTGGTACAGACTAGTAGGGGTTGTTTGGTTGGTACAGACTGGTTGGGGTGGTTTGGTTGGTACAGACTGGTAGGGGTGGTTGGATTGGTACAGACTGGTAGGGGTGGTTTGGTTGGTACAGACTGGTAGGGGTTGTTTGGTTGGTACAGACTGGTTGGGGTGGTTGGATTGGTACAGACTGGTAGGGGTTGTTTGGTTGGTACAGACTGGTAGGGGTGGTTTGATTGGTACAGACTGATAGGGGTGGTTGGATTGGTACAGACTGGTAGGGGTGGTTTGGTTGGTACAGACTGGTAGGGGTTGTTTGGTTGGTACACACTGGTAGGGGTTGTTTGGTTGGTACAGACTGGTTGGGGTGGTTGGATTGGTACAGACTGGTAGGGGTGGTTTGATTGGTACAGACTGATAGGGGTGGTTGGATTGGTACAGACTGGTAGGGGTGGTTTGATTGGTACAGACTGGTAGGGGTGGTTGGATTGGTACAGACTGGTAGGGGTGGTTGGATTGGTACAGACTGGTAGGGGTGGTTGGATTGGTACAGACTGGTAGGGGTGGTTGGATTGGTACAGACTGGTAGGGGTGGTTTGATTGGTACAGACTGGTAGGGGTGGTTTGATTGGTACAGACTGGTAGGGGTGGTTGGATTGGTACAGACTGGTAGGGGTGGTTGGATTGGTACAGACTGGTAGGGGTGGTTGGATTGGTACAGACTGGTAGGGGTTGTTTGGTTGGTACAGACTGGTAGGGGTGGTTTGATTGGTACAGACTGGTAGGGGTGGTTGGATTGATACAGACTGGTAGGGGTGGTTTGATTGGTACAGACTGGTAGGGGTGGTTTGATTGGTACAGACTGGTAGGGGTGGTTGGATTGGTACAGACTGGTAGGGGTGGTTGGATTGGTACAGACTGGTAGGGGTGGTTGGATTGATACAGACTGGTAGGGGTGGTTGGGTTGGTACAGACTGGTAGGGGTTGTTTGGTTGGTACAGACTGGTAGGGGTGGTTTGATTGGTACAGACTGGTAGGGGTGGTTGGATTGGTACAGACTGGTAGGGGTAGTTGGATTGGTACAGACTGGTAGGGGTGGTTTGATTGGTACAGACTGGTAGGGGTGGTTGGATTGATACAGACTGGTAGGGGTGGTTGGATTGGTACAGACTGGTAGGGGTGGTTGGATTGGTACAGACTGGTAGGGGTGGTTTGATTGGTACAGACTGGTAGGGGTGGTTGGATTGATACAGACTGGTAGGGGTGGTTTGATTGGTACAGACTGGTAGGGGTGGTTTGATTGGTACAGACTGGTAGGGGTGGTTGGATTGGTACAGACTGGTAGGGGTGGTTGGATTGGTACAGACTGGTAGGGGTGGTTGGATTGATACAGACTGGTAGGGGTGGTTGGGTTGGTACAGACTGGTAGGGGTTGTTTGGTTGGTACAGACTGGTAGGGGTGGTTTGATTGGTACAGACTGGTAGGGGTGGTTGGATTGGTACAGACTGGTAGGGGTAGTTGGATTGGTACAGACTGGTAGGGGTGGTTTGATTGGTACAGACTGGTAGGGGTGGTTGGATTGATACAGACTGGTAGGGGTGGTTGGATTGGTACAGACTGGTAGGGGTGGTTGGATTGGTACAGACTGGTAGGGGTGGTTTGATTGGTACAGACTGGTAGGGATGGTTGGATTGGTACAGACTGGTAGGGGTGGTTTGATTGGTACAGTATGAGCACTGAATGAACTTTGTTTGCATTGAATTCTCTTATTTTGTGTTTGTGTTTTACTCTTGTTTTCACTGCAGGAGCCACAAACCCTAACTGTACCTATAACTCCTGGGATCTGTTCTCCTGTTCATGGGTTGCCGAAAATCAGTTTATTGACAAACATTGTTACCTAACTTCCAGGTCCAGGTCAGTTGACTTTTTCTCACAGAACACTGACATACAGACTCACTTAGCAGGCTCACTAAATACAATTATAAACTGTGCTTCACAGGAAAGGCTTTGGCTCCTGTTCACTCCCCCCTGGAAGGAATCCTCGAATGTGTAAAATGTTTCTAAGAGACGAAAAAAATGTGAGTACAATTGCCAATTTACTTTCTTGGTCATGACTTCTAACATTCTATATTGGGCCAGATTCAGTTTCATGAGAAAAATGTATTTCCTAATTTAATTCCAGATTTGCCTATAGACTTCAATGGAGTGTTCATGTAATAAATGAATCTGGACCAATAGAGCTATAGAGCCTGGTGTAAGTCAATGAGAAAAACTGCTTATCACATGAAAACACTGTTGAAGTCAATGAACCTGAATTAAGAGAAACATTTTCTTCTCAAATTAAATCTTTTGCATATGTTTTCATATGATAGACCATAAAATAATGTTTTCTCATGGAATGGAATCTGGCTCAACATGTGTAACTTACTCTCTGGCTCTTAATCTATTGATGGACCATTTTCCATTTTTCAAAAAATTAACGAACAAACTAAAAGGATTGAGGAGACCGCCTCAAACGTATGCAAATAAGTCATAACAGGATTCTGGGAAGAAATTCCTTAAGCCTCCTAGAAAAGTCCCATTTACATGGGTTTATCCTAAAACCCACTGGGTTTAAAGCAGAAGCCAGGATAATACTGTAGCTGATCAGATTCCCAACTACAGACCAGTTTCACCCTTCTTGGGGCTCATCAGTATAGTGTAGGGTTTTCTGATCAGCTTAGGTAGAGCCAGGAGTGGGGATTCACGAACAAACTAAAAGGATTGAGGAGACTGCCTCCTGGCTTCTGCTTTAAACCCAGTGGGTGAGCTTTAGCCTATAGGATAAACCCATGTAAATCGGACAAGCCCATGTAAATGGGACTTTTCTAGGAGCCTTAAGGAATTTCTTCCCAGAATCCTGTTATGACTTATTCAAAAAATTAACATATAACATATATTATATAGGTCAAGGGATGGAAAATAAGATCTGCTCTCTGTTTTGAAAATTTTGAAAGAAATTATAGCTTCTATGGTGGTAGAGCAAAATGGTTACTGATTTAGGCAAAACACATTTAAATTCTATACGATTGGATACTATGGTGGCCATAGAAGGACTTAATTACTTGTGTATGGGATTTTTGGAACCAATAAAAATTTTTTATCCAGCCCACATTTTTTACGAGTTCTGTGAATGTTACATTAAGTCTGAAATATGTTTGTTGTATTTAGTTAATTGCTTTATTTTTATTTTCTCAGAGGCCAGAAACATTAACTGTTGGCAGTAAAATGGACACAACCGTGAGCTGTTACACAGAGGGTGCAGGAAACAAAAGCGTGCAGTCCATAGATTACTTCCCATATGAAAACCGTAAGTGTCGATATGCTGCCCCTATCCCAAGCTCTTGCATTGTATGCTAGCAGGGATTGGCTTGATCTGCCCTAATAGATAAAACAACCCTAGGGACATAATAACATTTTTAAAGATGATAAATGAAAGTATATGAAGAGCAGGCTTAGAGTAAGTGCATGATTTATATATACTAATATAACACGTTAGAAGTCCAACCCTCCTACCTCTCCTTCTTTTTTTTCCCTATCTTCTATTTTCCCATCACTAACACCCCCTCTGCTTCTTTAATCTACACTTTATCCACTGATTATTACTCTTCTTCTACATACTACTGCAACAGTTACCAAAGTGATGTTACAGTTTGTATTACCTGTTATGTACATTGGGCAAGAATCATCTCAGACTGTAACCCAATAACAATTACAAAGTTAAAAAGAATATAAATCCCCCCAAAAATAAATTAATGTAAATCAGAAGGATCATCTAAGCACGTTTGCAATTTACATTATAGGAGAATGAAAGGTACCATTAGAGGCACAGTTACTAATCCACGAACGTCAGAAAAGCATTCGAATGCGTTTTTTTCGTAATGATCGGTATTTTGGCACTTTTTCGCGAATTATCGCAAATTTTTCGAGCGCTCAATGCGAAAAAGTCGCGACAATTCGCGAAAGTCGTAATGGCTATGAAAAAGTCGCGACAATTCACGAAAGGCATAATGGCTATGAAAAAGTTGCGACAATTCACAAAATTTGTAATGGCTATGCAAAAGTCGCGACAATTCACGAAAGTCTTAATGGCTATGAAAAAGTCGCGACAATTCGCACAAGTCGTAACGGCTACGAAAAAGTCGCGACGGTGACGGAAAAATTGCAAAAAATACGAAAAAGTCGCAAAATGTTCATTTCCAATCCGATTTTTTCCCATTCGGGAGTCGGATTCGTGGATTAGTAAATCAGCCCCTAATTGTTTAATATGTATAGATTTGCCTTATCCTGTGAAGAGGACTTATAAATACCATTCCTTGCCCTTTATTTTTCCATTTTAGTGGTTTCTGAGATATTGGTAATTGATACAGTTTTAGACTGCTAATACCAGGCATTCGGCTATACAGATCACTTTGAAGGTCAGCGTATCAGCGACCCTAACTATGCCCTTTGTATAAACTTCCTAGATTCACATAACAGTAGAATTGCTGACTTTCAGTTGAGCCAAAAGCCTATATTTAGAAGTTTAAACATGCAAGTATCTCAGAAACCAAAAGCACCCTGAGTAAGTTTACATGAATTCATTTGTGGGGTTTAGATTCCCTTTAAAACCTATAAATAGGTCTATTTATTACATAACAAGGGAAGTGTGGGCATTCAACCCCTGCTAGTGAAAGGTTTTACAGATGACTAATAGCAGATTTATATTTTTATTTTTCAAGCAAAGTATTCTCAGTTACCTTGTGAAAAGTGTTTGCCTTTCTACATAGCTATAGGAATGAGAGGATTTATTATGCAAAGGGTGGTCATTAAAAACCTTTTGTTTGAGGTTCTTCTCACACAACCATTGAGGTTCTACTCTCAACCATGAACTTGTTGGTTGTGCAGCTTTCTTTGCATCCATTTAATAATATGTGTTTCCTGCACAGTGCGCCTGGATCCCCCAATGTCTTTGAAAATCATGGAACATAAAGAAGGCAAATGGAGCTTGTCGTGGAGATGCCACCATAGTTCTTATATCACAACCTTCAGGGAATATGAAGTTAACTACAAGTCAAGCTCCCAAATGGTGAGAAATGAATACTGTTTCTTATAGTTCATGTTTACTCTTCATTGATACAGTAAGTGTTGCACTAAGGGGGATCCTTTGCAATGCCCTACATTGATTGGTCAATGATTCACTACCAACTTAATGGCTTTCATAGAATTGAGACATTGTTTACGAACCAGAAGGCTGGACCAGCATTTTTGAGGATTTCTCAGCAAACCTCACCACTGGTGGTAGGACAATCTATTCTAGTTAGTCTGATACCCAAAATACTAAGAACAGAAGGAACGGATAACATATGTAATTGAACTATTTTGTAGTCAACTTAAGTTAATTATCCGTGGAGTAAGGTAGTTGTAGGTTCAAAGTTTGCTATTGGTCTAGTAACCATTAGCAACCAATATGAGGTTTGGTATCAAAGAATAGACCTGATAACACCAGAGGGCTAATTTGCGACTGCAAGTGCAGTTGGGTTTAGGCTAATTTCCCTGCAGTCAGTCGGTGTTCCTTGCACTTCCATATAGTTGGCAGCCGCTGTCTTCCTGTTCCAAATCAAGTGCTGGAGCTACTGCCACCTTAAGTTACATGCTGATTGGTTGCTGCAGGTTACAAATCTTGGAGCTAAATGTAGCTCCCTCTTTAATATCAAGAACAAAAATATGATTCCTTGTAGGACATTCACTGCCATAATTATGCCTAAATTGGCACCCTTTCAGATGCCCACTTTTGCTTGTCAGTTCCTCAAGTTGTAACCATGGATGATTGATTATTGATTTTATAGTACTCTTTATTCACTTTGTTATAATGGTGGTTTACAGGACAGTGGCCTTAATACTTTTTCTATTAGGTTGCTTTGACAATACCAGTGAGACAAGATGAACTCTCTGCTCCTCTTCAGGATCTTGCTCCTGATACAATCTATGAAGCCAAGGTGCGTGTAAGGTACAAATTCAATGGAGTGTGGAGTGAATGGAGCCAGCCTTACCGATGGAAGACTCATTCCAGAGGTACCAGATACATAGGTTTAAAAAGGTTTCAATTCTTCCATCTTTTACAGGGTGTTTTGCCTTTGCATCTGTTCCATTGGTACCTGGTCAGTGTTCAGAAACGGTTGCAAATCTATAGACAACAGTTACACAAATTGTACATGGATACATATATTTATTTTTTTCCATTAGCCTACAGGTATCTAATAATATGTGCAGTTAGTTTTATAAAATGAGACCTAAATATACGTTATAAAGCAGTAGGGGATTACCTTTTGGTCTCAGGTGCACTGGGCGCCTCACCTGTGGTTTTGGGCATAAGGCATAGATTTTAAGGTTAGTTATACACACCCCTATTCCTATTCCAGCTTCTCATTTGAAACCCCTGCCTGGTTACTAGGCTTATTTGGATGCTAATTGCTAAAATTCTAAACTGGAGAGTTGCTGAATATAAAGCTTAATCATTTCAAAACCACCAATAATTAAAAATGAAGACCAATTTTAAATTGCTTCAGAATCGCACTCTCCTGACTAAAAGTTAATTTAAAGGTGAATTGTTAGCAGACCGGCACCAAGCACTCACCATCGGGGGGTTGTTCATCTCCCCTTGGGCCCCAGCTGTACTTGCTGTTGGGCTGTTCCCCGGTGATGAACTTTGTTAATTGGACTGTAAAGGTGACAAATCTATATTTCACTCATTTTTTGGAGCAGCAGTTGGTTGAAGGATTTCACACAAAGCTTATTATCCCTAACCATTACTGAACACATTGCTGTGTGCCCAATCTCTTTCCTTTGTACTGTAAACATGAATATGAAATGCCACTGAGGAATATGAAAACACAAAGGCAGTAGGATGATATCTCATATTCTGACATACTGACATTTTATTCAGGGGTACATAATCATAAATAATAATTAATCATATATAATATGAATAATAATACAATCAAAAGCAGAGTCATTTCAAATGCTGCTTAAAATCAGATCTTAATCCAGGACCAGTTGTGGGGCATTTAAACACGGAATGCGCAATGCAAGAACCCTCGGGCGGCCGCTGTCTGATAAATTCCCTCTGCTTAAAATGCAACGAGTTTAATCTCTGCCGCTATTCCTGGGTGGTTTCAGTGAAAGCAGTACTTCTGTGGTTCATATGCTCTTTGTTACGTGGGCACCACAGAGAAACTACAGATCTCTAAGCGGCTCCAGCTTGGCCCTTTAGCAGAATCCCACCTGGGAGTTTCAATTAAATGGAAATGGGCAGGCTGGTGGTGCAGAATATATTTCTGTATATTTCCAAGAGTTGCTCCTTTTTATGGGTATTTGGGTAGCGGTGTGCATTAATATGGATATACCTCTGGATTATAATTATTATGAAAGTGCATTCTCAAAGGCATATTTTGTGTTTTTATACAGGTTAGTTTTCTTTCTACATACAAAGACAAACTTACCATACATTTTTTACTATTACAGGTATGGGGCCTGTTATCCAGAATGCTCAGGGAATGGGGTTTTCCAGATAAGGGGTCTTTCAGTAATTCCAATCTCCTAAATCTGCTAATAATTTTTTTTTAAAGAGTATTTAAACCCAATAGGATTGTTTTGGTTCCAATAAGGATTAATTATATCTTAGTTGGGATCAAGTACAAGGTACTGTTTTATTATTACAGAGAAAAAGGAAACCATTTTTAAAAATATGAATTATTTGATTAAAATGGAGTCTATGGCCTTTCCATAATTCAGAACATTCCGGATAATGGGTTTCTGGATAAGGGGTCCAATACCTGTATAATTATATCTTGGGGTAATTTATAATTTCCAAGGCAAAGTGACAAAAATGTGCAAATTTGCACCTAAACACTAAGGGCTCTGGCACACGAGGAGATTTGTCGCCGGCGATTTTTAAAAGAGCAATTTGGCGACAAGTCGAGCGACAAGACACCAATGCTAAATCAATGGAAATCGCCAGCGTCAAAACATACGAGGCTACTTCAAATCGCCTGCTGTTTCAAATCCCACACAGACCCTTTTCTGAGCGACTTGAGTAAACATGAGGGAGGGTTAACTGTTGAGTGTACCATGGGTAGCAGATCGCCTGGAGCTCAACTCGCATGAAATCTCTTTGTGGGTATTGTCGTGGCGACTTGTCGCCAAAGCGCCAGGGGGAAAAAACGCAGGCGACAAATCTCCTCGTGTGCCAGAGCCCTAACAAATGGCAACCAATCAAATGTTTTCTTTCATTGTTCAAGCTGCAGCTGCCTGTATAAAAAAAAAACTAATTGGTTGCTATGGGTTACTGCCCATGTTCAAATTGCCCAGTGTTTATAAATGAGCCCTAGTTGCTTTCTGCAAACTCTGTGTCAGAGAAAGGTAAGGACAGGCCTGGCCTGCACCTATGAGTTCTAGAATATATATAATTTAATTTAAAAATGTAGGAATCAAATAGAATTGAAAAATATCAGTTTGATAATTTCCTCTGCTCTTTCTATAGAAACAACTGGCTCCAGCTCCCCTATCCTGGAGGTGGTTATAGGCATCATTGTTTTAGTCATCCTTTGTTTCATTATAACCATCATTTACAAACAAGACAGGTAATTATTTTTAAATGGTTTATGGACAATGGTTACTTGGCCAACCTCACATTTACACACGTTTATACTTTCTTACACCTTTCTCTTACTTTCATGCCCAATTCTTGTTTCATTCTTCCTTCCTACTGTCTGTTTTTTCCCTTGCCCCATTTCGAGCTTGCTTTCATTTATATTTTTTTCTTTCTGTTAATTGCAGGGTGAAGAAAATACTTTGGGTTGGCGTTCCTGATCCATCGCGATTCTTTGACCCATTAATGTCTAAGTATGGGGGGAATTTTCAGGTATTTACACAACCAAACCTTAAAATTAAAATGCAACCTTCCAGCATTAACAAACGTAACCATTTGTTGTCCACCTTTAACATAAAAACAATGAAAGAAACCCATTCAACAATTTCCCTGAATATATATTTTATTACATACAGTATATTCTTTTTTGACTTTCCCTTTCCAATTGAATTCTTTAAAGGGAACCTAAATCCAGTATAAGTAGCATTTGTACTGTACATATATATAGTCCTGTAAATACACAGTAAATGTGAGTATAATTCAGCTTGCACATAGAAGGACTGCAATATGATATTCTTTATGGATTAGGACAACAGAGAATGTTTCCAGGCTCAGTCAGTACCTTACCTGCACACTTTAGAATCTGTAATGTTTCAATTGATGCAAAGTTTAATGCAATAGCAACCAATACTAGGCTAGTAATTGCTACCTGATTGATGGTATGATCCAGTCGTTGGGCAAAAATATGCAGATGACACCATCTCCCCCTATAATATGCCAGTGTTTCCCACACTCTGGACCTGGTGTCCCTACTGGGGCCCAAGGCATTCATTGGGGAGTAGAGCACATGTTCCAAACATGTTTGATATCTGTATATTTGAACTAAGGGGTCCCTATTAAATATTTGATTGGAAAAAGGGGCCTCAGTGGAAAAAAGTCATTTAAAACACCTTATAGTCCATTCCCCCAACATTATTTTCCCTTCTGTTCCGATCTTGCCTTATTATACACTATATTTCACACAGGCATTTGTGTAGGGATGGAAATGAAGTCATCTTGTAAAGGCTGCTGTCATAGTTGAAGTCTTACAGTTTGTGACACAAAGTTCCGGAGGCCGAGTTCTTGTTTTGTAAAGTGCTGGAGGGCGATTGGGGGGGAAGAATACAGGGGAAATCAAGCATGAAAACCTGAACTCAAGGGTTGATTGGGAAGTATTTAAAAATGCAATAAGTTCGGAATTTTCCTTCTTGAATCATTTATATAAGTATATTCATTATTCCCATATTCATTATTCTGTATAATCACTGAGTAGAGCTGATTACTAAAGTACAATTATGATACTGTTACTTGGATATTGTGTTATTTGTTTATAAAATGCCAACGATGTCTACATTGTGTTTCACATTCCTTTCCAGAAATGGATATCATCACCATTTTCTCTCTCTTCATTTTCTATGGATGATCTTCCCTTGGATATCTCCCCAGTTGACTTTAAGTGTAAACAAGAGGAGCCTTCCATACCCATTCTTCCTACTTCTCCACAAGAAACTAATACAGACTGCAGTGAGAATTCATTTTCCAGCTTTAACAACAAAGAGTACTTCTTTTTCCAATACCCAGCCATAAACGAAGGGGGATCTTCCAATTCTTACTTTACCTATGATAACTTGGAACAGAGAGGCTTCCCAGCAATGCTACAGGGTATACCTTTTCCCTCCCCAACTGGTCTTGATGAGACTCCCCTCTTCCAAGGAGATAGTCTAAGTCTTCCACTATCTACCGGCCTAAGTTTTCACAACAGGTCATTTGAAGAAGACATTTTACCTTCCGTTCTACAGACTTTTCCACAGCAAGGTGTAAGGGAAGAGAAGCAAAACCTAGAACCCCATGAGTCTCTGTCTAATCAAGTTACAGAAATACCTAAAGACAAGCAAGTGATGAATGTGTGTGAAGATAAGAAGGAATCATTTGATGGAGGAAACATATGTTCAGAAATAAATCCACATTCTGCCACAAACTCACAGAACAAAGATGCAGCAGCAGGGTATCTTTCTCTGAAAGAAATCTATAACCGATGGGCCTAAATGGACTGAGATGATTCAAGGATAAGCAACACCAGCAAAGAGGGTTTTCTCAGAATAGGCTAACGTTTAAGGTGCCTGGATGTAGGTAGGCTGAAATACCTGACTTGCAGATTGATCTTGACTAGTTGCAGGATATAGGACAGTATTGTACCTATAAACCTATAAAATATAGTGTAGATAGTGGGCAGTTATTCAGTTTGTAGCCTATGCTACTGGACTATAATTATTATTAAAAGACAAAGTGAGACATTTTTAATAGAAAATAAGTATTACAGTGTAAAACAAAAATAGCTTGACATCATATCATACTAATGAGTTACTGTAATTAGTGGGACCTAGGTACAGCCTATAGGCACTTACCTCTGCAACAACCGCAGACTCACGTCTTGTTCATATGAATGTGCAGCTGCAACGATGCCTCTTTCTAACTGAACTTTCTCAGAAGAGATGGACTTCCTAATCACACAGCATTGTGATGCTTCTTGGGACACACCAGAGGCCACCTATGGAAGAAAATAACTTTACAAGGCATTAAACTTTCATTTTTGGAAATATTTTTTTTGTTTGTGCCCTTGAAGAATAATATTAAACATATAGGCGTGTATAGGAACTACAGCAAATGCCATTAGATTTCATATTAAATCTACAGGTATGGGACCCATTATCCAGAATGCTTGGGGGTTTTCTGGATAAAGGGTCTTTCTGTAATTTGAATCTCCATAAGTTAAGTCTACTAAAAAAAACATTTAAACATTAAATAAATAGGATTGTTTTTCCTCCAATAACTATCTTAGTTGTGATCAAGTACAGAGAAAATTACAGAGAAAAAATAAATCAATTTTTTTTAAATTTTAATTATTTGATTAAAATGGAGTCCATGGGGGATGGCTTTCCCATAATTCGAAACTTTCTTGATAATGGGCTTCCAGATAATGGATTCAATGGGCGTACAAAAATGTGTAGTGTTGGTTAGAGTGTGCCAAAACTAGGTTACAATGCCAGCCTGCATACAATGTCCTTATTTATATAGTACATATACAAATAGATGTACAGGTATGGGATCCCTTATCTGGAAACCCATTATCCAGAAAGCTCAGAATTACGGAAATCCTGTCTCCCATAGACTCCATTTTAATCAAATAATTCAGAATTTTAACTGATTTCCTTTTTCTCTGTAGTAATAAAACAGTACCTTGTAATTGATCCCAACTAAGATATAAATAATCCTTATTGGATGCAAAACAATCCTAATGGGTTTAATTAATGTTTTATTGATTTTTTTAGTAGACTTAAGGTATGGAGATCCAAATTATGGAAAGACCCCTTATGCGGAATACCCTTGGTCCTGAGCATTCTGGATAACGGGTCCTATACCTGTACATGTTTACCACTGTAATATATATATATTATATATATAATCAGTTCTTTAAAATTGTAAATACTAGTACTATAAAACCAGTATCATTTGATAAGGCCTGTCCCATGGCACACATTTTCAGTATAGTGCATGTATTTCAGCGCTGGGGGCTTGTGCAACATTGCTGTTCCATGGAAAGACACATTATTAACAAGTTATAGATTGCCATTCTGTGCAACAAGGTCTCAGAGCAGTTGAAAGAGTGAGACTTAGTGGTTTGGCTGCTTTGAGGTTAGGCGCTCCTCTTACGCCAGTTCCAAAGAGCCGACCGCATAGAGGCCAGTGCGAGGCAGGGGAGATATAACAGGACTTCCCCTGTGAACAGTAACAGGAAGCGCAGGCGTGGGGAGAAACAGGCAGGAGCGTGAATTCAAGAAACGAAAAATACGCCAGTAATAGCAGAAACAGAAAAAGACAAAGAGACGTGCTATTTACAGTGAGTGAGGAAGTCACAATGAAAAACAACTGCAGAACAAACAGAATTGTTATTGATAGTGCTGGACCAGGAGGCAGGGCAGAGAGGTTTTTTGCCAAGGGTCCCCCATTTTCAGAAGTAGCCCCTTTATCAGAAAGGCCTCAAGTCAACTTCTAAATACTCACATATGTTTGTTTTACATCACCATTAGGAAGTTGCAGACAATTAAGACAATTTAGTGCTTACTTTAGGGATGTCCAGTCTGGACTTGTTTGAGGCTTGGGCAGAGAGGACATTGGCTCTGAACACCCGGCACTACAACAGCCCCCTATAGAAATATATTTTCATATTTATATGTCATAGAGCAGTGTTTCATATTTTAATATAACTACATATGCCAGTCAGAGAATGTGACACTTGGGCCAAAACCTTCATAGAAAAAATAACCTAGGGGCTATTCAGCTCCTCTTGACTCCTAGTCCTTGGCATCTTGATTGTTCCAGAGATTAGCAGGAAATTGTTGACGGAAAAAGCCATTTTGAGCACAACAGGCAATGGCAGCTATTTTGGTAGTGTTTCTGGCCTGCTGAAAAAGGAGAGACAAGCTATAGAGGTTTAAAGTCAATTTATAAATGTGTTTAGGGATGATTCAAGGGCAAGGCGAACAAAGCAGTCACCTTCACACGGCCATACTCAGGCAATAAAAGCTAATAACTTGGTAACTTGGTCCTTCCAGACCTTTGTCCATGTTGGACGCAGAACTTAAATATATGATCAGAAATAAAAAACCATTGAAGTCATTATTTCTTGTTTCAGAAAACAATTTAACTAAAAATGTGTTTGTATGGTAAAATACCCCATAAGCCCACAGGCTGCCTCTGTCCAATCGCTCTTTTTGCGTCTTTATTGATCTGCTGCCCTCCAGCTGTAGCTGCTTAATTTGTGTCTCTGTAGCTATTTCTCTGTTTCTGTTCCTAAGAGGCAGAAATGGTCAGTTGTGCAAAAAATCCCATTCTTGCATTGCCATGCCCTTTTTGCACTTCAGTATAGTTGTGCTAAGCACTCCTGCCTCCTGTTCCAAATCGAGTCCTGTTGCACCTATATTGATGCAGGTCGCTGTGGACGCCCTGGTAGCTCCTATGTCAGTAGCCATTAAAGCAGATTCACCAAAAGCATTGGTCACACTCTCAAGCCAAACACCAAAAATGATGCCAAACTGTTTAAATTGCGTCAGTTGCATCAGGGCACCACCCCTTGGCTTACACACTGGATTCAAGGGAAAAACCTTTGCATTGTAGCAAAACAACAATTTCACTTAAAGCTACAATTAAGTCATTTACTACTTCGGTCTCTCTCTCTTAGATTAGTATGTGTTTTGTCTTTCCTCCTGATAGAGAGCAGCTTTCATTACAGTCTTTGAGTAAAGTTACCTCATCAGAGCAATAATGGCTTCCTCCACTGTTTTTAAACAAGAATGCAGATAAATAAAATTCCCTGTTCAGGACAATCTATTGGATTTAGTTAAATCAGGGATGCGCAAACTTCAATGCTAACACTACTATCAAATTGCATCTCCCAATGACTATTATGCCCTGCCCTAAAACACATCTTGTGCCCCAGGATTAGTGTTCTGTACCATAGTAATAAAAATTCAAGTGTCTTTTTTATTTTGATTCTCTTCCATTATCCCTAGTGTGCATGTTTTACCCACAGAACACATTCCCATTGCTCTGTATATTGATTTTAGTGTCTAGTGTGTTGATTTAGCCCAGTGTTCTGTTTATTTGTGGCTCCTCTGAACTCTGATCCCACAGCACTTGGCTGTGTGCACTGCAGGTTTTGAACGCTGATTCCGTTACCCATATTATATCACTGTTTTGTACATGTCATCTTGTCCCTTTTGCAAGTGGCTCTGTTTTGCAAAGTGGATCTTTTTCCTCCTGGGAATTAGGTAGTTCTTCAAAACAGCTGGAGGGGTAGAGAAAAACTGATCACTGGGGACCTTGGGGCTGTGTCAACAGCAGCCTGATGTGTGTGCAAGGTTGTGTTCAGTTGACGTGACTGGCACAGAATGTACCTGCAGCAGAACTGGAAAGTGTGTATTCAGGAGAATCAGGGGTGTGGAGAAAATGTCACTTCATCTGCCCCTTCCTGACACTCTAACTGCCCCCATGGAGAAGGACCCAAAAGACTTGAGTCAGGTGAGTAGCAGAGATTTGTAAATACTCACAGGACAAGTATGTATTCTCAACTATAAGCCCTCCATCCATGATTCTACTCAGCAAAATGTTCTATGTCCTGTAGACAAGGAGCTGAAACAACCACCTACATTCAAGGGTCTTGCCTCCGTATATGAGTATTCCCCTGTTGCTTTTTACATCTTTCTGCCTTGTACATTATAATCTCAGAAAGCATTGCCTTTTATAAAACATATATATGAGTATAAATGTGGGAAGCAAATGTGATTACTACAAATATTAAAGTAGTACAGGACATGGTATCACAGCTGGCAAAGTGGCATGAGGCAAAGTGCTGCAGTAGGTATAGTGCTAAATAAGGTGAAATGTTAGGGGACACCGCACAACTGAAAGTTGATAGGTGTGGGATATGGTGGCTAGGTAAGTGAAGAGGTAGGTAAAATGTTGGGGGCATGGTATGACAGAAAGATCATAGGTGTGAGACATGGCAGCTTTGTAGGTAAAGTGGTATAGGACATGGTGCCGCAGTTGGCAAAATGGTAGTTCAAGGTGTTGTCATGGGTACAGTGGAATAAGACATGGTGCCACAGTAGGTAAAATGTTATGTCTGTTCATTTGCACCA
The DNA here is from genome assembly GCF_000004195.4 of Xenopus tropicalis. Lineage (NCBI taxonomy): Eukaryota > Metazoa > Chordata > Amphibia > Anura > Pipidae > Xenopus > Xenopus tropicalis. The sequence goes on from NC_030680.2 coordinate 123,180,158, forward strand.
GGAAAATACACAGATTAGTTCAAATAAGCTGATCACAGAAGTAACAGACAGACCATTAACAAAGCAAAATACACAGCACAGAAGACATGACTGGGCCTTGCCAAAAATCGGCAAATTATACTTTTTACTTGTGTGTTTCATCCAAATTCAAAACTAATAAGGGGTGAAATTCCAAAGGTGCCTGATAAAAGACCTGCTAGAGAGCCCCAGGGTACAGAGGGCCAGAAATACACATAGCACTTGCACCCACTGTATGAGAGCACTCTATACCAATTGGAGGGTCGTACCTACCATACCACTAGGACTGCATTGCACACAGATGTAAGGGATACCCATACTTAGCCCCTGCCATAATCTACCATTAGGTAGAGGATCGCACCATTTGGATTGCATGCAACTGATTCCTGCCCATGTATCACCCCTTATTGAGCAGGTACAAGTTGTGTGCCAGTGTTTGCCATTCACTAACTGGAGCAATGATGCTGGAATGCTGGGAAGTGTTGCTGATGAAGATCAACAATATTAAATAAAAATCCCTAGGTACCTATTTTATTCTAACAAGCTTCTGAGTAGTTCTTCGGTTATATGGAATCTCACATTCTCATTGGTTAGATGGGCAGAGCTCTGATTTTGGTGTAAACAGATGGCAGATTGATATTAGAAGCTTTTGCTGCATTTGGTCTTGGCCTATAGGATGAAGACCACTTAGGCACAAATTTGAGAATAATACCTATTTGCTCTGCTACATATTCCTAGAAACCTATCTTTGAGGTCAAGTAAGAGGACAATATGGTGGAAACGGTTCTTTAATGTCCTATTGTTGTTGGCTATGCCTGAATGGCTGATTTGGCAATGTCCTCACATGTTTGCAGCTTTGTTATGAGCTAAGGGGACCTTGGCTGCCAAGAGTTGGGCCTATAATAAGTCCAAAACTCAGTCCTTAAAAGTAAATACATATAAATGTCTTAACAAAGGATATAAATCCAGTCCAGAAAATGATATTATCATTATAATTGTTGCTTACAAACATATGGGAAAATCAATGCTTTCCTGATAAGGGATCCAGTACTGAAATAATTTGAAATTCTGAAATTGCATAAAACAGGGCCCTGAACAAAGGTTTACTTTGTAAATCAGGTTCCAAGCCCGTGGATATTCCTCAAGCAACTCCCACAGCCCTATGGTAGCCTTTCCCTGATAGCAGGATGCCAGGAGTAAAGGGCCACATCCCAGATATAGATTCTAGGAATATTAAAGGAACAGTAACACCAAAAAATGAAAGTGTATAAAAGTAACTAAAATATAATGTGCTGCTGCCCTGCACTGGGAAAGTTGTGTGTTTACTTCAGAAAGTCTACTATAATTTATATAAATAAGCTGCTATGTAGCCATGGGGGCAGCCATTCAAAGGAGAAAAGGCACAGGCACATGGCAGATAACAGATAAAACACTATTGTATTCTACAGAACTTATCTGTTATCTGCTATGTAACCTGTGCCTTTTCTCCTCTTTTCCAGCTTGAATGGCTGCCCCCGTGGCTACACAGCAGCTTATTATATAAACTATAGTAGTGTTACTGTAGCAAACACACCAGTTTTACCAGTGCAGGGCAACAGTGCATTATATTTTTGTTACTTTAAAGCTCTTTCATTTTTTGGTGTTACTGTTCCTTTAAACACATGTTACACTATGTTAAAGTAGAGTTTGTAAAGGTTATAAACAGTCGTCTGCTACTAAATATCTTAACACAGGAAGGTAGAGAGAAACTGGGCTCGGTTCTTCATCTGTCTTTCACCTGGTTATGTTTGCGCTTATTCCTGATTTATACACTGGACCTTTCATAGTCTGTGTTGGTTATAATGTACATAAAGAGGAGAATGTCTGCTCCCACTGGAACACTGAACCATATATTACTTTAGTTTGCTTTGTTTTTCTTTTTAATAATTCATACATTTATTGTATTATTAGATAGTATTTAAGAACCTTCTGGAACTGATCATATTTTTTTTAAATGTCTCCTATAGCCTCACATATTCCTAAAGAATTGAGCTCGGTGCTTGAAATACATATTATGTCGTCACTTTGTAGGAAGTGATAAGAAAGCATTATGCTATTAGAAGAGACAATGGTTACTGCTGAAAGGCTGAATCTGCCAGCTGAGCCAGTGAGACCATCATAGAGGAGGTTCTGTTGTTTCTTTCATTTGGTCTGCAGTTGCACAATGTAAATCTCTAGCATGTTTTTTCCCCTTATTTTCCTATTATTATTTGATAATTCTGGTGCTTTGGCTTCCATTGTTAATAACTGTAGCCCATATTTTGTATCTTTTTTGACAATCCCAACTTGATTGCACTAAGGATTTTGTAATTGCCCTCAATACACTACTAAATGTGTCTGTATGTAGTATAACCCTAGTGACAGATAGAACATAGAACTTATTGGAAGAAGATAGTGTTTCACTGGCATAGGATTGGGAGGAGCTTCAGGTAGACTGAAGTTAGCCCAACATGAAGTCAGCATCAGATAACTTCCCACCACTATGTTTAAGTTGTAAAATTATGCTGCAGACTTTATCATCCCAAAAGAATACATCTTCATATTGTCAGTTGTAACAGGTGGGGTTAAGGGGTTGCATGGTGGCAAAGTAGGGAATAGCGTGAGGGGTGCTTGGCCGGTATAGGAAGGTGGGCAATGTCAGGGCTCAACATAGCACCTCAGATCATTGTACTGTACAATATTGAGTAAGTACCAAGGGTTATTAAAAAAGCGTGTGCCACTCTAAACTCTAAGGGGCTGATTTACTAATCCACGAATCCGAATCCCGAATGGGAAAAAATCGGATTGGAAACGAACATTTTGCGTCTTTTTCGTATTTTTTGCGATTTTTTTCGTCACTGTCGCGACTTTTTCGTAGCCGTTACGACTTGCGCGAATTGTCGCGACTTTTTCATAGCCATTATGACTTTCGTGAATTGTCGCGACTTTTTCATAGCCATTATGACTTTCGTGAATTGTCGCGACTTTTTTGTATTGAGCTCGAAAAGTTCACGACAATTCACGAAAAAGTCGCAAAATACCGATCATTATGAAAAAAACGCATTCAGGCGCTTTTCGGACGTTTGTGGATTAGTAAATGTGCCCCTAAGTGGTGCCCAGAAACATGTGTTATAGTGATAACTGCGTGCCTCTATGGCACAGGGCTCCTGGAAGGTAAGGGCCTTTATTGAGTTTGGTGGAATGGCAGCCATGCTTAGGTATGTAGCAGGAGTAGCCCGACTGAGCTTCTGCAAATGTGATCACTTTACATGTCAGCACTTTTATCTGCCTTTGTTATAATGGTTAGATTTTTATACACTATCTCAGGCTTGTAACAAGCTCCTCTTGGCCACGTGCTCTTGACTCGGCTTCTGTGCCTCTGACCTGTTGTTTTATACACATTAGCAACTTGCGTCAAGCTCATTATGACAAGTGACTTGTTAGCAGAAGTGGCAGTTTAAGACTACAGGCTGCTAATCACAGCCCAAGAGAATACTTCCAAAGAGCACCATTTCCTTAACAACATATAAATGTGGTATTATCAGTTTGTGACACTTGGCTAAATACAGCTTCTGTTTCATGCACGCTGTGTGATTAACAGGGGTTGATGTACAGGGCACCAGATCTTCTACTAGAGATGGAAATGTTTAAAGAAACAGATTTTATCTACGTTACTAAGAGGGATGCACATGATAAAGTATAATTCAGCCTTCTGAACAGGAATCATGCAGGAAAGCCTGGGCAGCTGATACAGCAAGAATATTCTACAATTTAGTAAGGAGACTGGCACCGGGGCCCAGAGCTCCAAGCAGTGCCAAACAGATGCATAGGAAACCTGCCTAGTGCCCTTTTAACACTGAGCATAACATGACTAACACGTGTATTGTGTCATAGGTTCCTGTAACATGATAGAAGAGGAGAAATATGACATTGGTTGTGGTCCTTTTTAGGGGAAAACCAGTTTCCTGTTACCTATGTCATTTCAAAGAATGTTCTAAATGTTACTAAAGGCTGAGAGAAATAAACCTTGAAATTGATGTTGGTATATATCATTTATGTATGTGAGTGTATATATATATATATATAGTATAGGTTTGTGTATGCTTGGGTTCACTTGAAGGGTTGAACTTGATGGTCTTTTATCAACCCAGTTTAACTATAAACCTAAACTCCTATGCTTGATAGAGCTGGGTGCTAAGAACGTGCACTAAAATATATCCTGTTCAATAGTTTTGTTACTGTCATGTTACCATCACACTATATAAAATACTACATATTCATATTGATGCAGAAAAATATAAAAAAGGACCATCCGATATTCTATATATGTCGTAATATAATATTATGATACAGTAATATAAAATATAACAAACTGGAGTCTTATGTTCTCAATGATTGTAATTACAGTCCTTAGGATAATAGCCAGTACCAAAGGTTATTGTAAATGGTGGTGTGAAACAAACGATGTGCCAAATCAAGTCAACTACATTTAAACGATAACTAGACCCTTAAAACAAATATGGGTAGAAATGCTATATTTTATAGTCTGAACTTACTGCGCCAGCCCTAAAGGTTCAGAATGAATATAACAGTAATGATTCATGCTTTGAAAACTGTGCCAGAGGGTCACCATTTGGATATTGTTAGAAGTGTCAGTGACACTGCACATGCTCAGTGTGCCCTGAGCAGCTGTAGAGAAGGTAAGCTTAGGGGGTCGTCACAAATCATTAAGCAGAATATGAGTTTTAAATGTCATAGAAGCTGATTCTACAGGGCTGATTATTAAATTCTCAGCTGCCATATAATGTGAACCTGAATTAATTTCCAACCCACCTTGTACAGTCACTTGGATATGCTATATATTCTGTATATTGTGCATCGGCCCCTAAGCTTAGTAACTTACAGCACAGAGCATGTGCAGTGAAAGGTGGAAAGTGTAAAACAAGATGCAGTAAAAAGAAGATGGGGCACTACTGGGGCGTATTCAGAGGTACAGATCTTCCCTGCTATACAAATTGCATAGAACAGCGGTTCTCAACCTGCGGGTCGGGACCCCTTTGGGTCGCCTAAGACCATCGGAAAACACATATTTCCCAATGGTCTTAGGAATCATTTTATGGTTGGGGGTCACCACAACATGAGGAACTGTATTACAGGGTCGCGGCATTAGGAAGGTTGAGAACCACTGGCATAGAAATATGATTTTTGTTAAAAAGGCTGCAGCCCAGTTTATTAACAGTAATTTAACTTAAAAAAAAAATATTAAACATTAAACCATTACCAGCAATGAAACATAAAAGAGCCTTGTTACACACAAGCCACTGAAGGTTGCAGTTCTACAAGACCATTCCTGCCTATAGTTGCCACCTTTTCTGGAAATAAATACCGGCCTTTTTTCCCTATTAATAACATTGGCATCGAGCATCATTTTTGCTGGCCATGTCCCTGACACTGCTGGACTGTTTTTCTTCTAATTTATTTGAAGCTCATTATGACAAGTGACACGTTAACCAAAATGGCAGTTTAGCACTGCGGGCGGCTAATCACAACCCAAGCAGAATACACAGAGAATACTTGCAAAGAACAATTTCTTTAACAACATATAAATGTTATCAGTTTGTCACTGTCTAATAAAGCTTGTGTTTCACACATACCCTGTGATTAACTGGGGTCTATGTACAGGGCGTCAGAAGGAACAGATTTTATCTGAGTTTGCTGAGGAAATGCATACAAAATGGTAACATATATATATATATATATATTTATATATAGAAAGAAACAAAAAGGTCCAGACTCATTTAAATGAATAAAGAAAAAATCTTTACTGCATTATGCAGAACAATTGCATTACTTACAACGTTTCGAGGCTCCGCCTCTTTATCAAGTAGCAAGATAATGAACACAAAGCACACGAGGTATAAATAGGGGCAAGTCCAAAGGTCACTCCCCCAACAATTACTGGATCCAAGTAGGAACATTCCACAATCCTACTTATAGAATACCCATCAACCAGGGTTCCCCCTTCAGAAAATAAAAGTGCATAACATGTAACATTCCTAATACAAGCAAATTTGTAACAACAAGAAAAAAGAAATCTTCAATATAGGGTATCCATATTGGAAACAACATGCAAGATGACACATGTGCTTATAACCTCTTTACAACACCATAGCCATCCCCTTTAAGAAAAAATGGTTATATAGTACTGGAAATACTTTCTTTAAGCAATGCTTCCTTTTAGATAAATGCATACAGGTCATATTCTCTATATACCTGTGTATATATATTTATATATGTTATATATTTATGAGGAGTAACCCACAGGGGAAATGGGGGTTTTGGCCAAACAACAGGATCTCTACATGTTTCCAGTTCAGGGTGGGAGCACCCAGTGATGACATAAATAAGTCAAATATAAAGACATTAAAATATAGGAAGGGAATAGAAAGTGATTATATTTATAAGAATCCAACACAAATCATTATTTTATTATTTTTACAAAAGTAATTTGTGCATAATATGTAACTTTTTTATATATGAAATTGTTTGACTTAATTTATGTAGATTCCTCTGGTAATTTAATTCCAGTTTGCACATCCAAAACACAGCCCCACACCCTGACTTTAATGGTTACAGACAGTTTATTGCACAATGACTTCTGTTAGACCAGTCTTAACTGCTACACTAGAACCTACCAGGGCCCACCGGGAGTTTTCCTGGTATCCTGGTGGGCCAGTCCGACACTGATACCATACCATTTCTGCACTGGAACCCACCATAACATACCATTTCTGCACTGGAACCCACCATACCATTTCTGCACTGGAACCCACCATACCACACCATTTCTGCACTGGAACCCACCATACCACACCATTTCTGCACAGGAACCCACCATACCACACCATTTCTGCACTGGAATCCACCATACCGCACCATTTCTGCACAGGAACCCACCATACCACACCATTTCTGCACTGGAACCCACCATACCACACCATTTCTGCACTTGAACCCACCATACCACACCATTTCTGCACTGGAACCCACCATACCATTTCTGCATAGGAACCCACCATACCATTTCTGCATTGGAACCCACCATACCATTTCTGCATTGGAACCCACCATACCATACCATTTCTGCTTTAAAACCTACCACACCATATGATTTTTGCACTAGAACCTCCCATACAATGCCATTTCTGCATCAGAACCCGCCATGTTATTACACTGACAAATACCTTTAAAACAATCGATAGTTCTTATTTAATGTATATTGGAAAGCTGAATAGAATATAATTATATTTTATTATATAAAAACTAGATTTTTGGTGGAGATTCCTTTAATAGAATTGTAGATTTCGCTAATTGTCAGTTCAGTCTCTCAAACGTTCTTTTGGGAAAATGAATGTACCCCTTTAAACTAAAAGGCAAAATTAATTATGAAATCACTGTGAATTCCCAGAGCACCTAGTGGAAGTTGAATGTTCTAAGGGAAGTCCCTGAGCGCAGCTGGGCACAGCAGTACCTGACTTATTCCCACTTGTGTCATCCATGATAAATATGATAGTGTAATAACACGCAGAGTTAGCAGCTGGTAGGGCTCAAGAGAACATTATGCAGGTTAGGTTGAAGGAAGCATCATTTGTGCAGAAAACAGACTATACTGTAGCTTTGTGAAATAGTATTTACAGCCCACTTATTTATCACCTAATGGAAACTGTTTTCTTTTCAATGTAATACCACACAGACTAATTACAAAGGACTTGGCTACGCTGCGTATGTATAGTATAACAATGAAAGCTGCAATGCCACTTCTGTTCCTTTTTCTAGGAGCACACACCAGACTCCAAGCATATCCAGGGATCCCCAACCTTTAGATTATCTAGATATTGCTGAATTCTAACTCCTGGGCTTGCAGAACAGCAAAAGTCTGCTGAGAGACCCATGAGTTGCATTTTGGTTACTGTAGCTTGGTTCTATACTGGAACTATAGGTAATATTGCAGTGCTTTAGACAAAGAGCCTCCTGGGAGTCAATCCAGAAGTCAGAACAGAACACTAGATTCTCTGGGCTCCAGAAACTTAGTAAAACACTTTCACCACCCAGACCCTGGGGCACAAGGCTTTAATAAGCATTAGGTCTGGCAAGGTGGTCAAATTGTCATGTTCCCTGATGAGGTGGTTTATCAGCATAAGATGCTCAGGCTTCTGTAGGCAAGTAGCCTAAAACTCTAATAGAAGACATCAGTATCCCAGTGTTGTCCACCAGCCTAGGGACCCATGTTTTGTAACCTTGGGTTAGATATAAGACAAAAAAGGTCAATGTGTGCAGCATGTTGGAAGTTCCACTTTAACATAAGGGGATTACAGGGCAACCCAATGTCTATAAGAGTGAGCTAAAAGTGGTCTTTCTAGACCAAAATATGTTTATAGTTTCTATTAAAGCAGGTACATGAAATAAGACTGCAGATTCTGTCAGTATCAGCTAATTATATCAGACAGTGTATAAAGCTGAACAAAAGCATAAAGGAATACTGTCATGGGAAAACATGTTGTTTTCAAAACACATCAGTTAATAGAGCTTCTCCAGCAGAATCGCATTGTAATCTGTTTTTTTATAGCACAAACATATTTTTTAATATTTAATTTGGAAATTTCACATGGGGCTAGCCATATTCTTAATTTCCCAGGGTACCACAGCCATGTGATCTGTGCTCAGTCACACTTTACTGCTGCGCTGCAAGTTGGAGTGGTATCACCTGCCTCCGTTACTCCCACCAGTGGCCGAACAGCAAAGCAATATGCATGTAACAAAATAGCAGCTCCCTGACACCACTGCTAAATGATTCAGCTGCCTAAACTAATAGTGCCTCTATGGGCTTATAGCACTGTTGGTACTGTCCTGAATTTTAGCAAACAGCCAAAATTGCTTACACTGCTCCACATTATTTTAGGGTAGCTTCAGGCATTTCTCTGCCAGCAAAAATACACTGTGGAAAAACTACCCCATGTGCCATTAGCCTTAATTAGCTTGTACAATAAAGGATATATAGACATGTACACAGTATAAACTTATAAGTAATGGTAGATTGACTTTGAAAAAAATCTCTAGATCCTAAATACATCATACGGTGAAGGGCAGAAGTAGTGGCACCCAATATACAGTACACTGAATACAGTGAGAGACAGAGGTTACTGGCACCACAAATAGATTAAAAGCAGTGGAAAATGTAGCCTCAAATACATGAAATACAATGTGAGGCAATGATTTTTGACCCTCCAGACCCCTTTACCCTTCCAAAAAGCAGGTTTCCTGAGGACAATTTCAGCATTATAGAGATAAAAAAAATCAAGAATTGTTTGCATTGCTAAAGGTGCTCATGTGCCCCACTTAGTGGTAGATATGAGAATAGCACCCAAGCAGGAGTAACCTGATTTGCTGTAATGTGACTTGGGCCCTATTGAATGTATATTGTGCAGGAGATACAATAACTTATTTGAAAGAAGTTCTTTTGTGCAGTGATGGCTCCTGAAAGCTCAGCATTAGGCACAATGCACTTACACTGTGAATTATTTGTTATGTAAACAGTGTAATTTACAGAGAGTTCACCATAAAAATCTCAACAAAATCCGTTTAACAAATAAATATGCCTAAATGAATCTTATGCACAGTTTATATTGTATCAACCCAGAAATAGAACAGATCGGTAACAGTGAAAAACAGGGCCTTTAAAACTGTTTACTTTCTCTTGTTTCCTATATCGGTCACTCATCTTCCTGTGCTCAGTGGCTCTGGGTTCCTAGCTCAGGAATCCACCGTTGATCAGAGGTGAAGCGACATCTATTAAACAGGTACAGCTTTAAACCCAGATACCAAACAACTGAGCATTGTGGTTTAGTGTTTAAACTTTACAGAGGAGAAACCTCTTCCTGTTGGTATTCTCTTTATCTATTTATAAGCAAACAGCTTTTCCTTCAACAAAGTCTAGAGCCCTACTTATAAAGGAGAACAAATAGCTAAAAGAAATGACGTGCTATAACATTAATGTGCCATGCCATCAAAATTGTCCATAGCCACTTTCCGTCTCGGAATCTTCTTAGACCACATTTTGAGTGTTAGGGACACCACACATACTTTTTCTGTTCCAGGGTTGCTGTTAAAAAGCTAAGGTTAGGAAATTCTCCAAATATTAGCAGAAAGTTACTTTACATCTATCATAGAAGCAGATGTTAGAGGGATAATTATTAATCATTACTGATGCAGAAAGTGTCTGGAATTTGATATTGTATATAATTTATATTGCGTACTATATGCTGTAAGCCAGTGATCCCCAACCAGTGGTTTGTGAGCAACATGTTGCTCCCCAACCCTTTGGATGTTGCTTCCAGTGGCTTCAAAGCAGGTAGTTATTTTTAAATTTCTGGCTTGGAGGCAAGTTTTGGTTGCATAAAAACCCAGAGTAAAGCCAAACAGAGCCTTCTGTAGGATGCCAGTCCACATAGGGAGCTACCAAATAGCCAATTGTAGCTCTTATTTTCACCCCCAGGAACTTTTTCCATGCTTGTGTTGCTCCCTAACACTTTTTCCATTTGAATGTGGCTCATGGGTATAAAAGGTTGGGGATCCCTGCTGTAAGCCATAAGCTAAGCTGAGGTAACTGACAGCATCCCACAACACATTCTGTAAATAACACAATAATAACATAGGCAAATGAAGGGAAGAATCTTATGGGCACAGATCTTCATTGCTAAAGGGCTGCAGGACTTGGACTGGTACAGAAACCTAAAACTTTAAGGGCAGACATTCCTAGTTTTTTTTGTGACTTATATTTTTTAGAAGGGAATGACAGGTGGTACACAGATACATTGTACAGACAATCTTAAAAACCACAAATCAACATAGGTTAATATGATAGCAATATGGAGTAGTATATAATCTTATACACTGTGCATCAGGGGTCCCCAGCCTTTCTTACTCGTGAGCCACAGTCAAATGTAAAAAGACTTGGGGAGCAACACAAGCACCATAAAAGTTCATGGAGGAGCCAATTAAGGGATAAGATTGGCTATTAGGGCCTCTATGCACACTATCAGCTCACAGGGGGCTTTATTTGGTAGGAAATCTTGTTTTTATTCAACCAAAACTTGCCCCCAAGTCAGGAATTCAAAAAAAAGTAAATGTCCACTAATACAAAAAGTTGACTAGCTAAAAACTGAAAAAAAGAATATTTTTTTTTAATATATATTATATATTAAAAAAAAAAGATGACTGACAAAGTGGGTAAGGTTGGGTTAATGGCTCTGGATGAACACTAAGATATAATTTAATTGCTAACACACGGCTGAATGAATTGCATGTCTTTAATATAAATATAGTGAAGGTTATACCATGTTTTGAAGTGAAGGGGTAAATAGAATAGGGTTGATGTCTGAGTTGAAGCATGATTTAAAATTCAGTATAAATAAACTGCAGTGATTCAACAAAGACACCAAACTACATTTATATTAAATTTGTGGTAGAAATACGTTTAAAGCAACTGGACCTTCTGCGTATTCCTGAAAATGTTTCACCACCTATTTGAGCAGCTCCTTTGGTTCAATTGGTAGGGAATTGTTTAATCTCCCCAATGTATAGATCTGTGCACTACACTGGAAAGCATAAATCACATTCATTTTCATGTGTTTTGGTGTTAAAAGCACATTAGACTGTAAGCTCTATGGGGCAGGGACCTCCTTCCTACCGTGCCACATGGCACTTACTCCCTGTGTATTTATACTTATTTATTGTATTTATTTCTTATAACACTTGTCCTCCCTGTGTGTAATTTTGTATTGTGTAAGCTTGTACAGCTCTGCATACCCTTGTGGCGCTTTATAAATAAAGTTATCCATACATACATATATACATACATACATAGATTGAAAAAATAAAATCATGGTACCGTTGCAACTAGATCACACTTTCCCACCTCTGTGAGTTACAGCTAACATCTACCTGAATAATCTAATGGACCCATTGTGATTGGATGTTGGTGAAGGAGAAGGAAAGGTAAAAACTAAGTAAGCTTTATATAAATACAGCCATAAGCACTCATAGAAAGAGTTCTCTGTCAAAAGAAACAGGATTTGTTGTCTCTTTGTTTTCCTGTGCCGGAGACACACAGCTCTCTCCACTCTCCCCTGTCCCTAAAGAATGCTAAGAACTCCATCCCCCCTTAGGAATGTGTGATCTGAGCCAATCAGCAGGAAGCTTCCTCATAGTCTTACAAACAGAGCATGTACACAGGTCTTGATCTTGGTGCAGGAGCGAGGCATTATGGGAACTTTCTTTACACAGCTTAGCATTTTTTTTTACCTTCTGAGGCTTTTGATCATCTGAACAGGAGAAATATGGGGAGACCTAAGGGCACTATTGAGAGAACTGAAGTTATCCCTGCAGCTTGAGATTAACTCTTTATTAGCCTTTCCTTCTCCTTTAAGGAACTACCTACTGTATGTGCAGGGCTGTATTGATCATATAGGCACTCAAGGGCTTGTGCCTAGGGCGGCAGCTTTTTGGGGGATGGCCAAATGGTAAAAACATTTCCTAAGTACCTGGGTAAGCAGTACCTGGATGCTTTTGCCAGCTGGAAGTGAAGTAATATGCAGGTTTAAGAGATACCATTCAAGACTGTGTCCTGGACAATGGCATTATAATTAGTACTCATCGTGGGTTTATAAAGGACAGATCATGTCAAAATAAATTACTTGATTTTTATGATGTTGGCAGCTAGAAGTTGGGTTCCAGTAGATGTGGCTACATAAACTGCCATCTTCATGTCTTGGTGGTGCTATATGTACATGACTAGAGATTTGGCTGAAGCATCATATAGAGGGAGTGGTTGTCTATTGTACATTATCTAATTGTAGTAGAGCAAGTGGTATGCTGTGGGATTCTGAACTGGGTCCAGTTATATTGAATTTGTTCATTAGTGACTTTTGCAAATGACACAAATTATTCAGAACACTTGAACCCTGGATGTGTTATCCTTGCAGGGGGATCTTGAGAAGCTGCCAATGTGAGCCGCTAAGTGGCAGATGAGAATCACTGTTGAGAAATGTAAGAATGTTTACCTGGCATTTAGAAAGATTCAGGCTACTTATAGATAAATTCATGCGAGAGACGAATTTGTGGAGATCTAGGATAAAGTAATATACTGCTGTGTCAACAAATGCCTGCCGGCAGCAACAAGGGCCTTCGAGATATAATCCTATATTAGAAAGGGTACAGATTTACTAGAGCACAGGTTCATTTTCCTAATGTAATGGGGGATGTTGCAATCTAAGCTGGTATTTTCTATTATTTATACATTTTTTTTTGAAAGCGTCATTTTTTTTTTTTTTTATAATATTTTATTAGGCTGAAAGGTGTTCTTCATTCTGCTAAAACTGCTTTAGAAATAATAAATATGTTCAAAATAAATCAAAATGAGTATTTGGCTATGTGCCATGATACCACTTCTGCCTTTGTCACAGCAGTTTAACATTTTCTATCAGACTGATATATTTAATCAGTGTGATATGAAACGTTCTTATCTGGAAGGCTCTAACCCACTCATTCTTAGTACCGTATCTTCATTTTCCATCTCCACCATCATGTCCTGGTGTGGCGGTGTTCTCTCCCCTAAAATGAGGAGGCTGAGCTGTGGCTAGATTACCATGACATAAAGAAAGAAATCCAATATTAACAAGATAACTGTCCCCAGCTTCTATCAAATATTACACTATTTTAGAACCAACCATATACTGTACATTCTGTGTCACAGATAACAACTGATTCTTGAAAGTGGAACGCCATAGCCCCCTACAACTAAACTAAACTATTATAGATCCACAGGCTATCATGCACTTTATGCTGGGGAAGTTCATGTTCAGTTCAACATAATGTAACACCCTAGAATAGGTTTTAGAGCATGGTATATATGCAGTGCAGAGTAACAAATGGGTGCAAGAAGGTTCTTGCAGTTGAACAATAGAATTGGTTTATTGTCACAGACAAGCAATATGTGGGGTTATTGCAATATACTCACAAAGAGGAGATATCAGGTAATTGCACAGAAGGTAGAAAAATATGGTGTCCACCCATATAGCCCACCTCAGCCGAGGGTGGGGAAGGTAGGGACCACCAACCAGCATGGCCTCCCTGTGGAGAGTAGCCTGGCCCAATATCTGTATCCTCAGGGTGTCCCTTAGCAGCCAAGGATCCCTCACAGCCAACTATGGATCAGGGATAGAAACTGACCTGATACCTGTGTCTTATTCGTGTCCTGCTTTAAGGCAACAATGCCTGTAGGGAAGGGTACTTCCAGCTAATCTCTCCTGGTTGGAGCCAAAACTGCTCTTTCTATCTAATCTCATTCTCCTAGAAAGTGCTCTTGTAAATTATCCTGACACTTACTATTCTTCATTCATGGGGTCCGACTTCACAAGAGCTAGATGCAGACTCTAGGGTACTCACTTCACTGGGGCCCTGTTGATCCCAGACTCAGTGGAACTTCCACCTGGGTCAACAGATGCAGTCAAATAGGAAGACCCACCCCCCTGCTAAGCACTGTATCAGAGTGCCAAGGGATTGGTCTCCCTGTTAACCAATAAGACACATATGCAAAACTATAAACTGATACATGAGTCTTTGCCCAGTAACAGCACGGACTAAGGAAGTTGTAGGGGTTAAAGCCATATGGACATGTTAACCCTATGGGTCCCTACAATAACATTTGTGGTTTACATGAATAACAGACTTTCTTGCCATTGCTCCCCTTTTACTATATGATTAGCAGAGAATCCACCAACATGACACATAAAGGGGTCCTTGGCCCACCTACAAGTGAACCTTCCTAGCTACATTTTATGACCTTAAACAAATTAAGCCATTAATAAAAGCAACATTCTGTTTGATGCAGTAACTCATTAACTCTTAGCCAGATGGTTAATTCCTTTCTGTTTGAGGCAAACTTTTTCACGAATTACACTTCTTAAAAAAAAAAGAAATAGTCTGTTTTGGTGAAAAAAGTCCAACAGACATCATTATCTGCCCCCTGCCTTCAACATTAACAAGTGGGTTCAGAATTTGGAGAAAGGATATCAACATGGTTCAATATTAATAGAGAAGTCACAGCCATGTTTGGAAGGAATCAGCGATGTGGGAGCCTTCTTTTCTATGAGACACAGTTGTAGCATAATTTAGAGTTTCCATAACAATGTAGGGCAAATGTATATGCTATTGCAGAGCTATAAACACCTTAACCACAGTGTCATTTCAACTTCCCATTGAGTGCAAGGCATTATGACAAACTTTTATGAGAAGCGAAACACCTCAAGTTCGCTCAACGCTACTGGTAACACATTAGGCCAAAATACATGTACCATATTGTGGATGCCTCTCCCTTAAATATAGATTCACACCCATAAACTAAATTGTACAAAAATATGCACTTCTTGCACTCAACCATGAATAAATGAGCCAGACAAAAACTATGATCACCTCTCTTTTCATTTTAATTCTTATCTAAGAAACCGGTGAGACAGAAAGGAACTCTTTTTCATTGTGTTTATCATGAGCCGAAATCTTCAGTGCCCGCTAACGGTGCGGAAGTAATAATAGCTATGTAAGATTTTGAGGAAGGGTTAGAAATGAAATCCAGTTATAAAGCAACCATCTAACCATTGGAAAGAGTAAGGTTTGGAAATAAGTAGCTATGATTAGAGATAAACATAAGTAGCAACCACAAAATAGTCATTTATAACTTGAGTTCATATCTATTTATTCTACAAAATGGATTCAAATTTTAGATATCGGGCGCATTAGCTACAAGAGCAGGGGCAGTGCCAGGCGCAAAAACAGGCAGCTGCATCATAATGAAACTGCGTGCAGCTTTTCTCTGGATCACCAATACCATTGCACCCATTAATTGTGACATTTGTGACTTAAATGCAACACAGTGTGCAGGGCTATTTGCACAAGGGAACTTTCTACCTGGTGTTGGTCAGGTTCTGACGTGCGTCTGACGTGCATCATTTTTGTTGTGTGCGATTTTTTTTTACGTAACCATGCCTATTTTTACGTGACCGTTCCTATTTTGACGCGACCGCACCAAAGAATATGGCTAGCCCCATGTCAAATTTCAAAATGAAATATAAAAAAATCTGTTATTTTTTAAAAATGAACTTCAATGCTGAATTCTGCAGGAGTGGCACTATTAACTGATGGATATTTTTTAAAAAAACATGATTTCCCATGCCAGTATTCCTTTAAAGCACATTGCATTTTTATAATATGCACCTTGTTTGCTCTAAGGAAATGAGGCCCAAAATATCTGAAAATTATTGCAATTTGTTATTAAGGGATTTTGAGGAAGGGTTAGAAATGAAATCCAGTTATAAAGCAACCATCTAACCATTGGAAAGAGTAAGGTTTGGAAATAAGTAGCTATGATAAGAGATAAACATAAGTAGCAACCACAAAATAGTCATTTATAACTTGAGTTCATATCTATTTATTCTACAAAATGGATTCAAATTTTAGATATCGGGTGTATTATCTACAAGAGCAGGGGCAGTGCCAGGCGCAAAAACAGGCAGCTGCATCATAATGAAACTGCGTGCAGCTTTTCTCTGGATCACCAATACTGCCATTGCACCCATTAATTGTGACATTTGTGACTTAAATGCAACACAGTGTGCAGTGTGCAGGGCTATTTGCACAAGGGAACTTCCAACCTGGCGTTGGTCAGGTTCTGACGTGTATCTTTTTTGTCGTGTGCGATTTTTTTTACGTAACCATGCCTATTTTTACATGACCGTTCCTATTTTGATGCGACCGCGCCCAAGAATATGCCTAGCCCCATGTCAAATTTCAAAATGAAATATAAAAAAATCTGTTATTTTTTAAAAATGAACTTCAATGCTGAATTCTGCAGGAGCGGCACTATTAACTGATGCATATTTTTTAAAAAACATGATTTCCCATGCCAGTATTCCTTTAAAGCACATTGCATTTTTATAATATGCACCTTGTTTGCTCTAAGGAAATGAGGCCCAAAATATCTGAAAATTATTGCAATTTGTTATTAAGGGACGTCTGTGTCTTTTTATTTGCATTACACTCCTTTCCATGATTTCTTATAGATCACAGTAGGGACAAAAAGATTTGTATGTTGCAGGCAACACTTTCTAGTTATTTATTGTCATTTGAGCTAGAATTCTATACAGGAATTGTGACCTGTCCATTTCTCATGCCATATATCTCTTTAGGATTCTGTCTGTGTGGGGATGCCTGAGAAGCCCAAATGGACATCAAGGGACTGGCTAAGATTTGCTCCTCTCTGGATGGTTTTGGTCTTGATTGCTGGGGCAGGACTTACATGGTACATTCTAGGTGGGTGAAGAGAGAAATGAAATATGAACATAACATACATGGCATTCTACAGGGGGAGTGTAAAAAAATGAATAATAATATTCATGAAACATGATCATGAGAAGAGGTAATAAGGAATGTAATGATCAAGGTTGAGAACAAAATATGTAAATAAATCCAAGGTTCAATAACCTCACCCAGGAGTGTACCATCAGGTCCAGGCAATGACCCATCAGAAGTATGTGACCCATCAGAAGCTGTGACCATTTTGTAACTCATAAAGCTGTAAATTACACAAAAGGCAAAACAATTGCCTCATCTGCCTGTAGGGTAGGAAAGAAACCCTGAGTCACTGCCTCAGAAGCAGCCCCATTAAAAAAACAAATCCCTACAGTATTCACTGCTGTTGCTATGTATTTTAATTGAAGAACATCTAGAGGGATGCAGGTTGGAAATCCCTAAATTTACTCTAACAAAGTGGCCCAAACATTCCTGCATTGCTTAGGGCCCCTGCTTCCATAATTCTGACCATGTTAATGATAATGAAGGAAGCAAATACAATGAAAGTGTCATTGCAGGAAATGATAAATAGAAGAATATAACATTCGGTAAAGGGGTAGTTCACCCATTTTGCAATTCAAGCATTGCCAAATTAATAAATGAACTTCAAACCGTTTAATAATGATGGTGTTGGTATTGGTGTGCCTGATAATACACCACTGTTCTATCTTTTAATTATATTTAATCATTGGGTGTGGATCACCCCCAATCAACCCCAGATTGTCTTAGAATATTGCTCTCTACATCATACTAAAAGTGAATTTTAAGGTAACCCACCCTTTACTGATTTGCTGCTCACTCATTGTTCTGCACTGCTATGCATTATTATTACTATCATTATTTGTCTTTTGTGACCTAGAAATACTGCTCTTTGTCTCTGTATTGTTTCTGTCCCATATACTTTCTTCTGTTTTGTTTGTATCCTTTCCTGTGTGACTTTGTCCCCTTTTTATTCTGTAGAGGTGGACACAAGCCCAGTGCTGAGGATCAGCAAGTTGTATTCCTGTAGCCTGAACATTGTGAGCCATGAACTTACCTATGACCTGACCAGGCCTGAAAGTAGCTCATTCAGAACTGAGGCAGCACACCTTCAGAAACTGGTAACAGACTATATGCAAGATCTTCTCATTAATAATTTCCCTCCCAGGTTGGGCCAAATTGGGCTGACCTAAGAGTTTGGCCCTGGGCTTATTGTTCTTGTTTCTTAAGCTTCGGTATCTCTTGTGGGACTGGACCAAAGTTCAGAATCCTCTGAATGGGTGATAATATCCAAGGAGCTTCCTGGGGATGTTTGAGCCTCATCAGTACCATAAGGGGAGTCTGTTGAATCTTAACAGTCATTACTATTCTAGCTAAGGGCTTGCTTTGATTTGGTAGGCCCACTGGGTTATATTTGTGAGGCAATTTGTTAGTTGATGGCCCTCAAGAGTTGTACACAAATTATAAGTGGATAGCTGTACCTTCCCATAGCTTTAAAACTTGGCCATAGATCTTAAAATATACTTTGAAAAAACTACTATGCCCATTTAGGTTCCAACCAAAAATTCTGGCCTTCCTGTATCTTTTACCTTTCTTCCCTATTGGCAGCATTGGCACTGACCATCTATTTTATAAGCCGGTGAAAATACCAGCCACATGGCAATTTTATAACTCATTCCCCATAATGAAAAGAAGGTAAATTTTCCTAGTGTTTCCTTATCTCTGGTCAGAAAATTCTATTGTATGACTGTAAACAGTCAGAGTTCTTGGTCCAAAAGCAAAATATAAGTAATTTACAGCTGGGGCACATTCTGACTTTCCATCTATTGAACACACCACCTTACCCCAATGCTGATCTTTTCCCATAATACCTTAGCTTAATTTCTCGCCTTACTATGTTTTTTTTTTCTCTTAGGTGAATGGTCTTGTTCTTGCTTCAGAACTGGCTGCATATCATAACTCCTGTACAGTCTATGCTTTCGGGTGAGATTCTCAGCATCTAGAATGTTTATTTAATCTAAACAGCTACAAAATAACATGGACAGCCATATGGTAGAGCTCATTTACTATGTGCGTGGCCTGAAGGAAAGTGCAAACAATGTGCACAAATTGCCATGTTTTTTGCACCATGCCCAGCAAGTAGCACTGTAATGCAAAAACCTTTGTGCTCCAGAATGGAGAGAGCAATTGGTAGGGTCCTTCTAGGCTACACATTGGGTAAAGTGTTCACCAGCACTGTATTCATGAGGCATGCAGGTCCCCAAATCCAACCCCCACATCCACATTAGGAAGCCAGCAGGTGCATACTGCAAAGCAGCCCATAAGGCTCCATGTACTGGGCTGTCTGGCACTCACACACGCTGAACTTTGCATCTTGAAACAAAATAAAAAACAGGAGAGTTAAATGTTACTAAAGGCTCGCAGACCAAGGTGATAATATGGATATGTTGTACTTTACACCATTTCAAAGTTATTTTATACAATCTCATTGGTAAAGCAGTAGATGGGGTTCTTCTAAACACTTACTGAATTTGGGATTCCTAATTATTTTTAAAGGCACCGTTATTCCCATACCCCTTGCAATGTAAGGTACAGTACTTTAATACTAGCGTTGCTTAGAACCCCTTATAACATAGACTGCTGTCTAATGGGGGGAATTTAAAATATCATTAAAGGCACGCTAATACCAAAAACTCCCCCCCCCCCCCCCCCACAAAATCCCCAAATCATAAGCACTGGTTTTCATCTGCAGTGTTTTTACTGAGTTCTGACACTTCTAGACATCCTTTTAACAATACCCCATCCTTTCTACTGTGTTCAGTGCAATTTTTACAAATAGATATCTTCATTGTCAGAAAGCCCTACAAACTTAAAGTAATTATCAATTAAATAAATGATGCTCACTAAAAACTATGCAGAAAACAAATGAATAACATATTTAAATGCCCACAGGGCATTTTGCTATTCTGTTTTCTTAATATAATATTAACAATCACATCATCATAATATATTGTATTTGAGCTCCCTTCATTAAAAGGACCCCCTCCAAAGGCTCCTCTGAAACCAAGTGACCAATAGTTGAAGCTCTATGCCCAAGACCTGTACTTAACATCTATGAATCTATAGTATTTCTTAATCTCAGTAGGTGGGGTAGGGGTTTAAGGTCTCGTATAAACATCAGTGGAATCGGAATTGGAGCTAAAGGTGTGGCATATAAGTAACTGCCTTTGCTAGTAGGGAAACTGACAAACTAAGAAAGACAGAAAGAGACTGAGCTGGAGAAAAAAAAACTGTGTCTCAGGAGCCCTGGTATTTGCTTAGCAAATCTGTCATCTCAGAGGCAAAACCTGACATGCAACGCCTCCCATAAAAAGGTGCTGCCACATGGCATTCATGGGAAATTTTTGACATTTTCTTGCTGACATTTATGATAAAGATAAAACAGCAACGATTCTCTTAATGCCAGACACGTGTTCTTTAGGGATATTAAATCTCACTTCATTGCTCGTTCTTCTATCTTGCAAACGGCACTGCTCTATAAAACCACTAACAGCAAAATGTTCTTGCTTTTGGACACTTTAGAGAACCTTATGCTTCGATAGACTTATTGGACTGACAGTGAAAGGTAAACAAATGGTACCTGAATAATTCAGTAAAGTCTTGTTCAACAGAAGGGTTTTTCTTTGGGGTTGAGGCACACTGCCACCTTGAGGCTCTGAGTGGCGCCAAAGGACACATGGTGTAAATCTGAAAGGTGGCATTTAGTAGCCAAAAAGGAAAACGTTTATGCTCCCATTCAAAGTAGTAGGCATCCTGTGTTACCTGCTTGATGTTCTGCAATTAGCCACAGACGTGTGGCTGGCTGGCAGGCAGGATCCTATATGCTGTGTATTTTGGTGTACACCTGTTATTGGCCAGATTAAGACAGGAAAACAAATAAAATTTAATGAAAAAAATAACAAAAAGGTGCAAAACTGTGAACCAAGTCTCAACAGTGACTGCACCTCAGTGATGAAGGCTAAAACAGAAAACGAGAAACTGATTGCATCACAAGCAAAGGTTGATGTCCAAAATGTTTTTAAAGTAAATCAGAAGTAAAAAGACACAACTGGAGAGTGTGGCTCCATTAAAAAAAATAGATATTTGATAACACAAGACTCTGAAAAAGCAAATTTGCTTAAACAGTTATTTTACTATGTATAAGGAGTTACAGCTCCAATTCTGTGAAGATGCTTATAGCTCAGCTTAAAATAGAGAGTAGCTGACACAAGATATTATACTTCAATGTTAAAGGAACAAGGCCCTGATGTAATGCACCCTTGCATATTTAGATAGCTTGGTTTAGCTTTCAACAGGCCACTTTTTTTTTTTTTTTTTTTAAAGGTATGAACCCTGTTACAGCCCCTCACCCATTTTGCCTATAGTTGTACCTCTAATTCTCTCTTACCCCAAGGGATATTGTACATTGTTCCCTACCCACCCATGACATGGTCTTTTCCCCTCACCTCAGGCTCCTTTTTGGCACAGAGTATTACTAAGGGCCCCTCACATTCAACAGTGACATTGTACTTTGGTCCTGGCATCCTCTAGGCATATTACCAAATTGGTCTTGGAAAATAAAATATTGAACCCTATTGTCAATGCCTAATTTCATGTTATATGAAGCTTCGTCTGTAGCCTTACTAAAGATACACACAAATGCCTCTAAATGATGTTAGCTTACTCAGCACTGTGCATCATGATCTGATAATATTTAATTTTTCTATTAGTCCCTTTTGTCATTTGGGTAAACACCTTATTTACAGTCTGTATGTACTATCTCAAAGTTGGGAGGCTCCATTAGAGTAATGTTAACAGAAGATATTACTGCACCTGACTGTATGGCTGTCTAGTTGATATCCAATGATACCTCTTCCCCTTCTCCCTATACTATTGTGTTCTCTATACTTCAATGCCCAGTATTTGTCTGCTAGGCTGCAATCAAGCTCCATGATTTCTTTTCCTATAGAGAAGGAAGCCTGAAGATCTACTTCTGGGTGAGCTTGGAAGTGCCTAATACTGACTTGAAATATGTAACTGAGAGCTCTGTCACTGCAGCACTCAACAGCGTTTTACATAAAAAGACCAACTCTAAAGGCCACTATATATTTGACCAGTACCATGTAGACCCGAACTCACTGGATATTCTGGGTAAGTACAATTCATTTACACAGAGCTGTTTTGTAAACAACTAGGCGCACAAGAAAATACCTGTAATGACACATTAGACTGTATTCCAGTACAGGCATAGGATCCACTACCTGTTATCCAGAAAGCTCCAGTTACAGAAAGGCCATTTCCCATAGACTCCATTTTAATCAAATAATTCACACTTTTTAAAATTATTTTTAAATGATCCTCAGCATTCTGGATTACAGGTCCCATACCTGCACATAGAAGGGTATGTCTCTCTCTCTGTGACCCGATGTAAATATACAAAGGTACGTTGTAACATTAGATACACAGAAACTAAGAAACTGCACCCAGTAGCCTCTGTAAAATACTGTAGTGTAGTAAGTTACAGAAACTCATCTACAGAGTCCAATGTGTCATTTTCTAAGCCCATCTCCCTAAATGTATTGTCTCTCTGTAAGATCACAGCGCACCCTAGTGGTAGCCTAAGAGGTTTAAAATGCTGACTGTACTATTCTTTGTACAACAAAAGAAAATTACATTTTTACTAACTTTTCAATATACACACATTCAAATAGTGTTTGTGTGAGTGAAATCACTATTTGTTTGTACCTTTCTGCTATGTTGGCTGTGATTATTAAAACAATGTAGCAGAAGCCAGCTCTCCTTCAGACAAGACTCCAATTCCTACAGTGCCTTGCATGGTTCTTCAAAAGACTGTTACATTGTTTAAACAGCCACAGTGCAGAGAATAGAAGGGGACATAGCAATTTCATTTAGAATTGACGTAAAAACTAATGAAAATGTGTAATGAATTTGTAATGGTGTGTAAATTGATGTTTCTTTTGGAACACAGAGGAACACAAAACATTTAAAACTAGAGACTTATGTCTAAGAGAAAGAAGTATAGTCATGTTTTCATATATACCGGTGACATGTACACGTATAGGATCCCTTATTCAGAAACCCGTTATCCAGAAAGTTCCCATAGACTCAATTATGAGCAAATAATTCTAATTTTAAAAGTGATTTCCTTTTTCTCTGTAATAATAACACAGTACCTGTACTTGATCCCAACTAAGATATAATTAATCCTTATTGGAGGCAAAACAGTCCTATTGGGTTTATTCAGTATTTAAATGATTTAGCAGGCTTAAGTTATGGATCCAAATTACAGAAAGATCCCCTATCCGGAAAACCCCTGGTCCCAAGCATTCTGGATAACAGGTCCCATACCTGTACATCAGGCTCAGCAATCGGCATTGTCGGAACCTGGAGCTTTCTGAATATCTGGTTTCCAGATAACAGGACACATACCTGCACATATTTTAGAAAACTACTTTCTGGCTACTTTTAAAGGGACAGTTTATTGCTAAAACATTTACACAATAAACTGGGCTTGCATTGGAATTTTATAAAGCACTACTTTGAAATTTGGGATATTTTCATTGACTTTACCCCCTCTTCTTTCTTTATAAACAAGGCAATTTGTTCAGAGCTACATATCTACCTGAACAAACAAACCCCTACATTCTCTAAGTAGCAGTCTTTTAGCAGTTCATTATCGGGGGCTTCTTGGTGAGACTGGTAATTAGTTTTATCAGCCCCTCTGAAGTTCACTGGGACCAGGAAGTGAAAGGAAGTGCTGAAGTGAAACTATAGCTCCATATTCTTGTTTAGACCCAGAAGTAACAGAAACCATAGATATTTCTTAAAAATGAGGGGGGATTCCTCACCAAATAATTATTTTGCATTTTTATGGCCCTGGAAAACTGAAGAATATCACTTTAACTGAGCAATATCACTTTAAGGATACAACCTGTATATTGCTGGACTACAACTCTCTGCATACATTAACCCTTGAAAATACAATACTAGGATTTGTAGTCTAGTAACAATTGAGTAAAATGTGGTTGAGTAACATTGTTTTGATTTAATAACAGCAGGTTTCCTCTCCAGACGGCTTCATTGCACTTGCCGTACTCAATACTCAGTACTCAATTTCCTTGGCATATGAGTTTTGCTTGTATTTATGTCCGGTTATTATTTTCAGAGGCCAGTGTGCATGACATCCAGCTGCTCTCTTCCAGTGCTGGTAGGGAATTTTATTTCTGTTTGTTCACTGGCAATGTGTGTAATTCACAAGACAATAACCAAAAAAATCTGAATTCTCCAAAAATCTAAAAATGAAAGCTTAAAGGGGTTCTGTCATGGAAAAACATGTTTTTTTTTACAAAATGCATTGGTTACTAGGCCACCCCCTTTCAGTGCCCGGCCACCTCCTCTTCCTAGAGAGCGCTGAAATAAATAATGAAAGCGCGGAGGGACTGTGGAGCCAGCTGTGGCCCAGTTCCCTCCGTGCTTGTAAGGGGTTAACTCACCAGCTAGTGCAGTCAGGAAAGGGCAGCCCCCCCTTGCTCGCTCCTCCTCCCTCCTCTTTGCCTGCATTCCTGTGCTGCTGCTGCCACTCTGCTTCCGGATTCCACAGAGCGGCATCCCCCTCCCACCCTCCCTGTTTAAGCACACTCTGTTTATATAAAAAAAAAAAATTGTCATATCAATAAAAATTTGTGGTTTGTCACAGCAAATGGTGGGGGGTAGTCCTTTGCCATTTAAGTTCTGATGTTGTCTTATGGCTTCTACATGCCCACTGCGTTCGCAGTGGCCGGCATTCATTAACAAAATGGTTTAAGAGGTTTGGAAAAGTTCAATATACATGGCAAGGACTAATTTTGGTTTATAATAAAGCTGTGGCTGAATTCCACCCACACAACGGTGTCTTTGCGTCTTTTGTCAGCTAGGTGCAACGGGTAGAGTGATAATGGGGGGGAACAAGTCTCCACAGTCCTCCCCTCCCACGTGTGTGCGCATGGGTGCCAAAACTCACATACAAAGCAGTGGGGGGGGGCGTGTCCGACCCCCATTGCTCCATATTGGAGCAAAATTTCATTGTGGCTGGGCGGCATGCTGCCCCTAAATTTGTGTCGCCTTAGGCCCAGGTCTTTGTGGTCACAAATCCAGGCCTGCTAGACATAGTCTTAGTTTCCCAGGTGCCCTCAGCCATGTTACTTATTCTCTGATAAACTTCAGTCACACTTTATTGCTGCACTGCAAGTTGGAGTGATATCACCCCCCTCCCCGCCCCCTTGCTTCCAATCAACTGAACAATGGAAAGGTAACAAAATAACAACTCCCCAACACCTGCATTGCTAAAAATGCTCCTATTCCCTACCTAGTAGAGATGTAGCGAACTGTTCGCCGGCGAACTAATTCGCGCAAACATCGGGTGTTCGCGAACGTGCAAGTTCGCGAACTTTCCGCGTATGTTCGCAATTTGGGTTCGCCGCGTTTTTTTCGCTGCGTTTTTTCTCTGCGTTTTTTCTCAGCCTAAAAAAACGCAGCACAACCACACATAGCATTTTTCAGCCTAGTACTGGTGTAAGCAAATGCCGTTTCCATGGTGCCAATAGCGCGAAATAGCAAAAAACGCCGCGTATTTCCGCTAGGTCTGCCCGTTTTTACGCAACGCTTTTTCAACAAAGTATTTTTTAGAGAAATTTTTGCCCTTGATCCCCCTCCTGCATGCCACTGTCCAGGTCGTGGCACCCTTTAAACAAATTTAAAATAAGTTTTCTGGCCAGAAATGGCTTTTCTAGGTTTTAAAGTTCGCCTTCCCATTGAGGTCTATGGGATTCGCAAAGTTCGTGAATATTTGCGCTTTTTTTTTAGGTTCGCTACATCCCTACTACCTAGTGATAGATATGAGAAATGCGCTCAATAAGAAAATCCAAAAAAATGTCCAGCTCATGCAGAGCCAAAACTAGGGGTAGGCAGAGGAGGCACCTGCCTAGGGAGCAACAGTGAGAGGGCGCTAGGCAAGTACCTTGGTTGCCAACCCCCCCCACTGATTTCCTGGTCACTCCCCCCGCTACACGCTATATGCGTGCTTTAGAGCTGCACTCCCCCCTCAATGGCGCACATGTGCGCGTTCATGCACGTGTGGGAGGAAACAGCGGTGGGGGCGAGGTGCCCGGCTGGGTCGCCTAAGGTGCCCAGTTGGCTTGGCCCACCTCTCAGCTTATGACTCCTCCATTTACTCTGAGTAGGAGAAGCAATAGCTTATCTGAAAGCAGTTCCATTCTATAGTGCTGGCTCAGCACAGAATCAGGCACAATGCACTGAGATGGGGCTTACACACCAATATTATAACTAAAAAAGATACATTCATTGGTTCAAGAATAAAATTTTAAATGGTAAAGTGAATTATTTGCTATGTAAACAGTGTAATTTAGTAATAAATGTTACACCATAAAAATCATGACAGAATCACTTTAAGTTGGCGCTGGTGTGGAAGAAAAACAAATCTCCCCAGAGAACATTTTCGGCTGCCTATATTTTCTCAGAATACTGTAAATCTACTTACAAAGCAGGTAAATCTACTTACACAGAAGGCATCAGAAAGCCTAATGTAATTATATGCTGATTTATTCAGAATTTGCTTGTCAGAATCATATCCTGCATTTTATTTTCATCTCTCCCTCCCTGGTTCTCTCGATTTGTAGCTTTCTTGTACTTATGGAAGTATTTTCATCAAAATATCCCAGGTTAATTATCAGCGTTGGCAGAAGGGGTTCGGAGAATAGCTGTGTCTGACATGGGGCATTCATGGGACTACAAAATTGTATTGCAGTACATTTATGGTCTTACATCAGTTTTTAAGGCAATTTGTATGCAAAATCGGCTGGAATTTCCCATCATGAAACGAACATGAATCACAAATGTTTAGTAATGTGCAGATATCACTGCTGCAGACTGAGTGCTTTTGCTAAGACACATAATGGCATTTCATGATGGCATTATAAGAAATAAAATGACTTTTTGATTGACGCTTGCAGTGGCATTAGGATTATCCCATTCCCAGAAGCCCCTGGTTAACTCTTAATTTTCCCCGGCCACCGGGGAATGTATAGCAAAATGTGTCAGGAGAATGCCTGGAATATTTAATTCCTACTGACATTTGAAGGGCACTATTATAAAATGATGGAAATACATATGCTTATTAACCTTTAGCAACACAACTAAAGCTTTAGTATAACATATTTCTAAAGCACCAAGCATTGTACATCAGAGGATAACATGCCGTACACAATGATATACAATGAGAGCCTTGCTCACAAAACCCTGACATCTTAACCTTCCTTGGGGGCTGATAATAAATAGACATACCTAGGTTATAGTGTTCTCCGTCCAAGGCTCAGTCGCATCACTATATGTTCAAGTATTTTCAGTGACAGCAGCAGGACTTTTTGGTCACACTCTTGACTGGCCAATATGCCCACAGCTGCATCTGATCTGTCCTAACCCTACCTCTATGGTAGGATGTCCCGCTGCTTAGCAACTGAATTTAAGATTTTACCACTAAATAAAGGACAGTCTGGAGGTATACAAGGAGCATTTGTTGCTGTGTCATGGGCCACAGATTGTTAAATCACTTGTGCCTTGTTTATTGGCTGATGCTGATTCCCACCGTTTATACCAAACACAGGCAGTAACCACCTCCAGCTTATCACATTGCCTTACTCAAAGCTCCGTACTATGTACCATACCATAAATAACTACATAGCACCAGCCACAGGTTTTTAAACTTGTTTCCACTTCAAATCTTGAGATTTAGGTAGGCGTCCCACAGTGGCTATAGCAGCTCAGAAGAGGTGGCATGCTATGCTCCATATTTCCTAAGTCACATCCCCAGTGATTTATGACATAGTGATTCCAGTACTCCATGACATGGTGGTCCAAAATGTTGTAGTGATCTAGCATCGACCCCAGCAATATTCAAAGTGGCCCACCATTTTGTGACACAGTTGCCCCATCAGTTCATACACAGTGACCCCAGTTTTCCATGTCCTAGTGATCCTAGCAATGTATTTCTAGTGGCCCCATAATTTATTGACACATTGATCACAGTATTTCTGTGTGGCCTAGTGGAATTCGTCACAGTGGTCCCACCATTTCATGTAACAATAGTCACAGTATTTATTGACTAGTGGCCTTGGCAATGCAGTGCTAAATAACACTATGAAAACAAAAGCTGCCATGAACTTTACTTTAATGGTCCCTACAAGCAACATTTCCATACACGGTTCACCAACCTTTAACCTTTACTTGTTTGCTATGTTTGTAGCCTAAGTATACAATGATATACAATCAGCATTCAATCAGAAGGCATGTTTTTAAGGGGTCTCTAATTAAAATGAACATTTCTAAAAAAAATATTAACATACATATCCAAAATCTTGAAAACAAAATCTCTTGGAAACTTCTCCTTACTAATTTATTCTATTCTAATTTTACCTACAGATCTCTTTTCTTGTTTTTTGCCCACTTCTATCACCTACCCCTCAGTAACCAATCAGGGTAATCTTTTCCTCTGATTATTCCCTACTCTGACAGGCTGCTACAGGTACAGCTATGTGAGAGCTGGTCAAGAAATTCGTTTAAAGGGACCTGATTATCTGTCTCCCTCCTGTGTGTGGCACCTGCAGGGTCCCCCTGCCTATCTCATTCGTCTGCGACTGAAATGGACTCGCTCTGAATGTAGGGACCGACTGGCAATGTATGATGCAGCAGCCCCTCTTGAGACCCACCTCATCACCTCGTAAGTTAAAGAATAACTGGAAGTCAGCGAGGAAAAGAAAACAACATTGAGTAGAAAACATGCCAAAATTTGTTGCCATGATGAAGAATGAATGAGCCCATTATATTGTTGCAGTATGTGTGGACAAGCTGTACAGTATTTAGAATGTGACAGAGCCAGTAGTGTCTTGTCTTTAGAAGATCTACACTTTGGAGAAGGAAAGGCTACAGAAAATGATGATGGAGTACATTGGGCATACCATTATTGGTTCTACTGGGGGTTACCAAGTTCAGGAGTACTGTACAGTACAGAAATGCATATAGGAGGAAGGAAGCATTTCTATTAAGCCTTCATGAGTATTGTATGTTTTTCTGATAAAATGGTACAGGGGTAGATGATATGTAGGTGAAATAGGGGAGGCTTAGAACTGATGCTATAAAATACTAAAGAAGTTACGTAATAAGAGATGCAACATTTGATACAGTTTTAATTATCTATAGCAGTGTTCTTCAACTTATAACTTGTAGTGGGCTGAATATTTCTCCTATAGCATGTTTGAGGGCTATATTTCAATTAAATTAAAATGGTGATGTCATACAGTGAAATCTATGGAAACTCTGTGCAGATTAGGGGGCCATAAAAAATCCCTTGGATAGCCACATCCTGTTGGACTGCTCTGATCTATAGCAAAAAAAACTAGGTGTCCCATTTATTCTGATCTTCCACCTAGAACTTGTGCAGACCCTGAGCAATCTCTTTTTAGGGCCTCACATTCTGTGAGGAAGATCTATTACCTGCACAATGGCAATCTTGTTGGTTTCTTTCTACTGTGGTTTCCACTCTCAGCAGCTGATCTTCTCTCTTTATTGCTGCAGTTCTGAAATGTGTCTAAATGGCAATGAAATGGTTCTTCTTCTTCCCCAGCAGCCCTGTCATGCTATACTGCTAAGATTTTAGATCTCTGCAAAGTATTCAGACCACAGCAGTCTTAGTTAAAGCTCATTGCTAATATCACTACAGGATTATGAAGCCTTAGCAGAAATAAGATGCTGATGTGATTGATATAAGAAAGCTTAATAATGTCATGGAAACAACGCTAAGGAAGTTTTAAAAAGATATCCTTTTTCAAAAACAGAATATATATATTACAAAGAGTAGACCAGTTTTTTAACTGCGTGCAGCCTTTTAGTAATAGATGTAAACACCTTCCTATAACCATCTAATAGGGGAAATAACCTTGGATCGAAAATATCGATTTTTCTTTTTTGATTTATATTTACTAGACTATAGAACAAGGTACTGTATGAACAAATTGCTGATGTTGTGCATGGAACATACTTTCTTCTGTGATCTTCCCACCCTTCACTAATGCTGAGATTCAAGTAGATCAAAGACAAATTATATAGTGGAGCAAAGACAAATAGATATCTTATAGCAATGAATGATAAAGTCTAATGCTTGTTTCTCCTTGCATGATGCCGTTGCAGGCACTATGGCTGCAGTCGACAAGAACCCATCTCTGAAATACTGTCTTCTGGGAGCACGATGTTGGTTGTCTGGAAGCAAGCGATGTACAGTTACTATGACCCATTCGTCCTCACTGTCCTGCCACTACCAGTTGAAAGTGAGTTGAGCTTGGAAATGAAAATTGGCAAACTCTGAAATTTCAAAGTAAATAAAGTAAGAGAAACCGCTACCAAGAATTAATATAAGGGACAACCATTGATATACAAGACCACCATTAGGAATGTGAAGTTGTAAGGCCTCCTTGGAATTACAGAGTATGATGAAATGGAGCTTAGTTGGAAGTTTCTTTGGGTCATGATCTTGTATATATATAACCATAATTGCTTGGGTGATTAAACAATATTGCTATCAGTATTGACACCAATATTATTATTGGTATTAGGCCAAATCTGAGAATCACCAGTACTTTATGTATGTATATTTAGCTGGGTTATTTAATATTATTAGTATTTATGAGAATTTAACTGGGAGAAAAATGCTGATACACTTGGAACACTTGGAAAAAACACATTAAGCAGAAAATTATGCAATTAATATATCCAAGCATAAGCATTTTAATGCCCACTATAGACAACCTGCCAATAATTATATTCCCCAGAAATAATTATGTATAAAGGCCTAATCTTTATACATAATTACCTAACTTGGGACCTTAGTCAGTCCTCTATTAACTCAGTCCTAGGGACCAGTTGTCCTTGCATTTTTCAATAGTAGTTGGCTAACATAAAGCTATAAATTCACTAAGAAGCTGGTCTCATATCTCACCGTACTCTGGAGCTGCAATAAAAATAGCTCTTTCTTCCAGGGTTGCTCTTTGGATAGTTGTGGATCCATGCATATTCATTAACATGAGCAGTTACTGCATGCTTATGTATATACTGTTAGAGCCTCTACTGAGAAACCACCCAACCTTTGGCTTTTGTGTGACCCTAGTATCCTACACCCTAATCCAGTGCTTGAATATTGCTGACATCCATGTTTCTGTAGGTCTAGTTGGTGCCCTGATTGTTTCTGGTTCATTCCTAACCTTTGGAATGCATTTAAAATGTAATTGTATTGTAGCATACACTTACCCCCATATGTACTAAAAATCACTAATTTTGCCCAGGAGCAGTAACCCATAGCAACCAATAAGAAGTTTGCTTTTCAACAAGTGACCAGTAAAGCCTACCTGCTGAATGGTTGCTATGGGTAACTGCTCATGGGCAAAATTAGTGTATTTTATTACATAACCCCTTTAGTATGATAATTTTAGGTTACTTTAAGGGGAGAATCCCTGAAGGTGACAAAAAACAGACAAAGGTGGGGGGACCCATTCACATATACAGGGTAAATATCATGTAATGTATAATGTAAATTCACCATTCTCCCTATTTCTTCATAGGTTGCCAGCACACCATCGAAATGACTGAAGGGCTAGAAATTCAAGGTCATCTTAGGACACCCTATTATCCAAGATACTACCCTCCTAAACCTCAGTGCACCTGGAACATAACAGTAAGTAATAAGCTTCCCAAAGACACAAGGTGCCTCAGTATAAGGCAGGGGTGTCAAGTTGACCATACTATACATGCCCACATTTTGCCATGCAGTTATAATTAGTCTGTAAAGCTCTAATGACCCAATAGCCCTTCAGGTGTCCAGTACAGCTTCTGCCTATACACAGTCCCAAACTAACTGCAATGCTTTCCCAAGATACAGGAAACTAGCTCCATAGGATAGTTTTTCCATATGTAATGATTTATTAACCTCTTGCCCTCTCCTGGCAGGTCCCATCTCCTGAATATGGTGTTGTCCTGTGGTTTGAAGGCTACATGCTGACAAGAAGATACACGTATGCTCCCTGCATGCAGGGGCAATGGCAAATTCAGAATCGAAGGTACAAAGTGAGCAGGGCAAATAATAATCAATACTCTCTGCTTTCTCTGTAATTGCTATGTTCTGACTGAGATTAATTACAATTACTTATTCAAGCATACATCCCAGATACCCAAACATACTCTGATTGTTACCTAAGCATACATCATCCATTACTCAAGCAAATATTGTTTGTTGCCCAAGTGTGTTCTATTCATTACTGAGACACACATTATTAATTACTAAAGCATATTCTGTTTACTTCCCTAGAACATTAAAGCAAACACTGTGTGCACTTCCTTGGCATATATTATTGATTACCCAATCACATACCATTCATTACCCATAAAGACCCATATTGTTTCAGGCCCCCCTCCTTGAGGTAGAAATATCTCTAATACCTAAATATATGGTTGCTATAATGCCCTGATTTAAGCCATGCAAATATAATTCAGTATATTTATACACCCTCTGGTGCCTATACAGATATACAGCCCTGTGTTATGCCACGTGACTTTAAATGAGCTAAAAAAATGAAAGCCTAAAAAAATTTAGAGGGGGTCATTTAGGACTGCAATTGTGGCAGTGCAGAGTTCCCTGCAGTCGGTTGTGCATAACCCCAATCATTACTTGTATTACCCCATTCATTCAGGTACTTCCATCAAAATGCGCTATTTGCATTTCCTTTTCGTTGCACTCAGTGCCGCTCAGTCCTTCCTGCCTCCCATTCCGAATAGATCACAGTTGTACCTACTGACACAGGGGAACCCTCAGTGACCTATACCAATGGGTACAATGCACTTTCATCTAAAGAACTGGGCTGAAACATCGCTCTCACGCAACACCAGGAATTATGCCAAACAGACTTGAAAAACCTTAAGCACAACTGTGTTCAATTTACGTGGAAGTGCAAGCACAATTGCGTTGATTTTGATTCATCGTTCGCAATTGTGTCAGGTACAATGTTACATTATGGGGAGACAAATAAACATGAAGACTGTGCTCAAAATTGCACTTGTCTCACTGCATTTGAGGTTGTGAATGACCCCTTATGTTTTGAAATGCTGTATTTTATGTACTTGCACTGGCACTGCACATGCTCACTGTATTATAGGCAGCTGTTAAGGAGCTAAGTGTAGGGTTCTTCTATTGCAGGATGCACTGGTTTCTAGGATCCTGTCTAATGTGAACTTGAATGAACAACTAATCAAACTGTGTATTGTCTCTAAGTCTGTCCCTAAGCTCAGGTAACTGACAGCAGCACAAACAGGAGCGACTGGGGGCATCTTCGGCATCTTCAAAAGCACAGATCTTCATTGCTAAAGGGCAGTGGTGGCCTTGGACTACAAAATCCCAAAACATATGATTTCTAGACTAATCCTTAATTGAGCTTTAGTCATCCTTTAAATCACTAGACCGTTTAATGTCATAATCCCACTGCAGTACAAGGACAGTAGCTCCCAAGAAGGTGCTTTACGTAGGCTGCTCACTACAAAATGACTTCCTTTGCTAATTTAATAATTTCCTGATGCAATAAATGAACTTACAAGCAAAAAATACTATCTGCAATGGTCTGTAAGGGCCAGAAATACAAAACAAGATACTGATAATAATAGTTTATTTAACTTGCTCAGTTGATATTCCAGTCATAATGCTTTTTATTACCCAAAGAATGTGTGGGGTTCGTGTGCTTCAATCTTATGCTGAAAGGATCGATCCAGTTTCGGGGAATGTCACTGTGTCCTTTACCTGCCCCGCCTCTTTAACTGGGCCTGGAGTGCAAGCTTCCTACAGCCTCTACAACCAATCAGATCGTAAGTTTTTCAAGGATAAGGAATTGTAATAATATCCCCTGTACATAATGTCAATAAGCTAAGCTAAGTAGTTAATGCCCTACAGCAATCAAACATTAACAGCCACCTTATTGTTAAGTGCTGTCACATTGCTAGTGCTGCCTAGGTCTGTCGTCTATTCCTTTGTGGTTGTCTCTGCAGCATGCCCAGGAGAGTTCTTGTGTGCAGTAAAT
This sequence comes from Xenopus tropicalis, assembly GCF_000004195.4. Classification (NCBI taxonomy): domain Eukaryota; kingdom Metazoa; phylum Chordata; class Amphibia; order Anura; family Pipidae; genus Xenopus; species Xenopus tropicalis. The sequence continues at coordinate 123,214,852 of NC_030680.2, forward strand.
GGTCTGTGTGTTCCTCTCTGTGATGGGGTTAAAGACTGTCCCAATGAGCTGGATGAAAGGAACTGTGGTAAGTTTTTAGGTTCAACCAAGCCAAGTTGCTACTTTTTTCAGATTAAAACTCTTATGCTGACTTTGCTGTAAGTACTGCTGTATCTACAATTACATCTCCCACCTCCTTTTCTATTGATCACATTTGTGAGAAGTCATTTCTTTCTATTGTTTTATATTAGTGTGCCCTGCACAGTACCACTGCCCGGGGGCTGAGAGCTGTATCTCTATCACAAGTGTCTGTGACGGCAAGAAGGACTGCGCCAATGGCACGGATGAGGAGCTTTGTAACCAAGGTGCAAACTTCCCAAGTATTTTCTACTTGTTCATCTTGTAAAATTCAAGATTTATGGAAGGCTGTAGGTCTTAACCAAGATCTTTTTCTTTTATTTACTATAGCTTCGGTTTCATCCTTAGAACTATCCCTCACTTCTCTACTTCATTCTCTATCACTCACACAACTCACACAAGTTAGCCCTTGGTTTGTTTGTGTGCACCATAAATCGTATGATCCCACGGTGCGGCCCTTAGTACTTAAAACAGCAATTTTCTACTTAGGATTACCCAGTGGCACATACTACTAAAAAGTATATTTTTATAATAAATGGTTTATTTAGATGTAGCAGGGTTTTACATATGAGCTAGTTTATTCAAAATATGCTTATAGAGACCTACATATTGTTTGGGGGTATAGTTTTCCTTTAAGCAACATGTTTATTCATTACTATTATTGGAACAGACATTTAGTGACTGCCAGCCAGGAGGCAGCTAGTATTAGATCATATGAATTGGATTAGGCATAGATATACTTCAGCAATATCAATTGTGTAACAATAGAACAACTGCTATGGGATCCAGAACCCAAGAGCCCCAAGGTAGGAAGGTTTTATCTTTCAGAATACGTTGGTGGGGTATACAAACAGTGGGGCAAAATACATGGTGCTGAGCCTTCTTCAAAAGTGCATTAAAACAGGCTTTTTAAAATTTTACCAGGATTGTTCAAATGACAGAATATTCTGCAATGAACAATGCAACTGGAGTTCATACAGATTCCCAAATGTGCCCAGTGTAATGCCTCCACCTCTTGTATCTCTCTTCATCTTTAGAGATATTGCTATAAATGTTTTTTCCTTTCTTTCCCCAGCTGCAGCCTGTGGTGCGTTTAACTACAAATGTGCAGATGGAAGCTGCGTGCAGAAGCCAAACGCTGAGTGTGATTCCATAGCAGATTGTCCTGATGGATCAGATGAAAACAATTGTGGTGAGTCCCTGGAAAAAGCAGAGTGCACTGTTAGTGAATATACCAGGGGTGAATATACCAGGGGAGAAGAAATAGGACACCAGATACAAAAATGATTTAATACTCTTTAAGATGCCACTGTTCTGATAGAAATAATAAAATGACAGACCACTCACTACTTACAGGCTGCGGTATTCAGGCTGTAGGAATTCGCTTGGTTGGTGGCACCCAGGCACAAGAGGGGGAATGGCCATGGCAGGCCAGCCTACAGGTGCGTGGGGAGCACATATGTGGAGGGACCCTAGTGGCTGATCAGTGGATCCTTACTGCTGCACACTGCTTCACCCCAGAGAGGTAAGTCAAAAAGAGGGGTCACAGAAACAATAACATGAAGAACATCAGCTGGAGAAGTAAGTAAATGCAATTAAAGGTATAAGCAGTAACAGGGCTCAAGGCAACGTTTAAGGAACCCCAACCATTTCCCTACACATCAGTCAGGATCGCATTGGGCACTCACACTCCTTCTCTTGCCCCTCTCCCCCAGCAACTGTTGCCATCCCTTTTGTTTCATCCCTGGCTATACAGTATCTGCTCAATCAGAGGTAACAAGAAATATTGCTACTTAGTAGTAGTTTTAGGCTAATGTCCCACTGGGACATTTAGTCACTGCAATTTTTAAAAAGCGAGTTCCAGCAACAGGTCGATCATCTTTTCCTAAGGCGCGATTAATAGGGATTTCAACAAAAGAACGATTCTATTTCCCACAAATCCAGGTGTCATATTCCCCGCCCACAATTAGAAATGACATTCAGTGCAATGGGGAAATCACAGCGACTTGCCACTCAGTGGGTTTCCAATAGTTTTGAATGACAATGCTTTCTTTGTAAAATCGCTCAAAAAAGGGTCTCATAGCGATTCGGAGCGATAATCGATTTGAAGTTGTATCATTCGTTTAGGTACTGGTTATTTATATTGTTCTCTATGTCGCTGGAACTCGCTTTTTAAAAATCACAGCAACTAAATCTCCCCGCGTGACATTAGCCTTAGAACCTTCTCTTTCTTTATTAAGACAAAAGAGAAATATAATGTAAACTGCTCCAAAGCTTTTAAAGGAACAGTTCAGTATAAAATAAAACTGGGTAAATAGGCTGTGTGAAATAAAAATGTTTCTAATATAGTTAGTAAGCCAAAAATGTCATCTATAAAGGCTGGAGTCTAACATAATGACCAAAACACTACTTCTTCCTTTGCAGTTCTCTAAACTCTTAGTCAGTGACTTAAGGGGGCACATGGGACATAAATGGTCAGTTAGTTTGTGAGCACGCAGGCCAGATTCAATAGAGTTATGTCCCTTATGGGCCCCCCTCAAGTCACTGATTGGTTACTGACTTACTAAGAAATTAGAGAGCTGAAAGAAGGAAGTAGTGTTCTGGCTATGATGTTAGATATTTGCCCACTCCAGACTTTATAGATTACATTTTTGTAACAACTATATTGAAAACATTTTTTTATTTTGCACAGTCTATCTATGTACCCAGTTTAATGTTTACACTGAACTGTTCCTTTAAGGGGCAATGTAATAAAATTCATAAATGGAAAAAATTGTGCACAAATAAGAATACAATTTGTATTATACAATATAATATTTTTCTGTTATTGCATTGCAAATTTGTTGTTGCATTGTGAATGTTCAAGATGTGCTTGAAGATGGCGTATTTGTTAGCACAAAAGACAACCTTACCTTATACTGCGCACTGGTGCAAGCTAAAAACTTTGCAATCGCTTCCTACTGTCACATGAAAGGCAAAGGGTTTACAAAAGGTATTTGACATTCACGCAAAGGCAAAATTGTTTGCAATGCATTTTTTCTCCATTGCTAGCAACCTATATTACATTAGCAACCTATTTTACATTGCCCCATTAATGTTTATTGCATGCATTAATAAACATAGTAACTGTAATGCACCAATGTAGCAACCCATAACAACCAATCAAATAGTCATTATTCTAACCTCAACCAATCAAAGCTAACTCATGATTGGTAACTAATGGTTACCACACTGTTGCAAATCAGCACCTATAATAATTACATGAGGGGCATTAGCATCCTGATAGATGTTTCTTCTTCTGGAAAGAAATTGTAGATTATTTTGGAATCCAAACTTAGGCTCTTCCCTTTATACAATTCATGGAAATTCCAACCTATGGCCTCTCAGCTTCCATTTAACTACAAAATACAGCATTGTTGCTACAAGCGTAAACTACTGGGGTTTTTAGTAACAGGTCAAAGGGATCAAAGTTGTGGCTCTTTGGGCAAATAGGTAAGAGAATCAGTACTGAGATAATATTGTAGGATAATAATCATTTTACAAATAAGACTAAGCTAATAATACAGAATAAAAATAGGAAGGACTGCCTCATTATCTCCGTTATTGGCCTTGAGTCAAGAGAAAAATCTTTCAGAAACTGCAATATTTAAAGGACAAGTAAAAGGCCAAGCCAGTACCAGGCAAATAGGAGTTGAATGCTGTCTGCGAGCTATGAATTATATACCCATAGTGACAGGTGCCTCCACCCATTCAACTGATCAGTAGAAGGAAGAAGATAAAGGCATGCAGGTTACCATAGAGAAAGAACTGCTATTTTAATTTCAGATGGATGCCTTCAAGTTTTATTTTCATTAGCTTCTTTATTTCCAAGCTTTTAGCTGGTAAAGGGGCTTGCTACCTTTTTTTCTAAAATTGAGTTTTTTAAACTATACGTTCCTCGCATTTGCACATATTCAGTGCTGAGGAGAAACCTTTATGAGCAAAACCCAGCCCAGCTGGTGCTGACCCCATGCCTTTATAGTGAATTCATTGGTAGTCTCCTATAACAAAAAAAAGCACTTCAGTCCATCAGAAACACTCACCATTGTAATTATCTATGACATTACCCCCCTGCCCAAAGCAGACCCCGCCATTTGGACACAGGCTTACTTTTAACACTGACTTATTTATCCCTAATAAAATGAACAGTTCTTGGGAAATTATTAATTGTGCACTCTAGGGGCATATTTTAAAGGTGTATAAAATCTGTATAATAATGATGTAACACTGTTTACATCATTATTATACAGCATCATAGGCATGGCATAACCCACTGAAGCCAATGGAACCAATTTTAGACAGCAAGGATGTTCAGGCATGAAATAGAATTGGGTTAAAATTCTGTTGAAAAAGTGAATATTACATTCAGATACACTTGTGCATAATATCATTCTACTCATTCAGCTATAGTCCCCAAGCCCCTATGATCCACCATCTTGGATTTATTGTCTCAACCAGTTTATGCCGGTGTGATAAAGTGTGCATACTCTGACACTTCTACCACCCACTGAACCCTTACACCAGTCTGACATGTGGGTTTTGTAAATTAACTTTTTAAAGTGCTCAAAACATGAGAAAGTCCAGTGTTTCAGTCTTTGTACTCAGTTATAAGGGAATTCAATTGATCCCTCTAATTAAAACAAGAATAAAATAGGCAAAACTTCTGGGTTATATCTGCATATATTTGTTACTCTGTTACTAGTTGTTACAATATACCAGGGAAGAAAATGGATGACCTTGTCCAAAATTTCAAATGGGCATAGTGGAGCTGATTTAGTAACAAAGGTGTTACATTGCACCCATGCAGTTACCCATAGCAACATTATTATGTTCATTTTGCACCTTGAAGTAGTAGCCTGATCAAAACCACTGATTAGTTACCAGCAATTCATTGGTGCAATGTAGAACTTATGTTGGTGTTCGGCTCTAATGCATTCAACTCAGCTGCTGTGAGTGTTCCCCAACACTGCTGTGCATACTCCCCTCACAAAGCCACAGAAGGTTCACAGAAAGATTGTGATGAAAGAGAATAAATATATTTTACTTATGGGATTATTTCCACAAGCCAAAGTTTCTATTTTTCTCCATTTCACCTTGTTTTTGTGAAACATTTCTAGGGCCTTCTCTGTATATGTTCCTGCTTTATACATTTCTGTCACTACATTCTTCTCCATCCTCTCCCACAGTCTTCCCTATATTGTCTTCCTTTCTGTACTTCATTTTTTCATGTTCAATGTCGTAGCTATGCTTCACCTGAGGTCTGGACTGTGTACCTGGGTAAAGTGCGCCTGAGCCGGAGCACCCAGAAAGAATTAGCCTTCAAAGTTATTCGACTAGTGATCCATCCTTTCTATGATGAGGATTCACATGATTATGATGTGGCCCTTGTTCTACTGGATCACCTTGTGCCTCTCACATCTCCACATGTCCAGCCCATCTGCCTCCCTTCCAGTACCCATCACTTCCCTACTGGCTCCTCATGCTGGGTTACAGGCTGGGGTTCAGTCAAGGAAAATGGTAGGTATCATATGAAGAAGTTTCTACTTTCTTCTAATTCCTCAATATCTGATCATTAAACTTGTACATAGCAAAACAAAAAATACATGAATAAATATTCAGTTTAAATTGGTTGATAGAGGTGACTGATAAGGAATCACCATGATATAAATATGGCTGCACTAACCCTCATTCTTTCTGTGTTTCTATACAACAGTACTTGTAGGCTGTGCCACATACTTTTTATGTGATAACAAAATATCCACAGAGAACATACCTTCCTTGGCTAGTAACCAAACCTACCAACAGGAACAGAAAACTGTATCATATCATAGTTTGGAGATGCTCCCTCAAAGAGGTCTAACAAGGGCTGTGTAGCAGTCAGGGACTATTTGGAAGTGGATATTAGTTTTTTTGGGGGAAACCAATTGAAACTCCTGTTGCACACTGTTAGAGCTGCGCACATCCCTTTACATATCTAACAGGTCAGTAGTAATCTGGGCACTTTGTAACAAAAAAGAGCAGACACAGCTCTGAAGGGAAACTTACTATTTCCTTATTATCTTTGTACTGGGTACTTACTTTGTAACAAAATCATTATAAATTATGAATAGTAAGCTCCTATCATTAAAAGCTTACTATGAATAATTTCTAATGATTTTGTTACAAAGTACCCAGTACAACGATAATGAAATACGTTTTCCTTCAGAGCTGTGTCTGCTCTTGCACTGTTTGAAACAAAAGCAGGAGGACACCCTAAACTGTGTTAGGCTATTTTGTTCCATGTACTTTCATTTGGGTTAAATGGTTCCAATGTGCAACTATGCCAAGCTATACTCAGTGGTGGGACAGTTGCTAATCAAGAATTACAGGAGATTCACTTTTCTGAAGGTGGAGCAGTAAGTTACAAATCTCCATATAGACTGTCTACCACAGTTCCTTGCAGGGGTCAACCCTGAAAATAAGTGACTTTTGGATGTTGTGATATTTGCTGTATATGGCATAACTAGCCAGCCGGGCACATGGATACAATGGTTAAGAAGAGAAGGTATTTCTAGTGACAAATACAAAGAAAATGGCTTCATGTAACTGCATACAATAATTTGTGGCCTAAAGAATCAATATCCAACACTAGTATAAGCCATAGAGTGTTAAAGTTGTTTATCTGTCCTTACAGCCCTGATAACTTAGTTTCAAGATAATATTTCATGGTTCTGACTTTCTTGTCCTTGAAATCTGTAATAAAATTATTAGAGACAACTGCACCCCTCTAAGCAGGAGCACTAATGTGCCAGGTCTAATGTTATATTGCAATTCTAAGTACATTGTGAGCATATGCATTATCCACGCTGTTGTCCTTAGGTCCCACCAGTGATGTGCTCCAGAAGGTAGATATTCAGCTTGTCGCCCAGGATATCTGTACCGAACTTTACCGCTACCAGATCTCACCAAGAATGCTTTGTGCTGGTTATCGTGATGGCAGTAAAGATGCATGCCAGGTATCTACACTAAAAGTATTTATTCTTTTACTTTCAGCACTGCCACAAGCCCACAGTATATTCTACTTCAAACACAGACAGATATTACAAATACATACTTTATTTACTTAAAAATAAATATTATAAACAATAATATCCTCATGATTAACTCTTAGATCCAGCCTATATATAGTTCATCCTGAAATGCAGCTTAATAAGTGCTCTTTTTGGCAAATGGGTTTATACCAGCGGCCAATCACTGACTTTGTACCTGTGACGGGCAAGTTCAACCCTTGTTATATTTTCCTTCACTCACCAGATATCATTCTATGCAAGACCTTTCTGCTTCAGTAATGATATTTGGCTTACCCTTTACATTCAAAGACGCCTTATGTGTAAGGGTGTTACCACTGGTGCCTATGACTAAGGGTGGTAACACACGAAACACATAAGGCTCTGGTCTTGTTGATTCCTCAAATAAAGCAGAATAAAGATGATTGATTTTAATAGAACATGTTACTGCTGACCCTCATTCCATAAATTGCTGTATGAGAGTTTGGGAACACTGAAGGATTGTGTAGCCCCTGCTCAGGAAGATATTGTGGAAAACTATGAGCACTATGAGAACTATGAGTTTTCTCCTCTCCACTTTAATAAGCCTCAGTTTGGCTGGTAGGATTCAGAATAATCAGTTATCTAATATTATCTAATAGTGAGCGTATAAAGAATTTTACATTGATTGTTTTTGTGTATTTCCTAGGGTGACTCCGGGAGCCCTTTGGTTTGTAAAACTGCCAGTGGGCGTTGGTTCCAAGCAGGTTTGGTGAGCTGGGGGGCTGGCTGTGGCATACCCAGATACTTTGGGGTGTATAGCCGCATAACAAGACTTGTACAATGGATCGAATCTATCACATTGTAAAATGAGTCATTTCTACATAATGAAATTAGAAAACAGTCAACAAAGTAGTGGAACTTCTAAGGATTAAAGAAAAAACAGAAGAATGTTTCAAAGCACCATTTGTGGAATCACATACAAGTTCATCAGTTAAATGTATTTGTTTTGTGAAGACTGACCACATGCCCACATTTGAATTAGAAGCTACTTTTTAATTTGTTTATTTTCAAGCTTCCTAGATAAACACGTTCTACATTTGTAACCTTCACTTCTAAGGAAACTAAATATAACATATAAGGCTTCATTGAGAAACTGAATATAATATATATTCATCTTCATCTGGCCATACACTGGCAGATCTCATGTTTGTTGAGGTCTCCAAATCAATGGATTTTTGTTTGCTTTGGCCAACCAAGAGGTGAGCCAAATAAGCCTTATCTAATCATTTGGCTCAGAGGTAACAATAGCATATGGTGGGTTCGTACAGACCTATCAAGGTATCATGGATCTTTGTCTGCTTGGCCAACCAAGGGGTGAGCCAAATAACCTTCATCTAATCATTTATCATAGAGTTAACAAAGATATCATATGGGGAGTTCGTAGAGAACTATCAGGAGATGACTGCATCCATGGCTTGGTGTAGTCATCCTCTAAAGAGATCTTTTAGTCTTTTCAATCTAAATAAGCTCTACACAGAGGACATCACAGAAAACATAATCATAGCCAATATCAGTCTTTGAATGGCAGCTACATGTCACCTATATTTAGTAGATACTACATGTAGCTGGCTAGAAACAGCTTTTATTGTTTCCTATCATGGTACCTGCTTGTACATTTAGCTACAAGGAGCAAATACTAATCTTCCTGTGTAATAGAGGCCTAGAAGCCAAAAAAATATCTAAAGCAAAAAAAAGAGCTTTGTTATTATTATTAATACTTCACATAAAGAATACAATAATGTATGGAGCTGTGCAGATCATAGATTTGGAGACATTGCAAATATCTCAGTCATATTAGTGCCCTGTTTGCAGGACTTGAACAGCCATCCGCCACAGGAACCACATGGCCATCTAAAACAGAATTATTCCCACCAATCAGCCATTTGGTCTGCTGAACCAAATCAAATATAAAGCCACCTACCGTAATAGACTTTATGTATATTAGACTGTAGACATATTGGTATCATTAGATACTAAAGAACTATCATTTCTTTAAGGGAGGTGATGTCATATGAAAAATTCAGTTGCTTGCACAGCAGGGTTTCCACTTTAAGGCATACTGTCCAATAATGGGTAGAAATAAATATTAAGACAAAAGTGTGTTTTCATGTTTTTTATTCGCAACATTGGTTCCCGAGAGATCCTATTCCATGAGTAAAACACAAGCTGATGGAAATGAAATGGCAGAGAGGGAGAGTAAAAGACTGAGAGTGAATGGCAGAAAGGGAAGAGCTGGAGGACTGTACAGGTGAAATACTAGGAAAGGAAAGATAATAAATACTAACAGTAAGTATGTTGGTAAATTACCAATAAACATATGAGGTATATACAGGTAGGAGCATGGTGATGTGTATTGAACAGAAAGTGGTGGATCAGTCTTGGACTGGCACTCACAGAAGTTATTCTCTACTGTTCCCCTCTCTTTCATCCTCCTGGAAGAGAACAGATTCTGGGCGCAGCACTGGCTCAGCCTCTTCTTCTGTATCACAGCTCGGCTAGGCAAGGGAAACAGCATAATGTGTAATATATGGATACATCTTGGTGAATATATGAGCAGGGGTAATGTGCACTGTCTATAGGGGTGTATATGTAGATAGGGTAAAGAATGTGCATGGAAGAAACTGACTAGATAGCATCGAAAAACGTATAGTTTTTAACCTTCTGAGCACATTTTTTTAATAAATAGGGCTATAACCACAATGTCAGTCTTTTTAAAGTCCATTGTGATTACTATTAAATGGGTTGTGTGCTCAGCTTGGTTTAATTCATTGTATAAATCATTAATTTTTAGTACTGTTTTAGTTTGCAGAAGAATAAACAGGGATTAATGTCTGATAATTAAAGAGAATTATGACAGTAGGGTTTGGGTGCCACGTGGGTAAGTACTGAAAAGTAATTGCATAGTAGCATCAGCAGTCAGCCATGCAACGTACTGTTTGAAGGGGGGGGAAAGCCTCTTACTAAGGATGCAATGAATCCAGGATTCGGTTCGGTATTCAGCCAAGATTTGGCCTCTTTCGCAGGATATGCTAATCTATGGTCCTGACCAAACCGAATCCGAAAAATCATGTGACTTTTTGTCACATTAAGACTGAAGTGGAACATTTAACCCTTCGGATTTGGTTCGGTATTCTGCCTGACGGTGGATTCGGGGGTTCGGCCAAACCAAAAAAACTGGGTTCGGTGCATCCCTAGTTCTTACTATTAGCAAATAATACTTGTTGGGGAAGGGCTAGTGTTATAATAAGTATTTGCCCATTGACTAACAAAAGAGCTATATACCTTGCCCTTTAATACTCACTACATGTTCATTGCACATTGTTCTTCCATCACAGGATTTGGGCTGAGTTTGGAGCTCTCTAGACACCACACACAGGAACTCAGCTTGTCCCTCTGTACTGTAACAGTAAGGAGACCCCACATTCACCAGCTGCAGAGATAAAGAACCCCAACATTCTTTTAGACAGCCACCAACATGTACAATTCTCTGTGCTGTGCTCAGGATAAGCAAAACTCTGGGCTTTACTTTTCTCCTCCCTTCCTAATGATAGCTATCGAGCAGTGCATTCTATATGACCACTAGAAGCCTTGTATGCACATCAGCAACTTAAACTTTAAAGTTTTCAACTCCCAAAACAATTTGGCCACATAAAACATGTGAGGGTTTATGCGTTGTTAAAGAAATATTAAGGACTTAAGGAATTTCCTTTATTTTCAGTATGGTGGGAAGTAGCCTTGTCTCCTCATAAAATAACATTTGCCACACTTACTGTATTTATCTCACTGGTTGTGTTGTTTTACCTGCTCGAACTTCCAGCTGTCAGACATAGAGGAGACCATCTGTGCCAGCTCTGCCTCCTGGCACTGCAGGACCCGGTACACATGCTTCTGCTGCAGCTGAGAGGAAAGCGGGCATGGAAAGGAAATTGGGTACAGTAGATGGGTTCCACAACAATATATTTGCCAGACAAAATATGACTGCAATTAAATAGATTAGGGATAAACAGAAGATAGAAGCTCCACACAGCACATGCTGCTGTCAGTTACCTGAACTTAGGGACAGACAAACAATATAATATAAATGTCATAATATAAGGTTAATTAGTAAATAATACAGATTATAAGCACCAGAATTTAATAATAAGCCCTGTAGTATCAACTTATATGACAGGCAAACCTCATGTTTTGCTTGATGGTTTGCAAGGCCCCTAAGATTAGCTTCTCAACTGTTGCCCAGAGCACACTGAGCATGTGTAGTGTCACTGACACTACTGTCACTCCAAGGTGGTGACTCCCTGTGTGCAGCTGTGAAGGCCTGGATTATTGCTGCTATAGAGATTCTGAACCTTTAGGGTGATGCAATAAGTCCAGTATAAAAATGTGGCATTTCTAGCCATATTTATTTTTAGGGTTTAAATGATGTGATCCAAATTACTGAAAGAACCCTTATCCTGAAAACCCCCAGATCCTGAACATTCTGGGTAATAGCTCTCACACCGATACTGTATATCAGCAATTAGTTGCAGTGCTATTTCTAGAATATAAATCTACAAAACACTGTTTCAGGGGCCTCACATGCACACTTACAAACTTATGGCCAGAAAAATCCATTGGAAAAGCCAGATTGTATGAATTATTGGTGCATTAATTGATTGTTATCGCTTACCTTTTACCTAAGGCTGGTGCCCCTGTTAGGACAAAACCCACAGCAGCCCAGGGTAGCTGCGATCCTCTTCCTTCTTCTCTCTTAGCACCACTTGTGAGTGTATAGTAGAGTGAAAAGCTGAACTTTGACAAAACAGCTGGCTCTTTCACTCTACTGCGCATGCGCGGGCCCCAGGATCCTGGAGAGAAGAAGGAGGATCACTGTCTTTCAGCTACCCTGGGCTGGTGTGGTTTTCTCCTAACATTTGGCACCCTCCCTTCCACCCCCCCCCCCATTATTTTTACCATTCCTTCTCCTTTAATGTGTACAATAGGGGCCTATAGATGTATTTATACCTGGGCAGAGAAACTAACTGAAGGGCATAGTGGACAGAGCTGTATATTGAGGAACTATTGTGGAATAATCTAGGCCAGTGCTGTCCAACTGGCGGCCCGCGACCCCCCTCTGTGTGGCCCCCCACCTGTCTGGCTGCTTTGATGGCTTACTCTTTTGTAAACTTTAAATGGTATCAGTACTGTGATTAACTGGCCCCTGCATGGTTCTCACCTCAGATTCAGGCTGTAATCCCTCTGTATTGTTTAAATATGTAATCCCCTGGGTTGTTCACACCTTTTAATCTCTGTATTGTTCATCCCCTGCAGTGTTCACACCTCAGGCTCAGGCTGTAATCACCCCCATTGTTCCCCTGTTCACACCTCAGGAGCAGTAGAAACCCACAAATAATCCCTGCACACTACAAAAAGAACATATACTGAGGTGGTACTGCAATTAAAAAGTTTTTTAATATATAGTTATTGTGCAGACTGTAGGAGCAGTGCCAGCATTGTGTCACTGTAGGCTGCCTGTGTGTGCCATAGGCAGCATAGGGCAAGCAGAGTATGGCACACACAGGCAGGGTAGGGCAGGCAGAGTATGGCACACACAGGCAGGGTAGGGAAGGCAGAGTATGGCACACACAGGCAGAGTAGGGCAGGCAGAGTATGGCACACACAGGCCAAGTTTGGCACAAACCAGCCAAGAATGGCACACACAGTGAAAGTATGGCACACGCAGGCAGGGTAGGGAAGGCAGAGTATGGCACACACAGGCAGGGTAGGGAAGGCAGAGTATGGCACACACAAAGGCAGGGTAGGGCAGGCAGAGTATGGCAGGTTTTTGCTGTACTACAACCATTAATATGGGTATGGTCATGTGATAACATGGGTGTGGTTTCAAATGGGTGCAGTTTCAAAAAGGGGAGTGGTCAAAACTGGCTTCCATTATCGGCCCTCCACCACGTAAGTCGGAAAAATTCCGGCCCTCGGTACAACAGAAGTTGGACAGCACTGATCTAGGCAACAGCAGTAAAATGTATTTGTACTGGCATTATTTATCTTTATGTCTATACCATATAACCATTGCATTGAGCTGCTATTCTTATCCTCTCTCCCTAAAGTTACCAGATCATTTGAAAATGTAAGGATAGTACTAATTAATGCATGTTGCAGGGCTGCACTGACTGCATTAAAATTCAGTTGCAATCAGTGCCACTTCCTATCTGAATTCTAGCTGAATTATTGATCCTTTCCTTATACATCAGTTCTATGCAAAGTATTCACCCAAGGTTCTGCTTATAGGCCCCTTGTACATAGCATGCAGTGTAACCCTACCCTAGCATGTAGCTCTGTTACCCTGGATCTGTGCATTGTGGCACTATGCCATAAAGGTGCCCAGGGCACAATAAACAAACATCACTATCCTGCATCTACAAGGAAAATCATGTCAGCATCAGAAACCCGCAAGCCGCTGAGTACTACTTCAGAGGAGCAGTATATATCTTGCATACATACTGACTGGTACTTCATCTATGGGGTTTTACCTGGCTTACTTTTGCTGCCTCCATTTTCTCACGGATAATTTGAATCAATGATGCAATATTATAAAACTCAGCCTCTTCCAGCACTCCTGCCAGGGGAGAAAGATTAAGTGGAAAGGTCACAGAGGGATATTATAGAATGAAATGCACAATGGAAATAACACAATAAGGATGGGCATATAGGGTATTAAAAGAGAATAGGAAAGCAATAATAGTGGATAACAAGTTCTTACTTCCAAATATACCTTAAAAAGCATAGTTTACAACACATACCGAAACAGGTAAAAATACCAACATAAAAATGGTAACAAGGCAATTGCTGCCCTATCCCAGTAACAATGCAGCATAAGATGGTGTTAACCCATTTAATAATCTATAATCGACAAATGTCTGCTTGCTATGAGATACTGACGAACGCCAGAGGGGCTGCTGTAAGATGCCACAGAAAGCCACTATTTAATGGGCTGGTGGGGCTGTTTGGGCCTCTGTGTACTTGGAATGCCAGGGCCTATTTTGAATCCCAGTCCAGACATGGACAAACTTGCTCCCACCTCAAGCAGAAGGGTTTCACTTTAAAGTAAAACTGCCATCCTGAAACGAACAGCAAGAAAATGTACCGACTCCCTGGGGAACAGAAAAATGACTACCTGCAGACATTGGGTATTAGACCTTAGTAACAAGGAAAACTAAAATTGTTAAGGTTTTTTTCTTTGTTTTGCAATTGCACCCCTGATGTTGAGTAGTGTCTCCCGAAGCTATGGGCCTGCACGCTGCTTCTAGAAAATGGAAAATTTCAATTTAAGAAAACTGCCAGACATTAGTATGACCTCCTTGCCTTTATACGGCTTTTGTCACCTCCTTTATATTCAGATGCAGATCAGTGCCCTGGGCATGCACAGATTAACTGCGTGCCCCAATTTGACCAGTGTGCCTGATGGATAAGAGGAATGTGCTAATTTGTGCTCGCCAACTGATTTGCATGTAAGGGAAATAAAGAGAGCTGTGGGGGTTCTGAGTTCACACAGGGTGAAACTATGGTTAGTCAGCGTTCGGAAAAGGTCAAATATCATTCCCTCGCCCAGCACCTGATCTGGGAACTGGCACTTATATTGTAGTGTCACCCACTGTGACCTACAGCACTTATATTTGCCTATTTGTGTCTGTTAGTTACCCTCCCATAAAGATTGTAAGCTCTACGGGGCAGGGACCTCCTTCCTCTTGTGTCCTCGACTCTTAACTTTTTGCTGCTGTATTTATCTTGTATTTATTGTTATACTTTGTATTTATCTATTATCTTAACACCCTGTTTGTATTAACGTATTCTACTGTACAGCGCTGCGTACATAAGTAGCGCATTATAAATAAAGATATACATACATACATACATTCCCTAGTACTGGGGAAGGAATGTAAATCTTACAATTGATTATGGGTATACAAAGCAAAATGATTAAGTACACAGAAAATAAACAGGGATGAATAGCAAAAGGCTTGAATGAATAGGGTTAATTACCTTCTATTGAAACATTTTTGTCTATGATGAGTTTCCCATGGCGCAAGTAGCGTAGGATAGCACCAAAGTAAGAGGGGTCTCGGTCAATGAGGAACGCTCCTGACTCATCCTGAAGAAAGAAAAGGGGAATGAGGGAGTATACAAGAAGATATGTAGGACATAACCAAGGATAGCAATTGTGGAGATCAATATATGAAGCAAATGGCTTAGTGAAACAACATAGAGCATACATAAAGCAGTACTGCAGCCCTCCTGCTGTTTGTTGTGCCACAACCCTTTCTATCCTCACTGGGATTTGCAGTTAATCAACAGGGGGTAGGCAGTGCTGTAATAAAAGGATATGGAAAAGGGGGAGCCATACCTTCTCGGACAGTAGCTGAGATTCCTGGCAGAGTCGGCAAAGGAATGAGTTGGGTTCCCGGCAGAGAGTCTGTTTTGTAGTGAGGAACACTTTGCCACCAACATTCAGACGCACCCACTGTCCCTCTTTAACAACACACCAGTTAGAATAGGCTGCCCCATATTCTCCGTCTCGGGGGTCCTGCATCCTATATTAGTGCGTCTTATGGATAATTTGGCACTTGTAGTCTGTGTCCCCTCTATTGCTGACTCAGTTGTAGTTAAGCTTTCCCTTACAGCAATTCAGCCCTTACTTTTAGGGCCTGTAATATTGGTAAACTGGTGACAGCAGCGTGGGTCCGTTTTCTTGTCCCCTTAATTTTTGCAGATAATTTGCTATCCTCTATGTCTCTTCCCATATCCTTGTGCCTTGTCTCAGGTTCTCTCCAATGCTAGCCTCCCCACACCCTCTCTCCTGGGATAGGTTGCCAGCACAGGTGCATTGTGTTTAGATGCTGTCTGCCCTACCAGGCTCCCCGTGCATCATCTGTCATTAGATCTCCTTCCTCTCTTCCATAACAATCCCCCAGCCATCTCCATGCTGCCCGGATAATTAACTCCCACAGTGCCAAATGAACTTTAATCCAGAAGGTACTTGAAAAGCATTTCTTTATAAAGAATTATTTACAAAAGTGAATAAGTTTGTGTGACTATGTAGATTTGGAGATACAAATTCACAATGGGCATGTCATGCCATGCTTTTGTGTTGTCTATACCCAGTGTAACCCACACAGTTTATTAACAACTCCCCCCCCCCCCCCCCAATTCATTTAGTAGTCTTTGTAACCCCTCTGCATCCAGATCATCCTAATATTCACTGTAAGCACCAATAGAGATCAAATACAACTTTTATTAGAAGAAATAAAGTTATTATTTGGTCATTTCACTTCAACCATGATTTGATTCATGGAACCTGCTCTGTACAGGCCCAATTCCAAAACAAATATGGGACACTGTAAAAAATATAAATAAAAAGAGAATGGGAAGATTTGCAAATAATTTAAACTCTATATTTAATTGCAAAGAGTACAACAACATATCAGATGTTGAAACTTTGAAATTATGATTTTCTGAAAATATTTGCTTGTTTTGAATTTGATGCCAGCAACATGTTTCAAAAACGTTTGGACAGGGGCACCAAAGGACTACAAAAGCTGTGTAATGCTAAAAGTATCATAGCATAATATCACCAAAAGAATCAGAGACTCCCTGAATGGGCTGAGGAATATTTCCCAAACCCATTGCCTGGTCAGAAGCAGTTAGAAGAGTTAGAAGCGGTGATACATCACAATGGGAAACCCCTATGGCCCTTGTAAAACTTTTTTGAAACATGTTGGCATCAATTTAAAATAAACACATATTTTTCATAAAACAATAACATTCCACATTTGATATGTTTCCTTTATTCTATAAGCAATTAAATACTTTGCATATCCCATTTTCTCTTTATATATTTTACAGTGTCCCAAACTTTTTGGAAATGGGCTTGTAATACGTGTCCCAGTGTGTAAGGTGGCTCAGGGCACTACCTGAATAGCGTTTGCCAATAAACAAAAAAAAACTTGGAGACAGAAGACATTTTTTCATTGAGAACAGAAAACATGTTCATTTCGACCATTGATATACTGCCCCGCTGTTTGTAGAATGCTGGTATCAGCAGTTCGCTTACACCTATTACAAAATAGGTTTGTGGGCCTATTTCTTTAGTTATATGTGTTGCTCTTCAATCTGCAAATTTCCAGCTACTGCAGCTCTACACCCAGCATCTCCAGCAGATTCCAATCACATTTAGACAGTGTGGCTTACCAGTGCTATGGAGGTGAATTGGACTCAACTGTAGAATAGCAAGCAGAAAGGCATGGGGGGAGAGAGAGGCACAAAGCAGATTTTATGAATGTTATACATCATTACAAGTCATTCAAATGCTAATATTCTGCCGTCTGCTCCATTGCTAGCCCTTGAGGCAAGGGACAAGTTCAACTGCTTTTTATCAGAAGTATAATTATAAGAGAAAAAACACAAAAAGGCACATTACAGCTAGTAGGCAATCTTTCTTTTTAATGTGTTCATTAAAAAAAACAGTATTTGCTTACAGAGAATATTGACAAAGATGATTGCAATGTCTGTTAAAAAGTTCCTGCCTTCCCACAACTTCATACAAAATGAATCAACTTACTGTGTTTTGTGCAGCAGAACCTGTGCAGAATTCATCTTTAGCAGACCCCCCTCCATTCACTTAAAGTGCTAAATACAGTGTCTCCCCTGTAAATAATGTAATTTGAATACAATACAGTCGGTTTGGGCTGTTTCAATAATTCAACAGCCTTTTACTAACCGTTAAAGGGTCTTTATGCAGTACCTGAAAACCATTCTGAAAATAAAATTACAGCTATTTATCTCAAATATCCTTCCAAAAATTAGAGTTCATTAGACCCTGCACAAAGATAAAACTGAGAATCCACAGAGAATCCATTTGTACAAATTATGAATGACATCTCTCCACAAGGCCCATTCAGAAAAGAGAAATAAGGCACTGTTTTATAAGGATGGACATGGCATGGCCAGTAAACTTTTTGATTGTGATAACAGTTAGCCAAACACAGAAGTTGGACTAACAGTGAGCATGAACTTTCAAAAGGTATCTTTGCTTTACAGGTGACCCAGTACAGCCATAGGGTTAATATCATGGTTGGGAATGAAATGCCTATTCTGAATTCCCCTGACCTCACAAGGTCTTCCCTCTACCCTCTGAGATGACATCCTCTGGCTTAGCACGCATGTACCACTCAACCCATGAGCCATCATAGATAGAAACGTCTTCTTTGCCACAGAGGAAGGATGCCAGGGCCACATGGCAAGCTGTGACACCTGATCCACAAGTAGCCACCGTTGGCTTGGAGAGATCAACACCCTTGTCATGGAACAAGCGTCGGATCTCATCGGGAGACTTTTCATACCCTTCTGCTGTCAAAAAGCTAGGAAAAGGAACATTCACTGCGCCAGAAATATGCCCAGGTTCAATACCTTAAAAAAAAAAAAAAAAAAGTGATTAAGGACAGGATAGAGCTGAGCAAAAGATAGGCCAAAAAACAGTATGTAGCTCAAATGTTATACCTGTTTGGATTACCAGACACTTTAAAGATAAACATCACAATGGCTCCAGGTGCAGAATCAGGTAATGGCTGATGCCAGTGTAGGGGCTGATTCTTGGCCTGTGTTTATCCAAGGCTGAATTAGCCTTGTGACAGTGCCCTTTTCCCAGGCCACTACTCTTCTTTGCTGAAAATGCACGTGCCCAGAGAAACCTCCAAACAGCGACTATAGCATATATACAGCCGCTTCACCATGGCTCATTCAGTTGTCTGGGACTGCACACATTTTAGATGACTGGGATGTCTGTGCTAAACTGCAATATAGTTAAAACTGGAAATCTTACTAAATTGCTAATGCGTAAGGTCCGAGACAGCTAAAAGGGCCATGGGTAAGATGTTTTGACTACTTTGCTCTTCACTCCCACATATGCTACACAAGGGTTTATCACAATGCAGCTGCTAGCTGAGCAAAAATGCTGATTATTTTTTGCTTGTCCTAGTTATAAAAAGGTCAAAGATTAAACTACATTCGAGGTTTCATTGCAGGTAATAAGAGAGCAGAGAAGAGTGTGTGATGTTGTTTTAGCAGCAGTCGTTTTTTTATGTTTCTTGCCAATTAGAGGCAGCCATGCACTTCCCGTCGATGTCTGAGAAGCTTATCCGATAGCAGTCTCCATGGGAATTTCTGTACAACTACAAAGGAGAAAAAATGTGGCCCTACAGGAGATATTGATATAACCGGTAATATCTTCATTAGTACAGCAGGGGACACTATATATTTTTAGGCTACTGTGCTCAGAAAATGTTTAGGCTTTATTTGGAATGCAACGATTTATACAATTACTGCCTGATTCATAGTGTGCCGGGCAAGAAGAGCATGTGAAATCAATAAAGTAAAAAATAGGTTCTGGGACTAAAAAAAATATAGCAGACTGTGCTACCTTAAAGGACAAGGACATGTGAATTCACCTCAATATGTTAAGCATTGCCAAGTGAATTCAGTTACTTTATGCTTCCCCCCACAAGTGGTGTTTTTCAGTAAAAAAAAAATGTATCAGCTCAGGAAACATTATACTACAGCAGTGTGCAGCTATCTTCTCTGCCAACCTTAGTTGTCCCTAGCATAGATATAAGCAGGCCATACACTATAAAATCTGCTCATTTAGCAAGGTTACTAAACGAGCAGTCTATTTAAGGCCCCCATACACGGGCCGATAGAAGCTGCCGATATCGGTCCCTTGGAACGACTCCGCAGCTTATCAGCCCGTGTAGGGGCAGAAACGAGGGGCCTGGCCGAACGATATCTGGCCTGAAATTGGCCAGATATCGATCGGGCAGGTTAGAAAATCCAATTGGATCGGGGACCGCATCGGCTCGTTGATGCAGTCCCCGAACCGACTGCCCCATTGCCGCGTGCAGAATTCGATCGTTTGGCCCCAGGGCCAAACGATCGAATTCGCCTACATGCCTAGGAATGGAAGGTATGACAGTTCCTGAAAAGGAGCAAGGGTCTGGGAAAAAAAACTTGGATTCAATGAGGTGGGGTGCCAAACATATCGGCACCCTTCCTCTAAATTCACATCCATCCATACGTATCCATATCTAGCACTGTCCCAGTCAAAAGTGCTTACAATAAAATCCATTACTTCCCCCACACTCTCACCTTCTCGGGGCTCCGGCTCTAAACCTCTGAATCTTCCTTCCACTCTGGCATCTACCATTTGAAATTTCTTTTTCTCAATATTCTCCACCATGTCCTCATGTCCCACAACTAGAGAAGAGTTGAACTGGGTATGAAACTCTGCAGGCTGTGGCCGAGGCTCCTTTCCTGAGTTAACCGCAAGTCCTTCTCTTAGCCAGGCTTTCAGGCCTCCATCTAATACAGAGACCTGTGGATGGCCAAAGATCCTAAACATCCACCAGACACGAGGGGCACTATAGGATCCAAAGTCACTGGCATCATAGACAACGATGTGGCTGTTGTTGGAGATTCCCAGTCTTCCTGTATATTCAGAAAACTGGTCTGCAGTGGGAAGCATGTGGTCATATGGGGAAGTGCGGTCGCTGCATGCATCTATGTCGAAGAAGTAGGAGCCAGGGATATGGCGCTCCTTGTACTCCCGCCATCCATCTCTTCCTGATTTGGGGAGGTGCCACGATGCATCCAACACACGAAGAGTCCCCGAGAGGGCAGAGCCGTTACGCAAGGTATCCCAGAGCCAGCGTGGTGAGACAAGTGCACGGGGCAGCAGTTGGTGGGTCATACTGAAGGATCTCTACGCAGGAAAGATAAAAGTGTTATGAATAAGTATATTTTATTGGACAGTGCTGCATGTCAGAGATTTACAAATCTGTGCTAATAATTATAAAAAATGAAAATGCAGGCTGAGCTAAATTTAGATTTTGATGCATAATTCGTATGTTTTTTCTTTTTTTATTCAAACAGTCACCTGGGCTGGGGACAAAGCTCGAGCAACAAGATTATCCCTAACTTAACAGGTTCTGCCATCTGCTGAACAACTGATTAACCCTGTAATTGCCAGTATGCCTGCTAAAGAGTCAGATCTAGAAACCACTGTTGGCACTTAGCACTTTAAAGACTAAAGCGTGAAACAATATCTTCCTATTATGCCCCCCTTGAGAAGAGCGATATGTTAAATTGAACCGATCTTAGGCCCCTGGGACAAGTGATTGAATGACATTGACAGGAGGCAGTTTTAAACCTGTTTGATCGACATCTGGACGATATTTGGCCAGATTTTGTTGGGTAGACCAGTCAGAGGGTTCCGTACACAGCCGATAAGCTGCTGACGTGGCTTGTTGGAAGTTTTAATCGTCCCACATATGCCCACTTTAAGACTAGTGGCCCACGCAGGGCTTTTCTACAGGTGGAGAATCATCTGTATATTTCTATTCAACCAGGTCACAAATTATCTAGTATTGTATATCTAATACCTCTTATTGGAGGCAATGGTAGAATACTGACTAACATAGCAGTTGCAGGACTGCACCCCTATTGCATTTTCTGTGAGCTCTGCTTGGAGGATCTCAATTTGGTCCACATGCAACCCATGGGCTGATTTATTGGGAAAAAAAAAAGCTTTGACACTTTTTGCATTCAAACACATGGAATGGATATAGCAACAGAGGAGACCCGGCGGCTACTGGGAAAGGTAGGCACATAGGAGACCCAGTGAGGGATTTGAGTGATGCTTCGTTCAACATTAAATAACATATTTCACAAGTTATTGATGTGAATCTCGGTAATACCTAGCACTAAATGCATCTTGGGATGGTTCATGGTTCATCCATCTTTTATATGGATTTACACACGAGACTGGCTATTCATCCATCAAAAACAAAGCAGTCAATAAGAACCAGATCCTATCAGCACCAAGCAGTGGGCTCCCATTTCTCCTTTACTATGAGAACACAGACAGCAGAGTTATGCATGCCAGTATGGCAGAAAAAAGCAACTTGGGTGACTTCATGATAACTCACAGGATTCTTTGCCCGTGGAAAGGCATTTGGGAGAGATTAGTTGCCGCAGAAGCAGAGATCTATCGCAGGCAACTAATCTCTGTGTGGGATGTTAGCCTAAGGTAAGGTATACACTCACCTAAAGGATTATTAGGAACACCATACTAATACCCTTCTCTGACCTCTAGCATCAACAAGGCATTTTCGCCCACAGGTCTGCCGCATACTGGATGTTTTTCCCTTTTCACACCATTCTTTGTAAACTCTAGAAATGGTTGTGTGTGAAAATCCCAGTAACTGAGGAGATTGTGAAATACTCAGACCGGCCCGTCTGGCACCAACAACCATGCCACGCTCAAAATTGCTTAAATCACCTTTCTTTCCCATTCTGACATTCAGTTCGGAGTTCAGGAGATTGTCTTGACCAGGACCACACCCCTAAATGCATTGAAGCAACTGCCATGTGATTGGTTGATTAGATAATTGCATAAATGAGAAATTGAACAGGTGTTCCTAATAAACCTTTAGGTGAGTGTATATCTCTTCCAGAATGTTCTATTAGACAGAGCAGGAGGGGCTGGAAAAGCCAGTACAGGTGTTGGGATTTCAGATTGAAGTCTGAACACATTTTTCACAATAGCTGCCTTTAAGGTATGGTTATCCAAATAACAGAAATATCTGGAAAACCCCAGGCCCCAAGCATTCCAGAAAGCAGATTCCATATCTGAACCCCATAATGGTCACCTCCACAAAGATCATACTGGGTTAAACTGATTTTACTTGAAGACACTTGAATGTCTGCTGCTTTTAAGTGTCTTTAGGGTTGATTCACTAAAGGTCGATAAGCGTTATGGCATGCTTTTTTGCATTAAAATTGACACCAAAAAAAGGGGCGATTCGCTAAAGTATTATCGCATGCGTTAAGTCGCATATCGCGTGCGTTAAATAGCGCGCAACCGAATGCGTTAATTTTAACGCACTGCATTAATTAGCACGCAGAAATAATACTAACCCATGATCACAAACACTTAGACGCGCTAAATATCGCATTAGTCTGTGCGAAAATTAACACCTACTTGGGGCAGGCGGTAATTATAGAAAAGTACAGTTCATGAGCTTTTGGCAACACAATATGGACTTTGCAGTGGGATTTATTCAAGTCCGTGTTGGCCCTAGAGTGATGTAGCCTCCAGTTTGCAGGGAAATGGGCATTTTTTGAACAGTAGTTTTCCGAAAGTAATGGCGTGTATGGCTAATATGGTGTGCGTTTTTTCGCACGCGGTGACAATTTGTGCGTGCTGCGTTAATTAGCGCACGTTGCATCAAATACCGCACAAAAATAGTCTTCGCAACTTAAATAACGCAAACAGCATCACGTTCAAATTAACGCAAGTATCCTTTTAGTGAATCGCGCCTTAAGACGCAAAAAATAAGACAGAATAAAACATGCTATAAATAGCGCTCATTTTATCGCAATTTAGTGATTCAGCCCTTTTGTGTTTTGGTTTCTTTTTGTTTGTTTTTTTTAATCTTTTATGTGATTTGTATGGGGTGCTCCTGCCAGCCTGCCCAATAGATAGCAACACAAAAATGAGCTAGATACCTGTCTGGGAGAGCTAAAATTAGGCAAAGACGGCATATACAACCAACAGTTCTGCCATGGATCTGAGTACGGCAAGCTTTAGCCTTTCCTCCTGTGTTCATGCTGGATGCCGATTACTGCATCTGATTGGCTGCTTGCACTATTTATCAGGCCCAACCAGCCAGTGGGATTAACGTAAGCCCCATGGCCCAGCCTCTCAGACCCAGTAAGCATTAAGTCTCTGAATTTAGGAAACAGCGCTTCAGACTGGGGGAAACACCATGGCATTTAGTGCATAAGATGTGCTAATGATTGAATGTATATGTGAGTGAGACGCATGAGTGTCCATTTCCCTGTGATAACTGTGTAACGTGCCAGCAGAGTATATGTAATGACGATGATGAAGATGAGTTAAAGGGAGTGGCTAGTTTTACTATCCCAGCTTGGGGTACGTGCCCACGGCTACAGCAATTGCACTTCTATGGCCCAGTGGAGCACTGAGGGGGTGTGTCTGTAGCAGCCAATCCCAGTGCTCCTGCAGGGCCATCTCTGTACAGACTGCACCACTTACACACACAGGATACAGATGTGACTGAAGATCAAATATTATTGAAAACATTTGCTCCTACTCCGTGGGGCTGCAGTAAGGCACAGCACACAGTCACTATTTACTGGGCCTGTACTATTGGAGTATTATTCAGTAGCTGTGACATAAATAGTGGCACTGCTAGTTGGATCTCTGAGCAGAAGCGCTGGAGGGCTGCCATTAAGCTAACATGGGCAAATGCAGTTTTCTGCTTGGTGGCAGTGACAGGCCTGTGGACTACATGCCCTATGTGATCTCCCAGTGACCCACTGCTCTTATTCAATAACACAGGGAAAAGGTAATGCCATATGCCATGTCATTTCCCTCTGTGCAGGAGGGACGCAGCTCCTTCCCCCCGGCTGCCAGCACAGCTCCAACCTGCCCAGGGAGCAGAGAAAGCAACACTGGCATCTGGCCAGCCCGCCCCACAACTCAAAGTAGATCTGCTGAGCTTCAAAATATTATTATTATTATGGTTTATCAAGCACCGGTGTATTCCCCTAGCAGGAAGCACTGTACTTGGTTAACAGCAAGACAAACTGACACAACATTATAACAAACTAATAGTGTCCCAATAACTAACAATAATGGAAGGAAGTTGTGGAAGTGCAGTAAGTGCAGGCCATGCTTAGTAGCATTCACAGTATTCACTGGCAGGATGGCTGGACATATAGGACTTGTGAGACTGTGAGACTGTGAAGGAATCAACAAGCATGTAGGTGGGGCAGAGTAACCACCGGACTGGCACAGCCCACCCTGTATGAAAAGCTCACTACCATCTCTCACATATGAATTATGTTGCTCTCTAATAATTACTGAAACAAGTGCCACTCCCCTTTAGCTGACATTGCATGCTGGGAGTTGTAGTACCGCAAGCTCTGGCAACTATAGGGAATCCAGTGAAACTATGCAGAGTTGCCAGGCACACAGCTAGAAGTCTCACAGTAACAGGCGCTGCGCCGAGAGTACGTACCACTCACCTACCTGGCCTCAACTTCGCCCCGCAGGATAGAGTACAAGCTGGAATGGAAGGCGGCTTTGAGAAGGTCGTGATGTCAAAGCCATGTGACCATAATGAGGGCGGGCAGCAGTGAAATCACATAGGGGCGTGTCTAATTCTAAACTCCTGCGAGTCTGATAGCGTCAAGCAATAGAGGGACCTGCTTCTTTGTCCGGCTGGGGATGGAGAGGGCTTCTGGCGAATGGGTGGGGAGGGGGTTGCACCGGTTTAAATGCCAAAAGGTTTTGCCACAACCCAAATGGTTTGTGTGGTTTTGAAATAAGAGAGGGGGTTAGCAGTGTGATATTATGGGGGAGGGCAATGGGATGTCTAGAGTGAGGGATGAAAGTCATATGTACAGGGATACTGGGGGAGAACTGTGTTATAGGTACAGGGATACTGGGGGAGAACTATTATAGGTACAGGGATACTGGGGGAGAACTGTGTTATAGGTACAGGGATACTGGGGGAGAACTGTGTTATAGGTACAGGGATACTGGGGGAGAACTGTTATAGGTACAGGGATACTGGGGGAGAACTGTGTTATAGGTACAGGGATACTGGGGGAGAACTGTTATAGGTAAAGGGATACTGGGGGAGAACTGTGTTATAGGTACAGGGATACTGGGGGAGAACTGTGTTATAGGTACAGGGATACTGGGGGAGAACTGTTATAGGTACAGGGATACTGGGGGAGAACTGTGTTATAGGTACAGGGATACTGGGGAGAACTGTGTTATAGGTACAGGGATACTGGGGGAGAACTGTTATAGGTACAGGGATACTGGGGGAGAACTGTGTTATAGGTACAGGGATACTGGGGGAGACCTGTGTTATAGGTACAGGGATACTGGGGGAGAACTGTGTTATAGGTACAGGGATACTGGGGGAGAACTGTGTTATAGGTACAGGGATACTGGGGGAGAACTGTTATAGGTACAGGGATACTGGGGGAGAACTGTGTTATAGGTACAGGGATACTGGGGGAGAACTGTGTTATAGGTACAGGGATACTGGGGGAGAACTGTGTTATAGGTACAGGGATACTGGGGGAGAACTGTGTTATAGGTACAGGGATACTGGGGGAGAACTGTGTTATAGGTACAGGGATACTGGGGGAGAACTGTTATAGGTACAGGGATACTGGGGGAGAACTGTGTTATAGGTACAGGGATACTGGGGGAGAACTATTATAGGTACAGGGATACTGGGGGAGAACTGTTATAGGTACAGGGATACTGGGGGAGTACTATTATAGGTACAGGGATACTGGGGGAGAACTGTGTTATAGGTACATGGATACTGGGGGAGAACTGTGTTATAGGTACAGGGATACTGGGGGAGAACTGTTATAGGTACAGGGATACTGGGGGAGAACTGTGTTATAGGTACAGGGATACTGGGGGAGAACTGTGTTATAGGTACAGGGATACTGGGGGAGAACTGTTATAGGTACAGGGATAATGGGGGAGAACTGTGTTATAGGTACAGGGATAATGGGGGAGAACTGTGTCATAGGTACAGGGATACTGGGGGAGAACTGTGTTATAGGTACAGGGATACTGGGGGAGAACTGTGTTATAGGTACAGGGATACTGGGGGAGAACTGTTATAGGTACAGGGATACTGGGGGAGAACTGTTATAGGTACAGGGATACTGGGGGAGAACTGTGTTATAGGTACAGGGATACTGGGGGAGAACTGTGTTATAGGTACAGGGATACTGGGGGAGAACTATTATAGGTACAGGGATACTGGGGGAGAACTGTTATAGGTACAGGGATACTGGGGGAGAACTGTGTTATAGGTACAGGGATACTGGGGGAGAACTGTGTTATAGGTACAGGGAAACTGGGGGAGAACTGTGTTATAGGTACAGGGATACTGGGGGAGAACTGTTATAGGTACAGGGATACTGGGGGAGAACTGTGTTATAGGTACAGGGATACTGGGGGAGAACTGTGTTATAGGTACAGGGATACTGGGGGAGAACTGTTATAGGTACAGGGATAATGGGGGAGAACTGTGTTATAGGTACAGGGATAATGGGGGAGAACTGTGTCATAGGTACAGGGATACTGGGGGAGAACTGTGTTATAGGTACAGGGATACTGGGGGAGAACTGTGTTATAGGTACAGGGATACTGGGGGAGAACTGTTATAGGTACAGGGATAATGGGGGAGAACTGTGTTATAGGTACAGGGATACTGGGGGAGAACTGTGTTATAGGTAAAGGGATACTGGGGGAGAACTGTGTTATAGGTACAGGGATACTGGGGGAGAACTGTGTTATAGGTACAGGGATACTGGGGGAGAACTGTGTTATAGGTACAGGGATACTGGGGGAGAACTGTTATAGGTACAGGGATACTGGGGGAGAACTGTGTTATTGGTTCAGTAATACTGGGGGAGAACTGTTATAGGTACAGGGATACTGGGGGAGAACTGTTATAGGTACAGGGATACTGGGGGAGAACTGTTATAGGTACAGGGATACTGGGGGAGAACTGTTATAGGTAAAGGGATACTGGGGGAGAACTGTTATAGGTACAGGGATACTGGGGGAGAACTGTGTTATAGGTACAGGGATACTGGGGGAGAACTGTGTCATAGGTACAGGGATACTGGGGGAGAACTGTGTTATAGGTACAGGGATACTGGGGGAGAACTGTGTTATAGGTACAGGGATACTGGGGGAGAACTGTTATAGGTACAGGGATACTGGGGGAGAACTGTGTTATAGGTACAGGGATACTGGGGGAGAACTGTGTTATAGGTACAGGGATACTGGGGGAGAACTGTGTTATAGGTACAGGGATACTGGGGGAGAACTGTTATAGGTACAGGGATACTGGGAGTGAACTGTGTTATTGGTTCAGTAATACTGGGGGAGAACTGTTATAGGTACAGGGATACTGGGGGAGAACTGTGTTATTGGTTCAGTAATACTGGGGGAGAACTGTTATAGGTACAGGGATACTGGGGGAGAACTGTGTTATTGGTTCAGTAATACTGGGGGAGAACTGTTATAGGTACAGGGATACTGGGGGAGAACTGTGTTATTGGTTCAGTAATACTGGGGGAGAACAGTTATAGGTACAGGGATACTGGGGGAGAACTGTGTTATAGGTACAGGGATACTGGGGGAGAACTGTGTTATATACCTATAACACAGTTCGCCCCCAGTATCCCTGTACCTATAACACAGTTCTCCCCCAGTATCCCTGTACCTATAACACAGTTCTCCCCCAGTATCCCTTTACCTATAACACAGTTCTCCCCCAGTATCCCTTTACCTATAACACAGGTCTCCCCCAGTATCCCTGTACCTATAACACAGTTCTCCCCCAGTATCCCTGTACCTATAACACAGTTCTCCCCCAGTATCCCTGTACCTATAACACAGTTCTCCCCCAGTATCCCTGTACCTATAACACAGTTCTCCCCCAGTATCCCTGTACCTATAACACAGTTCTCCCCCAGTATCCCTGTACCTATAACACAGTTCTCCCCCAGTATCCCTTTACCTATAACACAGTTCTCCCCCAGTATCCCTTTACCTATAACACAGTTCTCCCCCAGTATCCCTTTACCTATAACACAGTTCTCCCCCAGTATCCCTGTACCTATAACACAGTTCTCCCCCAGTATCCCTGTACCTATAACACAGTTCTCCCCCAGTATCCCTTTACCTATAACACAGTTCTCCCCCAGTATCCCTGTACCTATAACACAGTTCTCCCCCAGTATCCCTGTACCTATAACTGTCCTCCCCCAGTATCCCTGCAGAGTGTGCTATGTGAACTGCAGTATGATTTGTACAGCAGTGATGCATGTGTTAACAGAAAGCCAATACTGTCTACCAACCCAGTGCAGGTTTATTACTTGTGTTTATAATTTGCCCCTCTCTGATGTCACGGGGGGGAGGAGATGCATGTATTTAAATAAGCAAAGGCTGATGGAGGAGGAATCAGATCTGTCTGATATCGCAGAGTTTGGCCCGCTTGCAATGAGCTGAAAGATTATTGAGCATGTTGGGAATTGTAGTTAAACATATGTAGTCACCCACAAACCAAGATTTGCATTAGGCCTAAAGTAAGGGCATTTTCCCACTTAGCTAGTAACACCTGCAGGCTGTAGAGAGACCTACATGGCTGGCATTGCCCTGAACCCTGCCCTGCATTTACGCCTCAGCCTGGGGAGTGATTGCTGTCTGTTTGCACGTCCTCATCTAGCAGGTTTGTGGATCAAACCAACTCATGGAAGGAAGGGGTTTACTGGCAAAGCACCTGCTTTTGACTCGATTGATATCTGAAAGTTGGCAATCAGGCAGATATAATAAGCATCATGACCTAATAGTGCTTGGTTGAATGCCAATACAGTAATAGAAAACAACCAACCCCACCCCCCTAAGTAGATGACAGTGGTAGGATCTTGTAAAATGTGTCTGGGACTGTATAATGAAGTGGAAGGCATGCACAGTAATGGTATCGCCCTTGGCGGGATCTTTAACTCTTGCACTTTTGGTGTTCTGTATCCACCTGAGAGAAAACTAAACTTAAACTGTAGTAGGACAAATTATAATATATTATCCTTTCAGAATTTACATGGTTAAAGTTTCAATTTATGCCATAAAAAAGTACCACTGACACCAGAAATATAATCAAAATGCCAGTTATTTCTCTATTGCTATTCTCAAACATCTTCTGTTTAATAAAGAACTAAGGCTTAACAAAGAAGTTGGCTAAAAAACATTACACTTTTTGTGGGTTTCTTAACTAACACATGGCAAAAACAACCAGCGCATCCTCTGCAAATGATGTCCCATCCGCTTGCCATCGCCTTCTGACCCCTCAATTCCCTTCAGCGCTACTGCTGGATTTGTGCAGGTAGCATCTGGCGCTGTCTGGGTAGCTATTTTATTTTTTAATTATTGATGGAATCCAAGGGCCTTCTCCCTAAAGATGACCATACACTGAGAGATCTACTCGCGAGGTTGCCAAGCGAGCAGATCTTCTCCCTATATGCCCACCTACGGTATTGGGCTAATTCGATCGTTTGGCCCTAGGGCTAAAAGATCGAATTAAAATGCCGGGCATAGGAACCGTCAGTTCAGGAACCACATCAACAAGCTGGAAAAATGAAACCTGCCCAATCGAGATCTGGCCGATTTCAGGACAGATGTTGGTCAGGGAAGCACCTTTGGTTAGTTCCCACACATGGACAGATAAGTCTAAAGGACCGATATCGGCAGCCAAAATCTGCCCATGTATGGCCACCTTAAGGCTGCCCCTAGGCACAGGCATGTATAAATATGGCCCTGATTTAGAGAGAAGATCTGTGCCTTCAAAGATGCTCCCCATCTTCTTTTCTGCTGATTCACTGCACATGCTCTGTGCTGTTGTCACTTACCTGAGCTTAAGGGCAGACTCACCAAATGCTGTATTTATATAATAAAAGTCACTATAATTCAGAGGAAGGTACTGCAGATTTTAATGACCTCCCCAAAACAATTTTGCAATAAGCTTGTGTGAGTAATTTTTCTAAACCCCCAGGACCAATTACTGATGCTCCCCAAACCCCGCTCATCTTTCATCCTCCTCTCCGACAAACACCTCAATGTCTGAGCACTATTTTGGCTGCCCAAAGTGGGTGAGCTGGATTTTGAAACAACCATTCTGCAGGTCTCTACTATGGCAACTTGACTGACGGACACATGGGAATCATTTTTTTGGCCAAGAAGGTCAGGTTGGGACCTGATTTTCTGCTTTCTCAAAGTAAGAGCCTGAGGGACCTCTGAAAGCAGCGCTGCTATGCTAATTGCATGACACTTGACAGATCTGTGACCCCCTGAAGAATCTTTTGTTGACACTCTGGTGTGACCCAATTGCTCCTCAGAACTGACTGCTTTAGAGCAATGTTTGTTTCATTTACTGGATAATTACTTGGCCAAACAGGTTGCTGACTGGTGGTGAGCTGAAAAATGAGTGATTTTAATCTTCCTTTCCTACTGTGAGAGCCGGTGGGGCAGATCTGAAAAAAAATTGGTGTTGCGTTCATTGGCACCCTGGATTATACTGCCCCCAAAAGCCCAGTCAAAGGCAGCTAAATGTGTTCTTTTAATAAATATTCTTTCTGGAAATGTTGGTCTTTAAAAAGTGAACATTGTATTCTTTACTGTATTTTTGGTTGGTTTCTAGTTACCCCCCTACTATGAAATGACTTGCTTAAAGTGTTTGAAACATGCTCTTTAAATGTAAGGGAGGGGTGTAAACATAGAAACTTGGCTGCATTATTTTTAAATATGGTTCTTTTAAAGGGGTAGTTAAGGGCAAGTTCACTTTTTTTATGTTATAGAATGGGCAGTTCTTTTCAGTTGGTCTAAATTTTTTATTTTTCCTGGTTTTTTAATTATTTGCCTTCCTCATTTGACTCTTTCCAGCTTTCAAATCAGGGTCACTGACCCTGGCAGCCAAAAATCTATTGCTCTGTGAGGCTTCATTTTATTGTTATTGTTACTTTTTATTACTCATCTTTCTAATTATTAGGCCTTTCTCATATTTTTGTCTCTCTTTCAAACCAATGCCTGGTTGCTTGGGTACTCCAAAGGGGAAAGCTGCTAAAAAAAAGCTAAATAATTCAGAAACCAAAAAAAAAAGAAGACCAATTGCAATTTGTCTCAGAATACCACTCCCTACATCATATTAAAAGGTAGTTTAAATTTGAACAACCCCTTTAACAAAATACTTTAAAAAATGCAGCGCTGTCTCTAGAAGCTTTTCCCTCCTGCCTTTAGCCACAGCCAGTAGGTGGCCCTTCTATTGTGATTGACATCAGAGGATGGTGCCCACAACATTTCTACATTAACATTAGCCGTGTCTTACAATTTTCGGCTGTTGGCTCCTATATATACAATATATACTTGTAGTGAATGTGCAGCGCCGTGATCACCTGTATATTTGCAGCCATGGTTCATTCGCTTTGTCCATTTATTCAATGCTGTCTAATGAGAAGTGCAGAATAGCAACCTTAATGTAAATGGCACCATATGCCAAATATTGCAGTAGACACCTACACTGAGAAAACAAGCAGATTAAACATTTATTTTTGTGCTTTTATGTAGTTATGGAACTCCTCAGTGACTTATAATATCCTTATAGCCAAACGAGCAGATCTTAAAGTGTATGGCCGTGTTAATAATCTCTTAGTGTTTTTGGATGAAATAATCACACCCCAAAAAAGTCTAAGCTGTTTATATGTTGATGGGTATGTCCTAGTGTGTATTTTATCATTTGTCCTTTTAGTATCTGAATTATCAGAACAAATTCCCCTTTCTGGTCTAACATCTGGCCTCCCTGACTGCTAATAACTATGTTATAGATCAATAGAGTTTTACAATTACAGTTTTATTTGGACTTTTTGAATAACATCAGAGGATTGCCCTGTTGTTTACAGGCTTTTAAGAGGACATTGGTTGTGTTGTGTGGCATTTTGCGCTACAATGATTCCCACCTTTGTACTGCTATTAATATAACTAAAGAAAACAGAAGTTTTCCATTAGAGGCTTTTTGTGGTAACAGTCTCAGAGAAAAAATCTGAACAAAAATATTATACATCTGTAGGTTATATATCCTAATAACCCTTATGGTATGATAAGCAAGTAGGATCATGATAAACTATAGGTGTTGTTTATGAATGCAGCCGTACGTGCAGTTGGGTAAAATGGATTTATATGCCATTCACATGGCATTTGGGAACCCTGGAGCTATTGCCACTCTGAACATGACTGTAATTTCAGGGTTCCAGTACCAGGCAGCTTCAGTAGGAGCAACAGACTTGAAGCAAAAGAATCCCACAAATGGCAGAGCAAGTAATACAACCCCCATTTTGAAAATGTTAGATGCAACTTATATTCAATTTATAAACACACACACACACAATTATGTTCTTAAGGTGGAGATTTAAGCTTCCCATTTGTGTCCTTCTGACCATTTCAGCAGCTTATGTGCACCCCTATGGGCCTAACCAACCAATATCTGTCCAAAAATTGGGCAGATGTCAATCAAGCAGACTTGATTTTCGGATCATTGATGTGGTCCTCTCCTTGACGGATCCAGTTCCCTAGTCCCCAGGTGATTGCATTACTCCAATATCATTCACCTTAGGTTGGCATATCAGTAGAAAGAGCTACTCATTTAGTGAATACGCCAAAGGAGCGTGTCTTACATTGATGCACAATTGCAGCAGATACACCTAGGAGAATGCCCACACTTACTCTGGAATTCTAGAGAAAATGCTGCATTATGACTATAAATATGGCTATTTATGTCTGAAATTTGCACTTTGTGCTCTCGCTGTGTGCCTAAATGACCCTTTATATAATCTGGTGGTTTGTATTTGCAGAAAGCATGAAAATGAATCCAGAGAAAAGAGAAGCAGCAGAGACGTCATTCGTGTGTCCTTGTATTGCTTACAGGGGACAGTGCATATGTCCTGGTTATTGTTTGTATTCTTCCTGTAATGAGCTCTGCACAGAGTAAGGGGAAGTTCACCCTGATGTTATTTTAGCATGAAGTAGACTGTAAAAGAATTTGCTACTGGCCTTCTATTTTCATTAGTTTGATTTAAAAATAGTAAATATTCTTGTTCTTGAGGTATCCGCGTGCAAGCAATCCTTTTCCTCCTGCCTTATTTCTTCACAATCCTGGGGCCTGTGCATGTGCAGTACAGGGAAAAAGCCGCCTTTGTTGTTTAAGTTCAACTTTTTAGGAAAAGGAACACTCCCTCGCAGGTACCCCAGCTGGTGCAGGTTATGGCTAACAGGAGCACCGACCCAGGGTATCAGGTAAGTGATTGCAATCACTGGGGGTTCCTAACATTTTAAACCTTTCCTTCTCCCTTATGGGGCAAGTAATGTACGTTGCACAGTTTTAATAGTAAGAGTTCCTTTTTTATCACATGGTATGTGTTGTACCTCTGGCCTATAGTGACTTGCCTATCTAGCAGTTATCTTTAGACCTTTGTACTGGAAGAGTGGTTTATAGATGCTGTATATTCATTCTGTTCATGGTGTTTATTGCAGTTAAGCATATTTGCTCAACAGAGCACCAGATATAAATACCCCCTGTAACTTGAACAACTGTTTGCAGGCTGGGATGTAAAACCTGAACGTTTGCAGTTTACATTATCCATTTATCACATTGTATTAAAAGATAAACAAAGCTGGGGAAGTACTTGAAGTATTTAAAGGGATTTTGTCATGATTTTATGGTCTACTTTTTATTTCTAAATTACCCTGTTTACATAGCAAATAATTCACTCTACCATTTAAACTTTTATTCTTGAACCAACAAATGTTTTTTTTAGCTGTAATATTGGTGTGTAGGCACATTGTGAGTCTGAGCTTTCAGAAGGAGACACCGCTACACATTAGAACTGATTTCAGGTAGCTTATAGTTTCTCCTACTCCTTTAACAAAGAAGAAGGCTAGAAATTCTTTGCGTAAAGTGGTCCAGGGTAACAGGGGAGATGCTGTAACACTCCAATAGAAATTTTACTTATCATACAGAGACTCCACAGGCTGCTTGTATATACTGTATAATACACCCAGGCCCAGACTGGCAATCTGTGAATTCTGGCAAAGGTAAGATGGTCACTATTGGGATGGTGGGGGCGGTTTGGGTCTCTGTGTACTTGAAAGGCCAGGTCCTTTTTTAAAACCCAATCCAGGCCTGAATACACCCAATAGAGCTGTGGTTTACTAGTATTTAGGGACATCTTTGTTTCTACTTTAATACAATTTAATAAATGGAATAAATGTTTTTTATTGTTTATTCGGATGTATCCCTTTAGGCCATGAGAAGGATATACTGCTGCTGTCTTGCATTCTTATAGGATAATGAATCCTTTTATTTTAAAATCCCCTAATATTACTCTAAACTGCCCCCAGAATAACATACCTTTCTCCCTGCATGCAGATTTATTTTGTTTCTCTAGTACAAGCCACTTAACTGCAGCACTTTTACTGACTTCCGCTTTTGCTTTCTGAGCGCTCCTTCTCTCTCTGAAAATGAAGACCTCAAAGAAGTGCCCACTGGGCATGATCACTGCTTGTGATGACCCAATTTGTGCGTAACCGTAGCAAAACTTCACTGCAACAAAAAAATTAGCAAGAAAAAATGCACTTGCATCCAAAAATGTCAAAGTTGCATCTGTAGAAAAATTTTCGGCTAAGTGAAACGGGACAGATTCACTCACCACTATTCACTGCCTCTGCTCCAATTAAAATTAAATCAGACATGTGCAGAAGTCACCTCTTTGAGGTCATCATAGTTGGAGAGAGAAGGAGGGCTCAGAGTGAAAATGAGGCAGGGCTTCACACTACACAAGGATATCAGTAAAAGAGCTGTAGTTGAACTTTTTGGATTTTGCCAAAGCATTTGATAAACTAAGGTCTGTTGGTCTTAGTGAGGTCGTTTGCACATGGATAGAAAACTGGCTACAGGATCGGGTACAGAGGGTGGTTGTTAATGGTACATTCTCTACTTGGAATAAGGTTCTCAGTGGGGTCCCTCAGGGTTCTGTACTGGGTCCACTTTTGTTTAACTTGTTCATAAATGACTTAGGGGAGGGTATTATAAGTAATGTATCAGTGTTTGAAGATGACACAAAACTCTGCAGACCAGTTAATTCCATCCAGGATGTGGCAGCCTGGCAGCAGGATCTTGACAAACTGGCATTCTGGGCAGCTAAGTGGCAGATGAGATTTAATGTGGATAAATGTAAGGTCATGCACCTGGGATGTAAAAATATGCAGCCACTTATACACTTAATGGGACTGCACTAGGCAAATCCATAATGGAGAAGGATCATGGAGTCCTTGTATATAATAAACTTGGCTGTAGCAAGCAATGCCAGGCAGCAGCTGCAAGGGCAAACAAGGTTTTGAGCTGTATTAAAAGGGGTATAGATTCACGGTGAGGCCCCATCTAGAATATGCCATTCAGTTTTGGTCTCCAGTGCTCAAACGGGACATTATAGAATTAGAGAGCATGCAGAGAAGGGCAACTAAGCTGGTAAAGGGTATGGAAAGTCTCAGCTATAAAGAAAGACTGGCCAAGTTGGGTTTGTTTACACTGGAGAAGAGGCACTTAAGAGGTGACATGATAACTATGTATAAATATATAAGGGGGTCATATAATAACCTCTCTAATACTTTATTTACCAGTAGGTCCTACCAACTGACACGAGGGCACCCACTCCGTTTAGAAGAAGGGAGGTTCCATTTAAATGTTCGGAAAGGATTTTTTTACTGTGAGAGCTGTGAAGTTGTGGAATTCCTTCCCTGAACCATGGGGTTTTTTGCCTTCCTCTGGATCAACTGGCAGTTGGGCAGGTTATATATAGGCATTATGGTTGAACGTGATGGATGTACATCTTTTTTCAACTTCCTATGTAACTTACTATGCTACTATGAACTGGCTGTAATAGAGACTCTAACTAAATCTGGATGCAGGGAGAAAGGTATGTTATTTGTGGTTTTTTATTTTTTATATTTACAAACACACATTCCTGTAACCCTGAGATTGTGAGTTCTGTGACTCTTTAGCAGCAGCTATACATACCTTGTGATGCTTATTGTTACACACACTCAATTTGTGTCTCATCAAGCCTTTGGTACTGGCAGACATTAGTGTTGATATTATACAGTGTCCCTGAAACTCAGCAGCACTTTATATACAGCAATAATTTTTCTATTCTTTCTTTTCTATTACCTATAGCGGTGATTCATCTTCTCTAGGAGATTTAGCTACTGTATAAGAGTGCATTAGTTAAACAATAAGAAGGATAGTATGGGCCCATGTCCTTGCTTAGCCTTATAAGAAATGCAGTTTAAAAATTAAACAGAGCTTTTGTAATTACTTTCTGACATCAAGAATCCAATCAGTGGCCAATGGTCACCCCACAGGCATAAACCACCCTGTTAATTTATAATAAGCACTTATTATGTTTACTTGGAGTGAAAAAATACAATTAAAGCCTTCATATTGAACTGGTGATTGGAACTAAAAGAGATAAATCATGTTCTAAACGTCCTGAAATATTCCCATTGCCTGAAAGAGGCCACCTTGAGGGATGTGAAACTGTTGTAAGGTAAATAATAAGACATTATGGGGCTTGAAAATGGTTGAGAAATTTTAATGAATGCCATTAGTCACAACACATATCCCAAAGCTAGATGTGTGACGCATGTTTTTAGGATCTTCTTATTACACCCAATATCTCAGCAAAATTAAAGAAAATTGCTTGTATTGAATTAAATAGGTTGTATTTTATGAAAGTGTGGTTTATTGTCCAGAAAACACCACTTCTCTGCTCAATTCTATTTATACGTATGTGTGGGGTATCCTTGTGTGGGCTTCTGCTGAGGCTTTATCTCTAGGCAATAAGAGCAACAGAATGGAACTGTCAGCAAAATGCCTGTATATTTATATAAGCAATATAGTTCCTGTTGCATTGCTGTACATAAACACAGGCCCTGCTGTGGGATGTGATGTGTCCAATAGAGATGAGCGCAACACTAGATATAAAGCTTTACTGTGGGGATGAGCGACCTGCAGCTCTGTTATCCAGAATTCTGAAAAATAACATTAAAACATTAAATAAACCCAGTAGGATTGTTTTGCATCCAATATGGATTAATTATATCTCAGTTTGGATCAAGTACAAAGTACTGTTTTATTATTTAAAAAAAAGGAAATCATTTTTAAAAATTAGAATTATTTGCTTATAATGGAGTCTAAGGGCCTTCCTTTAGCGCAGAACTTCCTGGATGATGTGTTTCTGGATAACAGATACCTGTTTTGTATACCTGACATTTCTACCAAAAATTTAGCAATACACCACTAGTGATATTAAGCATTTTATGAGTATGGTCTTTATTATCCACCCATGTTTTATGGTTAAAATGGAAATATAACTTTCCAGGGCATTTTGGCCTGTCGAACATTATAGAAAGTTACTAATACTTTACGGTAATGTCTCAAGGGACATGCCACTATTAGTCGCTATTAGTTGTCACTGAAGATGCTCTTATCCTTATTCAAATAGGTTAGGAACTATTTTATTTCTTGGAGTCTTAAACATCCTATGGCCTGTTAACCCATCATGCATTATCTTTACATTCTCTTCTATTATGCATCTGCCCTCATTCTGGGTGACATCTACATTTCTATTTGCAACTGTGCTTAATTCAGCCAACTCCATGCTCCTTTTGCTGTAGAATGACTACTCAATATACACTTAAGGGCTGTGACACACAGGGAGATTAGTCACGCTGCGACAAATCTCCCTTTTCGCGGGCGACTAATCTCTCCACTATGCCATCCCACCGGCTAGACTGTTAATCGCCGGTGGGATGGCATACGCCTTGAGAGGAAACTTCAGTGACTTCTCATCAGTAGCACCATAACATTCTTTACCTACCTTTTCTTTCTGATGAGAGCAGTTCACCTCTATAACAATAGCCTGTCATTAGCAATTAAGGCTGTCACCTTGGTGCCCAACCTTGGCAAACTACTACAATTTGTTACCTGTATAACTGTTCCCTGCAACCTGAGTGACAGTGGAGTCAGTTACTGTATAAATTGACCTGAATCCTACACTTTACATATTCATTTCATGACTTCCTGCTCAATCAGCTAAAAAAAATAATTTAACTTCTCAAATCTCCTCATCTAAACCCAATGCTTATTTGTGACATTGAATGCCATCTCAGGCCCAGAAGCACCTTCTCCTCTCTCCACTGTCACTTTCTTCTATTATTTTGTTTGTTTGCATCTACAAAATGAGCCATTAAAGCACTTTTAAAGCACTAATCTTGATGTGGTGTGCTACAGTGAACCCAACTTTTCTGATATACTAGATGACCCGTGGCAGGTTGGGTCTACCCACTGTTTAGCACCCTACCTACAAAAGGGGGCTTTTCACAGGATAAGCACTTCATACTGCAGTGGACCTATTTCTATAAAGACACAATACACAGAATTAAGGTGGCCATACACGTAATGATCCGCTCACCTGGCGAGGTCACCAAGCGAGCGGATCTTATCCCAATATCCCCACCTACGGGTGGGCAATATTGGGGGAATTTAGGCTAATTGGGTCGTTTGGCCCTAGGGCCTTTTGCTGTAGCCCTGGGGCCAAACAATTGAATTATAATGACTATTAAGGGAGCAGTCAGTTCGGGTACCGCATCAACGAGCCGATGCAGTCCCCGATCCGACTGAATTTTTTAACCTGCACGATTGATATCTGGCCGATTTCAGGCCAAAGATGCCTCTGCTTAAGGTTAAGCAGAGGCATTATCAGAAAGGGAATAAAACCAATGAATGATACTGGCACAGTTAGGGGCTGATTTACTAATCCACAAATCCGAATCCCGGATGGGAAAAAATCAGATTGGAAATGAACATTTTGCACTTTTTCGTATTTTTTTCGTCACCGTCGCGACTTTTTCGAAGCCGTTATGACTTGCGCGAATTGTCACGACTTTTTCATAGCCATTATGACTCGTGAATTGTCGCGACTTTTGCATAGCCATTATGACTTTCGTGAATTTTCGCGACTTTTGCATAGCCATTACGACTTTCGCAAATTGTCGCGACTTTTTCGTATTGAGCGTTCAGAAAATTAGCTGCAATTCGCGAAAAAGTTGCAAAATACCGATCATTACGAAAAAAACGCATTCAACGCTTTTCGGACGTTCGTGGATTAGTAAATGTGCCCCATAAGGTATACTCTGTTGTTTTAAGCTGAAAATATACTTGTACTTGTTACAAATCTTCTTCAGAAAATACGTTAAACGGAATTACAATTTATATATGTAACAAAAGAGCATCACCTACTGGTGAAACACATACATAAAACCATATGGAATTGATTGCTGTTGAGCAGAATTATCTATGTCATTTCACATACTCTGCAGGAACATGGTGAGCACAATATACAGCCCTGGATCACTAAGATACTTTGTCACTGTGTGAATGATGTAAGGGTTAGATTCATCACCTAATGAAAAATTCTAAATTATTCTGTTCTAGCAACTGGACATAGATATTCTGCTCTGTGCAATACATATTGGAATATACTTTCCACCTTCACCTGATCCACCTATGAGACTTTCTTTGTCAGCCGAGTATCCAGAACTCAGGTACTACAAGGTCTTATACACAGAGGGTCAGAAGCCTCGCCTATGTCTGGCAGAACTGTTGGAGCTTGCAGGAAAGTAACGGGGACTGGGTGAACACCATAGAGAGTACTTGGGCCTAGGCAGGCTTAGGTAAAGGTATGTAGTCAAAAAAAGGATCACAAAAGATCAAAGTTAATGGAGGCAACACATGGGCTAAAGAATGACAGGAAAACAGGCCAGGAAACTTGGCGTGGTCTAGAAACCTGTAGAAATCAAACCATATACTAACATTGACAGTGACCAGTAACTGAATAATGATCTATTAATCCCATATCACGAAAACCCAAAATTTATCTTACCCCTCTGGCATAATTACTGGCCTAATGCAGGGATATGTTTTATTCACAGAAACTGTGAAAGGCCTATAAATGCCTTTTTAAATAAAAATGTGATTTTTCTTTTGAATTTTTGTGTTGAGTCTGGTATATGCTTGGATATAGTTAAATCAATAGAGGTCAATTGGGGTTGCCACTGTAAAAAAAAAAATTCTTTATACAGCATGTAAAATGAGGCATGGGTTATATATGTGTCTGGATGACGTGCAATGTAGGGGGTTGGAGGTAAGAAGGCTTTATGACTCCCCCTGCCCAGCTCATTTGAATCAAGCGCTGCCTAACGCTGGCAGGATTTGATTTAAAGTGCAGTTCAAAGGTTTATGGAATGGAGTTTAGAGGCCTGCAGCTATTTGAACAATGCCCCACACAGTGGGCAAAGTGAAAAAAAATGCCTGATTGTGACTTTTTTTGTACTTTGCACACTATGTGGGTCATTACACACAAGGCCATCTTATTTTACAGTACCCCTTATGTTTCTCCCTCTCTTGCCCAACATGAATATAGAGCTGCTGAATATAGGTGTAGAGACCTGCAGCAATTCTAATTGCACAAGACAGTGTGCAAAGTGCATTGCGCCTGTTTTTTTGCTCACTACCCAGGGAGTCCTAAATGACCCCCATGGTTTCTGGTTTACTTTTACCCTTTGTTTAATTGTACTTATATTTCCCCTGGGGCAAACTGTTGGTATTTTTACCTTACCCACTAGGTGGAGCCACATGTCATAGTGTAGCAGGTACCCAGTTTCATCCCACACTTTGGAACTATACCTCTGCCATGTAAGTGCCCCTATAGAAGTACCAGTAAATGGTGTAAGAAAGAAGAGGGCTAAAGCCAGATGACAGAAATACACATGATTATTGTGCACCATTTGCTAGTATTATGTTGTGAATGTAACCTGTTTCACAGGATATAAATGCAAAAAAAATTGTGATCTGAATTACATCTATTAGCTAACACCTTGATAGGCTTGATAGCCTACTCACATACTGTGACACTTGTACTGCTCTCACACACTGATGTTGTCATTATTTAGATACACGTGTGTTCCAAACTGACCCACCATTTTAATCTGGATATCCTACATATGGGGCAGTGTGAGGACATGGCTAGGAACCTCTGTTTTGGAACCTGCATGTATGCACTCCCACACAATAACATGTTTTTAAACGCCTGCTGCTGACACTGATCTTCTAATGGCAGGCAATAAATCACTCGGCATGACGTGCAGGAACCACGGCTGCTGGTCTTCCATTATCTGCCGGTGCTGCTCAGCCGCCTGACCAAATACTCATTACACAATAGCAGGGGAGGACAGATTGCATCTCCCGCCACAGTGGCACTATAGAACCATTAGAACACAGCAGGATCATTAGCAAAGCAAATTAACACTCCTTTCTTAGAGCTGCTCATCCGTTCACATTCAGAAGAAAAACGGAGGCGCTGATAATAGGAAATCAGCCTGAAAAGGTGAGGCAGGTATAAGCGCTGGCCTGTGGGTGTGCATGATACCATTCCTCAGCCAGTGACTCTTCATATCTCATACAGGCTATTTTCAGCCGGCTGGGATAATGCTGCAGTACAGTTCCAATGGCTATGGAACCTATGGGAAAATATGTGACATTAGAACCTTTAAAATGAATTAGGAAATTCGGTCACATGCTAAGCAAGGTGAATGTTTGAGCTGTAGCTCCATCCAGGCCCTGGCAAACGCCAGAGGGGCTGCTGTAAGATTCCATAGACACTCACTCTTTAGTGGACTGGGCCTCTGTGTACTTGAAATGCCAGGGTCTATTTTGAATCCCAGTCCAAGCCTGATTCGGTCAAAGGGCCCTAAAATCCTTCCACATACACCCCAACAGATAGCAGATATTCCCTGTGCAGCCTTTATAAGAAGGGACCTTACTGCAGAGAAGAGATGATTAGGGAAATGTGCTACCACCCTACAAGCCACCGACAGTCACACACAGAAAGTAGCCCAATGACCCGTAGGGAAACGTAGGGAAGCAGGGGCATGACGTAGCCGTAGGGCAGACATAGCCACTCCCATTTTTATGTGATTGGTTGCTTTGTATTAGGGGTATAAATAATTGGAACCGTTCCCGCTCCTCATCCATTTTAGGCAGCCTAGTAAAACGCCCACCCTCCCTCCCTATAGAGGTGGAGGCAACGAGGGATGTTGGCGGGGTGATTGAGTTGGGGGAAAACAATGGTTGGGTTAGGAAGGGAGCTTGAGATTTGTTTGGGGCTGGCATGCCTGGAACCTCGGGGGTAAGTAAGTGGATCAGGAGGAGTTTTGTTGGGTAGGGGGTTCTGGGCTGGAAGGGCAGCTGGCAGCGCCACTTGCGCTGCGCAGTTATTTGGCTTGTTATGGTGTATGTTTATTCAAAGTTGGTTGTTTGTTATTCAAACATTTGTTTTGTGTTCATGAGATATTTTGTATTTTATTTGTTCTTTATGATATGTTTTAAATTAAAACTTTGATTGTTGTTAATAAATGTTCTGCGGCCATTTTTATCCCAAGAATTGGTGTCCGTGTGTTTATTGGGGTTGGTAAGTAAAGGGGCAAAAGGGTTAAGGTTGGGAGAAAGGCGGGTCAAGATCCGATGTTGCTCACGTCATGAATTCAACACTGGGGCAGTAGTAGCAGCACTTCATTAGCCGCAGAGCCTCTCAAACAGCCAGACATGCCTGGATTCAGAAAATTAGACCAGCAGGGTTTCTGCACTTTATCTTCACCATATACAGACCCACCCCCCGAGACACACACACGCAGGCCCGACTGATGGCCTCATATACAGATAAACTGCCAATTCTGCATCAGCAGCTTTTATCGGCCTGTGTA
This sequence comes from Xenopus tropicalis, assembly GCF_000004195.4. NCBI lineage: Eukaryota > Metazoa > Chordata > Amphibia > Anura > Pipidae > Xenopus > Xenopus tropicalis. Next base: position 123,258,697 of record NC_030680.2, read on the forward strand.
TGGCCAGCTTAATATTGGAAAAAAAAGGTAATGATTTTGAGGTGAGAGAGGTTATTGCACAGTGTTCTTATGCGCAGTGTCATGTCAATAGGCATATTCATTCCTACATACCCTGTTTGTGCTGATTTTGGGACAGTAGTAGTTACTATTTAGCTAGCTTGGCTGCAGTTTGACTTTTAGTTAGCTTATAAGACTGGATAGTAACTATACAACCGGGATTCACGTAGATGTTAACAAAGAACTGCAGTCGTTGCACTCCTGTTTGCTAAATATTATCTGACATTATATCTGACTGCCTAGTCAGCCCTAACGGATGTGCGTAAATAGTACAGCAGTCCTTTATATGCAGTGAACCTTCTAAATAGTGGTAAATGCGGCATTTATTTTCTAATGATCCTGTTAGAGCTTTGGTCTGTTTATCCTGTCGAGACAAAGGTAGAAATAATGCATGTTCTGCATTTGATGGCTGTGGATAACCGACAGGCATGAAAGGTTGTGAGATTAGAAAACCAAAAAGCAAATAAGATATGCGCCATATCACAGCAGTAAAAAGATGAAACAAATCCATTAATGGCACAATTTTATGTACTTTTAAAATGGTTCATAAATACTAAATCAAGGCATGGAGACATAGAAAATGTTAAAATATGAAATATATTGCTAACAAAAAATATAGTAGGCAGTAACAGTACATTGCGACTAATCTCCCCACAATGCCATCCCACCGGCAAAAATGTAAACCACGAGTGGGATGGCATACGCGTTACTACAGTTTCCCAAAGTTGCCTTGAGAGGAAACTTTGGGCGACTCCGGGAATTCGTAGCAATGCATATGCCATTCCTCCGGCAATTTACATTCTTGTTGATGGGATGGCATTGTGGGGAGATTAGTCACTTGCGCAAACAAGATTTGTCACGGGGTGACTAATCTCCCCGTCTGCCACTGCCCTAAAGGTGGCCATATACTGTACATTTACTAAATGAGCTGTTTATTTGGCCTTCAGCGAACCGATCAAATTACAACAACAGGAATAGGACACGTTGGAGGGAGGCCCGCATCAATGAGCCAATGTAGTCCCCGATCCAATGGGAAAATCAAACCTGCTCAATCGACAGCTGGTCAATTTTAGGCCAGATATCGGTCATAGGGGCCCATCTGGGCTTCCATACACAGGCAGATAAATTGCAGAATCGGTCAAAAGGACCCAAACCGGCAGTTTAAATCTGACCATGTATAGCCCATGTAACATTAATTGAAGAATGCCGGCACACCCAGCAACATAACCTACCATTGGTGTCCCTGCAAAGACCACTCCCCGAGAATAAACTAACGTCTTATTAACTAAGCATAATAAAACAAGGTGCCTCCCATAATCAGTATGTAAAGTATATGCCCATGAAAGAAAGCAATATTATCCACTTAACAGTTTTGTAATGAAAAAAAGATTAAGAGGGGACAGGGCCGGAACTAGGGGTAGGCAGAAGAGGCAGCTGCCTAGGGCGCAACGATTGGGAGGCGCCAGGCAGGAGCCTCTCTTGCCTACCCCTAGGGGCACATTTACTAACCCACGAATGGGCTGAATGTGTCCGATTGCGTTTTTGTTCGTAATGATCGGTCATTTTGCGATTTTTTCGGCGTCTTTACGACTTTTTCGTATTTTTTCAGTTTTTTTCGGCGTCTTTACGATTTTTGCGTAAAAACGCGAGTTTTTCGGCGTCTTTACGATTTTTGCGTAAAAACGCGAGTTTTTCGTAGCCATTACGAAAGTTGCGCAAAGTCGCGATTTTTTCGTAGCGTTAAAACTTGCACGAAACGTCGCGCCTTTTAAGTTTTAACGCTACGAAAAAGGCGCGACTTTGCGCGCAAGTGTTAACGCTACGAAAAAACCGCGACTTTGCGCAACTTTCGTAATGGCTACGAAAAACTCGCGTTTTTACGCAAAAATCGTAAAGACGGCGAAAAACTCGTGTTTTTTACGCAAAAAACGTAAGGACGCCGAAAAAATCGCGAAAAAGTCGCAAAATGTTAGTTTCCAATCGGAATTTTTCCAATTCGGATTCGAAATCGTGTCTTAGTAAATCAGCCCCCTAGTCTGTGCTCTCTGTTTTCATTGCCCCCGCTGCTTGTGATTACTCGGCGGGGACAATGAACTATCGCTTCGCTACCCCCCGTGAACTGCGCAAAACAGGGGGGGCTTGGGGGTGCATTAGCGCAGGTGTAGGGCAGAGGTGGCCAACCGGGTTGCCTAGGGCGCCAGGTCGGCTCGGCCCGCCCCTGCTAAAGAGACAGCCCCGGCCACTCAAGTCCAACACTGACGGTGTCCATTGGAATATACAGACAGCATTTTATTTTCCAGTGACTAAGTAATATAGAAGTTCCTACACAATATAGTAACTACACATAGAACACTCTCAAACAATCTCATCTTTAAGATGGTCATTTTCTATTTAACAAGTTAATATGTGCCCACCTCAGGTTTATGCCGGCCCAGTAGCCAAGGTGTTTGTTTAGCTGCCATTTCTATAAATGAGGTTGTAGCACTCATTTCAGTTAAAACATAATTTGCAGTCTGCACTCATTGAACTCATTAGGGTTGATTCACTAAAGTGCGTTAAAACGTGCGCTATTTATAGCGTGCGTTAAAAATTTTATCGTGTCTAAATTTTTGCGGCAATGCACGATTCACTATAAGCACACTTGCGCTAATTTACGAGCAATACTGCATGCGATATTTTAGTCGTGAAGACTCTGCGGTGCTTTTCGCGTGCACGCTAATTAGCGCAAGTGCGATAGCTTTTGCGTGCACTGTCGCAACATTACGCACGCGGCAATTGCCACGCGACTTGACACACGCGGCAGCATTAAACTTGCGCCATTTTGCGCATTTGCCCTGGGAGTGCACAGAAGTGCTAGAGATAATAAAATAGGGGGGTGGGGTGCATTTAAGAATATTTAGCCAAATACTTAGGGGTCCGTTTACTAAAGTGGCTTAAATTAAGTAGGAGATTTTAGACACAGAATAAATGGCAAATATGTTATGGGCACTTTATTAAACGGGGACAAATATAATATTGCAATTATTCTGGCAACAAAACATTTGATTGGCAGTTATCACACTCGCCAGAAAATACGATACGTACTAATTAACGCAAGTTTTACTATTCAGCAAAATGGGCTAAAGACAAAATTGTTGGCAGAATATTTGCAAACATTTAACCCATATAGCATATTGATGCTGTTACTGATAAATGTAAGAGTGTAGGGGAAACTACATGAAAGTATAGAATACCATATCAAGGAAGGCAAAATAATTAGACATCACTCAGTTCAAAAGTACAAAACTAAAAACTTTTATTTTTACACTAATAAAATGTTAAAATTTCTAGAAAAAAATATAAAAAATAAAACTTAGGGCTTGCTGCCCTTGATATCCCTAATGTCCCCCTGGAGCTGGGCCATGTTGCCCTGGAGCTGGGCCAACTGGGCCTTGATGTTGTCCAGATCCTCCTGCATTGACTGAAGTGTGGGGTCAGTCCACCCAGGTGTTGTTTGGGTCCCCACATCTTCGGTCCGTCGTGAGGGTCCCTCGTCCGCAGGAGGACCTGGTGCCCAGCATTTGGCCTGGGGAGAGTCCGGGGCCTGGGGAGAGAACTCTAGGGCCTGGGGAGAGTTGTCTCCAGTGGAGAACTCCAGGGGGGGAGTGTCCGGGGCCTGGGGAGTCTCTGGGGGCTCGGGGGACTCTGGGGCCTCCTCAGTCTTTTCAGGCTCTGGAGCCTCAGGCGCTGGGGCCTCTGGTGGTGCTGGGGCCTCGGGGGCCTCTTAAGCCTGTGGGGCCTCGGGTGTCACTACCCACAATAAATGGTTTGAGTAAATCTGCTGAAGCTTTTTTCCTATTTTTTGGATTTTTGCAGTTGTATTTGGTTGCAGCACAGAGCAACAACTAGGAGCTGAAGCTTTTTTCGTAAGTACTTTATACAAAGGTCACCAATAACTTTTTATATATACATATATATATATATATAGAATATACATTTCTTACATTTGTACTTTTAGTTCAAATTACTTGCTAAATCTTTTAATAAATGTATTCTGTAAAAACATATTAAAGTACAATAATTACCTTCAGCGATTTCCGCTATTAGGTCGAAATTCCTGCGCTTCAGGTCCGACCATATCCGCTGGAGCAGGCGGAGGTCCATTTCAAGGTTAAAGCCCCTGCGCAACCTGTCTATTAGGTCGCGCAGGATCGCCCTCTTCCTCTCATGGACCCCTATGGGCCCCAGCGGCAGCCTGTCATATCCTGAATGCAGGAAATAGCAGACTATGTAGCGCCTCTCCCTGTCTAGCAGCTCAGAAATCCCAGGAATGATGTCTCAGTGTGTGACAGCAGGCTCTATGACACAAAATGTGCGCAAGTCACGCATGTCGCGAGATTACAAAGTCAGGACAAAATGGCCGCAAGTCGCGCGTGTCACAAGATTACAAAGTCGCGACAAAAGAGTCGCCAAATTATACCTAGTAATGTATTTGTGCGACTAAATATTTACCGCTACAGTAGTGAATATTATGCGAATAAACGCATGCCATGTTAGCCATACATGCCAATATTTTCGTAAAATTACTGTATTAAAAATGACCATTTCCCTGCAAACTGGCGGCTGCATCACTCTAGGGGAAACACAGACTTGAATAAATAACACTGCTAAGTCGATATTTTATTGCCAAAAGCTCATTTACTGTACTTTTCTATAATTATTGCCTGCCTCAAGTAGGTGTTAATTTTTGCATAGACCAATGCGATATTTAGCGCGTCTAAGTGTTTGTGTTAGTATTCATTTCTGCGTGCAAATTAACGCATGTGATTGCGCGGAAATTAGCGCATGCGATATACAACTTAACGCACGCGGTAATTCTGTTGTGAATCACGCGCTAATTGTCGCGTCTATTTTAACGCAAAAAAACGTTCGATAAAACTTATCGCACTTTAGTGAATCAACCCTGATGTGTTATATTTGTGTGCCACCCTCCTGGTAATATATATATATGGGCAAAAACATTGCTTCTCCTCCCGCAAATTCCTAAAATATGTTCTGCTGCTTACAGGAGAATTTTAATTGTAAAGAAGGTATTTAGCAACTGATCCCCCTATCTGAGGAACTGAACAAAAGCAGATGAGGAAGAAATTACTTATTTATACAGATATCGGCAGGTTATTCAGGGTAGCACAGGAGCACTTCATTTCCAAATCAACTCAGTATTTTCCACGTGCTGCATTACTTTAAAGGGACAATAGGGTTGCAACCCAGTCAATAAAATCCCCCATTGCTCTGTCCGGATCTGCTCCCACCTAAGGGCTCTGGCACACAGGGAGATTAGTTGCCCGCGACAAATCTCCTGTGTCTCAGGCGACTAATCTCCCCGAGTTGCCATCCCACCGGCGAAAGTGTAAGTTGCCGGTGGGATGGCACACGCGGCGGAGCGATTTCAGTGAGATCGCGCAAGTTGCCTCAAGAGGAAACAGCCTTTTTATGAAAAACAAAAACACTGAAATCTATTAGCTTCTGCTTTACGTAGATATAAATCTACAAATAGACCCCCATTGGTGCCTATATAATAAAAATAAAAGCTGCTTTAGAATAAAAGAAAACTAAAAGGGCCTTGAGGGCAGATAAGAAATGTGATTGATTTCACTGTATTTGTACTAAAGAAAATTATTGGTGACACCACTAATTACCCAGTGTGCTACTTTATTTGTGCCTGAAATGCCACCGAAGTGAAAAAAAGGATCCGTTTCATTTAACCCCCCCAGTTTTGTTATAGAATACAATTTGTAAATGCTTTTTTTATTTTAATGATCATTAGATTTAACAGACAAACATAAACTGACAGCATTGAATATATATGCTCTCTCCATGAATGAACAATACATACTGGCAAAGGTAGTAGTGCCCCCAGGGCAATCATTGATCCACATGGGTCATTTATTTATATATTAAAACGGACAAAACATATATGTGCCCAATGACCAGTACCTTTGCTAGTATATATGTATGGATAGGAAGTTAGCTGCCTAAGTCAGTATGAGGGATGTAAACTGTGTGACCTATTATGTTACTGACACATCTCTCTGGATGCAGAAACGCTTGCTGTTTCTCAAGATGCAATGGTTTATACTTACTGAGTAGTTTAGGGACCAGCAATCAGGCAGCCTGGTCAATAAAGAATGAGCTGTGCTGTTCCTACACCCACCTGCACCCTTACTTAGTAGAAAACTGCCCCCCCAAACATTGTATATAACATTTCACCAGCTAAGGCCAAACCCCTTCCTACTCCTGAGGGTGAGTGTACCCCCATTTCTGCCCACTATTCAGGCTAAGGAAGGGACACCCTTCATGCTAAGGAGCCCCAGTTACACCTGATTTAGCAGCAGCAGGTAGATAAACCATGGCTGATGAATTAATGGATCTTTCCAACAGAACAGTAAATGTAGTGATTCAAACTGCCACACATACAAAGCAATGTTCTGTGTACACAATAACCTGTGTAGGTACTGCACATACAAGGTCAAACTAATGACATATAAACCTCACTCATGAACAGGGTACATTTCCCCTTTAAAAGTGGCTCCTGCCTTACACTGAGGCAGTGACATCAGCGCTTTACCAGTAATTCGGTTGGTTGGCATTGTGGTGAGAGGTAAGTGATCTTCCCTTCAGAAAGATTCTTTGCCAAAAAAACGTTATTTTATTCCAAAAAGAGAGGAAATAGTGATAGTACTGTACCCCTGAGACTAGCGGGGATTCAGTTTTACTTCATTTGGGCAATATTCTTCTAAAATGGGCTTTGGAGATTACTTTAATCGTGGGTGAGAGACACAGTGGACCTGCATTTGGCAGTTGGGCAGGGCTACCATCAAAAACACACTTCTTTCCATAAAATATGATATCTGAGGTCCCCAGTGTTGTAATGGACAGTAGTAATTTCTGTTTCTAGAAATGATGGGGCTTAGATTTGGGCTCCCTGTTCCTCCCTGATGGCTGCCCAGCCCTGGTGTATTAAGGGGTACAAGGTGTCATCTAAATCAATTATTTCCAGCACAATTACACTTATTTAGACCTAATCCTGCTTCATACACAATGTTGTAAAAAAATCCCCTGGGGGCAGCAGAATAAAATGCCTCATATTTACAATCAGCCCCCTAAAATCTATTTGACTTTTGGTTTGTGGCTTGTTTTTTTACCCCCTTTTTCAATTGCTAAAATAGGCTGATATGGGTAACCACACTGCTGCCATTTAGACTAATAATAAACTAAATAATAATAATAATAATAATAAACTAAAAGTCTGGAAACCTGTTACCTTCCTGTAAATAAAATAATTTGGTATTCTTGTTTCTCATGTTTAATAGGTCTCATACAACTCAATAAGGGAAAACAGGTCTTTGCCCTACTCAGTATTCTTTGCAAATATGTGCTAAATAAGTTCTCTCTAAAGTTTACTTGCCCTTTATATTCTTTTGTCTCTCTATACAGATTGCTATAGTGCTGCTCCTGCTGAACTCTTTGCGGTCTGTGCTACCGTGCGATTTTACCTAGCGATTGCTGAGTGATTCTTGGCTTCTCTTTAAGTTTGATCTTTTCCATTCTGATCTGAGCTTGGGAGAAGCCACTTTCTATTGAGGGTCTCCCTTGGGTTCCCCAGCCTTGTGCCGGCCCTCAAGTGTGAGGAACCCCTCATTATACGAACCAGAAGAGTTTAACATCTGGCACTTCTGGTTCCAACAGCACCGTCTGGCTCACTCTTTTTAAGAGGTAATCTTCCTGGTCTTATGGGGCTTTAACCATTTGTTATGTAGCAAGTCTGTGCAGAATTTCCCGTTATTTGTATAGCGCCAACACATTGCCATAGCGCTGTACCCAGATTATTCATCATTCACATTATTCCTTGCCCCAGAGGAGCTCACAATCTAAGTTCTCTTTCTCATTCACACACACGCTATGGGCAATTTAGTCAGAAGGCAATTAACCTGCCTGTATAGGGTTTTTTGGAGGGTAGGTGACCCCAGCGCTGCAAGGCAGAAGTGCTACTCACTGAGCCACCATGCTGCTCACAATACTGACTACTACTGAAATGTGACTGAGAATAGAAAGCCATAAACACACACATTGTATTGCTGAGACTGCCTGTGTCTGTGCTGCCAATATAATGCCCCTTTGTATCGCTTGCCTTTAGGTGGCTGTACTTAGCGACAGCAGAATGCCAGAGGTTAAGGTAAGGAATCACTTTCTTCTCTCATCCCAAATAAAGGGAAATTGCCACTCTGCTCTCATCTAAAGTGCTCTTTCTCTCTCAATCTATCTCTTACTATGCCCAATAAAATACAATTACAGTCTCTTCTCCAATACCTTCTTGCCCTACTTTACACACTATCCCTCAGTTACAGCTTCTGAGTCCCCAAGGCTCTTTCCTTTCACTTACAGGTGCTATTCAGTGTCCTGGAGGAGTATGTGAAGGAGAGGACATTCGACGAGGCCATCCTTGCCTACTATGGTAAATACTAGGGATTATTTATAACAGACCAGGGGGAACAGTGCAGAGCACTAAGGGGCACGATAGAATTGTCAACGTGGACACAGGGTGGCTTTTGTCACAAAATAACCCACAAACTGTGCATTATGGAGCAGAAATTCACCCCGTGTGTGCGCTGATGGGCCAATGGGCCAATGCTGTGCTTCTCAGTTTGCATACAAGTTCGGCAGATGGGAATGGACTGACCGTTTCTCCACTGCCTATCTACACCAGTCGAGGCAGCGCTGCATGTGTGCCTAGCCTTAATGGACATGTATTTTCCTTGCAGAACATCACTACGTCTGGAGACATGGAGCCAACGACGACTTGTAAGAAAATAATCTTATCAATTATCTATCAAATATCTTTATTGTGGGACATTTTGTGCTTGCCCCATATTGTATCCACTCAAATGAAAAAGTGTATGTACAGTAGAAATACAGTGAAATAGCGGATAGGAAGTGCCATTAATGCTCCATTGGGATTTTGCTTTTTAGGGGAGACTTCTTCAGTCAATATTATATTGACAATGATGTGGAGCATCTTCGGGACATGGCCCTTTTCATCTGCATGGATGCCTATCGGGTAAGGAATCCAAAATAGAAGTATAGATAATACTGTTTAGATTGCCAGCTCTTGTTCCAGAACATGTTATGTGTGCTTAGTAAATTTTATGTAGGTTTAGCAAATGTAATTGGATGGATATTACACTGCATGAGTAGACTAAAACTATTCCTTTTATCCACTGTAATCAATGATAATGGGGTCAGATAATGTGCATAATGTGTCAGTGTGCATTATAAAAATATAGGTGGAGAATATATGAGTTTTGGCTTCTGGGTCCCATAAACCTGGGCTAGCAGTTAAGTGCAGAAGACCACTGCCAGCCACCCTATAATGTCTGTCTCATTGTGCCATATTCCTGCTTCATATTAGCCAATGAGGTTATAGCGGTGCTGCAACTTTCCTTATGTATAAGCCCCACTGGTAAATCAGGCAGCCATGATTATAGTGAGGATTAATATGACTACTCGGGTCTGTGAGAACTTATTCTGCCTTATAGGTCTGATTACAAGGGGAATAGCACTGATTAATAATTTCCTCACACTGGTACATTATTTTATGTTACAGAAACATCTTGAGGAGCTGGAGATGACTCTTTATCACATCCACAAACTCCTGGCTTTATCTGAAGTAAGTGCTATTATTATTTTTGTTATATGTCATTATTATTTTTGAGGTTATTATATACTGTATCACCTGTAGCTACCATAATTAGCATTTGAGACATTATTACTCACCATATTACTCAACAACTGCTATTATTTATATTATTAGGGACATTATGTATCTCTTCTTGGCAGTTGTGCTTACAGGGGCACATTAATGAAACTGGTACCGTGCAGTGCTTGTTTAACATGGAGTCTCTTTTGCCACAGGAGGAGCACGACGTGGACCACATTCTCACCCAATATGAGAATACGCAGCAAGCCCGGAGAGTAAGTTCCTTGGTCACTGTCTAGAAGGCTTTTCTGTGTTGTGATTTGTTGTTAAATTTTACAGGATACACTCAATGTTGGTCAGGTTATAGGGAACACTATGTAGTATTGTGTGTGTGTGTTGAAAAAGAAGCTTAGTGTACATCTGTGCAGGTTACAGAAACAGGGGGATATTGTAGACAACAGTAATGCCTTAACTCATAGCAACCAACTGCTAATTACATATTTTGGATGAGTATTCAATCCTTATTTGCATACTGCTATAGGTTCTGTTATCTAGATACCTGTTATCCAGAAAGCTCACAACTAATTGAATAATAAGACAGTACTATATAAAGTGCCAATGACTGTCAAGCACCATCTTGGCCCCAAGTGTACTGAAAATGCCATAGGGTATGTGGGCATATGCACTACCTTCCCCAATACTGTTAATTGTAAGTTAATGCAGACCATGGATACATGAATATGTACCAATGTATAATTTTTTCCTCACAGGTTTTGGGTCCTAAGCTCGAAGCCTTGAACAACAAGATCGTGGCAAGGCAAAAGGAGCTGGAAGAAGCTGCGAAGTATGTATTTTACATGTGACGCCTATTACAATTTTGACACACAGCAAAATAAAGAAAAAAGTTTCAGCTGCCTGTATACCTGTAACCAGAGTCTTACAATTCCCATAACGACAGAGCAAATAGCTAAGCAGAATATTGGAACAGCAACAAAATGTGCCAAAGCCCCAAATTTTAGACATGTGTTTCAAATACCTTGAAATCTCAGTCAACTCGGAAATACAAGCAGAATAAACATATGTAGCATCTAATATAACTCAAAAATGGGATAAAGAAACAATTGTTCTCTGATCTAATTGTATTATGTTCCCATCCTTAACAGAGAACTGTTAATGCTGAAGCCTTTATATCCTTCCACTGATTAACAGTTCCATGCACTAAAAGTAGAAAAATAAGACTGATGCAAAATCCTTATTGGAGCAAAGTGTAGTTAGTAACCACTAATATCAGCCCCATGGTCTCTGACTCTCAGAAGGCCAGTCCCTAGCTGTACTTTAGCTTTCCTTATTATTAATCCCTGGATCCCAGGGAGCCCCTCCATCTACTTTCTCAATGCTATGAGACCCATCCCTACACCACATTTATTCAGCTCAGTAGTTACCCACATTTGGTACAGAGGATACAGATTAGTTGCATGTATATTTGTAATATTATGGTAAATCTCTAGCAGTGTATACATCAGTGATAATGTTTCTAGTCTAAAACTTTTTGAAACAGAAAACAACATTAGCTCATTATTCTTTTTTTCAGGACGACACAGGAAGAACAAGAAGAAGATCCTCCAGTGATAGAGGTGCCCAGGCTGAGCACCAGGAAGAGGCTTGTAAAAGCCATATCAAGAACATTCCGGAGGATTTGGGTAATGTCTCTGAAATTCTCTTTTAGACAATCTCAATAATACCATGTGATTCACTCATAGTTGCATAATTATATATTAAGACTGAAGGACCTATTCTACATATAAAGGCTTTTATAAGGGCTTATTATTATTTACTCTGTGTACTAAGCTGTATCTTAAAGGGCCACTGTAACAAGGGGATTAATATAAGAATGCACAGTGCCATTCCAGATGTTGTAATGTAATGTATTCTCTTTTTTAACCCTTTAACCCTTTTTGTTTTCATTTTTTCCAGCGTTTCACCAGACGACGCCTTCCAGGTTTTCTCCCTCCTGATCCATGATCCCCCTTCCTCTTACCCACCCCATCTCCAAAACCCTCCTGCTCCCTGATCCTCCTCCCTTTCTCTCGCCCCCATCTCCAAAACCCTCCTGCTCCCTGATCCTCCTCCCTGTCTCCATCCCTGATCCCTCTCCCTGTCTCCATCCCTGATCCTCCTCCCTGTCTCCCACCCCATCTCCAAAACCCTCCTGCTCCCTGATCCTCCTCCCTGTCTCCCACCCCATCTCCAAAACCCTCCTGCTCCCTGATCCTCCTCCCTGTCTCCCACCCCATCTCCAAAACCCTCCTGCTCCCTGATCCTCCTCCCTGTCTCCCACCCCATCTCCAAACCCTCCTGCTCCCTGATCCTCCTCCCTTTCTCCATCCCCGATTCCTCTCCCTGTCTCCATCCCTGATAATAATAAATGGTAAATGTCATAGCTACACATGATTCAGGGTGTAAAACCGATTGCCATTTGGAGTCAGGAAGGAATTTTCTCCATTCAGTGCAGATTGGCGCCTTAGCACTAGATGGTTTTTTGCCTTCCTCTGAATCATTGCCTGTTTATGGCCCTGTGCATTCCATAAAGCCAGCTGCTGGTCCCGGCATCAATTCAGCTCCTTCCATCGTGCAGGCCTAGCCAGAAGTCCATCCCTAGGGCAAGGCTAGAGAAAGGGCAGGAGGAGGGAGAAGGTTGGTTTGTTATGGGCGCGATACCCAATCCCTGCCCTTTGGTTGAGCCATGTTTGGGAGCTGCACCTGGCATTAGGAAGTGCACAACCTCTATTTATTTACTGATTTTAATAAATTCTGTGATTCCAACTGATTTAACCATAACCACGTCTCTGTGTTTTTCTTTAATACATATGGTAAATATTAATGGGGTGAGGGAGGGCTCCAGTGCCTTACTGTGCTAAAGGTGACTGAGCTAATGTGTGACAAGGGTAATTAATACTTCTAGGAGCTGATCAAAATAGACCAAGCTACCTGCTTCTAGTGTCATTCCTCTTTCTACTGAATTTGGAGCCCTGGGAAATTTCCAATAAATATCCATTTGGGTGTAAGTACTCTCTGTATAAAATCCTTCAGCCAGTTCCCTTTCTATGCACAAAAATGAATTATCTCCAAGACCAACAGACACACCTTAGTTTGGAAAAGAATAATTCAGTTGGCACTGCTCATGCTGGTTACTACACATAGTGGCATTCTCCAAGTCATACTGCTGTGTAATGTAACTGCTACAGAAAAACCCTCAAATATCCCAGTACAAATGTGATAACAGGCCTAATTACCAAGGTGCCATTAATTCTTCTGTTATTTTCAAGACTCTAAGTATCATCTTCCTATAGGAAACAACTCCTTTCTCAAGGGGATTTCTAGTGAGAAAACCAATGCGAAAATGTTTAAGTTCCTGAAAGAGCGACAAATAATCCAAGTAGTGCGTATGTTAGGCAATGACTGAATGGTACGTGCACTACTTGGATTGTCTGCAGAAAATAGGAATCAGTTTCCATACAGTAGGAAAATGGGCACAAACAGCTGCTTCATTTACTGCAGTTAAAAGATATTCTAGTAAAAGCTTGTGCCACACATTATAGGGCAAATTAAATAAGGGCAGAATACATTTGAAATCATATTTTCATATGGGGAATAAAAATGAATTTAACATGACTGAAATGTATGTTTATCGGGTGCATTAAAGCAGCAATGTGGCCTATGGGGGAAGTAGAAATTATTTGGCCCCACAGAAATATCATTTTAGTACTAAAAGCCAGAAATAAGACATTCATTTCATGAACATGTATCAACACTACATATTAGTCAGTGCCCTACTGGGCCCCCAATACCTCCCGGGGCCCCCAAGCAGTTGCAGGGCCTGTTTCCTCTATGTAGCACAATGAACCTCAGTACAAGGTGAGCTTACAAGAATGCATGGAAGCCTTTCAATTGCCCCTTATCCCTATCTTTGTATTGGAAGTGGAAACTGATCAACCAAGGAGAAACCACAGACCCCCTTTTTCCCCCCACTCATTGCTAATGGAGAAAAAGAAAGAATATTAAGCCTGTAATTGTAAGCTGTAAAGCATTTACGGCAATGTCACATGGTGAGATCTGTTGCCATGGTAAATTGCTCAACCGTGGGAAACAGACAGGGTCGGACTGGGCCGCCGGGACACCGGGAAAAATCCCGGTGGGCCCCGGCTCTAGTGGGCCCCCTCCCTAACGCTCCTTCCCTGACGTGTCAAATTAATGCGCTCAGGGGAGGACGTCGGGTGGGGGCCCTGCGAGGGGGGTTAGGGGGGCCCCTACAGCTGAGTGCACCTGCAGGGCCCCTGGGACGGGAGCACCGGTGGGCCCTTCACACCCCAGTCCGACCCTGGAAACAGATCTTCTGAAAATGCCTTCATATTGGCACAAGTTTGGCAACTTATCTGACAATCCTTAATCGTTACTCCTTAATTGTAGAAAAATGCTAAATTGCTGTGAGTAATGTGTTTAACTTGTGGCAATTGAAATGTTAGGCAATGGGAAGGCATTTGCAGGAGATTTGTTGCCCCCACAGATTTTCCATCTGCTAGGAGCCTTAAATGTGTGGTGCTAGAAAAGGGCAATACAGTGACAGACAATGAAGTCTGACTGTCTGAGTGATCATTTGTTCAGTCATCACTGCTTTAGTCAGTGTGGTCAAGCATTTATCATTGTTAACCACTGGATACAGTGTCCAGACCGGGCCAGCAGGACACCAATGAAAAAGCTGATGGGCCCCGCCCATCTCCCACTCACAGCCAGGTGCTCCTCCCCCAACCCTAATAGCAGCCGCAAATAAGCAGCATGTTTTCTAGGTGTAGGCCAGTGGCAAGTTTCATGACTATGGTGTGGGGGTATCTAAAGAGCAGGGCCGGAACTAGGGGTAGGCAGAAGAGGCAGCTGCCTAGGGCGCAACGATTGGGGGGCGCCAGGCAGGAGCCTCTCTTGCCTACCCCTAGTCTGTGCTCTCCATTTTCATTGCCCCCGATGCTTGTGATTACTCGGTGGGGGCAACGAAGTATCGCTTCGCTACCCCCCCGGGGGGGGGGCGGGGGCTTTGGGGTGCATTATCGCAGGTGTAGGGGAGAGGTGGCCAACCGGGTTGCCTAGGGCACCAGGTCGGCTCCGCCCGCCCCTGAGAGGGGAAGAGGATTTGAGCTCTAGAAGTGGGACCAATTGGGCTGGTGTAACCTCTATGCATTACCGTCCTGTAAATATACTGATATCCAGTGTATATGAATGAAATGGGATAATAATTAGGGCCCTTGGGGGGAAGGTCTTGCTAACTTAGTAGTACATAGTAATAACTTCTCAGAGTTCAGCCCCCTTCACCCTGGTCTGAGCAAAGGTTCTTCTGTTTCATGTCAAAGGAAATGGCCATACAAAGTACTGTTTTTATTTTGCTGATAATACTAAATTGTGCAAAACTATAAGTTCCATGCAGGATGCTGCCACTTTGCAGAGCGATTTGACAAAAATGGAAAACTGGGCAGCAAAATGGAAAATGAGGTTCAATGTTGATAAATGCAAAGTTATGCATTTTGGTAGGAATAATATAAACGCGAACTATCTACTGAATGGTAGTGTGTTGGGGGTATCCTTAATGGAGAAGGATCTAGGGGTTTTTGTTGATAACAAGTTGTCTAATTCCAGGCAGTGTCATTCTGTGGCTACTAAAGCAAATAAAGTGCTGTCTTGTATAAAAAAGGGCATTGACTCAAGGGATGAGAACATAATTTTGCCCCTTTATAGGTCCCTGGTAAGGCCTCACCTTGAGTATGCAGTGCAGTTTTGGGCTCCAGTCCTTAAGAAGGATATTAATGAGCTGGAGAGAGTGCAGAGACTGCAAATAAACTGGTAAAGGGGATGGAAGATTTGAACTATGAGGTTAGACCAGTGATCCCCAACCAGTGGCTCGTGAGCAACATATTGCTCCCCAACCCCTTGGATGTTGCTCTCAGTGCCCCCAAACCAGGTAGTTATTTTTGAATTCCTGACTTGGTGGCAAGTTTTGGTTGAATAAAAACAAGATTTACTACCAAATAAAGCCCCTGTAAGCTGATAGTGTGCATAGAGGCTGCCTAATAGCCAACCTTAGCCCTTATTTGGCTCCTCCATGAACTTTTATGATGCTTGTGTTGCTCCCCAAGTCTTTTTAGACTGTCAGGGTTGGGGTTGTTTTCTCTGGAAAAAAGTTGCTTGCGAGGGGACATGATTACTCTGTACAAGTACATTAGAGGGGATTATAGGCAGATGGGGGTGTTCTTTTTTCCCATAAAACCACCAGCGCACCAGAGGCCCCCCTTTAGATTAGAAGAACAGAGCTTCCATTTGAAGCAGCATAAGTGGTTTTTCACAGTGAGGGCAGTGAGGTTGGGAAATGCCCTTCCTAGTGATTTTGTAATGGCAGATTTTGTTAATGCCTTTAAGAGGGGCCTGGATGAGTTCTTGAACAAGCATAGTATCCAAGGCTATTGTGATACTAAAATATACAGTTGGTATTGATGTTGGTCTATAGGGTATGTGAGTGTATAGATAGGTCAGTATGGGTCTGTATGTGAGTGGATAGATAGGTCAGTTTGGGTCTGTATGTGAGTGGATAGATAGGTCAGTGTGGGTCTGTATGTGAGTGGATAGATAGGTCAGTGTGGGTCTGTATGTGAGTGTATAGATAGGTCAGTGTGGGTCTGTATGTGAGTGGATAGATAGGTCAGTGTGGGTCTGTATGTGAGTGTATAGATAGGTCAGTGTGGGTCTGTATGTGAGTGGATAGATAGGTCAGTATGGGTCTGTATGTGAGTGGATAGATAGGTCAGTATGGGTCTGTATGTGAGTGGATAGATAGGTCAGTATGGGTCTGTATGTGAGTGGATAGATAGGTCAGTATGGGTCTGTATGTGAGTGTATAGATAGGTCAGTATGGGTCTGTATGTGAGTGTATAGATAGGTCAGTATCTGTCTGTATGTGAGTGTATAGATAGGTCAGTATGGGTCTGTATGTGAGTGTATAGATAGGTCAGTATGGGTCTGTATGTGAGTGTATAGATAGGTCAGTATGGGTCTGTATGTGAGTGGATAGATAGGTCAGTATGGGTCTGTATGTGAGTGGATAGATAGGTCAGTATGGGTCTGTATGTGAGTGGATAGATAGGTCAGTATGGGTTTGTGTGTGCTGGGTTTACTTGAAAGGGTTGAACTTGATGGACTCTGGTCTTTTTTCAACCCTATGTAACTATGTAACACCCCTGGGGAAAGTGAAACAAAGCCAAATAATCAAGCAATAGAAGTTAATGCAACAAGAAAATCTAGAAAACAACCTGCGTCTTTGATTTCTTTATCCTGTTCAACTTTTTATATATGTTTACATGTTTCTGTAATTTCACCTTGCCCTCCTATACCAGCTCTGTAAAATAAAAACAGATTTAGCATGTCAGTCATACTTTTTGACCTAAAAACTGCAAAACATGCTGTTTCCTTGTCCCTTTTGCGTGCAATTGATGTGACCCCCTTGACTGCTCTTCTACATTCTTACCTTGCCTCATCCTATCTGTGCAGAAAGCCTTATATTTCCCCTGGAATGCTGCCATGCAAGAGCTTGATCTCTTGAGAGCTCTCAATTTGTTTGAAGAATACTCTAACCTGATTATTTTAGCCTGAGCTAGCAATGCCTGGCTTCTGATAAATGACTGCATGAATGCCATACTGCAATTTAGCGTGAAGGAGCATTCCATTATAAACAAACTTGCCTCGCTTACTGCAAACCTGTTGCTGGGAGTTGTTTCTATTGCAGTTATATTATGTAAGATGTGATGTGAGTTGGTGCAGTAACCTGTTGAGTTACATGTGTAATGCCAAGGTTTCAAAGAGCACATGTAGAGAAGGAGAATGATCAGTAGAAAGACTTAATCCTTAAAAAATACAGAAGCCAATGTGTTGGATCTTATTCAACCAATTCTCATTTTGCCTATTGTTATAGGTTGTGTCAAAACAAACAAAAACTGTCGTGTCTAGCAGACACAAGATCATCCATTCCGATTAGAATATTTAGGTTCCATCTAAATATTCGGAAAGGCTTTTTACAATGGAAGCTGTGAATTTGTGGAATTTTGTCCCTGAATTATGTCGTATTGGAAGACATATTAGCTTCAAGAAAGGGCTGGATGGCTTTTTAGTGAGGGAATTCTGGGTTATGGAAGATAGCTCATAGTACAAGCTGATCCAGGGACTGGTCCAATTGGCATCTTGGAGTCAGAATGGAATTTTTTTTCACCCTCTGTGGCAAAACGGAGAGGACTCAGAAGGCAGGTTTCATATAGATATAAAAGCTTGAACTTGATGGACATGTGTTTTTTTCATCCTAATTTACTACGTTACTATGTAAGTCCAACAGTTACCTTCACAAAACTAACAGTGGCCTGGAAATGACTGTTTCCCAGTGCTTCTTAGGGGCATGAAGGAAAAATCACAACATCAGCAGGTAAGGCATTCCACACCTTCACTGCCCTCGTGGTGAAGAACCATTTGTGTTTATTCAGGTAAAATTGGCATCTTGTCCTTTGTCCTTATCTATAGAAAAAAAGATTCTCACCATCTCACTATCTGTCTACAGTGCCCTCTAATGTAGTTGTAAAGAGTAACCGTGTCCCCTCACAAGCACCTATTGTCCAGAGAAAACAACCCCAACATTCACAGTCTTTCCTCATAGCTATATTATTCCATTCCTCTTCCGAGATTAGTTGCATGTCTGAGTATTCAGTATTCTTAGTAATAAATGGGAACACTTATGTATAAAACAAGGCCAAAAGAGTGCTATCTCCTTAAGTTGGGCACAGGTCTGGAATTCAGAATAGGTGCTGGCATTTTAAGTACACAGAGGCCAAACAGGCCCTCACCAGCCAACTAAATAGTAACTGCCTACAGCAACCCACCAATTTCCAGTCCGGGCCTGGTTTGGCATGTGTTCCCTTTATCGCTATCAGTTTTTTACCTACTTTGTGAATGTTACCAGGTGCTTTTTACAAAGAGCAATATATATTTTTGGTAGCTGTCCCTTCAGTTAATATTATTACTATTTTTTCCAATTAAAAAAGCCCATGACTGTGCATAACCATTGAACTAGTGAACAAAATATTAATGCCTTGGCTGGCAGAATCCTTCTGGTATAGATGGATATACTGTATGCAGATGTATTGCTGAAGCTACCAGGCCAAGGAGGACCCAAATCCAACACGCTGCGCTGCTGGCCCTCCTATCTGACTCTAATTGTGCCCCTGGGGGTTAATTATATTTACAAAATACCTTTCCTTGCACCATTTGTTTGATGTAAGCACCTGCTACATTCTAATTTGTGTAGAATAAGCAAAGTCACTTATAGATGGAACAGATAGAAAGGCAGCAGCTTCTCTATAGAGATTTCTGATATTTTAATAAAAACTAGGCAAAAGATATTTTCAAAGCTAATAATATCAAACTAAACCAATTGAAGATATATTCATATTCAGCAAATCACATGATTCAAATCAGTGCTGGGAAAATGTTATTAAAAATATTAAAAGAAGAGTAAACCCTGCAAATAGTTCAATGTAAAATTGTACTCTTCTAAGCACTTTTGCAAATTCACATTACTTTTTCTAGTTTCTAATTTACTTTGAAACAACAGCACCACCCGCTGTTTATTTCTGCTTTACTTGCTAATACCAGTTAAATAAAATTCTCATGAGAAAAGGAAAGTCTTGTGCTGTTGTTCTGCTGAGGAAATTAAGTTAGTGAGCAGAGAAGAGTCATCTGAGGTTTCACTGATTAGTTCTAATCAGAGCGGCATCAAAAGACATAACTTTTGTCATGAAATTAATTTTTAGCCAGGTAAAAAGAACAGCACAGGCGTTGTTGAAAGTGAGAGCATCTTACAATGTATGGCCTGCCTAAAGGTGCCCATAAACGAGTAGATTTCAGCTGTCGACTTTGTATATTTCAATGTATACATATAAGTCTATGACTTACTTTCTATGTAGGGATCCTTGGGCTGTCCCCTGAAGCTGATACACTAGGTACAGACACTTAAATAACTATATAAAATATGGCACTGACTACAGTAAGGGTACAGCCACACAGGGCTGATTCAGGCAGAATTAGCCCCTCTGCTCCGATCAGCTCACAGGCACTATGTTGGCCCAAGTGCAGGCACACAAAGCGGATTTCTGCATTAACATGGATACTTGCGTGTTTTGGTTGCTAGGGTCTTGTTTACCTTAGCAAGCAGGCAGCAGGTTGAATGAAGGACTGAAATATGAATAGGAGGGGGGCCTGAACAGAAACATAAGATATATAAAAAAGAACAATAATAACATTTTGAGCTTACAAAGCCATAGGATTATTAGCTGCTGGGGTCAGTAACCCCCATTTTAAAGATGTAGCAGAGGAAGAAAAATAATTCAAAAACTATAAAAAATAAATGATGAAGTCCAATAGCAAAGCTTCTAGGAAGCGACGCGTATGCCATCCCACGGGCGATTTAAATTCTTGTCAGTGAGATGGCATTGCAGGGAGATTAGTCACCTGTGGTAACGAAGATTTGATGCGGGGCGACAATTCTCCACGTGTGCCACTGCCCTAATAGCGGTATCTGCATGGAACCTGTATAGGTTTCCTCTCACACAGGCAGGTTAATTGGCTCCCTATTGTGTGAATGCGATAGAGACCTTAGATATAAATGACCAGGGACTGATATGAATAATCTGTAAGAAGCTTCATATCATGTTGGTGCTGAATAAATAAATAACGGGGAATTCTAAGTTAAAAATTGGCTGCTGTAATTCACCTGCAAGGTGTGGTTTATTGTGTGTTATAGATCCAACAGAAACTGCCCAGAAACCAAATTTGATAAGATATGGCTGAGATGGTTAGGTAAATATGTTGTATATGAAGAACAAAAATGAATTAGCTCTACATTGAGTTTAGCTCTCACTTCCACATTCTACTGCAGGATCTGATGAAGATTGAAGCACATACAACGTGGCTGGGAAAATACAAGAGAGAAGAATTTAATGAAAGCCAGTATAAAGAAATTGTCCTATGAGATGTAATGTGAGAGGCAAGTTAATTAGAGGTATGCTACAGCACCCCCCTCCCTTCCCGCATGTAAGCAAATGGATAGGCTCCTGTTGCAAACAGAAAAAGCTGCAAGTGACCTTGTGTCCCTGTCCCCCACCCACAGATATGGCCGCCGAAAGGTGGCAACCCTATGCTGATGAGATTTTTTGAAGAACTTTCCTGACAAGCCTTGAATTTCTGCTGCTTGCATTGGACTTTTGGCTGTTTGTCTGACTACACTCCTTGCCTGCCTGTTCTGCTGGCACTCCTTCCATTCCTCCACTGGTTACAGTCCTGTGTAAACCTCCAGTGACTGTAGTACCCTGTGGGAGGTGTAGGAGAGGCTGAACTGCTACTGACTATCTCCAAGCAAGGCGAGATCTGCTACTAAAATGCTGATAACTACATTACAATGTATGTTACCATGAGTTGGAAGCAATAAAGGAAATGATGACTTGGTGAAATTCAATCACTCTGTACAAACACAATCAAGATTGGGAATATAGATCCAGCAGAACAAATAGGTTGGAGAACAGTAAATGTTCAGAAGCCAAGTCAAATAAATATAAAATTATCCTGCATTTCCTCAAATGGACAGGAAAATATGGGTTTGGTTTTGCATTCATTCTGTTGTATTATTTTCCAGAAAATAAAAGTTCACCAGTCACCAGAGCCCCCTGGGCCCAGCCTCATGTGACTTTTTAGAGGGGGGTAGAATTGATTTTTTACATAAAAACATTTTTTTGTTACTGTTCCTTTAAGATAGCAGCTGCCATTTTAGCTTGGTCTGACTTCACTTTCATGCCTACACCTCTATGCTCTGGGCTCAGGTAAGAGCAGAGAAGGGAGGGGGGGAGAGCGAGAGAGAGGAGCAAACTGAGCAAGCTCATGCCCTGAAGGATTTTGCTGAGAGCAGGAAGTCTGACACAGAAGATCATGTGTACAGAATAGAAGGAAAGAAATGTGGTGTTACTTTTCACTGAGTACTCAGTGCAGCAGTTCTGTAAATGCTTATGGCTGTGTTTACATGGACCTTTCTGATAAAGCTTACTTAGTTTTTACCTTTCCTTATTCTTTAAGCAACAGCCACTATAGGGGATAAAAAAAACTTATTTTTTGGCTTTTTCTAGCAGATATGACCAACTTATTCCACAGCTAAGCTATTTTTGGGCATAACCATAAATATAATATAAAACTCAAAAGATGTAATAAAACATACATCCCACTCCAGATACCTTGTGTAGAGGTTTAAATAGATAAAAACTTAACTCTGGAGCACCCTCTTTTGTTTTAGACTTGAAATAAGTCTTATTGAGGAAAAATGAATAGAAAAAATAAAGAGAAAATAGCAGCAAACAACCTACACTATTATACATAACCATAAATACTGGAAAATTCTAACTTTCTGCTCTTTACACTTTGGGCAAACTGAAATACTGCAATAATCTGACGTTTTCAAATGAAAAAAGGTTCTCTCCAAAGTTTGAAAAGTTTACTGTTATTCGCCCTGCAAAATCCCCTCTGCACTGTCCATCACACTACTGCCAGAAAAATGACTTGTTCCTTTGCACCTACCTCCAAAACTGGTCTCCCATATGTTCCTGCTGAAGTGCAGCACTGCGTGGTTTGTGGGTACCATGTCTGGTGATGTCACTTCCATTCCAAGGCTTCATGGAACATAAGCACTGGGTCAGGACTATAAGTCAACTACCAGCACGTATGCTCCTGCTGGTAACTGTCAGCATGTAGCCAAGGACCAGAAGTGAAACAACCAGACCTGGTGGCCACCAACCCCACCTTGTACACCAACCCCACCTAGCACAACCCCTACATATTGCGCTTATGCTCACTATAGCATACTATAGGTAACCTACAGATCCAAATGAAACACGTAGAAACACTGTTTTACTCGGAATGAAAGCAAACATGACTTGCTTAATCAATTCATAGCTCATGAGTGTAACTATCTAATTGATAAACCTCTTTGCTTCTCATACTGTGTGCAGAGTTTGCATTTGGCCGGAAACCAAGTAAGAGTTCAAGTTGTAGTTAACAGATTAACCTGCAAAGCAAACATGTTAAGAGTTTGATCTTTAACAGAATATATCAGTAACAGTCCATTGCTGTATGAACGGAACAAAAGTATGTTACACTATACAGGTTTGGGATCTTTCCAGAAAGCTGTAACCCAGAAAGCTATAAACTCTACAAAACTATTTGATTGATTTCCCTCTTCTTTGTAATAATATGATATGATAATATATATTGTAATATGACAGCACCTTGTATTTGATGTTAACTTAGTTGCATAAATCCATGTAATTCTACAACCCTATTATCTCCTGATAATGTTTCAGTGTTGCTTATTAGCCTTAAGGCATGGTACTCCACATTACAGAAAGATCCCTTATTCAATAAACCCCAGGAGTAAGGCCTCTTACATAGGGGCATTCTTTCTGTGTTCCATTGCAGTGGATATGCCTTCCAATACAGGAAGGACAGCCTGTATACTTCAATAAGGTTGTACACACTGTGCTGCAGGGAAGCGCTAAACGCAGGTTTAATGCATAAAGACCACCACAAGTACCCGCATGAGGAAGTGCTCATAAGGGAGAGGCCTTAAGCATTCTAGATAATATACACTATAGTTGTATTTAAATTGTAAATTAGTTTCCAGCCTGAGATTTATATTGCATAAAATGAGTTTCCATGGAAGGAAGTCAAGAATCCAAATGCTTATTGATAAAATACATGCATAATGTATTCACTATACAATATCTTTAATGCAAACCCACCGGGAAGAATAGTTCTACTCCCCGGAGTCACAGGTCCAGATTAAACTTTTAAGCTGGTCCTCATGACCACACAATAAAATGGGATCTGTACATTCATATCACTCCTATGAACACTATTTCCCTCTGGTTCTTTTTTAACATGACTATGCAAAATACTGCCAATTAAGTCAATAAATCATTCTGTACACTGTCCTTGCAATCTCGACACCTCATTTGGTCCCTGAATGACTCTCAAAGCCTTGTTTTGTATTCCAGAATACCAATCGGCACATATATGGTCACTCTTTGTGCTCAAATGTAACTAAATTGCTCCTTAAATTCCCTGTGGCATTTAACCTAAACATTAATTGGTTTGGCACATGAGGCATTGTGACTGCAGAGTCTCTCTATGGAATTCCATCCTTCACTTTCTATTGAGCTCAATAGGAAGATCATACTAGATAACATTGTCAGGGTAATAATGGGCTAAAGGCTAATTTGGCTCACAATGTAAACTCCCATTAATCCAAGACCAAATAATCTAATGTCACAACACAGTGTGGCCAATGTAAATGGTATGGGCATGATACTACAGTTTTAAAAGTTTGTGTCCAGAGTTATTTTGCAGTTGTCTGCTACAAACATGGATTCCAGTATTACGTCCTTATTTGTAAGTCTATATGCAGATATGTTCTGTTTAGACAGAAATACAGACTTTATACAAAAGATATGGAAACAAGGGACACATGGTACAAACACGTTGCTAATGATTTCAAAGGCGTGTGATTGTACCTGCATTTCCAAAACAGAAATTAGTTTCAGCCTACAAGATGGAACAGGCTTTAATGGTGAATTTAAATTAACACATTGCTTTATGACAAATTAAACTGCATTGTAGCAAACTGCGCTTGTTCATAACATGTTGAACCATGTTTAGCTTAATCTACCATTAGTGTGTGCTACATCTGTGTATATACACCAAACTGCCAGCCCAGTCCAACCCTAGGCATAGTGCAAAGATGCATTATCGTCTGGGATGCTGGTTGGCAAAAAGAAAGTGTCACTATATAGGGTATAATGTTTCACAGGGAAAATGGCTGAGTAAAGGGTTTTGGATTAGTTTAAAAGCTACTGGCTACATGTCCTTTTTAAACAGTACAATTTAATGACCAGGCCAATGGTGCAGGGACTTTATTAGTACTTCAGGATGAATCACCCCTAACAGCAGAATAACTACGCATTCATTTAGGATAGGAGCAGCCAAATAAGCTGCCAAGAATGGGGCTTCTGAGTTGCCGTTGCATATCATACACCAAGCCTTAGTTTTACACTTACATGACATCCTTTTATATCGTGTTAGGAAAAAGGCATTCTGACATGGATAGTGGGCCATCCCTATAGTCACTAAGCACAAGAACAGATGAGACTATGGTGGTCGCATGAAAGACGGCTCAGATCAGCTCACCTGCTTTCCAGTTGTGAGGTACACCCAACATTATAATTTGCAGAGCGGGGGTAGCAACCAAATAGGTTTAGTAAAGCAAAATGTTTAAGCAACAGTAAGCAGCATAAAAAAGAAATGGCCTGAAGTCACACTGATTTGGTCAGAGATGATTCAACACATGGGGTGGCGAGGCAACACCTGACAAGTAACCTTAGAGAGAGCAAAAAGAAAAGCGAACCAGTCAGTGAGTAGGCTCATTTGTTCTTGTTGGAGTCTGTCACAAATATTAAAGTCCCTGATTTGTATAGATGACATAGTGTCCACCCTTTAGAATTAGCTAACGATTTCTTGTCCTAACCATCAGGGAGCATGTGAAGAAGATGAAAAAATAGTATAGTAGAGAGTGGACTTGGAGAGAAGGTCAGAGATGGAGATAGAGTTTTGGCATACTTCTCTGTTGGTGGCAGCAATACGGGCCCCATGTTGTGTTTGGCAAGCCCTGGAACTGTGGGGGCAACCGCTGGAAATCCACCTGGCACAGATTCAGCTTTCCGGCCTTGGGGATAAACCAGGCAAAGCCCATTTTAACAAGGGGAGGGGCTCACTGGCACTGTTTTGTTTCTGGGTCAGAGAGTATCCCTACAGGAAAAGCCTATACATGTCTACTATGACAACTGGTGGTGAGTCTGCCCACTTGCAACAGTGCAAAATGCATTTTCCCTTACACACACATTTTTTATTTGGTAAATTTTTAGTAAAACTTTTAATAAACATTAAAATCCAAAACTAACATTCAAAATCTTATGATGTTGTCTGAGTGGTTATTATGATTACTGTCTAGGAGTTGGTAGTTGTGGGTTTTTGCTTTGAGTGACAGAAGGTCAGTTACACACTGCAGAACTTAAAACACAGGAGTTAGTGGTCTGTCAGTGGAATTGCTGTATGCATTATAGTCACCAAACTTTGTAGTTCAGCATCAAAGACAGCAAAAAAATATCCACAACAGTTAAATAAACCCCCTCACTTTAAATGACAGTTAATAAAAAATACTTTTTTGTTGATTTGTTACAGTTGCTTTAACCAGTTCCCAGTCTGTTAGTAAGGGCTTGTACTCACGAGTGTTCCTACCTGCGTTTCCCTGAGGTGCGTTCTTCTGCGTCCAACATGTTCCAGGCTTACATGCACCCGTGTGAGTACAGGCACATTCGGAAGAACCGGATGGTTCCTTCCTGAATTTCTGTGCGGTGGAACTCAGAGTAACGCACTGTAGAGAAATGAAGGCAGGAACGCTCATGAGTACGAGCCCCCTGGAAAGGAATAATGCAACTGATGGTTGGCTAAAGGAACATGTGGCATGGATCTTTCTAGTAATTGTTGATCATTAACATTATATGTATGGAGAGAGTCCTGATCTCTGTGCTTCAGAATACATTAGTATTTCTATGTTCTGTTAATAGCAAAGCCATGTTTGCAGGGCTGTTGAGGTGGGACCTTATAACAAAGCAAAGAGACTCAAACTCACCCACTCCCACATGCTCCTCTTTAGTTATGAATGGAATGTGCATGCAGAAACGCTTTCTAACGATTCTTATCCATGCTGCCATTCATACCAAAGTCTAAATATTTGTTGGTAACACCTTCCACTGCTCAGCAGTCAAGTTCAGCCCTGAGCAGAAAATCCAGCCAGCCCAGTTAGATAACAAGGCTTTAACCCGCCTCTCCTACATAAAGCTTCACACTGTCCCTGTTCTCAGTCAGTGCCAAGATGGCCCAGCAGCTGCTTTCCAGGGCACTGGTCTCTGCCAGCTGGCTCTCTGCAGCCCTGAAAGAAAGTCAGGCAGGAGCAGCCTTGAGGGTCCTGGATGCCTCATTCTACTATCCAGCCATCAGAGATGGGCGCAAGGAGTATGCGGAGAAGCACATACCAGAAGCCCTGTACTTTGATATAGATGAATGCAAAGACAAGTCATCCCCATATGAAGTGATGCTTCCCAGTGAAGCTGATTTTGCCAAGTATGTGGGTAAACTTGGCATTAACAATGAGAGTCACGTGGTAGTGTATGATGCTGACCATCTGGGCATGTACTATGCACCACGTGCTTGGTGGATGTTTAAAGTATTTGGGCATCACAAGGTGTCGGTGTTGGATGGGGGGTTCCGGAATTGGCTAAGCCAGGGGCTTCAAGTGACTGCGGAGGTGCCCAAAGTAGAGCCAGAGACATACAAGGCAGTCCTCAACTCCTCCCGTGTAAAGACCTATGAGGACATTCTGAGGAACATGGACAGCAAGGAGTTCCAGCTGGTAGATTCCCGCTCGGAGGGGAGATTCCAAGGGACAGAGCCTGAACCAGGAGAAGGTGAGAAGTACTTGCTATTGGCAGTTCACTGCCTGGGAATAAAACAAGAACCATTAGTTTCAAAAGTGCCCAACCTTCCACAGTAGGCATGCTGGGAGTTGTAATAGTTCAGCAACAACAGGAGGGCTACAAGGTCCAGATCCAGGAGAGGTGCAACAAGTTACCAGTTTAAATAACAAGCGCAGGCAATGTAAAGGATTTCAATGTTTGTGTAATAAGTTAAAGTTAAAAGGGCCTCCCTTATTAAGGGGGCACATTCAATTCTAACACAGTTCTAACTTTGTTCAGCTGCTGTTTAGTGGGTGCCCACATGTTAGGGGTTTGTGCATAAGAATAAATAGCCCAGCCAGTCACCCCACACACAGGCAGCTCCACACTGGGAATACGGTATTGTTAGTAAAATACTGCAGGATACAGAGAAACACTGTGAGGGGCCCAGCACAGGGCAAACGGGAGACACCAGCTGAGAAACACACAGAGCTCCACACATGTACACAGGCAGCAATGGCATGCTGGGACTTCAGCACAATGATCCGCTTCAACTCATGTAAAATGTAAATACCTTCGCTTCTTAAATTTCATGCATTAGAATCCTCCCTTCCTAGTATTACTTGTTAGAAATCATGACTCTGCGGTTGCCTAGTGTGAGGGTTTGTTTAGAAAGATAAAGACCCTATCTTTGCCCTGCCGAACAGCTGTACAACAACTTCCAGGGTCGACAAAAGCTGAATTGTAGTTAAAGGAACAGTAAACCAAAAATGAAAATGTTTCAAAGTAATTAAAATATAATGTACTGTTACCCTGCACTTATAAAAGTTGTATGTTTGCTACTGTAACACCACTATAGTTTATATAAACAACTTGTACCAGTGCAAAGCAATAGTACATACTATATTATTGACTTTGATACACTTTTATTTTTGGTGTTACTGTTCCTTTAATAGTGGGTCATTTGTTTGGCAATATTGATTCTCAGTGGCCCAAGTTTTATCACTTCTTTTTGTCCAAAGTTTACATTTTAGTCAGCAAGAAAGAGAGATAAACTATTAAAGGGACTGCTCATATTTGTTTTAACTTCTAGGGGCACATTTACTAAGCCACGAATCCGAATGGGAAAAATTTGGATTGGAAACAAACATTTTACGACTTTTTCGTAAATTATCACAACTTTTTCGTAGCCGTTACGACTTGTGCGAAAAGTCGCGACTTTTTCGTAGCCGTTATGATTTGCTCGTATATTGTCGCAACTTTTTCGTATTGAGTGCTCGTAAACGGCGGGCAAAACTTTCAGACTTTGCATGATTTGGAAGCCTCCCATAGGGCTCAATGGCACTCTGCAGCTCCAACCCGGCCCAAGGAAAGTCTCCCATAGGGCTCAATGGCACTCTGCAGCTCCAACCTGGCCCAAGGAAAGTCTCCCATAGGGCTCAATGGCACTCTGCAGCTCCAACCCGGCCCAAGGAAAGTCTCCCATAGGGCTCAATGGCACTCTGCAGCTCCAACCTGGCCCAAGGAAAGTCTCCCATAGGGCTCAATGGCACTCTGCAGCTCCAACCTGGCCCAAGGAAAGTCTCCCATAGGGCTCAATGGCACTCTGCAGCTCCAACCTGGCCCAAGGAAAGTCTCCCATAGGGCTCAATGGCACTCTGCAGCTCCAACCTGGCCCAAGGAAAGTCTCCCATAGGGCTCAATGGCACTCTGCAGCTCCAACCTGGCCCAAGGAAAGTCTCCCATAGGGCTCAATGGCACTCTGCAGCTCCAACCTGGCCCAAGGAAAGCCTCCCATAGGACTCAATGGCACTCTGCAGCTCCAAACCCGGCCCAAGGAAAGCCTCCCATAGGACTCAATGGCACTCTGCAGCTCCAACCTGGCCCAAGGAAAGTCTCCCATAGGGCTCAATGGCACTCTGCAGCTCCAACCTGGCCCAAGGAAAGTCTCCCATAGGGCTCAATGGCACTCTGCAGCTCCAACCTGGCCCAAGGAAAGTCTCCCATAGGGCTCAATGGCACTCTGCAGCTCCAACCTGGCCCAAGGAAAGTCTCCCATAGGGCTCAATGGCACTCTGCAGCTCCAACCCGGCCCAAGGAAAGTCTCCCATAGGGCTCAATGGCACTCTGCAGCTCCAACCTGGCCCAAGGAAAGTCTCCCATAGGGCTCAATGGCACTCTGCAGCTCCAACCCGGCCCAAGGAAAGCCTCCCATAGGGCTCAATGGCACTCTGCAGCTCCAACCTGGCCCAAGGAAAGTCTCCCATAGGGCTCAATGGCACTCTGCAGCTCCAACCTGGCCCAAGGAAAGTCTCCCATAGGGCTCAATGGCACTCTGCAGCTCCAACCTGGCCCAAGGAAAGTCTCCCATAGGGCTCAATGGCACTCTGCAGCTCCAACCCGGCCCAAGGAAAGTCTCCCATAGGGCTCAATGGCACTCTGCAGCTCCAACCCGGCCCAAGGAAAGTCTCCCATAGGGCTCAATGGCACTCTGCAGCTCCAACCCGGCCCAAGGAAAGTCTCCCATAGGGCTCAATGGCACTCTGAAGCTCCAACCCGGCCCAAGGAAAGTCTCCCATAGGGCTCAATGGCACTCTGCAGCTCCAACCCGGCCCAAGGAAAGTCTCCCATAGGGCTCAATGGCACTCTGCAGCTCCAACCCGGCCCAAGGAAAGTCTCCCATAGGACTCAATGGCACTCTGCAGCTCCAACCTGGCCCAAGGAAAGTCTCCCATAGGGCTCAATGGCACTCTGCAGCTCCAACCCGGCCCAAGGAAAGTCTCCCATAGGACTCAATGGCACTCTGCAGCTCCAACCTGGCCCAAGGAAAGTCTACCATAGGGCTCAATGGCACTCTGCAGCTCCAACCTGGCCCAAGGAAAGTCTCCCATAGGGCTCAATGGCACTCTGCAGCTCCAACCCGGCCCAAGGAAAGTCTCCCATAGGGCTCAATGGCACTCTGCAGCTCCAACCCGGCCCAAGGAAAGTCTCCCATAGGGCTCAATGGCACTCTGCAGCTCCAACCCGGCCCAAGGAAAGTCTCCCATAGGGCTCAATGGCACTCTGCAGCTCCAACCTGGCCCAAGGAAAGTCACAATACTGAAGCTTGAATGAATCAGAAACTTTCGTACTCGGCGCGACGGCTACGAAAAAGTCGTGACGCTACAAAAAAGTTGCGAAACTTCCGAAAAAGTTGTAACAGCTACGAAAAAGTCGCGACAATTTACGAAAAAATCGCAAAATATCGACCATTACTAAAAAAACGCATTCAGATGCTTTTCGGACGTTCGTGGATAGGTAAATGTGCCCCCTAGTATGATGTAGAGAGTGCTATTCATAGACAGTTTTTTTAATTATTGAACTATTTGTTTAGTAGCTCTCTGGTTACTAGGTTCCAAATGACTTTAACAATCAGGGAGTAGTTTGAATGAGAGGCTGATATATGAATGGCAGAGGGGCTGAATAGAAAGACAATTAATAAAAAGTAACAGTAAATGTGTGGCCTCACAGAGCAATGGGGGTTTTTTTTTGGCTGCCGGGAATAGTGACCCACATTTGAAATCTGGAAAGAGGCAGAAGAAGAAAGTAAATAATTAAAAAAAACTATAAAAATAAACAATGAAGACCAAATGAAAAGTTGCTCATAACTGGCCATTCTATTACATACTAAATGTTGACCGGTGGGGGGCCCTGGGGGGGTGCTGGGCCCCAGGGGGGCAATGCCGAGGGACCTCCGCCCCCCCATTCTGACCCTGAATAACTTCCCCCCCAACCTTCAACAAACTGACTGGCTGAGTTTCAACACAGAGGATGTTCCAGGACAGTTTTAATTGTCTTCTTTCCAAAGAGGTGAGGGTGTGCGTTTGCCAAAAAACATGTTGTAATGTCCAACATAGCTAATCACAGATACACTTAGGGAACCATATATATGTTAGCATGAGTTGGACTGGACACCTATGCCATGGAAACGTTTGCTGGCCACACAAGGACAGAACCAAACTAGCCATTCATCTGTATGTTTAGCCATTTGGGGTGAATGGGTATGTGCCCACTGGTTGTAAACATGCTTTTCCCTGTTGTCAAGAGGCTGCTAAATTACCTTCCCTTCAGCTGTCAGTGAGATGTTGCAATATGAAGTTCAACAACATCTCAAGGGCAGCAGGTTTCTAGGTATCAATGAAATTTGATGCAAGACTGAGGAGGAGTATGTGCCTATACATGTTGGGTAGTTTGGTGGCTAAAGAGGATTTGTTTTCTACCAGCAGGGCAAGCAAGCCACATTGACTATAAAGCTTGTATAATTTACCCACATAGGAAACAAAGCTGAAACCAGTTGCAAATAAACA
This sequence comes from Xenopus tropicalis, assembly GCF_000004195.4. NCBI lineage: Eukaryota > Metazoa > Chordata > Amphibia > Anura > Pipidae > Xenopus > Xenopus tropicalis. The sequence continues at coordinate 123,290,517 of NC_030680.2, forward strand.
GCTATGATGTATAAAGTTAGATGGCTACAATAAATCTTTATGGCCCATAAATGAGTATTTTACCTCATTTAACACTGTAGCTGCTATAAACTGTGTAAGCAAGAAGCAGAAAAATGTGCACAGACGTGTCCCGAAAATATTCCCAACCAGTTTTGTTATGCAGCTGCTTGTAAGCAGATCCGGGGTGGGGATCTGGGTAGTTTTACAAAGGCAAATAGCAGTTCTGACACTTCAGAAGCTGGTTACCCATGTGCCATGTCTTGTTTTGTAAGGAGAATGGTGGGCAAGTATTGTAGAAACTCTGGAAACTGGAGTAAAGCGGGCCAAACTGGACTGGTGCGATTGTTTGCACACCCCCTCTTTATGGCAATAATCGAGTTATAACAAGGGCCTTAGCCATTGGGTGAGGACTACAGAGGTTCAATGTGGTCCTCAGCCGACTGGATTTTTAAACCTGCTTGATAGATATCTGGACAATTTTAGGCCGGGGTAGGGGAGCATCGGCCAAAGCCCATGCATTGGGCTTACCTGGTGTGGGCTTGAATGAGAAACCTTCAGTGTTACTGGGGAAACTAGAGATATCACCAAACTTCCTGAAGGACATGTAAAATCTATTTCACAGGGGGTGCTAAAATGTCAGGTTGGTGTTAGAAGAGAACCGCAGTCTGTGGAAAAAACTATCTGAGTGCTATGCCGCCATTTTACTTACCTTTCTACCAATGTTCCAGGCACCCCCTGTGCAAATTCCTGTCCGTGCATGCACAGTAGAGTATACCCACTGAAGTTTATTTTGCTGCCCATGTAGAGAACACCAAGCTCCGAGTAATAAGTAAGGAAGATTTATTCACAGGTTGGTTCAGTTCTATCCAAACAGGAGCACCAGCCTGGGGGGTGACACAGAATTCCTAATTCAATGAGAGTCTCACGTTTGTGAGTTAGTTCTATAGTATTACTTCCCGTGCTAGCTAATGAAATAGAGAATTGCAGAGTCAGTTTCTCTGAAGCACTTGTAGGCCCTGTAAGTAATCAGCTGTAATTACCTCAATTCTCATTCAGTAATCTTCTCCCATTGCCCTGTGTGTATCACTGTGCTGAGTCGGACGTTCTGCTCACTAGGAGCCACACTGTATTCCTCCCTTCTCCCCCACGTTCCCCTGGATTGTTGCCTCACCTTAATGGGTTCTTTTTTAATAAGTAAATCAGAAGCATTGCACAAATCTATCATATTTGCATTTCTCGCACAGACACGCTGATTATAATTCAGTGTTTGCCTCACTGCGTTCTGCTTTGGAATGAACCTCTGTATTTACATAATTGAAATTGCTGTCAGCTTAATAACAAAGCCTCATAGATTGCAAATTGCAACTAGTCTAGCCACATCAGTAAATATAGTAAGCCCACAATAGATGAATTCTCTGATTGTTTGTAGGCCCCATGGCAAAACAGACTGTAAGGCCCGAGCATTAAGTAGGATCTGTTCACAATGATAAAACCCACCATTTCTATATACAAGTATGGGATCTGTTATCCAAAAAGCTCCAAATAACGGGAAGGCCTTCTCCCATAGACTCCATTTTAAAAAAATAATTCCCATTTTTAAAAATCCTACTTGTACATTGCAGCAAACCGGCACTTAAATGCAGAAGAGAGAGAAGGAAGGAAAAAAATATATAGTGTAGTATTTTTCTGTTATGAAAAATTAAAAAATGTGCTACGATGTGCTAAAAGATAATTGTAATCATGAATAATAAATTACCCAGTGATATGTATTGGCTTACAAAGTGCTAGTGCCCAAAAGTGAGCGTAATAAATTAGAATACTATAAGGTGCAAAAATATTCAAAGTCTTACTATAAACAATCCATTATAATAAATCAATTATTTAATGATCCTTAATGGCTTATATAGTGCCCAAAAAGTAAGAGCTGTAGTCATACAATAATAAACTGCAATCATAAAATGTGCACAAGTATTCAAAGTCTCACTATAGACAATTCACCGTAATTAATCAATTATCAAATTATACTTTATGGCTTATAAAGTGCCCAAAATGTGAGAGTTGTAGTCATACAATAACAAATTGGAATACTATAATGTGCAGAAATATTCAAAGTCACACTACAGGCAATATAATAACAGTGATACCAGTGCCAAAGCTCATGCAATCTGAAATCCCAAATCCATATAGAAGCGTAGTAAAAAATACGTGGAGAATTCAGACTCTCTTTCTACTCACAAACTGTAATTGATATGATTGCGTATCATTATAGACCATGTCTCCTCTTGTGTAGTGTATATGAAAGAAAAGGAAATCTTATAGCAGTACATTTTAACACTTTAATACCATAATAAAATATGGCAGCCAGTGGCTATTTCGAGTTCATGATGTTTCTGTGTTGTAGGTGTACCATTTGGTACATTAAATGTTTGAAAATGAAATTCTACGAAACTTTCCAATATATATTTACAACATTTAATAGTTTTAAAGTTATTTGTTAATTTGCTTTTTGTGTTTCTTTACCTGAAAATGTTACTGTATATTGGAAAGTTGCTTATAATTATATTTTCTTTTTATATGTCAATTGGAAGCTGTTAAAAGGCTTTAGCTTTTGCTTAGGCTGCTGTTTAGGCAATACTTATGTAAAGCATGTAAATTTATTCATGGTTTAAAAACAACTTTAAAACCATGAAAATCCAAATTTTAGTAAATGCCCCCCTAAATGTTACCAGTTATTTGCTACCAAAACTCTATCCCATTCTGGTAGGCCACGCCCCCGTTTATTTCTTACCTAAACATGAACCCACCCACTAGTGACATCACAAACTATGTCATTGGTGGATTAATGGGGTGGGTGACTCTAGATTGAGGGCAAGTGTAGACCTGCCACCTCTCACAGATAACTTTTTGTGCAACCCAAACCAGCAGGTTGATGAGCCCTCAGCACACTATTCCTTTATATAAATGTAACAATTAAAGAAATCATTTATACTTATAAATTACCCTTGTATTTCTCCTTTAGGAATTTATCCAGGACACATCCCTGGATCCTCGAACCTTCCATTTACTAGCTTCCTCACAGAAGAAGGCTATGAGAAGTGTCCAGATGAAATTCGGAATCTCTTTCAGCTCAAAGGCATTGATCTGAACAAACCCCTGACCATTACCTGTCGACGTGGTGTCACTGCCTGTCAGCTGGTCATGGCCTCCTACATCCTTGGCAAGGAAGACACTGCAGTCTATGATGGCTCCTGGTTTGAATGGTTTCACCGCGCCCAACCAGAACACAAGATTTCTGAATGGAAAAATCAATAAATGTGGATATTTCTAGGGTATATCTATACTAACCTACTGAACAATGTCTGCCACAGATGGTAGAAAGGATACTAACATGGAAACTGTTTTTGGTTTAATGTGCAGGGGGTGATAGTATTGTACATTGTGCAGTATACACTTTTTCTTGTTGTATTTCTGATTTTCTATACTTCTGAAGTGAACTTGGTATTTTCTATAATCTGTGCATGTTATTATCAATAAAATGTGCTGATTTATTAACAAACATGGAAGCATATTTATTAGGGGCAGGTCCGCTTTAAGGTACCAGTTGGCCCAGGACAAAGATCTCATTGGTGGGCCCCCAGAGTTACCCCAAGATATTTGTAAAAGGACTACCCTCAAGCAGGAGAACTTGAATATATTAACACAGGAAAAAACAAAATAGCCTATAGTTAGTGAAGTAGATATGAGATCCGGGCATGCTGCCGGGGACCAACAGCGTTGCAAGCAGATAACCCATAATAACAAGCATCACCATTTTTTTTAAAAAAAAATCCAAGAGGAACATTTGTTTTAATAGAAGATTAAGATAAATAATTATATTTAGATATTTCAGCTAATTAGGATGAGGGATCTGTCATTTTTAGGGGATGCTTTAGTCAAAAGTTATAGCAGGTGAATAGTTTGAGGGTGGGCCCCCAGTCCTGGTGGGCCCTGGGCAATGGTTCCTTTTGCCCATTTATAAAAGTTGCCCAATAGGGGGACAAAGGGTGCTAAAAGTTTCCCAAGAAAACAAAAAGTTCAATAGGTAAGAGAGAAAGAATGCCTCCTTGCTTTTGAACTTCACACATCCTCTGACCAATGAGACCAATGAGACATTGTATCAGTAGCCCAAACAAAGACTTTTGCAGCCACTTTCCTCAGCTGGTCATGAGTCTTCTTTCTGACCCACCACAGGCACTAGGCTACCATGAAGCAGAGTTTCCTCAAACTGTGTTAAGTTTATTTATGGAGAGTCCCAAATGAATTTCCTGTTTCTACATTAAAGATTCAGGGTCTGATTTAGAAACACAGGCACTATTTTGCACCATTGCATTTACCCATTGTAACCAATAAGAACTCTGCATTCATTTTCTTACTGTTCAAAGCTAATTACTGATTGGTGGATACTGGCGACTACCCCTGAGCAGTTCAGCATCTAATGTCTGCTAGTAGTTGAACCCTTCAGTCTCTTCTACTGCTACAATGCATACAGTAATTGCATGCTCATGTTGAACTGCATCCATCACAACTTGCAAGCAATTTGCCAAGCAGATATTGTTGCATCCATATTGGTGCATCACATGCAAGTTGAGATGGACACAACTTAGTGTGCTGTAGAAAAAAAATGTACAGCATCCAGTTAGGAGGACTGATTATACCTTAGTTGGGATTAAGTACAAGCTACTGTTTTATTATTATAGAGAAAAAGGAAATCATTTAAAAAATATAATTATTGATTATAATAGAGTCTATGGGAGATGGCCTTCCCATAATTTGTAGCATTCTGGGTAATAGGTTTCTGGATAACCAGTCCCATACCTGTATATACACCCATTTATTGTATAGTGCTATGGAATTTGTTAGCGCTTTATTAATACGGGTATGGTACCTGTTATTCAGAATACTCAGAACCTGGGGTTTTCTGGATAGGGGGTCTGCCTGTAGACTGGAACTCCAAACCTTAAGGCTGCTAAAAAATTATTTAAACATTAAGTAAACCCAAAAGGATTGTTTTGCCTCCAGTAAGGATTAATCATAGTTGCGATCATGTACATGGTACTGTTAGATTATTGGTGGAGTCTATTAAAGATGCCCTTCAGTGATTTAGAACAAGATTTGGGACCTGCACACATTAATATAATAATAAAGAGTACAGAAGCAAATTACACATACACTTTGAATGGCTTGAGGCTGTGTCCATACACAGAGAATAATAAATAGAATTCTATGAGACATACTGGATTGTGCCAGATGGTTTTCTATCAGGTGCTTCTCCTTTTCTCGTGGAAGTGGCATTAGGAAGCATATTAATTACTTTTATAATGGAATTACTGCACATATGGACAGTCAGGGGACAAATATCTGGCTTACCCTGGCACCCAGCACACAGCCTGCAATACAACAGCAATACTCACCCCTAACTATACTGCCTGCGTGCTCAGCATTTCCAATGTATGAGAACAATCAAACATGGACCTTGATATTCTTCAGTTTACAGGAGATGCTGAATGTTGTAGTTTAACTTTTGGCTAAGTTTCATGGCAGTATCCTTGTTATGAGATGTGGGTTAGTCTGAAGACCAATCAGGGTGCTTATTGAATACCCCTAGATCTATAGCAGAGTGGGTGTTACACCACTATTACCCTATATCTTTTTAGTTTATTAGTGTTAAGAACTAAAAGGACCCAGTCTGAAGGTCATTTTATTTGATATTTGAGGTTGGTGCTTATTTATTGCCCAGAATATCCCTGAAACTATAAAAGATTGTTAGACCATTATTAATTACATGTGCTCCAGTTCTGATATGTCATTCAGTGGATGTAGCTCATAAAAGGGTGCTGTGCATGGGTGGTCTGATGCTTTGGCACTGATCATTAAGGGCTAAAGGAGTATAAATAAGCAGATTTGAAACACCACACCACTTGGTAGAATAGTACACTGTGTAAAAGTCACACATAGTTATACAACCATGTAATGAATTTTGCTGTATGTGTGACTGAGTGTAAAATTCTCATATTTAAATCTGCAGCCCTGCTTGTTGTGTTATTTGTACTAGCTGTTTATCTATATTAGCTGCTGTCTTATGTTCCAGGTCCAAAAAATACTGATCAGTAACAGATTTGGTTAGATAGATGGATATAGATAGATGATAGATAGATAGACAGACAGACAGACAGACAGACAGACAGACAGACAGACAGATAGATAGATAGATAGATAGATAGATAGATAGATAGATAGATAGATAGATGCAATTATTTTGCAAGCCTTCTAAAGGCTGAATGAATTGAATGCAATCGTGGGAGATATTCTAAGCAAAAAAGACTAAGGATGATAGGATTTTAGATGAGTTAAAATATGATTTATTAGCCATGGCCCTGCATTATTCCCAAGGGAAGACAATTCCATCATAGTTTCCATATCCTTCAAAGACTATGCATTGTTCAGGGACGGAACAGATCATTCTCTGGGTGTGTTGGCTGATGAGAAAATATTATAATTTTCACCTGAATGACATTTTAGAGATGACAGGATTGGCAGATACAATATTGGATTCATTGGATTCATTGGATTCATTGGATTCATTGGATTCATTGGATTCATTGGATTCTTGCTCACTTGGAGCCCTAGACTCACAAATCCCAGGAGGCCCTCTGTTCCATATACACAGCATACTAACAACTATTTCTAATGAACAAGAAATGCTTCCATATTATAATTGATCAAGCGTAGACATTAAGCATTTTGTTGCACCACCGGTTAATAATATAACTGTTAAATATAGGAGTGTTTATTGGTGCTCTGTAGTTAAAGCCACACATCGAATTGACATTACCACTAAAACCTACTCTACATTAAACCATAGTTCCTCTACCATGGAGCAAGAGGAAACCAAAGGTAAAAACTGTTTTTTGTACTATAACATACAGAAAATAATCTTTTATTACCAAAATTCAGTGGAATATTCCTTTGCAAATAAGGTGCATGTGGTCAAACACAATGTGACACTGCCACCTACTGGCAAGAGGGTGCATCGTTCCAACAGCCTTTAAGCATTTGTCCCATGTTACCATTAACAACCAAATACAAATGGTGTCTTAGCAACTAACTGCAGCGGAACATGAAACTAAATCTGAAAAGAATACAGTGATCTGGCAGCTGGCAATGTGCGTCTGTAAGTACCGTGGATGCAACAGATAAAGGTGAGAGTGTGTGGGGACTGAGGCAGGTTAAATTATATTATATTAATGTCCACATAAAGACACTTATAGAGCTGACACATATTATTTACATGGGCAATGACAGAAACAGTGTGTATCTGCTCTTATGGCAAGTGAGCAAATGAGAGACACTTGACAAAAACAAATATTTGACTCGATGTGCTGCACAAGCGCTAGTCCTACAGATGAGCTGACAGGCGCTGCAGTGCTTTATACTGAGCCTTTGCATCAACTTAGTCACAGCTACTAACAGCTAGTACCATACAGACATCATACAGAGGGAGTTACTATAATATTCAGCATAAAATATAGAACAAGGAAAATCAAGGCTGCGGCCTATTCTGACCGAGTCCCATTTCAGAGGTACCTGCGGGTACCCGACCCACTGCAGGACTCTAGGTTGAATTTTGTAGCCCGTAACTATAGGACTGTGGTTACCGGCAGCTTTGTGCTTTAAAAGGGACTATACACTGAAACAATATCATTTAAATCATTATTCATATCCTAATAAGTAACCTATTAAATAATCTTTCCATGTGTAAATCAGTACATATTGCCTTTTTAGATCTTCTGCCTTGAGCCACCATTTTGTGATGCTCTTTGTGTCACTCACTGATCTGCTACAGGAAATAATGCAGGTTATAAATGTGGCAGCAAGAAGTGTGGGAGTAAAAGACACAGCTCTGCCCATTCATTGGCTGATGTAACCTAGCATATATATATATGTGTTTTTGGTTTGTCTCAGCTCAGTGCATCTTATGAGCCTGACCTAAATGCTAACCTATCATACTGGAAAATATGTTACGCCCTTATGGATCGTGGTGTACTTGTGGCCTGTACTCCTGTAGTTAATCTTACCTCACCACAGGTCATGTGATTTAATGACATCATCAGACAGTGACATCGGACAGGAAAAAACAATTGTTAGATCACATTTCAGAGAGAGTGGCTAGCAAGAGGTGACTAAAGGGGAGGAAGAGCTGAAAGTAAAAGCATTACCTGTATAGCATTGTTTCTGTATCTATCTGCCTGATTCATTCAACTAAATATGGAATCATTATACTGAGTACCATAACATAATCTGATGTTGTATCTCACCGTTTGCTTTTATAATATAGAAAACCCTCATCATAGTAATAATGGTCAAGTCAACCGCAAAGTAAAGAAACTGATTCCCACGTGGCCATGGCCTCCTACTCTAGAACACCACTCACCCCTTCCCCAGGGGGCAACACCAGGAAGGAAAATAAAGAACCAAACCAAACAAATGAAGAAATGAATAGCCCTGGAAGGGCAAAAACCCAAAGAGGGGAAAGCCAGGGAAAAACATGCAGTCAACAGTGCAGATCCAGAAAAAGCACAGCCAAGTCACTAGAAGACAGGAATCTGATGTCTGCGAATATCAGGCGCACACACCGAAGCTCTGTGTCGGACCAATTGATTTCCCATGAGCAGGTGAGCCAGAGCCTGACAATAACTGGCAATTCTGTGAGTCAGTTCATTGATTCATTGGTGCTTTTCTGTCCCTGTAGGTTAGCAGTGCTCTTCATGAGGATAGGACAAACACAGGGCATGAATACAAGATCCCCCTGCCTATCATGAAACCGTGGCTGATGGAGAATAATAAGCATGGGATGTACTATGATCTTGGACACTGCCTACGTGCTAATATATTTCCAGGTTTGCGTTAAATTAACATGCTTTTTGTCTATTCATTTTAAGTACCCATGAATCTTTTCTGTCATACCAACCACGTGATTAGTGTGCTATTTTATTCCTACTTTAGCCACACATGATTGATGCTGCCCTTTCATTTTTGCTACTGCATCGGCGTATTGGCATTACAGACATAAGGGGTCATATATGACCACAAGTGCAGCAAGCAAAAGTGCAATTTTTTGCCATTTTTCCCTGCATTTTTACCCAGAATTCTTGAGGACTGAGCAGCGCCATATACAACTATATGGAAGTACAATGCACAGCAGACTGTGGGGAAATTTGTGAAACTGAGCTTGTGGTATACAGGGTCGGACTGGGCCACCGGGAAAAATCCCGGTGGGCCCCGGCCCAGACCTGACCCTTGCCGGCGCTCCCCCTGCCCGACCATTCCTCCCCTGACGCGTTAAATTTACGCACTCTCGGGGGAGGAGGTCAGGTGGGGGACCCCGCTAGGGTTAGGGGGGGCCCTGCAGGAAGGTGGGGGGTTAGGAGACACGGCCCCTGGTGGGCCCTGCACCCCTCAGTCCGACCCTGGTGGTATAAATGATCCCTACTGTATTAAGCTGGTCCTGAGCCAATAACGAAAATGTTCTGCAAGGCACCCCACTACCCCTCAGCTCTGCCAAGCCAACAGATTTTGGTAGTCACTGGGGGTGGGCAAAAGCAAGTATTTGTGGGGGGCAGAAAAATCGCTTCCTTTCGTGTGAGTTACAAATTAACTGCAACTTACTGCAACTGCCAACATCCAGCCACTAATGGCACAACACTGTAATGAGAGTGTTCTTGCCTTTGATGCACCTACTGAGTAGGCAATGCAATTACAAAATAAAGTGCTGTGGAGCCTTATTTGGCTTTGTGTTTATACTACAGACTTTTAGCATCTGGTGCCGGACTGGCTGCTCAGCCAGGAAAACAAAAACCACCAGGTCCAAAGTTTCAGCTGAAGCAAATATTTCAGGTCAATGAATTCTGGGCAACATGGGCCATTCTGTGTGTACACACGAATCCCTGAGTTTGATCTGCCTTCCTTTATGTATAATTGGCAACAATACCCAAATAACAATCAAATGTGTATTATTGCCAGTTAAAGGCAGATCTCAGCTAGTGTTTTTTTTATTTTTTCGATTTTAACAAATACATTCAGTAGACTGAATTCACAGCATCAGGGACCTCCCCATTTCTCAAGCATATGAATAGCCTGCAAGTTCTTTTGTAGATGATGAATGCCCCAAATAGCAGACTGCAAGGTTTCCATGCAGTTGTCATCTGGCAAGCACTTGAGGGTGATTTCAAGCTACTTCAAATTGCTATTGAAATGTGTGTCATTGTCCTACAAGGACTCCGGGAAAGTGGAAGTTGTTCCCTAACTAAAAGCTCATGATTCAAAGCTATGATTTAGGCAGGGATATACTGAGACCATTTGTAGTAGAGTAACCATACCCTCGTCCTATCTTAGAAACCCCCAAACGTTATAATGGGCACATTCTAACATGAGGGGTTGATATCACATGGGGCCATGGTACAAGAAGCATTAATGCTTTATTTATAGCAAAGTGAAAGAGCAAGGTTCAGTAGTGAATCATAGCAACAGAGTGGGCAGAATGACAAGCCATTCGCACCCTGTGATATGAGAGAATAGAGCAAAATAAGAAGTAAGTCATCGCTTAATGACATGGTTATATATATGAATGAAAAATTCCACTGCTATTTATAAGAATTCTTTTCCATTGAATTTCTTATGTAAAAAAATGCCAGCCATGTAGAGAGAATTCAGAGACTGTGCTGAGCACAAAGAGACAGGTTATACAACCATTCCATTCGGGCAGCTTTTTAGCCTTATTCCAATTCTGCTACATTGTATGGAGCACAATATGGCTTGGGCGCCAGTGTTCAATCATAATGAGATCGGCAGCGCAAAGTCTGTTGATGTTCCTGCAAGTTAATTGTTGCCGGTAATTACTTTTCAAGATAATCCATACCTTTTACCTTGCCTAGATCCTCTATAAATCCCTCTTATCTTGTATAATGCCAAGGCCAAGGCCTGGGTTTGCAGCAGCACAGACAGGTAGTGATGGGTGAATCTGTCCTTTTTCACTTCGCCAAAAAGTTTGCAAAATGGCAACAATGCATTGAAGTCATTGGTCAACAATTTTTATTTACTACACAATATTTTTTTTACACCTGGGGAAAAATCTATCTCATCACTACAGACAGGTCATTGCTAAAGAGTCCCATGGCCTAATGTCCCTGGTTAAGGTGTAGTTTACCTTTAGCTTTACTTTTAATATGTTATAGAATGACCTACTTTTGTAAACTTTCTATTTGGTCTTCTTTTTTTATACTTTTTGAATTGTAGCCTTCCTTCTCCGTTTTTTTCAGCTTTCAAATGGGGGTCACTGACCCCGGCAGCCAAAAACTATTGCTCTGTGAGGCTACAATTTTATTGTTATTGTTACTTTGTATTACTTATCTTTCTATTGAGGTCCTCCTCTATTCATATTCCTGTCTCTCTTTCAAACCACTGCCTTGTTGCTAGGTTAAATTTGACCCTAGAAACCAGATAGCTGCTGAAATTCCAAACTGAGATCTGCTAAACAAAGAATGAAAAAAAAAAAATGGAGTTCCATAAGGCAAATGAATCCCTCCAGCTACTGCTAGGAGCACATATAATCGCAGAAATATAACTACCATAGACTAATATATGAGTTGCTGCAACTAATCGTGCATCATTTGCAGTGTTGCGATTAGTCACTGCGACTTTTTAAACACTCACAGTGACTAATTGCTCCGTGTGTCTTTGTTGTAAGGCAGACCTCTGTTTTATGATGACTCCCTTGAAATTCTGCCATTTACTTACAGGGAAGAATACGAGGTAAATTGTTTCTACCATTGGGCCAGAACAACGGCTGGTCCCATCCTACCCACAGAATATATTGTATAACTGGAGCATCAGTCCCTCTTACCATTAATAATGCCATTAAATAAAAGTTTATGTGTATTGCCATCACAAATTGTACAATCCATTATCTTATTCCATGAAATCACTAGCTTGTATCTGATCTAAGGCATTCTATAGACTCCTCATTGGATTATTGCTACCGATTTGCTTTCTAGTATCCTTTTTGTTCTGTAGGACATATACACCAGAGGTGCCCTGTGCCCTGCTCTCATTAGCCCATTCCTCTCTTTGTAGTACTGAAATGTCATGTGGCAAGAATCCTTTAATGAGCCTCCTTTAATGTCACCTAACTTTGTATTGTCCATCATATTATCCTATGTTCCAAGGAAAAACCTTTGCTGCGTCTCTTGCTGTTAATTCCAACTCCCAATTAGTTATGGCACTTTTCTTCTTGTTTCTCCAGTTCAGTGTATATGCTCAGTTGTCTCTCAGCTCAGTGTATATGCTCAGTTGTCTCTCGGCTCAGTGTATATGCTCAGTTGTCTCTCGGCTCAGTTTATATGCTCAGTTATCTCTCAGCTCAGTTTATATGCTCAGTTGTCTCTCAGCTCAGTGTATATGCTCAGTTGTCTCTCAGCTCAGTGTATATGCTCAGTTGTCTCTCGGCTCAGTGTATATGCTCAGTTGTCTCTCAGCTCAGTTTATATGCTCAGTTATCTCTCAGCTCAGTGTATATGCTCAGTTGTCTCTCGGCTCAGTGTATATGCTCAGTTGTCTCTCAGCTCAGTGTATATGCTCAGTTGTCTCTCGGCTCAGTGTATATGCTCAGTTGTCTCTCAGCTCAGTGTATATGCTCAGTTGTCTCTCGGCTCAGTTTATATGCTCAGTTGTCTCTCAGCTCAGTGTATATGCTCAGTTATCTCTCGGCTCAGTTTATATGCTCAGCTGTCTCTCGGCTCAGTGTATATGCTCAGTTGTCTCTCAGCTCAGTGTATATGCTCAGTTGTCTCTCAGCTCAGTGTATATGCTCAGTTATCTCTCGGCTCAGTTTATATGCTCAGCTGTCTCTCGGCTCAGTGTATATGCTCAGTTGTCTCTCAGCTCAGTGTATATGCTCAGTTGTCTCTCAGCTCAGTTTATATGCTCAGTTGTCTCTCCCCACAGGGATGCCCATAAGAGCTTGCAGTTTGGTAGAGGATTCTTACACTGCAGAAGTTAACAGAAGAGGAATAATGGATAGAAACACCAGACAGCACTGGCATGGAAGGAAGACTGATGATTTAGGTACAGCCTTTACCCCTTCAAAACAATATTGTGTATCTAGGGATAAGTTTATTATAGGTTCCATGAATGCTATGGTATTAGGACAACACGTGATTACAAAAAGATGTGTAAAAAGGCCAATATTTATAAACCAAATTTTAGAATATTTAAATGTACAATTTTTAAATTCTAACTCTATAATGTGCTGAATGGAAGGTGTAAAGGGCAGTTATGGGCAGTTATCAGTTTATCCACTGAATGAAATCAAATGCGTAGCTAGCATTACAGTCAAAAGGAGCTGGCAGGGGCCTTTTCTCCAACCAAAGTTGGGCAGGTTGTATGGGTCAGCTCTAATGGATAGCAGTCTCCCTTCAGAAGAGCAACTGACATGCTGGCCATACATGGGCAGATTAAGGGTGAAGAAGCACGGAGTTACTAGTAGCAGTTACTTTTTCAAGGCTACTAAACCCCAGAAAATACCCTGCCGTAGACAATACTGTGAATTGCCTCTGCTAAAATACACGTAGAGACAATTATCACTAAATGATCAGCATTGTCTTAGTAGCTGTGACAAGTAGCTGCTACTAGTAGCTTTGTGTGTCTTCACCCTTAGGGCACTGACACACGGGGAGATTAGTCACCCGCGATAAATCTTTGATATTGCTGGACTAATCTCCCCGCAGTGCCATCCCACCGGTAAGAATGTAAATCACTTCAGTTTCCTGAAATCACCTCAATAAAACTACAGCTAATTTGGAAAACCGAAGGGACGCATATGCTATCCCAATGGGAATTTACATTCTTACCGGTGGGATGGCATTTTGGGGTGATTTAGTTGCCCATGGTAGCAAAGATTTATCACGGCCGCCTGTGTGCCATTGTCCTTAAGCTACAAATTTGGCTCCTTCAGAAAAAATCAACAGTTCATCTGCCTGTTATGGACCCTCCCCAGCAGCCTCTCTGACAGAGATCTGGCCAAAAATCAGCCTAATAACTATCAGGCAGGTCTGAAAATCCAGTCAGACAGAGACCACACTGATGTGTTAATTCGGTCCTTTCCCAGTCAGCCTGCATGGATACTGATTTGGTTAACACATACAAGTAGGTGGCCAAATCAGCCAGAGTGGCTACCTGTTTAAATGAGTGCATGTGAATGTGTATGGCCAGATTCCCCCCTGTAAGTACTGAGTATTATCAGTAATTTGCAGTTGTTCTGCTTAGAGGGAGCTAATGCCAACACATATAGCCTGCCCGGCTTTGGAACTATTCAAGTAAAAGAAACCAGTCCATATTCCCAAGGTACCCAAATGTAACATTCATAGAATAAACTGAAATGTATTTTTAATGAAATATATTTAAATAGATATATATACAAATATTAATGTGGTCACCGTTATATATCACACAATTAGCACACGATAAATCCCCTAAAAGTAGTGTTAACAAGCCCATTACTAGGTATGCGCCGAATCCAGGATTCAGTTTGGGATTCAGCAAAGATTCTGCCTTTTCATCAGGATTCGGATTCAGGCGAATCCATGTGCCTCGCCGAACTGAATCCTTACGGTATGTCACATAAACAAGAGTTGACAATTTTTCACCGCGCTTTCTCTTTAACCCTTTCATGACCTTTTTGTATATGCAAATTAGGATTTTGATTCGGTTTGGTATTCGAATGAATCTCTCATTAAGGATTCAGGGTTTGGGCAGATACCAAAATAGTGGATTTGGTGCATCCCTACCAATTACATATCTACTAATCAATGGGGCATGCATACTGAATTTCAGATGGGGAAGAAATTAGTTCTTTGGGTCCTCCCTGTACATGGAAGGTAACCGAACTCTTAAGCTGGCCATACATTACAAGATCAGCTCATTCGGTGACCTAAGGGCCAAACGATCAAGCCCTAGGGCCAAACAATTGGATTACTACAGTGTGGATATGGGCCATTGGGGCAAGAACCGTATCATCAAGCTGATGCAGTCCCCGTTCTGGCCAGTTGGAGTGCCCCATACATGGGCAGATAAGCTGCTGGTTTAGGCCTCTGGCACACGGGGAGATTAGTTGCCCGCAACAAAACTCCCTGTTCGCGGGCAACTAATCGCCCCAGATTGCCATATCCCACCGGCGAAAATGTAAATCGCCGGTGGGATGGCATACGCGGCGGCGCGATTTCACTGAAATCGTGCAAGTTGCCTCAAGATGAAACTTTAACGATTTCACTGAAATCGTGCCATCCCACCGGCGATTTACATTTTCGCCGGTGGTATGGCATTTCGGGGAGATTAGTCGCCCGAGACACAGGAGATTTGTCGCGGGCGACTAATCTCCCCGTGTGCCAGAGCCCTTAAAAGGGCCATATTAGCAGCTAAAATCTTCCTGTGTATGGCCACCTATCTGCTATTACATCCTTGCACTCTTGAGTATCAGGAATAAAAAAAATAGTTGAAGTTCTTTATCAAAAGGGAATTGAAGGCGAAACCAATTTCCCCCTTTTATCCTACAGTAATTGCATAATTTAGTGGGAGTAACTTAATGGGAAAAGGGCTGATGTGTCATGTGTCCTGTTGATCAAAAATAACTATAGATTTTATAATGTTAATAAAAGTGAGTTCATAGTTCAGCTTAATCATTCAGCTTATGTTGAACACACAGAAGGTTCAGTATATAATTATTATGTTCCTTATTGGCCCTAATTAAAGTCATTACTGCACAGATGTAACTGCTATCCTCTGCTCTTCCCAGGCAAGTGGCACGAGAGAAACTTTAATTACCTGAATCTAAAGAATGCTTTAGGCCAGAACGTCAAAGATGCATAGAAAAATTGCTGCACCTGAATAAAATGATTTATCTGAGACTCTGCTTCATGTATTCCAGCACACAGGGTTAGTTTAACCCTACATATCTATATAAAGCACCAGCACCACCATCCAGCATTAGTTCACATACTACAGACCACACAAACTGCATGTATGAATTAGTAACTGGTGCTAGAAGGTTTGATGAGAAAAATCAAAAATCTCTTAGGTTTAAACAATCCCTAATATGTGCATTTCCTCCTCTTTCTCTTTAAAGTGTCAAAGCAGAATTTTTATTATATTTCCTAATTAGAACTGTATATTAAATGGAAAGACATTCAGCTTTCCTATTTCTTTCTACCTTTGACCTAATCAGCTTGGGCATTGCCCATAATAGCTGGCCGCGCTATCTCTCGCAGAACTACTAGCTCGCATTGTCTTGCTGCACACTTTGATTGTTATTCCCAGTTCCTATTACTACTAGTGATCTTTTTATTGCATGAAGCCACCTGGTCCCAAATACTAATGGAAAGATTTACCACCTATAAGAACCTGGAGAACCTTCTCAAAACGACCCACAAAGTTTCCATGCAGCCTAGAATGTACGTTAAACCATCGCCACCTCTGCAAGCACCTAAACCGCCACCTCCGCCGCAGCAGCTGAAAAAGAGTAAAAAAAGACTCATAGACAAGAGTGAGAGAAAACAGATACAATCTCCTGCTCAGGCAGAATTCAAGAAAGATGAAGACTTCTGGGCCTTTTACGATACACCCATTAAGTAAAGTCATTTTTGATTAGCAGTAACTCACATTTGGAAGAATATAACATTAAAAAATGATCCGTACACAAAGAAATGCAGTTAGAGTAACTGTGTTCTCTTTACCTCTTTGCACTCTCGTTGCCTAGGGCTAATGTATGTTTAAGTTCCACTTGCAGAACATTTGCACGTAGGTTGTGTGGCTCCCAGAGTCCTGATCATTAATAACATTATTGCAAAGTGCAAAACTAGGTGAAAATGTTGTGGTACTGTCCCTATCCATCCCATAACATGTGTCCGAATTAGTGTCTTGTGTCCACTGTTGTTGCTGTCTGCATTTTATGCCCAAGCTTCTGCTGCGCTTATCCCCCTTGTGATTCTTATAGCAAATGCCCTTTGGAAAACTATTCTTTAAATGCACTGTACTTTGGTGTCTACCTGCAGAGGGGGAAGAACCACTTGCCTTTGCCAAGTATAGCTGCATTCTCTGTACTCATTCACTGGTGCAACTGTAACATTTAATTCAGTAACCACAATTTATCTCTAGTTAGGCAACAAATGACTTATTTTGCCTTGTAGCACCCTTCCATTTATATCATGAAAGGGGAACTCTGGCTCTATATATACTGTAATCTGTTTTTATATGTTGACAAAATAGCTCTTTCTGCATCATTTGAAATACTGACAGGGGTGGAGGGACTAAAACACTGATGTTATAAATTGTAACAACTTCTCCACAGTTTACAGACAGCATGCAGGGACTATATAACCCACAATGCATTGGACTGTGATGTTCCTTTCCTTATTGATATCATGTGTGCAGGGAATTGTGGGATTTGGAAGATGAAGGCTGAAGGCAGGCTGAGGACAGATATATTCAAAGTGAGCAGACAGACCTTTTAACGAATTACCAATAAGTTACACTTTTGGCGAGACTTTACAAAGGGAAATCTTTAATGGATAGTTATTGTAAAGATATGCATAGCTGTTTTTGTGTGTATAAAGAAGAGAAGTATCATTAGCAACGATAGCACCAGATGTCCCTTATGCAAGATGTCTATATTTCCAGGATGTTATATATATATATATACACACACACACATACAGGTATGGGATCCGTTATCCAGAAAGCTCCAAATTATGGAAACGCCATTTCACATAGTCTCCATTTTATTCAAGTAATTCATATTTTTTAAAATGATTTGCTTGTAATAAAACAGTACCTTGTACGCGATCTCAAGTTAGATACAAAAATATACATAGAAACAAAGTAATATGCCGGCTATAAGTGATTGTTAGTATAGACAAATCCAGCAATAGCCAGTTAGTCTATGCAAAGAAAATAGCAGGTTATATTTTCTATGTTTTAGGGAACCCCAATCTCTTTATACTGTATACAATGCTATTGTAAAAAATACCCCAGTTGTACATGCTATTTCACAAATGCATTTCTGAATATAATAGAGTAACAGGAGCTGCCTCTGTAAGTTTTCGAAGTCCAATGATATAATATGACGAGGGCTTCAGGTTTGTGGCAAAGCAAAGTAACCTCGTTGCATAACTTTAAATGCTTTTACAGCATGCGGAGGTAAGTCTGGAATTATCTGCTGCTCTTTGTGCTCACTGGGTTGTGCCTTCTTTCCTTCTAATTTCTCCTGGCTTCCCTTGAGTCCTGGGAAAAAGCAATAATCCCCTATCTGCTTCAGCACCAGTGGCCCAGTACCATCTGGTGTTATTACCAGAATTGGCCCTTCCATGGGTGCATGTGAGGGTGAGGGAACGGGAATAAAACTGTTACACTGCACATCGTGGCCCTTCTGAACTTGATTTTCTGGTGGGTGAAAAGATGGCTGTGCTCCCATCCCAAGTACATAACCAAGTGGTTCTTGAGCAGACATAGGCCGGCAAGATGGTGCCATTTTCCAGGGATCGCCAAAACTTTCACCTTTGGGTCTTGGAAAAGTAAAATATTCCGAGCTGTGTATTTTCTCGCCTACCAAATCTGACATTGAATGAGCACGGGTGAACAACAGGTAGGGATTTTTATGTTGTTGTTGTTTGGTTACCTGCTCTGCTGGAGTGTTATGAGGCAACCCAGTAGTGTTACATCCCTCCCCAGTACAACTCTGATCACTCTGATCTTGTATAGAGCGCTGGTCCTCTGCCATGTCTTCTGTAGGTGAGGGAACAAGACTTGCTTCCATTTGGGTGCAATTGGCCTCCGTTGCTGTTTTTTCTGCATTTTCTTCTGTGTCCCAAACCTTTTGTGCCTGACTGCTTCAACAAAGAAATAGGTAGATTTGTTAACAATAAAATGAGTAAGGCTGCACCAAAAACAAAATCCATTTTAGGGCAAAACAATATTTTTAAAAAATGGATGCTATGGATGCTAGCTCAAATTGCTGAGCCCACAATAATCTTATTCATACAGTAAATGCTTATTTACAAATTGTGGTGAGAATGTGGGGTTCCCTTAGTGCAGTGATCCCCAACCAATGGCTTGTGAGCAACATGTAGCTCCCCAATGTTTCTCCCAGTGGCCTCAAAGCAGGTGTTTATTTTTGTATTCCTGGTTGGGGCAAGTTTTGGTTGCATAAAAACCATGTGTACTGCCAAACAGAGCTTCCTGTAGGCTGCCAGTCCACATAGGGGTAACCAAACAGCCAATCATAGCCCTTATTTGGCATCCCTAGGGAAATTGGCATTCTTGTGTTGCTTCCCAACTCTTTTTACATTTCAATGCAGCTCATGGGTAAAAAAGTTTGTGGATTCCCACCATAGTGGGTTGTGTCATTAGCTGCAACTGACTCGTCAACAGTGACCAGACTGCAAAACTATGTGCCCCCAATTAGCATGCAACGTGGCACTAATTTAGACACTATTTTACATACATATTGGTGCATTATGCACAAGTTGCAGGCGTCACAAGTTAGTGTGTGCCCACAATCACACTGTTATTGTACAAAAGAACTGGACTGTGGTAAAAACCTGGAGAAGTATAAAGCCCATCCCAAAGTGGCCATGGAAAGGAATATCCAACTGACCATTCATCAGATAAATCGGTCAGATATGAACAAAATATGGCTAATATGTGGTAACACTGCATTGATATTAATGATATGCCCATGGACCAACTGGTCAGACAATTTGGTGGAAGTAAAAGTAAATACAGTATTTCTGAGTTTTTATGTTGTTGGCTGATGCAATTTTGTGCAATCTCGTAGCAGACAGGAGATAAAACTGATGAAGGAATAATGGCTGACAGCAAGCTTGCTGTACTGCTGCTACACAGCCTAATAGAATGACTTTATAAATGAACTCAAGGAAAGCAGCCAGAATTCTGCCTATGGCACTGTATTAACCACTCATTTAATAAGGCAATTGAGCTTTGCATCAGTTTGCCTGGTCTATATCTCAGCCTTAGAAAGTATTTACCCCACTAGGGACTTGGTGGATTCCATGTTTAATAACAAGACATGCTTTCTTAGCACTTAAAGTGAATATTTGAAGTGAAGGCAGAAAGTACTGTTGTTTACTTAGTACATATTTGTAGCCATCAATGTTTCAGTAAATTCAGGAAAATTTGAGACAAGTGACTGAATTAAGGTTTAATTTATAATATATAGGAACTAATATACTGAAACTGTTTACCCAAGAATGAGTTTAGAAGGACAGACATGAGGACCTCAATTGAGGCATCACATAAGGGGGCTATCTATAGTAAGGGCAGTCAGGTTATACTTTGCCCACAAATTTCCTACATTTCCCTTTAGGGAGTTTTCCATCTGTCAGTTTTTAAACAGATCAAAGCTCTTTTCATATACATAATCATAAAATGTGCCCTCTGAATCTTATTGTATATTACCCTTGAGGGAAGCAGATGCAAGGCCTCTCTTCATTACCAGGGTATTCTTCACTGAAGTATGTGAATTCACCTGGATGCCAGAGCCCCTTCCAAGGAAAGAAACACGGTTACGCTATTACCCATTCAGGCATGTATCCAATCCGCTTACAGGTATGTTTTCTATAAGTGCCTCATTTTCTAAGAATTGTTATGTGCAAGTCATCAATCATGTATTCCATGAAGCTGTGATTGCAAGCTACAGTGCATCTGTACGAAAACCCGAGGTTGAGCGGTGGAAAACTCAGTACTAGGTTAAAGCAGTTGAAAAATATGATATGATGAAATAATGTCTTTACAAAGTGATCAAATTGTCTTAAATTGTCTTTCAGAATTTATTTTTTCCTCCTCTTCCTATTCCACCCTATGAAATGGAAAATATCTCTCTGCAGGTTACTGAGTGCAGAGAACATGTATTCTCCATATATTTGCATTAATTCATATACAGTATATATATAAATATATATATATTTCTCCAAAAGTTATGTGCACTCCAGCGTAGATGAATTAGCTTTATTAATAACTTACATCATAGCTCAAACATCATCGATGTTTGAGCTATGATGTAAGTTATTAATAAAGCTAATTGATCTACGCTGGAGTGCACATAACTTTTGGAGAAATATACAAGGTACAACTCTATGTAGCACCCGCTCATTTTGCCTAAAGGATTAATTAAAGGGAGTGCGGACCTATTGGTGTATTATATATATATATATATATAATGAAAGTGGTCACAGTCATATCATATATGCACTACACTAGGTCAAAAGTGTTTTTGATGTGAAAATAGTATATTTAAAAAGAAGTTAAGGAATGCTTTGTTAAAAGCATTGTTTAATATAGTTACACAAATTAACTGGAAACTCACTATGTACAGGTATATGGTGACACATGAATGTTAAAAAAGGCATTTTGGATATACGCTGCATTACTTTGTTAAAGGTATTGTTTGATATAACTATACAGATTCACTGGCAATATATTATGTATAAGTAGTTGGCTTGGGATAAGTAGTATAGTTAATGGACATGTGAGGAGATTGGTTGTCAATAATTGTCACATGGTATAAATGGCATGTTTCACTTTGTATTATTTAACCTTGAAAAAGGCCCCAAGCAGGAGCTGAAGTGTTGGTGAAATGTATGGAATAAAGCACAGCGTGTAGATCACTTTCATTGTATGTATTACATTTTTTTTTGGTTCTGGGCACCTGTTTTAAAGGAGTGCAGTAGTGATGAGCGAATCTGTTCCATTTTGTTTCGCAGAAAAATGTGTAAACGTTTGAAAAAATTTCCAAAATGGCGTCATTTTTTGACGGACACTCCAATTTTTTGTTGCGGAGCAAATTTTTATGCAGCAAATTTTTGCACCCGATTCACTAAAAAAATCCACCAATGGTGAAATGGGGAAATTCGCTGAATATCCATGCCTGGCTAAAAATTTCGCTCATCACTAGAGAGCAGCTTTCACATTATTTATATATACACATGTGTTTTGTGCACACAGTAATCAATCTATCTATCTATGTATTCACTAATTAAATGAATGGATGAAAAGGTAATTTATTTCAGTATCCAATTCTTGTGGCTCTTCCATTGTTCTGATCCTATCTTAAAGCCTTTATTTCCCAACCCTCTTCATTATTAACATTGCCATTTTATGTCTGTATACAGGTATGGGATCTGTTGTCCAGAAACCTGTTACCCAGAATGTTCCAAATTACAGAAAGGCTACCTCCTATAGACTTCATTATAAGCAAATAATTCTAATTTTTATAAATGATTCCCTTTTCTCTGTAATAATAAAACAGTACCTTGTACTTGATCCCAACTAAGATATAATTAATCCTTATTGGAGACAAAACAATCCTATTGGGTTTAATTCATGTTTAAACAATGTTTTAGTAGACTTAAGGTATGGAGATTGCAGAAAGACTCCTTATGTTCAAATTGCAGAAAGACTCCTTATTCGGAAAACCCCAGGTCCCAAGATTCTGGATAACAGGTTCTTTACTTGTACCACTGCCAACATATCCTTGCTCCTTTCTGTACTCACCACCTGATAATTGCTTAGAAGCTTACTCTTGCTGGGGTTTGGTAACGAACCTTCCCACCTTTTTTGGGATCTGATGAAAAGAATGACACATGTGACAGTGAAAGTTAAATTTTGTCAGTAGATGTTAGTATAACAAGGTCTTAAAGTTGTTATTGTGCATTATTCTATTCACAGACACTTATAAGAGGGTCACCGACTGGAGGGCTTATGTGAAAAGAAGAATTGCAGTTTTCTGTAAAGCAATAGTGCAGCACCATTCAAATGGTTTAGTAAGACAGGCCTGGGCTGGCAATCTGTGGATTCTGGCAAATGCCATAGACAGTTACTACTTATTGGGCTGGTGGATGGATCCTTGAGTCTCCATGTATTTGCAATGACAGGGCCTATTTTGAATCTGAGTTCAGATCTATAGGATCAGCCATTGCCTTTTTCAAATACCAACAGCTTTTTGCAGGTATATCCTAGCCCTGTTGCTTCAGCTTTTCTTGAATGAGCTAAAGTCTTGCAGATTGGGCTTCCCTGTTCAGGAAGAAGGTAAAGTAATCCATTTTGGGTGGCTGAATGGCTGAATAGATGTTGAAGGAGGCCAAAGAATCCCACAAGATATCAGAAATATTAATCAGCAAATAAAATAAAAGTTGACAGTTTCACTATATGAAAACACTGTGTAACACAAACAAAAGCTTTAATTAAATTAAACACAAGAAAAAACATTAAAGAGAAATGACTGGAGGGAAAGGGAGAAAAGCAAAGACTGAAGTAATGATCCAACATGGCTGGTGAGGACTCACCTCTTGATGAGTTTATAGCCAATGCACAAACAGGCCAGCAGCAGCAAAACACCTATTGGTGCCACAATGAAAATGATCTGGCCATCTTCTGAAAGAACAACATAGGTTATTTAAACAGCTTGAATGGGCCAATGAATGCTTTTCTACAGTCTGAAAAGAAATCTTATTTGGGGTTTTATACAGAACCTTCTAGGTCAGCATTGTCAATGATATCTTCAACTGAATGAGACCTACAACCTAATGTGTTACTGTGGTTTTATGACAATGGAAGGTGTCAAGAACAACCAATGAGAACTTAAATAAAACAGGAAAAAAAGGCACGCCATGATGCCTGTATGGAGCAAATACTTTTTAGACTAGTAAATCTCTAGTTAATCAATGCTTAGTGCTCTGAGGCCTTATTGCTCCATAATGGCCTGACACTGGGACTGAGACTTGATAAACAGGGGCACTTGAGTCTAGGCAGATAATTTCAGGATCACCACATCTTACCTTCATTTTGTATCTGGCCCTCTAAAATTATAAAGAATCATGGGTTGCACTTATCTGCTGGCTCCTAGAAGGTGTTCCTATAGAACAGGGATCCCCAACCTTTCTTACTCATGAGCCACAAATGTAAAAAGACTTGGAGAGCAACACAAGCACCATAAAAGTTCATGGAGGAGCCAAATAAGGGCTGTGATTGGCTATTAGGCAGCCTCTATGCACACTATCAGCTTACAGTCAGGAATTCAAATATAACTACCTGGTTTGGGGGCACTGAGAGCAACATCCAAGGGGCTGTGGAGCAATATGTTGCCCCTGAGCCACTGGTTGGGGATCACTGCTATAGAAATTAGCTCTGTGTTCTCATTAGAGTTTGATGGCAGGCCAATCTAGGGTAATATTTAGAAGACGCCATGTTCTCTGTTGTCCAGTTCATGCTGTTATACTATTTTACAGTTACAGCTCCCAGAATCATAAAGAAGGATCTTCTATGATCCTGAAAGTTAGTTAAGGGGTAGCCAAACACTTGAGCTGGCAACCTGTAGCCCTTACAGGTCCATCATTGTCCACTAATAGCTCATCTTCACCCTGAGTCCTTCCTATTATTTATGTACAAAAATTCTTGTAAAATGGGAGTTCATTTTACATGTTTTCTTCCATTGTAGCTCAATGAAATGACCTTTTCCCTGGCAGTGGTAGACTCAGAGGTGAGTAAAGGTGACCTGCCACCCAGACATAAAAAGCTGTATAACAAAAGTCCCTTGGAAATTAAACATGAAACCCAAGTTCTTTTTTTTAATTAAAACATCAGTACCTGTTATAAACAGGTCTAAAAATCTGGGTTGTCAATCATGCATTGCCTGCCCCGCCTCTATGCCTCAGGTATAGAGGAGGGGCAGTCAATTACTTTCACTTTCCATCCAGCACTTTCTAGATGTCACATTCCTCCTCCCTCCTCAGTCTATAATTGTGTATAACATTAAAGATGCTTTTGAATAGCAGGGCATTTTATGGCATAAGCATTTTAGTTGTAATGGTCACTTTTGACAGCTGTTTGCCATCAAAATAGCTTTCTATCTAGGCAGAAAGGGACAAAGGAAGAATGGAGGCCCAGTTGCAAGCCTTGCATAATAACTGCACAAATCAATACAAGTCTTTGCCCCTATTGGTATCTTACAGAATTTATTTCACTTCAGCAGCCATAATTAGCAACAATATAGTGCACCCAGTAATCATGGTGAAAAACTATATCTTCAAAAGTTAATTATTCCCCTTAAAGTGTATAATGAGACAATATTGTAAATTGGCTTCCTGTCTGTAGTTCAACAACAGAACCGAAGGCTGGAAATATCTTATAAATGATTAAACAAGCCAACTGTGGATTGTAATAGAGGAAGGAGATCCACTCATACAAAGCCGTGGGGGGGGGGAAGAGTAGTGAAAAATTATTAATATATTAATGGGACATATTTGTGAAAATAATTGGACCAGCAAATAAGCAAAGGCAAGGAGAAGAGGGAAATAGTGGAAACAAAGGGCCACTTCATTTTACTTTTTTCAGTCTTCCAAGAATTTTGTTGGCTCCAGTCGCTCCAGGGACCCTTAAAGATCCCATCACTTCTTGCTCGAACTTTGGCTATGTAGTTGCTCGATTCATGGAGGTCGGAGCCCTGTATGTAATATTCTTGAAGATTACCAGAAACATTGAGCAGAGAGACTGAAGGGCACTCTGGATCACCCTGCAGAGGTAGAAGGAAAATCATCTTAGTAGGTGGAATTGTAAGTCTGAGTTTAATAATCCAAATGGGAGGAAGGCACAGTCAGGGTATAAGTGTTTCCCTTGATAATTATAATGAGAGGACTCCACTAATAATGTAATATATACAGTTACCCCTTCAGAGTGTAAGAGTTCAGTGCAGGAGGTGGGGCAAGAGTATTGCAGTGTGCCTAGCCGTGGAAAACCACGTGTTGAATTACACAAACTGGGCTCGATACGGGAACACATGGTCAAGGAACATAAGATATTTCATTCCTTCAATGAGGATTGTTAGGTGGGGTAGAATTCCCAGATCATTGTGCAAGCAGAGACTGGTTACCTGGGGGAGCGTGCTCAGTGATAAAAGTAGGGCTTTAATGGTACTCATTTTCCTCCATGAGTAACATGCCATTTCTTTATATTGTGCTGGTGTAAGATTTTAGTACAACTGACATGTAAATGTTACCATTGCACTAACCATGGCACAGGTAGGCTATATTCAGGGCGTAGCATGTCCTTAAAATAGAAAATTATCCAGAGGACGTACCTGCTTCCAATAACATAGCTGGTAAGTGAGTGGTGTACTGGCTGAAAGTGGAGCGCTCCACCTTAACATGAATGCAGAGTCTGCATACGCCTCTACTTTGAGGTTCCTTGGTGGCTGAGGCTGGACTGCAAAACAGAAACAGATGAAGATTCCTTTATGCAGTTATAATATTCCACCAGTTGGAGACTAAGGCACCCAAAATGTGTTTGTAGGGAAATGTTGCTAAGGAATCACTGCATATTAACATACACAGCTGCATGCCATAAAACAAACTATGTTTGCATTCAAAGATGCAATTATGCAATGGTCATAGGGTGCTCTCCCCCCCCCCCCCCCCCCCGGCAGGTCTCCCCAAAATCTGGCTGAAAATTAGCATTAATGTGATCCTCGGTCCAACAACACCTATGCCAGTCGTCGTTAATTTGATTGTTTGACCTTGTTTGGACATACTATTGGGAAAATATCTGCTCATTTGGCAACCTCATGTATGGCCACCTTTTCCTGGCTCTTATACTCCTTATCATAGCAACCAGTCAGTGTGTAGCATTCACTGGTCTTAGTAGTTGCTATTGGTTACTAGAGTTGGAACAAATTTTTAACCTGCTGTTACATTTGCCTGTGCCATTGGTTGCTATACCGAAGAGCTACGCCAAAGAGAGTCCACTGCAGTGATTGGTTGGTAGGAAACCCTTTGGCCTATTCTTTCATGCAGGGAGGTCTATCCCGCATTCCTGCATCAGAACTTTATATCTCATTAACTGTATATGTCTGTTTTATAGGATTTGTTTCCCTTATATAAACATAAAGACTCACTCTAAATAAGTGGTACTCACCGGTTTCACTGGGTATGAATGTCTTGTCTTTCACCATGGGTCTGACTTGGATAGAAAATGATCTATGTGCTTGTTCAGGGGTGAGAGCCACGGTGCAGCTGTAAGTTACATATGGTGCATCAGCTTTAGCCTTTTTATTGGGCACACATACATTCTCCCTATAAATGAAAGAATACATTTTAATGTTAAA
Organism: Xenopus tropicalis; assembly: GCF_000004195.4. Classification (NCBI taxonomy): domain Eukaryota; kingdom Metazoa; phylum Chordata; class Amphibia; order Anura; family Pipidae; genus Xenopus; species Xenopus tropicalis. The sequence goes on from NC_030680.2 coordinate 123,317,773, forward strand.
AAACCTACTTAATTGTTAAGACATTCATATGTATGTGGTCTGGAAAACAGATACCATTGAAATAATTATATATGAACTTAGAGTGTGAATATGTAATGTTTTACCCATGTTTATGAGAGTTTCCTCTTTATACTTCCATTTCTTTACACAGTCGGGTTAACTGGCTCTTAATAAAACTGACTGCAGTGTTCATGATTATGTCTATGGCATAGAAATTCAATTGTTAGATCCACTGGGGCTAAGACTGATAATTAAATGATCTCTGTAAAACTTGGGTGTCAACCTCCCCAAACCAAATGTTTGCAGGTTATTGGCCAGGCCTTCATAACCCAACCACATCCTATTATTCCCCAGTCACACCCTATTACACCAGACCATACCATTTACTCTGCCCAGTGGGGGTTTATAAATATGGGAGACCTCGTGACACTATGTAAGTAAAGAATAATAATAATAATAATTAATAATAATAATAAAACATGTTTTCTTCTCTACAGAGACACACAGGAACAAAGGAACTAGGGGTTTTCCCCACAAATTCCAATGTAGGAGATATGGTCAGTCCTCTACATTTATAAAGGAGCAGACAGGGAAGGGGTCGCTCAAAGGGAAGTAGAAAGTTACTTTTGTTATAAATGTAAGTGTCCCTCATACCAGCAGTTTGTATAAGGTTTCAGCAGAAATGAAGCTTGAACTTTGCTATGGATTTTTGATGGTAATATGGAGTGAATTTAGAATAGACAGTCTACTAATAATAGAGTAAAGGTTGTGTTTATGTAGGTACTAACTAACAAGTGTGTGTAGTTGGTACAGAGCAATGTGCATTACATATTGTATGTAGGGTTGCCACCCTCTCTGAAAAAAAATACCAGCCTTCTTATATTTTTATATTTTTTTTTTTATTATTAACATTCACATCAAGCTAGAATGAGATTGAAAATAGGCCCTGGCAATTTAAGTACGCAAAGGCCAGTACAGACCCCCACGGGCCCAATATATAATATAAAGCAGTGATCTATGGCAGCATTTAGCCCCTCCTGCATTTTGCAGAGCTTCCAGATTGTATTCAGCAATACATGCACTGGGGTATTTCACACTAGCAGTAAACTCACCGGACAAAGGCATTATGGGCCTTACTCTTAGCCCCTCCAGGCAACTCTCTGTAGTACAGAGCATAGGAAACTGACAGGGTGACCTCTTTGCGCACCTCCCAAGTGCACCTCATATTTGATAAGCCATTGTACTCACACTGCAGGTTATGAGGGGCTGCAGCATCACCTGTGGAGAAAGACAATTATTTATGAAAGACGGAGCTACTAGTTCGTTCTTTTGTTTTGCTTCTAGAAGCTAAAGCTGCCCATGCAAGTGGTTATCCCATGACATTTTCCTGCTTGCCCTGATCACCAAGTCATATTTATAACCAATTTAGCTACAGGAATGGATACTCGCAGCTTCCACTTCCTGATCAGGTGATAGAGATCTTCCTCTAAGCTGTCATTCTAAATGTCATATCCAATCAGTTCTGAGTGTAAATGTACAAAAAGTCACTTTGTGTCAAGTTGTAAGGAGTTGACTAATATGTGCTGTTTTAAATAACAAGATACCTCCAGGGATTTTCAGTGTTAGCTTTTTGCTCCATTTGCTCCAGGAACCCTTGGGGTGCTTTCCTTCCTGGGGCAGAGCGCGAACTCTGAAGATGTATGTGCTCCCTGGGACAAACAGGTGGGGGCTGAGACTCACATTCAGTTCCTTCATCACATAAACAGAAGCTGAATCCTGTGGGACAAGAGAACACTTATTTCAGTGGTGACAATAATATACAAATATGTTGGTGTAGAAGTTAGTGTTGAGTGTTATTTACTCAAACATTTAACATCTTTTTCTACTATCTTCCATTCTTAGGTTTCTAGCTGTCATAACCAGTGTCAGACAGTGGGGGGGCTGGGGCCCACCAGGGCTGCCACTTAGGGGTTCCCACACCCCTTCCAGGGTGTCCTGCTCCAGTCATTAGGTCCAACCGACACCACAATCCCCTCCCCCTGCATGTACCTTGTATTGGCCCTTGCGGCCGCGATTCAGGGGGTCAGGGGCAGAATGCCCAGGGATTCAGGCAAGGAGCGGGTCTGGGCTGGCATGAGGGCCAGAGCCCACTGGCTTTTTTTAGGTGTCCTGTTGGGCCAGTCCAACCCTAGTCTTAATAATAGAATATGCCATAGAACAATGCTAAAAGTGTTTTTGGAAGTTTATCATCAACGTGTATTATGTCGTACATTTCTTACTGACAAGAACAAGAATTATTTATTGCCCACAGTTATAGACATTTGATTCAACAACCCCGAAGAAGTTCATGAAGAATTGAATGTCCGTTTCGGTGGCTTTACTGATACTGAAGATACTGATTTATAAAACATTCTTCAGATGATAACATTCAGATGGTAATATTGGAAATAATGCAAAGTTTGTATAGTATTGTAGTATTTAGCTGGCTGGTTAATTTTTTAAATCAAACCTTTGGTTGCTATGCATTCCTGCACTTGCTGTTATGATCGACATTGGCCGAATGTCCCAATATCAGGTGACTGAAACACATTTACCTAATTGTATGGCAACTGCTCTGCATAAAGTACCCACCATTGTCATTTCATCCTTGTTGAGCTAAATGCACACAGTGAGACTGAAGCTACTCCATGTTTGGTCCTTGCTAGACAGATAATTAGATTACCAGTGTACAGATAATCCCTCTGCATAATGGACTCAATGAACAAAACAGTCACAACAGAGGGTGAAGGGAGGGGATTATATACTGGTTATCTAATTACCTACTTTGCTAGATCCAATCTTGGGCCAGCTTTAATCTTCTGATTTATATAAGCTCTAGTCATTAAACTCATGTTGAAAAGGGGGTATACTGTCACTTTAAGTAACCACAGAAGAGTGGTAAGAGTGTGTGAAATAGCCATCAGGGATACATGTTCATAGAAGTTGAGAAAATAACACTGGGTTGGGGAATAATTCTACATTTCCCACCCCATGTCCACAAAGTCACCTTCATTCTTCCACCAGGCTACTTGTGCTCATCCATTTTGCTCACATATGGCAGCCCCCAAGGCTGTTAATCACAAATAACACATAGCAAAACCATGTGAGGTTAATGCGTTGCTTTACTACAATAACATTATTAATATTTATTAGCATATATAACTGAACTAAAGCATAAAGTACCCACCATTTTCCTGTATTTAATGTAACACAAATTCATGACACATTTAATGAAACTTCTCTATCCTTATATAATTCTGCACTTGCTCTCTATAATGGGACGGAACACAAGGTGGGACTATTCCCCAAGGGCACATGGAAAGCTCCTTGTGGACCCAGGCAGCAGCTGCCCATCCTGACCACACAAACATTTTCTCTCCTATGCTTCTACCAAAGCCAACCATTTACCTCTAGAAAGAGTAGAATGACAACAATATGGCAGTGTACAAAATAGAGAAAAGGAAGGAAAGAAGGAAAGGGGAGAAAAGACAGAAGAAAGGGCAAAGAAGAAACAAAAGGGGAGTGAAATGAAGAAGGTAGCATTTAATCGAGGATGAAATGACAAAAGGAAGAAAGAAGCAAACTGAATGAGGAGAAAACATGTTTCCATGTGTTATAAATGTGTAACAATACCTGCTGCTGGTTAGTTACACTAAATCTGGACAATTGACCAGTACAGAAACTCAAGCCTCCAGCCAATGGGAAACTGACTAATCAGTATAACCATTATTCCCTGATTCCTTCCCACAGCAGAACTGTAACTGGGAGACTGACTTTTCACGTTCTGAGGCAATTCAGCAGGACTATTAGACTTTATTTATATACCCCCAGTTTCATTCATAGTTGCCTTGATTTCTGCAATCAGAATAGTTAGATATTTACTGCTAAACTCCAACAGACTGAATAGTGAGAACTGTATCTTAGTGCAGGCTGGTTGGTACACCCCTCAAGAAAACACCCTCTCCCCCCCTTATTTTACCTTCCATGCCTCCCAGCCCTGCCTTCGGTATACAATCTGGTAGAACATGGTCAAATGGAAGTCAGAGGGGACAGGGCTCTTCCAGCTCAGAATGACTGTTCCATTTTCCAACTTGTGACTCACAAGCCCTTGGGGAGGGGACGTCCTGACTGCAAAAAATATAACAAAATCACAAACATGTTAAAAATAATTGTTAATGGCCTTGTTCTTGGATACAAGTTTTGTCTGTAAATTCTATGAGGCTCATATACTATCACGTACATCAATGTGATGCTGTCAGTAAAATTTACAGTCTACACTGATATTTTTCTGCAGGATTGCGATGAGAATTGCACTGCCATAGCCTTATGGTTGGTTGCTCTCTGTACAGTATATAAGCAGATTTAGAGGTTTTCCCTACTGTAACTATGCCTGTATAACTCCACTCACTGGGTACTTTTGGCTGGTCTTTTTTTCTGTAGTGACAAGACCATGTTCTCAGATGGCTTCTTATATGAGGGATTTAAGAGGTGGTACATCCCCTTCTTAAACATGAGTTCTGTGAATAGGGCTTGTACTGAATATACTTTTTTCCTATTGTTTCCATCATTAAGAATCTGTGGTTTATATTATTTGCATACAGTGAAACTGAAGCTACTCCATGTTTGGTCCTTGCTAGTGTTACAGACTGTATGCTTAGGAGCCCTGAAACTGCCAAGAATAACCCCTTAGGTAAGGCAGGAGAGTCCTGCTGACCCTGGTGTTCACCGAAGCCCTTTTGGGGCCCCCGGGATCAAAGTCAAGGTCAGGCCAAAGGTCAGTGGCAGGCAGCAAGGATCATAAACCAGGAGTCAAGCAAGAAGTCAAAACCAGTAAATCAGATACAACTGGAGCTTAGCTAGGAACCAGGAAGTCAGGACCAGCTTGGGCAAGGAAAACAAGCAAGTTAGCACTTTTAAGGTTTGAATTTGGCGCCAACGTGACGTCAGCAGCAGCGCCGAGAGGCATAAACCCTATTGCGCATGCGTGTGCACATTTGTCAGGAGTGTGCTGTACAGGAGGAGACTGGGGACTGGCGCATCTGAAGGTAGGAACGTGCGCTGATCTCCCGTTAATCCTTACAGCAAGAAAGATAATTAGATTACCAGTGTACAAAAAATCCCTCTGCATAATGGACTCAATGAACAAAACAGTTGCAACAGAGGGTGAACGAAGAGGATTGTATACTGGTTATCAACTTACCTACTTAGCTAGATCCAATCTTGGGTCAGCTTTAATCTTCTGATAATCTTCTGATTTACACAAGCTCTAGTCATTGAACTCATGTTGAAAAGGGTGTGTACTGTCACTTTAATTAACCACAGAAGAGTGTAGCAAGAGTGTGTGAAATAGCCATCAGGGATACATATTCATCATAGAAGCCTGAGAAAATAACACTGGGTTGGGGAATAATTCTACATTTCCCACCCCATGTCCACAAAGTCACCTTCATTCTTCCACCAGGCTATTGGGCTCATTCATTTTGCTCACATATGGCAGCCCCCAAGGCTGTTAATTACAAATAACACAGTAGCAAAACCATGTGAGTTTAATGAGTTGCTTTACTACAAAAATACAGTTTTTTTAATTGTCTTTCAGAAAAAAAAATGTGTTCCTGGGACTTTTAATACTCCCTGTGTTTGTTGTGTTACACTCGGATGCTAAGGAAATTCATTACTAGGATATATCTGATCCGTCACTTACAAGTGAGTAGTAGGCAGGTAGCAGCCAGCAGTGCAAAGGGACGGAGCTAGATATCAGCAAATTTAGCAGCTTGGTTTTTATTAACGTTTATTAGCATTTATAACTGAAGCAAAAGGTTCCGTGTTCAATCACATAAGTACTTTTCCTTTGCCCCAAACTAAGAACCTCTGTTGAATTCTTGTGCTCATTGTAAGAAAATAAGCATAGCATAGCAAAGAATGGGACTAATTTGTATGCAATAAAAAAAATAATGAATTAATTACTTTTAACAAAAAAGGGAGAATTTCCTATACACATCAGAGCATTTCAGTAAGTGGTCACTTTAGATCGAAAGAAATTTTAGCAACAGAAAATTAAAATTGAAATAACTTGAGTTTGGGTGTAACATGTCCTCCCCAGGGCCCTTATGGAAAGCCCTGAAGCCCCAGGTTATTTGCCCCCTATTGTTACACCACTGACTACTCAGGTACTTTCTCTTACATGAATAGGCTCTTCCCCTATTATTTCTACCGAAGTTCTTATAAAGTGTACAAGCCTTTGAACCTCTTCTTACCTTTTAGGGCTGGTACAATGGTAACCCCTTGGTGCACATCTCTCTCCGGTAGGAAGGTGTAACTGTCGTTCACGTTGATGATAAAGTCGGAATTTATATTACAGCTCATTCTCAGTTCTGGGCCCTCACCTTGCTGGAATGGGACACACGGAGTTCTGGTGCTGGTGAGAAGGGATGATCAGTTCAGTTCAGGTGAAATTCCTCAGCCCCGATGTCCAGGTAAAAACTCTGATGCTTAGCAAATCTGGGGCAAAGTGATTGCTTCATACGTACACAATAGTGAAAGAAGTGACTTTGCACCAGAAGGACATCGCACCCTTTTATACATGTTGGTGTCTTTCATTCTGCCATATTGATTTTAGAAATATAAACTCTGTAAGGAATTACTCATGAAAAGGAGTCACACTCAGCCTCAGCCCTACTTTCAAATGGCCACGCTCAATACATTATAGTTCCAGAATGGCCAATTAGATGGAAAGTCAAATTGTAATATTATATTGTGTGTGGGAGCAAACAATCTCATAACCCAGATAATATTAGTTGATTGGATTCCTAATTGGTAAAACCTCTGAAGCATTACTCCTTCTGTATGTGGATGATTTGGTCACAATTACATTTTTCCTTGATTGAATTTTTGGTTCAACCTCAGTTACCAACTGTCACAGTATATGCGCCTATCCTTTATTTAAAGGAATTCAGCTAGACACTGTTATAATCAAAATATAACCCCCCAGTATCCAAACTAATACAGGTATAGGCTCTATTATCTGGAATGCTTAGGACTGCTGGATAAGGGATATTTCCAAAATTTGGATCTGCTAAAAATTATTTAATTAAACCCAATAGGACTGTTCTGCCCCCAATAAGGGGTAATTATATCTTAGTTGGGAAGTTTCAGAAGCAAGTCACTGTGTTTTTTGCCCATAAAGCAGTGGGTTTTTTTTTTACCATTACGCCACCATAATTGTGGCTGCACAGTGAGTTGCGTCAAACAAGATGGAATTGCACTTACTTTTTGACTTGAATCGGGTGCAAGTTAAGTCTGTCATTGTCAGAGTATGGGTTGTGTCACTCTTAGAGGGGTCAGACCAAACAGTATATTAAGAGCAAACAGGCCAAGGCCCCGGGCGCTAAAGAGTTTGTGCAGCATGTGGATGTTTGTTGCCCTTCACCTGTATAAATGTTTATACTGTACCTATGTAGGGTGTTCCAGTGATAGAGGCTCATGGGAAGAAGCTTGCGAGCTGCCGCACTTTCTCTCCATTCGCACCTCCAGTGAGTATAATAGTCATTGACACAGTTTAAAGAGTCGAGCAGTGGAGACCCTGTGTGCAGAAAGGGCTTGGTTAGAAAACAGACTCCTAGTAGGAACCTGTTAGTGGACTTTTCTCTTACTTTACCATAGTGGTAAGTAAACAGCAGTTGTAAATACAGAATTTGCTGGGTGCCAAGATGCATCATGCAAGCTGGTCTCAACCAATAACTATTAATTATACCATTTCCCATTCTGTCTTCTCCCCAGCTACTGGATTGGATGCACATGAACAAGGCTAAAGTAATGCTGGACTTCAAAATAACAGTAACTTGGGGTGATCATCCTCTTCTTGTGCACACAAACTATTTTAACCTGGATGGTTGTCTTCCAAGCTGTAGGTGGAGGCTTCAGTATTTAATGCAGCAAAAGGTTAAAGGCTGCACATAAGAGACTATAAGTAGTTACTGAAAGTGAAATGATGCTGAAAAATAGCAGTATGCTGATTTTCTGACTGGCAAAGGGCACCCACTACAAAGCTTTAGGCTTTGGCATAAAGCTGCCCAGGAGCCTGGTGGTGGAGGTTGGAGGGGTTGTCATGCAACACTGGGTGGAGACACGCTAATGGCTAACTAAAGTTCAATAAAGAAATGGGCTACAAATGTTGTACATATTGTTTTGGGGTTCTGCACCACCCCAAAGTGACAACCTTTAGCAGGGAAAATCTGTGCCACCAAAGATGCCCCCAGTAGCCCCCCATCTTCTTTTCTGCTAATTCACTACACATGCTCTGTGCTGCTGGCACTTATATGAGCTTAGGGACCAAGGCACAGTATATTGTATATATATATATATAGAATATAAATGTCATAATACAAGATTGATTAGTAACTGATTCAGATTCACATTACATGGCAGCTCAGAAACCAGTGCAGTTAATACCAATTATTTCTTCTTGATAATTTGCAACAACCCCTAAGCTTAGCTTCTCAGCAGTTGCCCAGAGCAGACTGAGCATGTGCAGTGTCACTGACACTTTTAACAATCCAAGATGGGGAGCTCCTGTGCACAACTTTGAAGGCCTTGGTCATTACTGTTACAGGGATGCAGAACATCTAGGCAGGTGCAGACATTTTCCTACATTTCAGGTGATTTCCTTTTTATAAATAGGATAACCTTACTCAGCAGGCATGACATAAACACCACCCTTGCTGGGGCCCAACTTTTATTTAAATTGTTTTATTACTTTTAATTTCACTTCTCCTGGACTAAAAAACTCTGAACGCAATGTGTAATCCAAGGACATCGAAATGATTTGTTTCCACCTGAGGCAAAGTAATGAGGAGCTCGGTACATGATGAAAATGATCAACCAATTCAGCTACAAGTGCTGACAGCAGGAACATGAAGAGGATCGTCTATCCACTGCACAGACATAGGGAAATAGGGAAAAGTTTCATTCTGTTGTAGCATGGTGCCAACTATATACAAACCTTGAATCAACTGAACAAAGAGATGGGAGTAAACAAGGACATGCAGCTGCCAGGTAGCACTGGGGCGCCCCATCATCAGCAGAGTTCTGTGTCAGGTAGAAAGATGAAAGCTTACCCATCACCATCTGTATAATAGAAACACAATACATAACTACCTAAATATTAGAAACGCTGACATGGAAACTCAGCCATAGTATCTTTCTGGGTGAAGTTCTCAAGATACTGAACCTGCCTGCACGTGGCTGAGATTCCTGTTGCAGCTGAATTATAATCAAAGAATTGTCAGTTTTGATTTCTATGCCATACTAATACATACTGATACTGTTGGCTACTATGTGCTTTCCTTTCAAGTTGGCCCTGGCTGATAATGTTTACCTCTGACTCGTCCCTGCTAACCACCTACATCAATATTTCTTGTGAGACATCAGCACTCTGAGCATTCTTCATTGATATTCTTCAATATGCCTGATGCAGTGTTAGGCCTACGGCACACATGGCACAAGGGGTGGATTTTGGACAGAAAATGCAAACATGAGCATTTGTTGGTAGAAATGTGCTCCTTATGTGCAGTGACAGGTGCATCATTGTAGTTGCTCTGTGCATGGGACAGGTGTGGGAGGGATCGATGAACAGGTGGTAGAGAAGACATCACAGGGCTCATGTCAGTTACAGCCCCCAAACCTTATCAACTGTCAGTTGCACATAAAACCACTTTTTATTATTGCCACCCAGTTGAGGGTAAAAGCACCTTCATTAATTATAGCAATGAATAATGTCAAAATGTGCTTTTCCCACCTCCATATAGTTGTGCTCAATGCGTTTCCTGATTTCTGTTCCAAATCAAGCGCATTGACACATGGGAGCCCAGAAGCTGCCACCAACTCCTGACCAAGCGGTAACTCTTGGGTTCCCTTTGTGTCCAGCGTCAATAGGCACAGAACACTTGCGCCTGAAGAATTGGGCACAGACGCCACTCACACACTGATTACCAGAATCAACACCAGGTGGACTGGTATAATATAATATTTATAATAATATTAGCAATAATAATATACAAAAAGCATAATATTGGGCATGTGCGCAAGTCTGCAGAAGCCAAACTAAAACCTGGCGAGATCTTTATTCTTTGAAAAACCATGCTCATGGGAAAATAATCCTGCGTTAAGAAAACAAAATGAATCAATGCAAGCAAACCAAAGTGACATTATGATCTCGGTTGTGTTTATTTCCATTGATTAACCTTAACCCCACGTACAATCCCTAAAAAATCTACCCTTTAATGTCTTTTATTAAATCCTGTATCTGCAAATAACAAGGATGAAAATGTTGCTGAATTTTAATTCAAAGAGGAACTAAATCCCTGGTGTTGCAATGTTATTGCTGAAAAGATAGGTATTGTATTTCCTCTAAATTGCAGTGAGTCATTTATTTATAAGATACAGAAGATACACAAAGTGCCATGAAAAGTCTCATTGAAATAACGAGCTGTGCCCCTTACTAAGGATTCCTTTTACCTGTGCTTATTTGTTCTGAGCAGAACAGAGGTCACCCAGCTGTCTGAGCTCACAGCATTGCACTGCAACTTGTCATAAAGGCACCAAAACACTCAACACACAACCCCAGGCTTCTGGCTAGGGTGATGAGTATTTTTAAAATCTACCTGGGCCACACACAGCCACTTTTATGACATTTCACCCATTTGTTTATTATTTTTTTTTTGTTTATTTACTCCAGTTTTGTCACCTGGCACTTTTATTTCCACATTTTTCCAGAGGATCTGAGAAGTGTGCCCATTAGGCTCCTTCCCCCCGGGAACCCGGCCTTGCTAAGGGCACAGACATTGCTGGGACCACTTCTGAGGTTCACTTCTTCCCCCCTTCTGGCTGAAGAGCGGTGGATATAGGACCCCCCAGCCTTGCAGCAAAGGGGGTCTGCCCCAGAAAGTTTTGGATAAATGGGCCCACTGTTGTCTTCAATTGAAGGTGGGCCTGAAGACTCTTTATCACTGCAGGCTTTTTTTAAGGCTAGTCTACTGCATAAATTGGAGTGTGTTTATGCACTTTGTTGCCCTTTGGGTGATTTGAAGCACTGCTCCTTCTTTAATACAAAACAAAGGTCACCCAACAGTAGTGCGGCCCCCAGTGGTGGAGTGGGATAAAGCATTGAACAGGGCACCTCACCCTGATGTCCACTTTAGGTGAGATTTGAGTTGAATAATTATTTCATACCTTGGATATTCTAAGTACGATAACAGAGAGTCTGCAACCATGTTATGTGCAGATAAAATCTGTTTTGGGGCAATTTCTAAATTGCCAGGACTGGAGAATACAGGAAGGCTGGTGCTCCTATTTAAGATAGTAAAAATGATATAAATAAGCATTGTTCAATCTGCAGCCATTTGCATTGCAAGCAGGCCAAGTGCCATTTGTGCCATTTGTGCCATACCCTAAAACCAGCCCTTATGATATGTTGATTGTGACAAACAAAATTTTGCCCAATCACAGGAATTTACTAAAAATAACCAAAGGCTCATTTAACAAACCAGCACAAATCCAGTGTCAAGGCTAAATCATGCATTGCATATTTTTTTTTCTCAAAACACCAATATTCATTGCAGCAGGTTCCAAGGTTCTGATGAAACCCAACTGGTGAAATGTGTAAGATGCCAGGGAAGAAACTCGTGGAAGGAACACTGGCAAATGGTGCTTACTGTACATATAAGGAAGACTTTTGCTATTAGGTTGCATATATATGTACATATGCATATATAATATGTCTTTAACGTTATACCATAGTTTTGCTATAAGTCTTGTAGTTAATGCCAGAAGCACTAAGTACAGGGCTTTGCTGCTCTAAGGACATATATATATATATAGAAAATGATAATCGTCCGTAGCCAGCACACCCTTCAATACTTTGTCAAAAATTTATTGAAAACATATTGTTTTTAAAACCGACGTTTCGGTCCTCATTAGGACCTTTATCAAGACACTGGAGGGAGCAGAGACCAGTGGATCGGATACAAACTCAGGCCAAGAATCAGCCCCATTTGGCAGTAGCCATTTAACAGTTACTGTGATAAAGCAACTTTTTTGTACTCTGAAGAAAAAAATCTCCCCTTCCCCATTGTAACTGCAGGGAAAATGGTACAGAAATTCCAGTCTTTGTTTATTTCTGTGCAATGTTATGAGAAGCCAGCCTGAAATTCTGTTCTCCCGAGGTAACTGACCCCTGCTGCGAGGGCAATCAAAGCCAGGACCCTTTTTAATACAATATACATAGTTGGCCCCAAGTCCCCCTTGTAAGAGCTGCGTACTGTCTGTATCCATACAGAATAAACTGGGCATGCTCACCAAAATGGCACCCCATTGGCCCAGCAGTATTAGCTGTGATTGGTGCAATCACAATTCAAGGTCGGATAGATTCCTACAATAGCCTGCTTGGGAAGTCATGTGACTGGCCCCCTCTGAAAGTTGCCTTTGGTTTAACAGAAAGAATCAAACCTTGTTCTGCATTTACGACTGGGGCGGCTCCCTTACTTGCTGTGGGCTGCCAAAGATTCCACTTTTTAGTCTTTTTTATACACAAAGAAGATCCCAGAGACTGCCCAGCTGTAACCATCACAGTTGTACCCACATGTTCCAGTGACCGGCAGTAGCAGCGCCCAGCCCTGGCATCCTCCTCAGGGTGGGTACCATTGTAATTCTGAAAAAACTGGTAAAGCTGAAGCTACAATAAAGAGCCTCATTCCCTAAAGGAGTTATCTGAGTGTCCTGCCCTATGTCCACATCCTCATGCAGCTCAGCGCCATTACAATTACCACTAGCAACCAATACCAAACAAAATGAAGGTGGAGAGAAGCGGACAGTACGCCCAGTGCGCCCTAACCCAACTGCTTTTCATTACATTATCCCTTAGAATTCTGGCCATAATCTTCCCACTGACATTACCTGGTTCCATGCCGCCGTGTTGTTGCTCTGGCCGGCTCATCACGAGTGCCTGGAGGCTACACAGAAGCTGGTGGGAGCCTGCATGTCAGCCTTTCCTGTGTGTTGTAAGAGATTCTAGGAATAGAGAAGTAGCTCCTGTGTGTGTGGGCTCTATAGGATACAGATGAAGAAATGGAGTTTCAGCTAGACGGAAGGGAAATTCCTTATGTTGGACTCACACGCACGGACTACACGTCTGTAAAGCTCTATGCCTCTCTAAGAAAGGTTTGTAGCAAGGAGCTCTGCCAATACTTACAGCTGGAAGCCATTTGGGGTTGGCATCTGCCAGTACTTAAAGCATATACAGATCAGTCATTCAGAAGTTTTCAAAATGTTTACACTTTAAAGGAGAAGGAAAGGCAAAGTCACTTGGGGGTGCCAAAATGTTAGGCACCCCCAAGTGACTTTAATCGCTTACCTTGTACGCCGGGCTGGTGCCCCTGTTAGGAGAAAACTGCACCAGCCCGGGGTAGCTGCGAGCGTCTCCTCTTCCTCCTTCCTACTCGCGCTGCTGTTTGTCTGGGACAGGCGCATGCGCAGTAGAGTGAGAAGCCGACTTCTCTGTTAAAGTTCCACTATTCACTCTACTGCGCATGCACGCTCAGCGCTACAGGAAGTAGGAAGCGTTCGCTGCTACCCCGGGCTGGTGCTGTTCTCTCCGTACAGGGGCACCAGCCCAGGGTAAAAGGTAAGAGATTAAAGTCACTTGGGGGTGCCTAACATTTTGGCACCCCCAAGTGACTTTGACTTTCCTTCTCCTTTAAGGGCTATGGCACACGAGGAGATTAGTTGCCCATGGTAAATCCACTCCGTGCAGCCCCACGCAGGCTGATGCTGTGCCTTTCGATGGATCTAGAGCAGGGGGTACATGACAGCAGAACCACTTTTCTCCACTTGGGTAAAAACGCTGGCATAGGAAAGCCTATCATCCGATCCATGGACCCCTAGCCTATAGCCCTTACTCAGGACTCTTATCACTTTAGCAGTCAAAGACATTACACAAACATTTTCCTACTACTGATAATCTTAACATCACTACGTCTGCCCTACTGGTGTCTGCCCTACTGGTGTCTGCCCTACTGGTGTCTGCCATACTGGTGTATGCCCTACTGGTGTCTGCCTTACTGGTGTCTGCCCTACTGGTGTCTGCCCTACTGGTGTCTGCCCTACTGGTGTCTGCCCTACTGGTGTCTGCCCTACTGGTGTCTGCCCTACTGGTGTCTGCCTTACTGATGTCTGCCCTACTGATGTCTGCCATACTGGTGTCTGCCGTACTGGTGTATGCCCTACTGGTGTATGCCCTACTGGTGTCTGCCCTACTGATGTCTGCCCTACTGATGTCTGCCATACTGGTGTCTGCCGTACTGGTGTCTGCCTTACTGGGGTCGGCCCTACTGGTGTGCTCTACTGATGTCTGCCGTACTGGTGTCTGTTCTACTGATGTCTGCCCTACTGGTGTGCTCTACTGATGTCTGCCATACTGGTGTCTGCTCTACTGGTGTCTGCTCTACTAATGTCTGTCCTACTGGTGTGCTCTAGTGATGTCTGCCCTACTGGTGTCTGCCCTACTGGTGTGCTCTAGTGGTGTCTGCCCTACTGGTGTCTGCCCTACTGGTGTGCTCTAGTGGTGTCTGCCCTACTGGTGTCTGCCCTACTATCTGCCCTACTGGTATCTGCCCTACTGATTATGCCCTACTGGTGTCTGTTCTACTGATGTCTGCTCTACTGGTGTCTGCCCTAGTGGTGTCTGCTCTACTGGTGTCTGCCTTAGTGGTGTCTGCCCTACTGGTGTCTGCCGTACTGACCAATTAGATAGTGATGTCAGAAAGTCAAAATTGCATATTGATTTCTGTATGTTAGATTTTTACTGAGACATTTCCTTGCATGTGTTTAGACTTAACTGGACTAGACTAGTAAAGGTGAGAAGTTGAGAGGCTATAGTAAAGGGGAGAAGCTGAGAGGCTATAGTAAAGGGGAGAAGCTGAGAGGCTATAGTAAAGGGGAGAAGTTGAGAGGCTATAGTAAAGGGGAGAAGCTGAGAGGCTATAGTAAAGGGGAGAAGGCTATAGTAAAGGTGAGAAGGCTATAGTAAAGGGGGGAAGGCTATAGTAAAGGTGAGAAGGCTATAGTAAAGGTGAGAAGGCTATAGTAAAGGGGGGAAGGCTATAGTAAAGGTGAGAAGGCTATAGTAAAGGGGGGAAGGCTATAGTAAAGGTGAGAAGGCTATAGTAAAGGTGAGAAGGCTATAGTAAAGGGGGGAAGGCTATAGTAAAGGTGAGAAGGCTATAGTAAAGGGGGGAAGGCTATAGTAAAGGTGAGAAGGCTATAGTAAAGGGGAGAAGGCTATAGTAAAGGGGAGAAGGCTATAGTAAAGGGGAGAAGGCTATAGTAAAGGTGAGAAGGCTATAGTAAAGGGGAGAAGGCTATAGTAAAGGGGAGAAGGCTATAGTAAAGGGGAGAAGGCTATAGTAAAGGGGGGAAGGCTATAGTAAAGGGGAGAAGGCTATAGTAAAGGGGAGAAGGCTATAGTAAAGGGGAGAAGGCTATAGTAAAGGGGGAAGGCTATAGTAAAGGGGAGAAGGCTATAGTAAAGGGGGGAAGGCTATAGTAAAGGTGAGAAGGCTATAGTAAAGGGGGGAAGGCTATAGTAAAGGTGAGAAGGCTATAGTAAAGGTGAGAAGGCTATAGTAAAGGGGGGAAGGCTATAGTAAAGGTGAGAAGGCTATAGTAAAGGGGGGAAGGCTATAGTAAAGGTGAGAAGGCTATAGTAAAGGGGAGAAGGCTATAGTAAAGGGGAGAAGGCTATAGTAAAGGTGAGAAGGCTATAGTAAAGGTGAGAAGGCTATAGTAAAGGGGAGAAGGCTATAGTAAAGGGGAGAAGGCTATAGTAAAGGGGAGAAGGCTATAGTAAAGGGGGGAAGGCTATAGTAAAGGGGAGAAGGCTATAGTAAAGGGGAGAAGGCTATAGTAAAGGGGAGAAGGCTATAGTAAAGGGGGGAAGGCTATAGTAAAGGGGAGAAGGCTATAGTAAAGGGGGGAAGGCTATAGTAAGATACAGAAGCACAGATTGTGCAGGGCGATATTTTGAGGAATCACTAAGTCAGAGCAACTTGTTTGTTTGTTTGATTTCAGCTTTGGTCTCGTCCTCCAGGAGGAAATGATTGTAGAATGGGATTCTTGACTTGGAAACCATTACTGCCACATAATTACCATTATAGAAATGCTCTCAGCCGTACAATCTCAGGTATGATCTATGATGTTCAGCTGATGGCAATGACAACATGGTGCAACACAAAATGCTGTTATAACATAAAATGTACTTGATTTTTTAGGAAAAGCAGGATTTTTTTTCACTGCTGGTGGCCGCAAACTTTTTCATTAAAAGGAATAAAACTTTACAGATTTAAGCTGTTTCAAGCGACATTGTAAGTTCTCTTGCAATTTAATTTCCTATTTATATGTTTTGAATATTTTTGCATTTAGGGCAGTTTTCCTGTGTCTGTATCAAGAGATCCATCCAAGCAGCCAACTTGCAGTTATGCAGGAGGCTCTCTAATTGGAAGTGTCCATTCCTCTTGAGTGTCCCTCCCTTGTCATTTATATCTGTCATCTGCTGTAGGAATGGGTTCTCTCCCTCCAGCCCTGCACCGCTAAATGAACTGCCAGCCCTATGGCTTGAGAGTGCCCAATCACACTGGCAATAGACAAAGACTTTACTCAGGTGCTAAGTGATTACATGGCACATTAGCCGTGGGTATATTAATATAACAGCCATAAAACCACATTTGGTGTGCAAATATTTAGGTTAGATGTTTCCCACATGATGTAGTCGATATGGGCAGCAAATGTATGTACAGTGCGATGCAGAGAAGGGGTCACAGCAACATGTATGGCATGTCCCATTCACCCAGGACTCACTGTTCCCATGCCCCCGCCCCACTTACCTGAGAACGTAAAATATCATTTTCTTACCGATCTGCAGGATGGGGGATGTGAGAACAGTGGGACTGATCTTCTATCCTAAGCACGGTCAGACTGGGCTGCCGGGACACCGGGAAAAATCCATAGCAGCCCAGACCCAACCCTTGCCGGCGCTCCCCTGCCCAACCGTTCCTCCCCTGACGCGTTAAATTTACGCGTGCTCAGGGGAGGACATTGAATTATGTTCAAATTACCTTAGCAACCAGGAAGTAGTTTAAATGAGAGACGGATATATTTATAGGAGAGGACCATAATAGAAAAATAAGTAATAAAAAGAACAATGTTTTTTTGGCTGAGGGGGAGTCAGAGGGGAGTCAGAGGAAGAAGACACACAAAACAATAAAACATAATGAAGATCAATTGAAAGTTGCTAGGAATTGGCTATTTAGCCACCAAAGTTAGCAAACCACCCCCCCCCCCCCCCCCCATCCCATGAGCTTTGCAATCACCAGGTACCTGCAAAAGGAATGAGGCTGCTTTCTAGCCCTGACCTGGAGACCCCAGCAGAGTAAGCAAGGGCAGGCCAAATATCATGATGGTTGTGCTTAATGGGATTGAGATGTTGGTGAAGTGCATGCATTTCTCCATTATGTGCACAGTAATGAGTGTGATGAAAGGACTGAGCAGTTACCATCTTAGTACATGTAGTGCAGTTGGACAAGAACTCCCTTGAATTTTTTTTAACTGAATCCAATTTCTCAGGTTTCAAAGGTGTATGTGTCGCTTGTGGCCACATTATCTGTTCCTGCGTAGGCAGTATGTGAGTTCCTAAGTGGCTATGCCGTACTGAGCAGCAGTCATGGATTTTTCTCCATCTGTAGTCTGTAGTGGGTTGAGTAGTCTGGCAAGAATAGTCTGGTTGTCTTTTTTTTGCTGTTTTGCTTTGGATAAATCAGACTTTTAGCCATTTGTAATTGAGTAATTGTGGGAGCAAAGTTATTGCTGATAATTGAGCATATGGTATCCCACGGTTAGCGCCCCCGCATAAAATCTAGATGCACAAAAGACCATATTTTCTATCTGTGCTCTACAGAAAGTGACATATTGCTGTACATACTGTATCTAATAAATGCTCATTTTCACTTTGTGTTTTTTACTACAAACACCTAAGATATTATGAAGGGTTGACATTCTTCTAGCTATTAGCTGGAAAATGATAATGGTATCTCTCATCTTGCCACTCATAAAGCAGTATGAGGGTGTGGGTAAATGCCTGGAAGAATGGCAGCACTTTCAGACAAGTCAATTTACTAGTCTTCTTGTTTTTTTAATAAAAAAAAAGTACTTAAGGTTTCAGTGCCAAATGGTCTTTTGGGTTCAAAGTCAAGAATCTGGTGTAAGCTGACACTGGAAATCAGGTAAGAACACAGTTCAAATGAAACTAAGGTGTCTAAAGAGTAAATCAAAGACATGGTCAATATTCAAGCAATGGCCATGGGCAGTAAGTGGTCACTGTAATCAGGAACCAAATAATCAGGCAGAAAGAGCAAATTATACCACACCCAGGAACTAAGTAAGACTTAAGCAGTCATCGAACCAGGATCCTTAGATTTTTTTATTTCAAATTTGACACCAAACCTCAAAGTAATGACGTCACGCACCTGAGTTCTTCCATATAATAATGACATTGCAGCCATGGCTGTCACCATCTTTGGACTGGAGAATGGTTAAAAGTCTGACAGCTATTTGACTTATATGCCTAGTGCCCAAGTGTGGCTCCCTTGTTTGCAATTTAATTCAGAACTACAGAAGTGTGTCTGGGTAGCCTTCTGTTCACTTAGGATGTCTGAGAAGCCCTTTGGTGTCTCTGTCCTGAACCTGCTCCTGACTTGTTTTGTTGAACCCTTGGACAGCATATTCCAAGAAGGGCCAGTCTGACCGTCTCTGCTTAGATGGTACACAGGATAAAGGCTTCCTTGACTGTACTCTCAATCTCAGTTAAAATACTCCCTATACTCTTGCAATGCCTTAATGCCTAAATTATTTGGAAGGCCGCCGCCGATTGTAGTACAACATCAGAGAACCCAAGGGTAAGAGCCAGTGCTTTATTGGCTGGAATGCCATGTAACAGTGTAAGCATTTTAACTGGATGAGGACTTTTTCTTCTAGGTCTAAGTAAGAATGAAGTACATGAAGCTGCACTATACGGCCCACATACTGTTCTGTATAACAGTGCAAAAGAAGTCTGTTTCCATCAAGACACTAATGCTACAATATGGAGTTCCAATTCAATATTTACAAATGTTATTTAATATTCGTCTGTCCAACAACATGCATTTTATCTATAGTTTTTTAACTGGCCCAGTCATGCAGCTCTGAATAAACTAATTTGCCAGAATGAGAGATTTCGAATTTAGACGAGAAAATCAGGGACCTAAATCACACAAGTGAGAATGGGGATTCCATTTAATAGGAAAGAGATATCTTACAATAAATAGTGAATTACACAATAAAATGTGTGAAGATTGTAAAACACTGATACGTGATGAGTGCTGTTAACACACAGATTTTAGGGTTGCAGCATTGATAGTACAAGAAAAGTGTTAATCACTGGAGGGCACCATTCTGTAAGGCACAATTATAATTACCGACCCCGGGCCAGCACCAGCGGGGTACTATTCTATTGAGCACTGCCATCTTTGTTGTTCTGTTGCGCCAGGGATCCCTTGTGGCTACCCTTGGACGTGTGCATGCACAGTAGACTACAGGTTTGGATTTTACTCTAAGTTCCAATCATTTTCTGCCGGCCATACACACTGCCCAGGGCAGCCACAAGGGATCCCTGGGACAAGAGACAAGTTGGCATATTCTGAATGAGCAATGATCGAATGAGAAAGCAGGGAAAATATTTGTTCCAGCATTTCAGCATCTAATTAACCTGCATTGCATTTATTATTGTGGGTTATTGATTTGGTGGGGTGTTAGAGCTCAGTGGTGCTGATGAATTCTACCATGCCATAGAAGAGAATGGTTTTCGACATTTTAAAGCAGTCAGTAACATTCTGACAAATTGATATACTGATCTGATTTGATAAATGTGCCACATTGTCACTTTCTGTACTGTCAGGAATTTGTTGGGTAACTGAGCTAACTGTTACTGAGATTAACTTCTGGGAACCCTTTCAGATTTGCCCCTAAATTTTTAAGCTTTCAAAATTGCTCATGCCTCAGTCTTGTACGCCTCCAAATCATCCTCATGGGTTACATGCAACTCCCACGGAAAGTAGTTTTTTGCCCGAGGTGGCCGTTTCCCCCGTGTAATGAGAAACTCCATGTCACTGTTGTCCAGCAGCCGGATCAGCTCTCCATCTTTGTCTCTCATATTTAGCGCTACCTCAGCATCAGGAAACTGGTTTCTGCAAGAGAACCTATAGTCAGTATCTGATCAAACAGTGACAGTGTCAGGCATTCCGAAATAGCAACTAAAACTCTATTTTTTATAATTGGGTAGTTTATGTTATTTTATAGATTAAATGCTTGCAGTGTACTTACATGTGTATATGGTATTTGCAGTAAGTGGCATTTTGGCCTGATAATTTCTCCTTGGGAGGTGGGTTAAACTTCTTCATGCCAATTATTTATAAGCAATTTATTTATAAACATGTTATAGTATATTCTAACAAGTCTATCTGATAATATTCTAACAAGCGTTTAACTTGCATTTCATGTTTTGTGTTTTTAATGCGTTCGAAAGCACTGAATATTACCTAGATAATTTGGCTGGAAAAAAGCCAATAGTATACGATGTTAAACACTCCAAATGATCCCCAGTGGATATATACACATACCATACAGAGCTATTGACATACTCACAGTTATAGATATTAATATACTGTACATACACATTCATATCCAAAACTGTTTCTTTTAAGATTACTAAAACCCTGAATATTATGATTGTCCAGGAGTCACCCAAGCCAGTCCTAAAGGTATTAACAGAATCTGCCATCCCAATATCTCCACAACCTCATTGCCCATACTAAACTGTATGTTCAATTGTTCTAAAAGTCTAAAGGGGCGGCCTTTTCTATGTATAAAAATGATCTCCCACTATCTGTCTATAATGTACTTCTCAAGAGTAATCATATCCCCTTGCAAGCATCTTTTTTCCAGAGAAGACAACAATCTATAAATATAAGTCACTACTATTGTCACGCTTGGTATCTTAAAACCCAGAATTAATGCCAAGGTTTCAGAGCTCATGTTTCTGGCAACAGGTCAGTACAGGCAGCGAAACAGCAAAGTTCAATGAACAGGCAAAGGTCAGGAACACTAGATCAGATAGGAAGCGCATCCAGGAACTATACAGGATAGACCAGGTTGGGCAATGGTAAAAAGTTTGTGGCTCCTTTAATATCCCAATTTTGCGTACGCATGTAAGGGTGTGCCCGAGTGAGTGCTAATTCCCTGGCATAGGTTTTAGCTATTGTAGAATGTCTTTTTGCAGATTAGCCTCTAGGTGGCAGGGTTTTGCAAGTTTCGCAAAATTAGGTGTAATGGAGCCTCCAGCCACTAGAGGGAAACAGAGGGCAGAAAGTAGATAAGCAGAGTACCACACCCAATTCGGAGCTTTTTGAGGACAGATTGGCAGGATAGACAGAGAAGGTTTTACAGTGAAAAGCTCTGTGTTTCAGGCAGACAGTTTGTTTAGCATGGGTAGCCCACATCCCAACCAGGAGTTAGATGGCTTAGGAGCCTTGGCTATGCCACAGTAAGGCTTGAAGTGTCAGTGTTGGGAATAGCAGAAAAGGCCCTTGGCAAGGGATGCCACCAGAAAATTCCTGTTCAGAGAAGGGCAGAGGGGCGTTGGAGGA
Source organism: Xenopus tropicalis (assembly GCF_000004195.4). NCBI lineage: Eukaryota > Metazoa > Chordata > Amphibia > Anura > Pipidae > Xenopus > Xenopus tropicalis. The sequence continues at coordinate 123,339,594 of NC_030680.2, forward strand.
ATGCCGGACTGTCAAGCGGACAGGTGGGGAGTGAGCTCCCAGCGGGGGTGACATGGAGGAAAGCTAGTCGGAGTAAAAAGTATGTGAGGGATCCATCTATGGTTGGGGAATTTAGTTGCATTATGGTGTAAACCTATATGTGTTGCCCTGTGAAATTGAATGCTGATATGTACAGTACTGTTGGATGTATGTGACTGGCTGGAAACCTGAATAAATAAATCCATATGTGTCGCCATTCATCTATCTGTGCTACATGCAATGATGTCACAATGCAGCACATCATAACCCACATCAGAAATAAATACGCGTATATCCGGCTTGCGTGCCAGCAAACACAGAGAACGCCAAAGACTTACTAGGTGAGTGGCTGGTGTCCCTGCTGGCGAGGCAGTGGGCGTTACCACCACCTCACCATAGCAACTCTATTCAGCTTGGTACCTAACGACTGCCAACTTTCTTAAACCTTTCTGCATAATCTCTCTGCAAAGCAGCAACATCTTGCATGGACCTCACAGTTTTACACAATTTAGTATCATACTAATTCCACTAACATTGGTCCAATTAGAAAATATTTTGTAATCTATCCTTCAGCCAGTTCTCTATCTAAGTACAAATATTATATTCCAGGCTGATATTCCTTAATTGAATCAGTAACCTTTTGTGCGGTACTGTATGAAATGCTACAGCAAAGTCTAAGTAGATCACATCCACTGCCATCCCAATGTCTAGGTATCTGCTTACCTCCTCATAGGACAATTTGTCTGGAAAAGTCTGTTTTGCATAAACCATGCTGGCACAAATTTATAGTATTGAAATTTATTTCAGCATCTTACCCATTGTTATCCCCTCCAAAAGATTTCCTAGGGCTGATGTCAAACTAACAGGCCTATAGTTTACAGGCTGAGAACAGCGGCACCACATTAGCAATTTACCAGTCTCTCAGTACCATGCCAGACCTCAAGGAATCCTTGAAAATTAGATAAAGTGGTTTGGCAATCTAAGAGCTGAGCTCTTTAATGCACTGGGATGAATACAATCATGTCCTGTTTACTTTTATGTTCTACTCTATTTAGCATTAACCATCAATCTATTTGATCTGTTAAAAAGGAACCCTGTATTAAATGGTTTCTCAGTTATTTTAATTAAAGAAAAATATTTTCTCGGCTTTTTCCCTACTTTCATTAACCACTTTTTCTTTCTCTGATACCAGGGATCCCACACTTTGTTGCTCATTTTGTGTATGTATATACAGTATGTATATATTCACTCTTCACTGCAATGGCAATTTCATTATCTATTTTAGCTTGACTGTTTTTTACATGCTTCATTGCCCTCCTTGTACTAAGGTTCCTATTCGTCCCTGTTTCAAGGGGATCGCACCTCCTTGTACTAAGGTTCCTATTCGTCCCTGTTTCAAGGGGATCGCACCTCCTTGTACTAAGGTTCCTATTCGTCCCTGTTTCAAGGGGATCGCACCTCCTTGTACTAAGGTTCCTATCCGTCCCTGTTTCACGGGGATCGCACCTGTTTCAGGAACTTGGTCCCAGTGGAAAAATGCACAAATGTAAGTGTAAAAGAAAACTGACAAACTTCTAAAACCACAAAGTAAAGAAAGATCTTACACTTTTAAAACTACAGCTGCCATTAACATCTACATGAACTCGGCAGCTTTTTCTTTTGTCACAGTTTTGTCGCATAATAAATGGCGAAAAAATAAACTTTTTTCCCTCAACAAAATCATATTTTTGCGCAAAAAAATATGAATCGTGAAAAACACAGGACCTTTAGCAAATGCCCCTTTAGTGTCTTAGTCACTCCCTTAGAGAGTTGTCTGCTACATATTCTCAGAGGAGACCATGTTATGACCCAAAATTCTTACCCACACTAGTGATTCCATTCGAATCCCACGGCCCTACCTTCTCTGGTTTGATGGTACATGTATATTGTGTGACTCCAGTCAGTTTATCATAAATGGAGATTATTTTAGATGAAATAAAAGGCATGAGATATACCTGATTAAGTCTAGCAGCTCTTTATAAGAGGGGCATTTCCCCACATCTTCCTCTAAAGAAATGTCTCTGTGAAAAAAATGTACGTAAATTACCGTATATAAAAACATATTGTAGGTAAAGGAGGAAGATAATGAAGATTTTACAGAGCCCATTACCTGATCAGGCATCTGTCATGGTCATGAAAATAGCAACGCAGCAAGCTGACCTGATACAGCAATTCTGGGAGATTCTTGATTATTCTCACAAATGATGCTGGGAAAATACCTGTCCTGTTACCCACAGTCCCCTGGCACAGAATAAGCACATACCTGAGTTAAGTACATAAGCACAAGTACTTACATGTATACAAATTCATATGGTCTTTCCATACTCACAGTTAACCATATGAATAGGTAAGTGAAAAAGGTTATACTGTATATGTAGATGTGCAGAAGCAGGGAGATAATATGAACCTTTTTTAATCTTATCTTTGTGTATAGCCTGGCCAAGTTTGCATCTTCACATAGTACAGGTATAGGACCCGTTATCCAGAATGCTCAGGACCAAGGGTATTCCGGATAAGGAGTCTTTCTGTAATTTGGATCTCCATACCTTAAGTCTACTAAAATAAAATATTATAAATAATAATATAAAATATTATTTAAACCCAATAGGCTTGTTTTGCATCCAATTAGGATTATTTACAGTATATCTTAGTTGGCATCAATTACAAGGTACTGTTTTATTACTAGAGAGAAAAAGGAAATCCGTTTTAAAATTCTCAATTATTTGATTATAATGGAGTCTATGGGAGACAGGCTTTCTGTAATGGATTTCTGGATAATGGGTTTCCGCATAAGGGATCCCATACCTGTATGCTGTAACTGTGCAAGCTGGCCCTTTCAGTGGAGAAATAACATGATGGAAAGTTGACTGAAACAAGTAGTATACACCCGTGTTCATGGAAAAAAAATAGCTGTGACAGCTGGTGGGGCCAGATAAATTTTAGACCCGGAGGGAAGACAGCAATATTTGGGCTGGTAGCAATTACAAGTTGTCCAGAGGGGGGTAGTTTAATCAATTAGTTGGACAAGGATAGACTTATAATGATAGCCCTGGAGCCCTGATACATCACTACGTAGGTAGTCTGTGGGCTTTCACTCTGACTGGTTCCTTACCCATACACCCACACCAACCTGTAGTCCAGGGCTACTCACTGCAGCTGGAGCACAAGGAAGGATAACAAGTCAGCTCCAGAACTGAAAGAATTGGGGGACATCTGGGACATTATCTCTACAAAGCCACTGTGCCTGGCATCAGTACAGTAGAGATGTACAATATTTCTGAAACCTAATCCATTATTATTCCTGAGCCATGATTGACACATAGACAGCTTCTGATGCAATAAACTATAAAAAAGACTAAAAAAGATTAGGTGAATATTTACATTGACCAGAGGTAGATTTGATGCCACTCTTACCTCCAGCCATTCTCTGTTGACCCAACTCAAGAGATATATAAGGTCACCACACTTTAGATTTAGCTCCATAGGTGCATTCCCCTTAAAATCAAATAGCGCCTGACAATAGAATAGACACAAATGTGAAAAGATATTAATGCATACACAGAGAACAGTTGTGCACTTTCAGTTTAATTATAAGATATATGTGACTAATTATGTTTTACTACCTTCTTCTTTTCATTTCAGTATTTATGGAAACCGAGGAGTGTGCCCATAAACATGACTTTTATCACACAAACAGCGAGAAATAAGGGATATTCCTACCTCTGCTCTTGGTCTGTCTACATCAGAGATGGGTTGGGAGTCTTTTTTGCTGGGAAAAAAATGCAGTAAGCAGAAATCATTAGAAAACAAAAAGTGTCATGACAAATCATGGGAAAATATCTATTTTGCTAATAGTAAAATATCATCTAACATGGGTAATTACATAAAAGTGTTATGTACGTTAGTACGTTAAATTACGTTAGAACTCAATAGAAATGATGACCGGCAGAAAACAGAAAATTTGCTTTGCATAAACCATCTACTCTGTCACCTTTCATGCAAAATTGATAGATATCAAAGCAATTCCTTCTCTTACCACCATCTGTATGGGAGATTATTTAATGATCTGAATCATTAACGTTTCATCTCATCAACAGATATTAGTCAAGAAATATAAGTATTTGGCCCAGAATGTAAGGATGATAGGTCAGTTCATAAAATATTTGATGGGTCTAACCACAAGCATAGGACAATAGCTAACCTATAACTCGTACATTAACTTACAGTTTGCGTGTCTGGGGACGTAGTCTCCGCAGGGCTCGGGGGATCCCCTCGCTATCAGATAATGTCTGGTAGTAAAACATCCGCAGATCTTCATCCAATAAGAGCCAAGTAGGAGAGTTCAATAACCCCTAAAAGAAAGCATATTCTATGAGTGAAAGCCCATGTATTATCTCATTTCTGATGGAAGATAGGTGAAAATGGGTTGGAAGATAATGAGCGCTATAGTTATAGTTATAGATCTATTATCCCAAGTGCTTGGGATCCAGCTTTAATGGACAAGGGTTTTTTTCTGCAGTGAAGCACCACAGCACATGTGTTTATTCCTTAGAGAAACTCAGACAACATGGACTTATGTTGGGTTATTGAAAATTGTTTACATCGTTCATGTATAGTTTATAGTCTTATAAAAGCAATAAGAGACAAAGAGCTGAAAACTGCTGATTTAAACAACACATTTTAGTAAATGGTATGGCTGGGTTTTAAAGTATTCTGTGTAACTAGGGTTCCAGATAATAGATCCCATAGCTGTTGTAAATACAAAAGTGTATAACAAAGTACACTGTAAAACTATGCAATGTTGCAAAAATACCTTGGGTAATGATGAGCGGTAAAATGATGAACAGTAAGCAAATATAACCGGTACTAAGGGAGATCACGAATGGAATGCAGCAGGAATACCATACCTTCATGTAGCCATTAAGAAGGGGGATGCGAGTCTCTGCAATGTCTTTCTTGTTTCCAACAAAAATCTTTGCTGCAGGACACAGACATGAATTTATTGAGTTGTACCCCCCATGGGTGCACAGAGGAAAATGTGTAACAAATTGTGTCAGGTTGTTCTACTTTTATCTGAGAGTCTCAATAGATGGAGGGATGGAGGCTCATCCCTAAGTCCTTGAACAGGCAGAACACAACAGAGGTCATTGTGAAGGTACCAGAAAGTAGAGGCTACAGACATTCCACCATTGGGCAGAAGGGGAGAAAGTTTCCCTGCCCCCTGTAGTTAATATTCCCCTAAGGCTAGAGACTGCAGGAAACATCAACATGACAGTCAAGAAGTGGAACAGTGATACTCACGCGGCAGTTCCGGAAGGGTGCAGATGTACGGGGCAATGCCATTGTCAGGCCCATAGTTTTCTTCAAGCTTTGCGTGCAGAGTGAAGAATTGGCTGTACCGCCGGTATATAAAATACTTACTGCTGCCTTTCGTTTTTACTTCAATTACAAATGTCTGACAAAGGAGAAGGGACATCGTATTGAAAGCATAGCAATGGGCAGATTTGTCACGGGGAGTGATCAGTGGGGTCAATCAGACATATAAACAAATAAACATAGCCCACATATGTAATAAAAGGCAGTAAGTTTGCCAAGGAGCTGTAACCAATAGCAACCAATAAGATGTTTGCTTTTAAACAGGTGACCGGTAAATGCTTCCTGCTGATTGGTTGCAATGGAAACTGCTCCTGGGCAAGTGCCTTTTATTACACAACCCCCTAATATATAGCAATTAACTATACAGTAGGATAAGGGGGCAGCTGTAATAAGTAGCTTTAAAAGGTTTATTAGGAGGTTTAGGGAAATGTGGAAAAGCCCAATCAGTTGCAAAGCTGAAGGGGTGTTACAGTAAAAGCTTCATCTGATAGCAGGCCTGCACTGGGATTCAAAATAGACCCTGGCATTTCAAGTACACAGAGGCCCAAACTGCCTCCCCCACCAACCCAATAAATAGTGAGTGTCTGTGGCATCTTACAGCAGCCCCTCTGGCATTTGCCAGAACCCACAGGTTGTCAGTCCAGCCTGCCTTGTAGTAATCACCATCCCAAATTTCAGACTTGATTTACTGGTGACTTGGGTTCCTTCTGCTTCTGGGCCCATGTCCAAGCACTGTACATGTAATTGATAGATATGGAAATCACTCTCTTGCACCCCTTAGTGCTCTTGCACCTCTGCCCAGATGGGTAATAAATGCCATCCATTCTTACTTTGAGAAAATGGAAGTAATAAAATAAGCATTATGGAACAGCTGAAGCTAAAATGGGATTATATGTATCAGATCAAAATGAGCAATATAAAGAGCAGTTGCAATGTTGTTTAGTGCAACAGTTCTCATAAACTGTACACTTGCCACAGGGCTAGTATTTTACCTGTCCAACCAGTAAATTCGTCACTTGGTGCTGGTGTTATAAGTGGTTAAGGGAAATATGAAAGGCCCATATTTAGTTCCAGAAAAGGTGGCAACCTTAATTACATGGCAAAGGGGACTATTGAATGGTGTTTATCATATTCTAAGAGAGTGTTTCATGTGAATTAAGTGTTTGGTAGGCGTTTAAAAAAAGGAGTTTGTTACTCTGTTACTCCGCTGTTGCTCTGTTACTCTATTACCCTGATACTCCATTGTTACTCTGGTGCTCTGTTATTGCTCTGTTACTCTGGTACTCTTTTACTCCGATGTTACTCTGGTACTCTGTTGTTGCTCCATTGTTACTCTCTACTCCATTGTTACTCTGTCACCCTGGTATTCTGTTGTTACCCTGTTCTTTCTCTGTTACTCCGCTGTTACTCTGACACCCTGTTGTTACTCTGGTACTCTGTTGTTGCTCCGTTGTTACTCTGTTACTCCATTGTTGCTCTGTCACTCTGGTACTCTGTTCTTGCTCTGTTACACCGCTGTTACACTGGCACCCTGATACTCTGTTACTCCATTGTTACTCTTGTACAATTGTTACTCTCTCTATTGTTGCTCTCTTACTCTGGTGTTACTCTGGCATGCCACTGTTAATTTGATGCTCTGTTGTTACTCTGTTACTCTGTTGTTACTCTTATACTCATTCTGTTACCCTGATACTTTATTGCTTTGATACTCTATTGTTACTCTGTTGTTGCTCTGCTACTCAGTTCTTAGCTGTTACTCCATTGGTACTCTGATGTTCTGTTATTGTGATACTCTGTTGTTACTCTCACACTCTGGTACTCCCTTTTTACTCTGTTGCTCCGTTGGTACTCTGTTACTCCATTGCTCTGATACTATGCTGTTACTCTGGTACACTGTTACCCTTACTCTAATACTCCTTTTTACTCTGTTACTCTGATGCTCTGTTGTTACTCTGTTGCACCACTGTGCTCTTTTACTCTGATACTGTGTTACTCTGTTGTTACTCTGGTATTCTGTTGTTACTCTGTTACTCCATTGTTACTCTGGCACTCTGGTGCTCTGTTACTCTGCTGTTGGTCTGATACTATTTTGTTACTCTGGTACTCCGTTGTTGCTCTGGTATTCTGTTACTCTGATACTCGATTGCTCTGATACTCAATTGTTACTCTGGTACTCTGTTGGTACTCTGGTACTCTGTTGTTGCTCTGGAACTCCGTTGTTACTTTGATGCTCCGTTGTTGCTGTCACTCTGGTATTCTGTTACCCTGATACTTTATTGCTTTGATACTCTATTGTTACTCTGGTATTCTGTTACTCTGCTGTTATTCCATTGTTGCTCTGGTACTCTGTTGTTACTCTGTTGTTGCTCTGTAAATCTGTTGCTACGCTGATACTCAGTTGTTACTCTGGTACTCTGATACTCTGCTGTTGCTCTATTACTCTGTTATTACTCTGGTACTCAGCTGTTACTCTGGTACTCTACTACTCCGTTATTACTCTGGTACTCTGTTGTTGCTCTCTTACTCTGTTACTCTGGTGCTACTCTGATACGCCGCTGTTACTTTGATGCTCTGTTGTTACTCTCATACTCTGTTGTTGCTCTGATACTTTGTTGTTGCTCTGTTACTCCGCTGTTGCTCTGTTACTCTGATACTCTTATAATCTATTACTCTGACATTCCATTGTAACTCTGATACTCTGTTGTTACTCTTTTACTGCTCTGTTACACTATTACGCTGATACTCTGTTGTTCCTCTGGTATTCTGTTGTTACTCCGGTACCCTGTTACTCTGATACACCATTATTTCCCTGTTATTCCGTTGTTACTCTGATACTCTGTTGTTACTCTCTTACTACGTTGTTGTTGTTCTGATACTCTGTTGTAACTCTGTTACTCGGTTGTTGCTCTGTTAGTCTGATACTCTATTACTTCAGTACTCTGACATTCTGTTGTTACGGTGATACTCTGCTGTTGCTCTGTTGCTCCGTTGTTACTCTAATACTGTTTTTACCCTGTTACTCTGATGCTCTGCCGGTATTCCATTGTTACTCTGGGACTCTGGTTCTCCGTTGTTACTCTAATACTCTGTTGTTACTCCATTACTACTCTGGTAGTCTGTTGCTACTCTGATACTCCATTGGTACGCTGGTACTCCGTGTTTACTCTGGAACTCTGTTGTTACTCTGATACTCTGTTACTCCACTGTTACTCTGGTGCCCTGATACTTTGATACTCTGTTGTTACGCCATTGTTACTCTAACACTCCATTATTACTCTCTTACTCTTACTCTGGTGTTTCTCTGATACTCCACTGTTACTTTGATGCTCTGTTGTTACTCTGTTACTCTGTTGTTGTTCTGCAGTTATAACTCTGTTGCTCTGATACTCTGTTGTTACTCTGATACTCGGTTACTCAGTTGTTACATCGGTGCTTGGTTACTCTGGTGCTCGGCTGCTACTCTGTTACTCCATTGTTACTCTGGTACTTGGTTGTTACTCTTATAGTCTGTTGCTACTCTGATACTCTGTTCTTGCTCTGTTACTCCGTTGTTACTCTGGTACTCTGATCCTCTTTTACTCTGATACTCTGTTGTTGCTCTGGTACTCTGGTACGCCGTTAATACTCTGTTACTCTGCAGTTGCGCCATTGTCACTCTGTTGTTCCGTTGCCACTCTGTTACTCTGGTGTCACTCTGTTACTCGGGTGTTACTCTGGTACTCTGATGCTCTATTGCTCTGATACTATGTTGCTACTCTGGTCATCTGTTCCACTTACTCTGATACTCTGTTGCTATGTTACTCTGTTTTTACTCTGTTACTCGGTTGTTACTCTGATACCCTGTTGTTACTCTGTTACTCTGTTGTTACTCTAAAACTCTGTTGTCATTCTAAAACTCTGTTGTTACTGTGGTACTCTGTCGTTACCCTGTTACTGTGCTATTCTGCTGTCACTCTGTTACTCCACTGTTACTCTGATACTCTGTTGTTACTATGTTACTACATTGCTGTCCTGTTACTCTGGTACTCTGATACTCTACAGTTACTCTGTTACTCCGTTGTTACTCTGGTACTCTAGTACTGTGTTGTTGCTCTGGTGCTCTGTTGTTACCCCATTGTAACTATTACTCCAGTGTCACCCTGTTGTCACTCTGTTACTCCGGTGTTACTCTGGTACTCTGTTACTCTGATGCTCTATTGCTCTGATACTATGTTGTTACTCTGGTAATCTGTTCCACTTACTCTGATACTCAGTTGCTATGTTACTCTGTTTTTACTCTGTTACTCTGATACTCTGCTGTTGCTCTGATACCCTGTTGTTACTCTGTTACTCCATTGTTACTCTAAAACACTGTTGTCATTCTAAAACTCTGTTGTTACTGTGTTACTCCGTCGCCACTCTGTTACTCTGATATTTTGCTGTTACTCTGTTACTCCGCTGTTACTATGTTACTCCACTGTTACTATGTTACTCCATTGCTGTTCTGGTACTCTGTTACTCCGATACTCTGCAGTTACTCTGATACTCCGTTGTTACTCTGGCACTCTGTTACTCTGTTACTCTATTTTTACTCTATTACTCTGGTACTCGGAAACTCTGTTGGTACTCTAATACGCTGTTGTTTCTCTATTGTCACTCTGGCAGTCTGTTACTCTGGTTCACTGTTGTTACTCTGGTACTCTTTTCTCAAAGCACTGGGGAATAAAAAATAACTATTGGCACATTCTAGAAAACATTTATTTCGTTACTTATCAAATTCATAAAATAGTTATAATAAAAAAAGAATTTTCAGTTGCATAGTGGGGCACTGCTATAGAGAGAATCATGCCTTTTCTGACAACAGATGGTAGAGAATCTGTAATAAAGTATTAATAATTTACAGAGTCCTCCCCAAACTCCAAAATATTGCTGAATATTAAGACAATGCAGCTGCTGTATTATATTAATACATATTCTTTTGGCATGAATATACCCCATCTCTGCCATACAACACACACATCACTACATGAATGTTCTTCTTATGGAGACTAGTCCAGGCTTATGGAGGGAAATTAATGTCATAGATCTTCATCCTTGAGGGTACAGGGATATGAATTAGCTGAAATGACTACATGGGTTGGTCACAGAAACCACAGAACTAAAGATTCAACCTGAAGAATTTTTTTTTTTAAAAACCAGTAAAAAAAATGAATGTCCAATTTCTTTTTTACTAGTTATTAAATATGGTATTCGGAAGCCCTCAAACAGAAGTGACCTATTGAGCATGTTTGCTGGAAGAGATACATTCTCCTCCCTATAAAGTGAATTCACAAAGGTACATTTAAATGTGTTATTGCAAAAAACCCTCAATTTTATCTACAGTTATAGAGTTTTTATACCATCTTCACAGATGCCAGTATTTTTAGGAAGCCATCCTGAATTAACCCTCCTGCCCCTCACCTGGTCACCTGCAATTACTGTACCATCATCCATTTTATTGAAATATATAAAATAATTACCCAAAATCCTCACGCTAAGTAGAGCAGAAAGGAAAATTGGGGTGCAGGAATGGGCAGGACAGAAGGAGACAAGGTGCACCCAGATCATTTGCATCCATGTTGGCATCCTTGCATCCTACATCATTGTTTAGCAAACTCAGTACTTTTGAAAGTATGTGTCCTGTGTCCACAGTTTAATACAATTATAGGATCTATTATCCAGAATGCTTGGGACCTGGCATTTTCCACAAATGAACCCAATAGGATTGTTTTGCCCCCAATATGGGTTCATGCAGCTTAGTTACCATCAAGTCCAAGGTTCTGCTTTATTATTACAGAGAAATGGCAATTATTAAAGAACAATCAGAAATAATTGCTTCAAATGTAGGGTGTACCATGCGTCTCTGAGCGCAGGGGATCTACCCCATTTCAAAGCTGCTGTCCCTGAGCCAATTTCTCCCCATTGGCAGTCCCATTTATAGCTGAAGGCCCTGTGAATCCCCTGGATCGTCGGACATTCAGACAACTTAGCAGGTCCTTCGGCACAAAGGACTTCACTAAGCAAATTGGCCAATTAGGAGCCAGGAGCAGCACCACATTTAATACCCTGTAAAACGTTACGTGCCTCCCTGATTGGCCAATTGTGCCACAATTTTATTCTAATAATCTTTATTACTCCTTGCGCCACCTTTCTGATTTCAGCCACCTGTAAAATCTGTCCCCACCCATAGAACTACTGACTAGTGTGACCAGATCGCTTGAAAATTTAGGAACACGTTTAGAAAATATAGCCAACAGGACCACTCTGGTTGCAGTTAAATTTAAATTACACATACCATTATGGATTTTATATTTAACAGCATCAATCATGGGGTGAGACCAAATGGAGCAACAGAAGGCAATCGGTTTTGTGGAATAACAGATAGAAAAATTGTTAGTGGTACAAAGAGAAACAGTGGGAAGTTATGCGCTTTGGGGCACAGATTCTCATTAACACATGAAATTATTACTGTGGCTAATGATGCTGTATTGTCATGGAGACATGGAAATGGATGAACTCACATAGTACAAAGAGAAGCCTCTCCTTTCCTCCACGTCTGCAATATGAGCAAATACAGGAACGTCTTCTGGTAACTGCTCAAAATCACTAGGAAACAAAGAGAACATTGAACAAACACAGTAATATTAGATTAGATCAATTCAGATTAATAAAGGGGTTGACCGCCTTTAAATTATCTTTTAGTATGGCATAGACAGTGATATTCTGAGACAATTTGCAATTGGTTTTCATTTTTTATGTTATTATCAGTTATTATCAGTTAGCTTTTTGTTTTGCAGCTCTTCAGCATTGAATTTCATCAGATTGTAAGAAAAACATTATTTATCAGCCATACAGAAGCATCTGAATAATGCCAGTGTAGCATTTTTTATCATTATATACAGAACATATAGCAGCATCTTCAGCACCTACACCTCCATCTACTGTAAATCAAACACCATGTGTTGGGATATTGGCGCAAGTGAGCTGTGACCTTTATACATGCCATTGACCACCTGTTAAACCCAGGGCTCCATCTGCGCAGTTTTTTAACTGACTGAATAGCACGCAAATGGATGGCATCTAAGCAAGAACCCCCATGATGCCCGTTCTGATATGAATTATGAGTGAGATGTACAATAGACACAAATTTCTGTGCCAATGTTATCACATTGCTTTTGGTATATGATATACAGGTATGGGACCCCTTATCCAGAAACCCATTATCCAGAAAATTCAGAATTATGGAAAGGCCATCTCCCATAGACTCCACTTTAATCAAATAATTCACATTCTTGAAATTTTTTTTCTTTTTTGTCTCTATTATGACAGTTGCTTTTATTTGATCCCCACTAAGATATAATTAATCCTTATTGGAGCCAAAACAGTCCTATTGAATTTAATTATTGTTTAAATAATTTGTAAGTAGGCTTAAGGTATGGAGATCTGAATTACAATAAGATCCCTTATCCGGAAAACCACAGATCCCAAGTATTCTGGGTCCGATAGCAGTGACCAGAGCTCCCCAAGCATTCTGGGAATAGTCAAGTAAAAACCCATAATAGTTATTGCTTCTGCATACTGGTGTCAGACCCTGTGATATATTAAAACTTTTTAAACAGGGGGCCAGTTCATGGTCCCTTAGACTGTTGGGGTCCTCAAACTACGCCCCCCCCCGCGCGCGCGCGCGCTCCCTGCTACATTACCAAACTACGCCCGCTCCTGCTGCATGCTCAAACTATGGTCCGATACCCGCTGCGTTCTTTTGCTCCCCGCTGAGTTCCCCCGCAACCTGTTCCCCCGCTCCCCACTGCATCCTCCTGCTCCCTGCTGTGTCCTGGCGTCACGTCACCCCAATGAGGCAGACAGGTAGTAGCCAGGATTGAGGACGCAGCAGGGACCAGGTAAATTACCTAGGGGGGGGCAGATCCGGCCCGCAGGCTGTAGTTTGAGAATCTCTGTTTTAGAACCTCAGCATGAAGTCTAGATTTGCTCAGCACCTATTCTACCTAAATCTAAAAAACCCTAGTGGTGAGTCTCACTGTGTAGGATATTTCATGGAAATGGAACATTTTAACAGAAAATGTTGTTTCTTTCCCAGAATGGTCACAGTTTTGCTTGAAAAGAATTAGAGGCTTTGGTCACTTGATCGTGTGATTATACTTTACCCGAGGACGCAGCTAAATATTGCAATTGGCAGATGATAAGGTGCTATATATTGTGGTCACGGTCGCCATGATAATTCACTTGTCGTACAGTTGTGTAACTTACCTTTCATCCCTCAGCTGGCGTGGAAGGGACATTGTCAGATTCTCTGGACTGGAGAGGAAATGCTTTTAAAGTCCTGCTTCCTGGCAGCCAGTTATTGGCACCCACCTGAGCCAAGACATGGGCAAACGTCATTACCTTCTATTTTCTTTCATAAAATGGGAAAAAACACTTAGGAGCACATTTACTAAAACTCTAACATTTCTCATATCTTTATTTTTAAAAAATTAACCAAACTCATTTCCACAAACGTCTGACATTTACTAAAAAATCCTAACGGAAAAGTCCACATGGGAAACAGTTGCAAAAACTGCAACCTTCTCGTATTGTTGCATTAAGTGTTGCAAAAAAAACAGCATCTGAAACCTCTAAAGTAATTTTAGCTCCTGTTTTGCGGAAAAACCCGCCAATGGCAAAACGTGGAAAATTCGCTATGAATCCATGCCTGGCGAAAAATTTTGCTCATCACTAAGCACCATATACTTCATGGCATACAAGATATTTAGGGGTATATTTATCATGCTGTGTAAAAAGTGGAGTGAAGCATTACCGACGATGTTGCCCAGGGCAACCAATCAACAATTAGATTTCAACAGTTAGAAAACCAAAGTAAAGCATCTGATTGGCTGCTATGAGCAACATCACTGGTAATGTTTCACTCCACTTTTTACACAGCATGATAAATTTACCCCTAAGTGTCCATGTCTATCTTCAACACCCACAATTATAGTTCCGTGCCAGATTTCATTCAAAATGGACACTCAGACAGTAACTGGAGCCAGGGAGTAACAGAGATGTGATCCCATAATTCTGTGCTTTGCTCATTATAAGGTTTCTAGTAATAGCACCTTTGTCTGATCTGTGATATTACCCATAGTCATTAGTCTGAGCAGATAATACAAGTCAAGTCATATCTACAGAATGCTGAGCCTACAGGAAGCTGAAAAAGTCCCTGTAAGTTTATAGTTATAGGGCTGCCTCTGTCTGCAAATCTGTCAACTGGGTCCAACAGAATGGAGTATTAGTAATGTGACTGCAAGTTTACCCCAGTGTGCATTAGCAAATAAGCACCAACATGTCTACAGTGTGCTCAGATATATCAATTATAGCATTCTCTCTATCTGCATTTTTTTAGCTTCACAGACACATTCCAATCACACCTGCAATAAACTGCTACAGAGACAGTCTGACCCCACTAGCAAGAACCTGCTACAGAGACAGTCTGACCCCACTAGCAAGAACCTGCTACAGAGACAGTCTGACCCCACTAGCAAGAACCTGCTACAGAGACAGTCTGACCCCACTAGCAAGAACCTGCTACAGAGACAGTCTGACCCCACAAGCAAAAACCTGCTAAGGAGACGGCCTGATACCACCACTAAAAAGCTGCCACAGAGACAGCCTGACCCCACTAGCAAGAACCTGCTACGGAGACAGCCTGATCCCACTGGCAGTAACAAATCACATAGAGAGTGTGATGCCATCACCAATGACCTGCCACAGAGAAAGTCCAGTCCAGATTCAACCAGCAATAAACTTCCATAAAGACCTTTGATCCCACCAGCAATGACCTGACATAGAGGCAGTCTGATACTTCCAGCATTAAACAGACACAGAAATACTCTGATACCGCTAGACCGATAAAGTCCCACTATAATGTTTAGCCCTTTAAAAAAAACATCTGTATGCCCAGTAATCTAACCTGTGACAAAACGATAAGTGCCAGCGCCAAAGAGTCAGAGAGTGTAATGTGGATATGATGGGTGCAATTCCCTGTAACTCAAAGCTCCTGTTGTGGCTTCCGTGGCTCCGTAATGACATACTGTACTTTTGCTGTTTCTTCACAAAGGGGAAGTTGAATTATGAAAAGCAGAAGGAGAGGAGCAGGAAGTGGTGACAGTTAGAGCTAGCCAATTAGGCTCAGGCGGCTACGACGTGACATGAAAATGCTATATTTCAGTTTCATTACAAATAAAAGCAGTGACAGGGTTATTTATATATATTTATATACGTCTCTTGTAGAGTGCCAAAGCAACCAATACAGTTCCAGTTCAAGCATACTAAATATAGCAGAAATGAAATGCTGTTCAGTACTGGAGTTTTATGTTATTTTTGGGAAAATTAAGTTGAGTTTTTACAGCCAATGAAAGTGAGAAGACAACTGTGTTTGGCAGATGGTTTGTTCAGACACGACTCAATTTCACATTTTCTTATTAGTAGTAGAGATCAGTTAGTGGCAAAAGGCAAGTGAGGGTAAAGGAGAGTCAAGGTGAGGCAGATACAAGGTTGAAAGAGGGGGCATAGGGCAGGCAGAGTATGGCACACACAGGCAGCATATGGCAGGCAGAGTATGGCACACACAGGCAGCATAGGGCAGGCAGAGTATGGCACACACAGGCAGCATAGGGCAGGCAGAGTATGGCACACACAGGCAGCATAGGGCAGGCAGAGTATGGTACACACAGGCAGCATAGGGCAGGCAGAGCATGGCACACACAGGCAGCATAGGGCAGGCAGAGCATGGCACACACAGGCAGCATAGGGCAGGCAGAGTAATGCACACACAGGCAGCATAGGGCAGGCAGAGTATGGCACACACAGATCTGAGGTGTGAACAATAGAGGGGCTTACATATGTGAACAATACAGGGTCTTACTGCCTGAATCTGAGGTGTGAACAATGCAGGGGCCAGTTAATCTCAGTACTGATACCATTTAAAGCTTATGCAAAGGTAAGCAGTCAGAGCAGCCAGACAGATGGGGGGCACACAGGGGGCCGCCAGTTGGGCAGCCCTGCATTATATCATTCCCATCAGTCCCTGCCCCAGAGGAGCTTACAATCTAAGGTCCCCATCACATTCACACACTAGGTTCAGTTTCATCAGTAGCCAATTAATCTACCTATATGTTTTTGGAGTGTGGGAGCAAACTGGTAGAAATACAAACATACAGACATGACCTTTAGTTTCAAATCATTTCCCTCCACTCTATCCCCAGCAGGATAGGGACAGAAGGTGCAAATATCAAAAAGAGATTATGGAAAAAAAGTATTTAAAGGGGATGTGCACCTGATAATAACATTTTGTCTAATGAAAGACAATATAATTCCAAGCAATTGTCCAATAAGCATTCATTCATTATTTATTCATTATTTGTAAATGTAATTAGAAAGTAAAGCTGCTACGTATATAACTATAGGAATGGGCTGCTATTTTTAGCAGATAAACATTGTAATAACATTATGCCTAAAACCACTGGGCAAAACTATGCAGCCCATAGTAATATTAGCTTGCTGTTTGATGCCCTGAAAAGATTAAATGGAAGCTGTAACAGACATCTATTTTATGTTGCGAATGAGCAACATATGGCCTGAAATGTCTAACTCCTAATGTAAATCATAAAGACGCAAGCTGCCTACCAGAGCTGGGGCTCCGCCAGCAGTGCCATTATGCAAACACATTCCCAGGTCTGTATTACACAAACACATGTGCCCATTTGCAAAATATCACTATTGCATTATTCATGCCAGTGGCCAATAGCAGTGAGCCAGTCCCACAAAACCTTATGTTTCACACATTATATTATCCCCGCTATTAACCATTTAATATCAATTTATCGGTGAGGGCAAATAAATAGTAGTAAATTTTGTATTCATAATCTTCTTTCTATTAAACCTCAGTTATTTTTAGTTTTCTAACCAGTCTTGGTTCAATGGGATAATGTCATAACTGTATTTGCTCCTTTTGCAACCTTTCAATTTTTTGCTTTGAGACAGCAGAGAAGTAAATGCTGCCTGCTAAATGGTTGCTCTGGGTTACAGGAATGGTTTGTAGTGTGATCTAAGTATCCCATGTGAACGTGTAAAGGAAAACCAATGCAACACTATTCATACATTTCCCTGGATCCTATATATTCTGGTAGTACAGTCAGGAATTACAAAAGGATGCACTGGGGCCCAGCGACCTTGCTGGTCCCATGGATCTCATGGAAGCCCAAATAATTACACAAATATAATTATTATTATTATTATTATTAACATTTATTTATAAAGCGCCAACATATTCCGCATCGCTGTACAATAAGTGGGTTTCATACATTGGACATACAGAGTAACATATAAAGCAATCAATAACCGATACAAGAGGTGAAGAGGGCCCTGCCCAAAAGAGCTTACAATCTACAAATAATTCCAATTCACCATAGACTTTTACTGTTAACTATAGAATGCATTATAGAATACATAGCAAGACAAGGGCGGGTGGACAGTTGCAATTTTCAACCAGGGCCCTAGTTCCATATTGATGCCACTGGGTATAGTTGGGGAAAGAGAAAAATCACCCGTACTCAGCAATCACCTATAGACAGATACACAGGGAAATCACATTCTATCTACCCTTTCGTTCATGCCTTGATTTTGTCTTCATTTATGTCTTGAATTCATCTCAAAAACTCAACTCTAGAACTAGACTGAATTTCAAAAATACAACTCCGATTGATTCTACACAACCTCGCCAGCTATTAGC
This sequence comes from Xenopus tropicalis, assembly GCF_000004195.4. Lineage (NCBI taxonomy): Eukaryota > Metazoa > Chordata > Amphibia > Anura > Pipidae > Xenopus > Xenopus tropicalis. Next base: position 123,357,832 of record NC_030680.2, read on the forward strand.
TGCTGATTATTTTATAATCAAGTTTTCTAGTTATTTGCGCTTACAAGTTACATTTACAAAACATAGCAACTGCATTTTTTTATACCGAGGAAACACTACATCACAGCGAAAACTTCAATTTGAATGTTGATAAATCGTGGAGGCAGATTTACTAAAACTTGAATTTTCTAATTTTTTTTTAATTCAAATAAACTCATTTCCACAAATGTCTGACATGTATCAAAATAATGGAACTGAAAAAGCATGTACAGGGAATACAGTAAGTTTTGGAAAAGTCACGAAAACTGCCTGATAACTGCGACTTTTTCGTATAGGTGCACAAAAAGGAGGGACATCTGGCAATAACTTCTACATAATCTTGCCAAGTTTTAGATGGCGTATTTTCGGATTCAGAATTGTCGCAGTTTTGTTGCATAGTAAATCTTAGAAAAGTTGCAACTTTTATTCATCGACTTTAAGCACAAAAACAATGTGGGCATTAGTAGTACTGTAGATGTATTGTGTGTGTGTGCGTTTCCTAAACCATTCCAGCATTGCATCACTTCCCATTGCACAGGCTTTCTCAATAAACTTTCCTAGAAAGGGATGATTTCACACTGGCACGTAGCTACAGTTAGCTCATGTAACATGCTCATCCGTTTATGGCTGCTTTATATACTATAGAGTGCCACTCTGCAGTAGAAACAATGCAAAAATCCATGTGAAAACGTTCAAGGAGGTTGGAAATTTCCTCCCTGCCTTTTATAAAGCCCTCATATCCATACATACAGATGGACCAACATGCTTGCTACCGCCAGTCAATGAGGATTGGGTCCAGGCAGCACAAAATGGTATTGAATTGCTTTTTGGTGTGCTTGGGGACCCACATATATCCACCTTAGCTGGGAAGAATTGGGTGCTGCTTCAGATGGTCAGTTTGATAAGGCCTTTCAAAATCAGAGATGTTGGAGTGGGTACGATACTACATTGGATGCAGAAGAACTATCTTTCTTTTCATGCCAAGATAATTGACCACATTTATATATACAGTAGCTTAATTTATATTTTCATGCAATGGTAGAGTCTTATTCAACACTACTGTACTTTACCAAATCATGGCTCTCCATATGGTGTCCATAAAGGTTTATAGTTAGTTAAAACCAAGACCAAGGCTACAGCATGGTGTGCTGGGATTGCTGACCACCTAAAGCAATGAACATTGCCATCTAAGAGCTAAGAGGCAAGGGAAATGAGATTACCCCTGCTTGTTTAGCTAAAGGAGATGCAGTTCATCAGTGTTGAGGCTGCCGCACAGAGATGTGACAGTGACATAAACCTCTAGCAGGAATATAAGCAGGAGCTCAAGTTTCTATTGCAACATGAAATGATCCAGCCCTGCAGTAGAGGATTCCACTTTGGGAATTCCCTTAGGCCTGTGATCCTGTTACTCCCCTAAATGAAAGGCACTTGGCACCGGATCAGCTCGTCGCCACCCAGCACAGTGCTGAGTTAATGTGTCGAAACAATATTTTAACACCTCTTCTGCCAGAGGTCTTCCACATCATCCACTACATGGAGAAATGTTTTTAATATTATGTAATATACTGCCGCTGAAATGAAACATCACAATAGAGTCCCATTTTCTCCTTTTGTTTTTATTATTCCCTAAATTTCTCACGCTCTTGAGTGCCTAGTTCCACACCTGTCGCATTGCCATTTGTGGGCAGCAGATGGAAGCAGAGAGGGAATTTGGCCACAGGCAGTGTCTAAACTGCTGAAAATGGGAAATTTAATCAAAGTGCCCACCTAGATCTCTTAGCCACACACTGGCAAAAGAGCGTGACATATGCAGGCAGACACAATATTACTAATCTATGCAAACTGTATTACTAACACGCACAGTAGTAGATTGTTGTACTGTGTTAGCCATAGGTCAGAAGATACTTTTTGTGGTAATGTGATATGGTTTTTGGCTAACTGTTACATGTAAAAATGCAAGCTTTCGAGAAAAAAATGACATCTCTTTATCAGGTATGATGTTACCAACTAGCACACACATACACTGTGTCACGTACAGACAGGAGAACTAATGCAAACAGCCACAGGACACTTAATATACACAGTATAACCAAAGCAAACAAGCACTGAATATAGCATTGTTGCCTGACAGATCAGACCTCTGATAGATATCACCATCTCAAATATACGCAGGCAGACATGCATTAAGGTTAAGTGTCTCAAAACCACAAAGAAAGGTTAAATTAGGGGATGACAATGAAGCATCAGACTAGGGTGTGTGAGGCTAACCAGGCTTCTACCCCAGCGGCCCCCACACCCCGCAACCCGTCTGCCCACCCACCCACTCGCTGACCGCCAACCCCTTTCCCCCAAGTGTACCTTATGCAATCTTCGCCATGATCAGGGGATGAAGGAAGCAATGGCAACAGGGCAGCAACCATTCTTGTAGGTGGGAATTGGGTCTAGGTCAGACATGCCCACTGGGTTTTTTACCACCAGACCAGTTTTTTAGTCCTCCCTTATTGATAAACATAAATAACCTTCTGCCTCTGGTTCTACAACTGACTGACGCCATCCCAAACCTGCACATAAATAATAGCAGTGTACAAAGATTACTTTGGGGAGAAATCAAACAGAACTGAGCTCATTTGTTCTCATAGAGACTCCTGAGCTAAGGATACTCTTGGCCAAAGTTTGGAACTTCAAGGAGGAACTTGAACTGAAAAAGTCTGACAACCAATGCACCGGCATGCCTGGCAGATTATACCCTGGCATACCTATCTGGCAAAACATATATATATACAGGATTAAATTTGTCCTATAATGGAGGAACTGGATTACAGCAGTAATTACGTTCTTGTAGCTGTTTTTGTAGCTGTGGGTCAGGAGCTCAGTGTGGCTTGCCTGGAACCTTTGCATGTGTTTCATTGTGCAAAACTGGTGCTACCTCCTCACCAATTCTCCATCTCAAAAGGGAACTTGTTTAGTAAACAGATTTTAAAGGTATACTGTGATGGAAAAATATGTTTTAAACATATTTTTTTATATTTAATTTTGAAATTTCACATAGGGCAAGCCATATTCTTCATTTTTCAGAGTGCCACAGCCATGTGACCTGTGCTCTGATAAACTTCAGTCACACTTTACTGCTGAGCTGCAAGTTGGAATGATATCACCCCCCTCCCAGCAGCCGATCAGCAGAACAATGGGAAGGGAGTAAGATAGCAGCTCCCAGTAGATATCAGAATAGCACTCAATAGTAAGAAATCCAAGTCCGGCTTGGGACTCCTCCAGTTACATGGGAGTAGGAGAAACAATAGATTACCTGAAAGCAGTTCTAATGTGTAGCGCTGGCTCCTTCTGAAAGCTCAGACTCAGGCACAATGCACTGAGATGGCTCCTACATACCAATATTACAGCTAAAAAAATAATAAAACAAAATTTTAATTGGTAGAGTGAATTATTTGATATGTAAACAGTGTAATTTAAATATAAAAACTATACCATAAAGATCATGACAGTATCCCTTTAAACACTCGTGGTAAAAGCATACAGCCCTGAGATTATCTATAGCAAGTATTTATTAGTGTCCTCTAAGCACCAGGAATATGAATGGAGAGCTTACAGTTCATAAATAAGCATTTACTGCTCAAAAGCACAAATCTACACATTAGGCCCTGTGGGTTAAGGCACACTAGAAAAGGCATTGGTAATAGTATGCAAATCCATACGGAGCAGAGTAGGGATAATGGAATATGCTGAGCTGTACACGGCACACAGAGAGCAGCTGAAGGGCAAATGAATAGGACGCTGATGTAGTCGGTGTTCTCATTTGCATTTTATCGCCATGAATTCTGTAGTGCCGATTACTGATTGATCTATTACAATGGGATCTGAGGGAGGCATAACTGCAGTGTTAAGTTCTGTGCATCATTTTTATGCCTAAAGCCTTCTATACAGCACCATGCTCTTGTGTTGCAGGATATTCTAGCTTTTAATTATACGGGTTTCATGAAAAGCTCTAAAGGCCATTACTCTTAAAAACAGCAACCAATTAGCAGCCTGTCACCAAACCTCCCCACTCCCAAACAGCTGCAGTACTAGCACAGAAATGGGGATAATTTGTCAGAGGAAGAAGGGGAAAGCAGGACCAAGAGCTCTGTTTATACAGGTACAAAGGGATCTGACTGCTTCCTACAGAGGGGCACAGAATGCAGCCTATGGGCTCCATGTAGAACTAGAAGGAAATATTATCCTGGCCCTGGGGTAAGAATTAGTGCTAAAACATCATAGCCCAGTTCTGCTGCTTCTCTTTATAAATGATTGGGAAGTTCATTTATCTGAATAATGAATAGCATGTATTATTGATTGAGAATATATGTGAGATGTATGACCACAGGGCGGTCGTACTAAAATGGATGAAAATGTTGCACATATGGATAATTAACAGTACTTTCTTCCAAACCTTGTATTTCCATATAGTTGTGCTAAGTGTCCCTGTGTCTGTCCAGCAGGGGAGCTGAGTTGAGGAACCCGCCTTAGGTGGCCTCGCCCAGCAAGTTACCAGGGGCGCCAGAAAGCCACTCCTGATCATTTAAAGAGCCGCAATTTTTTAAATCAGAATTTTGGTTCTTCTAGTACAGAGAGAGCTATTGTGCGCGCTGCACTAGCGATGTGCCCCCCCCTCCCTCTCACGGAGGGTGGCATCAACTTGGCCACCTTAGGCGGCTAGGGCGCTGCCGTCCAGTCTACTGTTGTCTATTGTCTACTACAATTGCACCTTTTAACACAGGAGAACTCCTTTTCCTCATTACCTTTTACTTCTCCTTCCCTCTCGCATCTAGGCAGGCATGATTCTATGACCCCCAGCGCTTACTTTTCCTGCGCCAGAGGTGGGGCTGCACAATAGCGCTCTCTGCACTAAAAGAGTTTAACAGCCACTGGCAGTTTTCAGCTCTTGGGGTTCACACTGGATGAATGGGTGTATTTTAAGAAATTAAAGATAAATACATGGCAATGAATTGCAAATGCTACACCCCCTTAATATTATGAAATATATTTAAAATTCAAGTACAGGAATGAACCATAGGCATAAAATAATGTCTACAGGCTTTGGAGTCACTGTAATGGGCAAGATGGGCACCTGTGTCCCTTTAGGAACTATTTGATACTAAACAGATATATAGGCATTTCCTTATCTGCAAATATATTGCTTCCCCAAACCTTATCATTCAACCAAGGACCTTTAAAACTGTCATGTGGAAAGGGCACTTGTTTTTCAAAACAATAAACCTGCTCCAGCATGGCTGCAATGGTCCCTGTGCAAGAGCTTCATCACAGTATGTGAGCTTGTCTCCTTGCAAAATACACCCCAGCCTAAAGAGGACACAAACTGAATCCACATGCTGCATGACTGATTAGCAATAATTTAGATGCAACCTATGTGGCTTGACATGAAGCAGTGCAATGCATCATTCATCTTAATTAATTTCTAATTAACCCAGCAGGATGTGAATTCAATAAATGTCTGATTTTGATGTGGGAACCACACCGACATTCCTGAAAGCCCCAGTGTGCCTACCATAAACACTGCACACCTCTTTCCCCTTCCAGCCGGAAAGAATATTCTCCAGCATTTCATTTTACCTCTAAAAATAAAGGAATTTTACAAATTAATTTGCAATAGCAATGTCACATGGGGCACATAGACCACAGCTTGCTTCCCTTTCACATCCACTTTAGATGAGAAGGAACCGATCTGAATGCCCTTGAAAGTAATGGTGGTCAAAATGTCTTATTTGATATCAAGATAAAATGATAGTCTGGCTGCAATTAAGGTTTGCAGTTTGGCAGGTTATCATACATCATTGTTTTTAACAAGCAGAAAAAACTTGCCCTCTGGACATCATCTCATCTCATCTATATATATATATATATATATATATACAAGGTGCAAACTTTGTACCCAGTCTTGTAACCTGTAGTAACCAAATCATTTTTTTTTCAAAGAGGCTACCAAAGCTAACTGCTGATTGGTTGGAATGGATGACTGACCAACCCACTAAGCATCAGTGGTACAATGGTATAGCTTTTCATTGCATGAGAATCGCACCAATGTTTTGCTTAGCAACAAGCTAAAAAGAAATCAGCTACTGGGTGGTGGAAAATGAAAGGCAGCCTATGAAGAAGAAATAGGGCAGTGCTTGTGATCACTATAGCAAACCAAAAAAAATACACTTTTGTCTTATGAAAGAAACAATACTTTACAGCAACTTTGCATTATACATTAATTATACATTTTATATGGTTTTAATGTTATATTGCTATAGAAAACAGCACCCCTGTGTCCCTTCCTATTCTTTGCCTTGGTGTTTCAGATGAGAGGTGCCTCAATTAGTTTATCGTCTAATAGTAATGTCTAGTAATAACCAAGTTCTTTTATTTCTGGGACATTACCTTGGAGGCACTGGGGAATTTGCTATAAGGAGCCATAACATTTTGCAGAGGCAGCAATAACTACAGGCATGACAGTTTTAAGATGCAAAAGGAAACACTGCATCTGTACCCAGAATTGCTAGACATTATCTGCATCTTCTTCTCTGTATCCTGGGATTCTGCATCACCTTTCAAGGCAAGTCAGGATGCTTTGCTTGTCAATGTTCCTCCCGCCCTAAGGCTCCTTTTAAGGGCCTCTCCTATCTTTTGGGCTCCTTAATCCCCAACTAAATTTATCAGCACCCGCCGTGTGGCCAAGACTGAGTCTAAATTAAAACTTGGAGCCATTGGAAGCCCAGATCAGGTGTAACGGTATGTCTAGTAGCCAGGGAGATAGCCTGACTCTGGGGCGGACTGTAACAAGCTCCTGGCTCATAAGTGTCTAGGTTTTTAATCTGTCTCTTTTACAAGAGGGAAAAACCAAGATATATATATATATACAGAGAAAGAAACACTCACACAAACATATATATGTATATACACAAGTCTATTTGTATACAGGTTGTTTTGAAGCTTTTGGAAGCACATATGCTAAGCCTGTTCAGACATGTTTCTGACAATGCTGCTACTTGCAATTAACAAGCCTACTGGATTTATTTCCGTCACTAGTGCTTCCCAGTTTAGCTCCAGATTTGTTACTGTGATGCAACATAAATTCTCAAGTCATGCACTATCTGCGGCTAGGGTTGCCACATCAGCCCTTTAAAACGAAACATCTGTAAAAGGCTCATGTTGTGCGGCTGTTAGATGGATGTCGGTACTGCTGCATAGAAATGTCTCAAAACTAAGAAAAATGCACAAATGTGGTAACAAGGGTTAAATATTTATAAATGTACAGTATATAATATATATATTACACAAGAGCCATGAATACCCTGTAAAATATATCCTTATAAATGGTGCTCAGTGCTTAGTGATGTCAACAGTTATTTGACATCAACAGTGATCAGTGATGTAATTTTTGTCACATGACTCACTATAATTAGTATATTATAATAAATAAGGTACCCCCTGTTGAAAAATATGATGATATTAGAAGTCACAACAGGATGCACAGAAATCTCCAGCGTGCCTTGAACCCAGTGCTCTGTATGTAAGCAAAGTTCAGATTTGGCTGGGCGGCCACTCCTAGATTTGTGCTGCCCTAGGCCCCGGCCTTTGTGGCCTTGCCACAGATACAGGTCTGTGCTTAGCTGCTGTTGGATGCCTTAAAGGAGAATGCAAGTCAAAATGTAAAAAGCATACTGCCCAATAGTCCTCCTATTGTTTAGTAACAACGCCACACTTTTGGCTCCCCTAATCACATATTTACTCAGTCACACTTACTTCACATTTTCTAGAACAGGCAGCCATCTCTAAAAAGTTATTCTCCTTTCCTTTCCCTCCTTGCTTCATACTGCACATGTGTTTCATTCCCTCCCCCCCCTCCCCTCTGCCAGATCCACTTCTGATTGGCTGGTGGGCATGTGTAGCTCAGAACAGGAGACAGGATCAAGTTACACACATGCTCAGAGAATAGGAAGGCTGCCGCTGGCACCTACAGGAAGGGGAGAGAGATTTCAGTGATGTCACTGTAGTCTTCACACTGCTGTAGGCTGCCAGCACCATATCTCAGAGAAGCAAGCAGGGATCTGGGAATTTAGATATGCAGTAAGTACTTAAAAAGAATGCCTTTGGACTTACTTTTAATTTATATTAACCTTTAATTGTCCTTTAACCACTGTGTGAGTCCCCAGTCACCCGGAGTGCAGTGTGGGTCCTGGGAGAGACTGTGCCAGAACTTTAATATATAACAGGGGTTCCCCAGTGCAGGGTTTATATAGTTGTGATTGTATTTAATGCTTACTGCATTTCATTTCTTTATATAAACTTATCTTTGTTACTACAAATTGTTTGTGATTTATTTTTCCTAGTGGAATTCCCCTGAGGTGTAGGCAGTGCTGTTGTATATCATTACCTGCCCTTAACCCTTCCATGTAAGAGATAACACCCAGCAACTACCAGTACAACAAGGAAACATGCAACTTTCAAGCCCAGGTTGGGCTCTCACAGAGTTAGCGAGGTATGATGTTGTTGAATTTGAACTCTGGGAGTAAATAATTAATTGACAGCAGTTAAACAGGTACTTTTTATATCACCGATCTGCACTAAAATTGTAATTGCTCCACCCCCTGCCCAGACATAGAAAATTCAGAAGGTGACAACACAAATAGGGAGACACAGTGGAGGTGAAGCAGCAGAAATAAATAAATACATGAAATTACTGAGGCAGCTGCATGCCTGGTGCATATTTTCATAAACATACAGGCAGAGACAAGACATGAGTGCATTTATACCCCCTTACTCAGCATGAGTGTAATAAACAGGGCTTGTGCTGGGCATACTTTTTACCTATTGTTAGAACAGGTGGGTTTTTGTTATTTTTTTAACTAAACAGGACAAACAGGAAAACTTAAGCTGTTCCATGTTTGGTCCTTGCAAATTAGATAACAGCAGTGTATGACCCTTTCCTTTCACCCTTTGTTGTGACTGTTTTGTTAACAGAATCCCATTATGCAGGGGATTATCTGTGCACAGGGAATCATCTACCAAATTAGACCAAACATGGAAGTGTTTCAGTTTCTCTATTTTCCCTGTTTTCCCTGTTTAGCCAAGAAAAAACAAAAAAACCTGCAACCAGTGCATTGGGTCATCCGTGGTCCATCCATCCTGTTTTGTGGTGCCAGCTTAAAGGACCCTAAGGAAAATAGGATATCTGCTTTTCCTTAGGGTCCTTACAGTTGGCACCACAAAACAGAATGGATTCATTACTTGAGCATTGCTAAAAGGAGAGGAATGATATAAAAATGATATACGCCATCCCATTCAAATAACTCCATACACATAGGAACGGCCATCTCATTTCTAACTGAGTATAATTTTAATTATATTACTTACTAGAAAAATAGGCTTTCTTTTAACATTGTATTGGTGGTGGTATATTTTATGAGATGTGAAACAATATCCCAGTGAGATATATTTTTGTGTGTACATTATATATAGCACATAACTGACTGAGAGGCATTCAGAAGTGTCTGTTCCCCACAATAAGCAAGGAGTTAATGAAGGCCATTATTTTGTATCTATGAATGAAGTCATCCATTAGCTGAGTTGTGTTTAACCATGCATGCTTGCACAAGCTCTTCTCCACTTACTATAGGTAATTCCCTCATCGATTTCTGTTGCAAATGATGGATGTTATGGGACCTGCTTGTCCATGTTTGGAATTCATTACACAATGTACTATTACTGGTGGAGTTCAGGACTCCTAGAGGATTCCAATCACGGGGGCAGAGAATGTGATTATACCAACAAAGCACAGAACACCCACTTATGTGCCATTCTTGTCGATTTGGCCTTATTGTCACTCTGGACACCAACCAGGACATTAAAGGGATTCATTATCCAGAAACCCATTATCCAAAAAAGTTACGAATTACAAAAAGCCTGTTTCCCATAGACTCCATTTTAATCAAATAATTCAGATTTTTAAAATGTATTTTTTTTTTCTCTGTAATAATAAAACAGTACCTTGTACTTGATCCCAACTAAGATATAATTACCCCTTATTGGGGACAAAACAAGCCTATTGGATTTAATTAATATTTTATTGTTTTTTTAGTAGACGTAAGGTATGGAGATCCAAACTGCAGACAGACCCCTTATCTTCAATACCCTTGGTCCTGAGCATTCTGGATAATGGTCCTATACCTGTATTTCCAACCAGTTATGCAACTCATGTTGGATATTTTAATCCTTTCATTCATTACTTTTACAGCAAACATCATTCTTCAAAACAAGTACACTTCAAATATTCTTCCACATCAGAACATTTCATATATGGGTATGCGATTTGTTATCCAGAAAGCTCCAAATTACGGGAAGCTCATCTCCAATAGGCTTCATTTTAAGCAAATAATTTTAAAACATATTTCATTTTTCTCTGTAATAATAAAACAGTAGTTTGTACTTGGTGGTAACTGAGCTGCATGAATCCTTATTGGTGGCAAAACAAGCCTATTGGGTCTATTTAATGTTTAAATGATTTTTTTTAGTAGACCAGGTATGGAGACTGAAATTACAGAAAGACCCAACTGGATAACTGATCCAATACCTTTGTATGCATGTATGTGTTTATATGCTTGGATACAGATATGTGAGGGGTAAAAAGAAGGTAATTTCCCATAAAGTTCCTTTTAATCAAATAATTCAGATTTTAAAAATGTATTTCCTTTCTCCCTGTAATAATAAAACAGTACATTTTCTTGATGGTAGCTGAGCTGCATGAATCCATATTGATGGTAACTCAATCCTATAGGGTTTATTTAATGTTTAAATGATTTTTTTGGTAGATATAAAGTATGGGGATCCCAATTACTGAAAGACTTCTAATCCAGAAAACCCCAGGATCCATGCATTCTGGATAACAGGTCCCATACTTTTAATCCTATTATTGTGCTGTGACAGGGCTAAAATCAAACTATAAGCAATGCCTATGTGAGGTTATCCAGGGTGAGCAAATGCACACTGCAGCACTCCCTGCCAAGTGATATAATAATAACAATGCAGCATTGCACACAGTTTGCAGGCCAGTTTTTAGCATCAGAAAGACTGAATTTAGCAAGGCAAAACTAAATTACTGGGGCTCCATTATTTATGTAAAATCTGACTTTCCAGCCTTTGGTCCTTCATCTGTTATGAGACTGCAGTTCCCAGCATGGATGATTATCACCCTAATTACAAATGAGTATTTGGGCATTTCTCTGCAAACCAAGAATCAGCCCCATTTGGCATTAGCCCGGGGCGCTGTGCCATTAGGCGGCAGCCCCTAACAAGTTACCAAAAAAAACACCTCATGCGGCATTAGGGCTAGAAACACTGCTGCATAAACCTAACAAACTAGCAAGGCAGTTGCAAACACCCGTGTGGAAAAGAAGCTAGCTGGCAAGCAGTTTAATTATGATTTATACAGGTTTGGGGTTACTGACAGGATTTACCCCCAGAGGCTTACGCGGTAGGGTAAAGTATATAAAAAAAACCTCAAAGTAATAAAAAAATGCATACACATGTAGTGCAAATGCTTCTGATTCACATGCTACAACCCTCATTATCTTTTGTATTGGTAAATGGTTGTTTTGTATTTTACTTGTATATTTAACGAATACACCGATTTATTGTACATTTCTGCAGAATATGTCAGTGTTTTATATGATATACGTTTTAATAATAGTAGTAATTGTGTATAAGAATATAAAACATAAATACAGGCATGGGACCTGTTATCCAGAATGTTTGAATAGAAGTGTTTTCCTAATTTGGATCTCTTAAGTCTAAAAAATAATTTAAACATTAAAAACCTAACTGTTTTATTATTACAGAGAAAAAGGAATATATTTATAAAAAATTACATTTTTCGATTAAAGGTGGATCTATGGAAGGTGGCCTTCCCGTAATTTGGAACTTCCTGGATAACGGGTTTCTGGATAACGGATCCCATACCTGTGCATTTGAGATGAACCTTACTGTATAGACACATCTCCCCTGTACGATTAAAATACAGATTTCTGTGCTATGCTGCAATGCCGGTAAGAACAGTTAGATTGATAAATAATGCATGTAATATGTATATACTCTTTTAATAGCTGCATCCTGGCAAGAAAATAGATAAGGTTTCATTTGGCAGACATTAGAGACAAGCTTTATTAGCTCTCAGAATCCTGAAGTGTATTTGTCCAGGTATACTGGTGTTAACAAAAACAGCTCTGTAGCTATAAAACCTCTTGGGGGTAGCGCTGGCAATCAAATATAAGTGCTGTTTCATGTTCCATACATTGCTCACTCCATGGTGCTCAATAAACAAATAAAAGTTTTCTGCATTGGGGTACCAAGTTAGTGATTACAATCACTGGGGGTGCTGTATATTTGCTGAAACTTTCCTTCTCCATTAATAAATTGTAAATCATTAGCCTATTGCGGCATAAGAATTTCTTACTGAATTGGTGTGTGAATGGTGCTACCTATGACATTAGCCTTCAATTCACTAGGTGCAATTTGCATGTGTAAGTGCCACACAATACAGGAGCCCCAGGTGTTACTTCCAGTGTTCCCTTGTGTCTGTGTGCACCGATAATCTATTTATCACCCTCACAAGAACCAAACATGGAGTAGCTTCTCCTTCAGTTCCCGTTTGCCCTGTTGAGCTCAAGCAATAACGAAAAACATAGATTTTTAGTGATTAAAGAAGAATTAAAGCTGAAATCACTGGGCGGTGCCTAAAATGGTAGGCACCCCCAAGTGATTAAAATTGCTTACCTGATACTGTGGGCCAGTGCTCCTGTTTGTTGAAATCTGCACCAACCTGGGGTATTTCTACAGAAGAATCTCGGCGCCATCGTCTTCTGATTTTTCTGCCTAATCTTCCCTCCAGGCCAGGCAGGCGCATGTGCAGAAGAGTGCAAGCTTGCTTTCCCTGGGGAAAAGAAGAGAGAAGAGGGAGAAAGATCGCTCCGAATAACTTCTGTGGAAATGAATGATTCAACATCTCTGTTAAAACAATAGAGAAAAAGTATAACCCTATTCTTTTCACTAGAACAAGGAGTATACTGCCCCTTTAATAAAAGATGATGTCCGGACACTTTCACACATTTATTTAATATAACCCTCACAGGTGTTTAGAAAACGACTACACTTTTTAAGTCTGTGTAATTTATATAAAAGCACTTTTTACTGGCATATGCAATTTTTCTGTTGTGGCAACTTTACTAACTTTTTAATCTACAATGTGACATAATATATAATGTTGAAGTTCAATCTTAAATAACACTTAATGGGGTTTTGCCAATATTGATGATGTGGATGTGTTGGTGAGTGTGCAAATGTAATAAGAAACTGTTCAGAGTTCATGAAGCAGTATTTTGCCCACTGTTCCATCAATGATTTATAGCTCTCTTCCTCCACTATTGGCTGGACATAGCTTCCTTACATAAGGGGACTCAAAAAATTTCAGGTTACTGTAACTGGGGACTGACTGGCCGTATCTCTTTTAAAGGAACGGTATACACCCCTTTTTAAAATGTCCTCAACAATTAGGGTTTCTGCTGAACAGACCTTTTGCCTATTGTTATGATTAAGAAATATCTATGGTTTCTGGTATTTCTAACACCAAACAGTATTATATAAAAACCAGTTTCACTTTACCACTTTAGCACTTCCTGAAAGAGCTGATAAAACTAATTACCTGGTTACTGAGAAGGCCTCTGGTATTGAGCTTCCCCGAACCGACTGCGCCCTTAACAGTCGTTATAATTTGATTGTTTGGCCCCAGGGCCAAAGGACTGAATTAGCCTAAGTTCCCCCGATATCGCCCACCCGTAGGTGGGGATATCGGGAGAAGATCTGCTCGCTCGCCAACCTGGCTGTGACAGACAGGAAGATTAGTCGCCGCGTTGCAAATCTCCCTTGTTGCGGGCGACTAATCTCCCCGAAATGCCATCCCACAGGCTAGGATGTAAATCGCCGGTGGGATGGCATATGGGGCACCGAAGTTTCCTCTCAAGGCAACTTTGGCAATTCCGGCAAATCACACCGCGTATGCCATCCCACTGGCGATTTACATTCTAGCCAGTGGGATGCCATTTCGGGGAGATTAGTCGCCCACTACTAATCTCCCTGTCTGTCACAGCCCTAAAGGGCGACAAATGTTCAGTGAAAAATAAAACAACTTTCAAAAAAACTTTTAAAAACAACTTTTAAAAACAAGCTTTAAAATGGCAACAAAATTAGGAGAATATGGATTTTTTAACTAAAAGGAAAAGTATAATTCATTTTAAAAACAAGTCTTATTTATTGGGCTTTTAAGTGTTTTTAGGTGTATATTGTCCCTTTATGAAACACACTGCACAGGGATGTTATTCCTTTTCATGCACATTACAGCCAGCAGCGCACACAGCACTATATCAAAAAGGCAGACTAATTATTGCAAGTGTAATCCTGGACTTATAACCTGCCTTTTACAAGTAACTACATTTTTTATGCATTTCATTTTGTTCTTAGCTCCTCCTTTCCTCTTAATAAATGGTGCAAAGGGTAAAAACCCTATGCAAGTGAAAGTGCTGTGTGTGTGAATTTGTGCTGTGTGAATCATTTACAACTTTGTTAAAATTACACCTATGGTATTACATGGTGTCTCTGTGATTAGCATTGCTGCTTTGCAGCACTGGGTTCTCAGGTTCAGTTCCAGCCAGGACACTATCTGAAAGAGAAGTATGTTTCCCCTGTGTCAGGATGGGTTCCCTCCGGTACTCAATTTTCCTCCGACATTCCAGAAAAACACACAAAGTTTAACTGGCTCCTGATACAACAGACTATAGATTCTATTTAAATGCATTACGGACTTTAGATTTTAAACATAAAACAAAGAATAACTTACAAACATCTTCTCATAACCTTCAAAGCCCTTCATTCCTCTGCGCCTCACTACATCTCTTCTCTTTTGTCTCCACACGTTCCTGGCTGACTCCCAACTCCTCTCAGAGCAAATGCTTGGTTGTACCCCCCAGTACTATTTCTGTTTCCTTTCTGCCGATCCCTGAATTTCTCCAGAGAATCCTCCCTCAGTGTCTTCAGAACTAAACTCTCTAAAATACTCTAAAGACTACCTCTTGGGGCACTAGCATAGCACCTGAACTGGGAACTGGTACTTATACTGCAGTGTCACTGACCTGTAACCTGCAGCACTAAATGCTCTCCTATTTGTGTCTGTAAGTTACCCTTCCATTAAGACTGTTAGCTCTGCAGGGCAGGGACCTTCCATCCTCTTGTCTCTTGGACACTTAAGCTCTGGGCAATCTAGCAACTGTATTGTAATTATATGTCATTATTTTAGTGACCCCCTGTTTGTTCTGTTAATTTATTTTTTTGCTGTACAGTGCTGCAAACATAGGTAGCGCAATATACATAAAATATACATACATACATGCAGGGATTCTAGGGAATGAACTGTATATAAAAAGCACTGCAGAATATGTGGGTGCTATAAAAATGAAGGATAATACTAATAAATTACATAACTTATGGCATTGGGTGAGGGATATTTTGCATGTTTGTATTTTAATTCATTAATAAATATGATCCATAGTTAAACACTCTAGCAGAGAGTTCATTACAGGTGTGGGTACTTACAGAATAGCGAAATATAGGAGATATTGATTTTAGAACAGTCAGGGTGATTAAGAAAATAATTTCCTGGACATTATATGATCAATCAAATAGTCTTGCCCTTTACTCTTGCACCTTGGACGGGAAGTCATAAAAAGTTTATATGTCACTAAATAAAGAAGAGATAAAAAGAAACGCCTGTGAGATCTGTGCCAGATTGTTTAATCTATTATTGGTAGATGGGGAAACACTATGAACTATTTATCCTATTATTAACACATGGGAACAGGCCATAATTTATGGCTATATAGATACAAATGTTTCTGGCAAACAAGACATTCTGGGAACCAGGTTAAGAACAAGAAACACCACTGAAACTGCAGTAAATTGCTATACTTTAAAGCTGTCTACAGCAATATAAATCATGTCCTCAGTTTATTATATTGTATTCTCCAATGGGCCATTCCACAATTGCATTTAATTCTATTGCATTAATAATGAACAGGTACTATGTGTATGTCTGTGATACGTAATCACCAAGTGAGCTTAGGTTTACAATACAGGATTCCACCAATTCTTGGATCTGAGAACCATACCTGTAATATCAACAATCTTATGTGTGTGTCCTGTTTTATTCATTCACTAGTCCTGGCACGATGCAGAGAACAGGAGGGGCAAGTGACTTGTGGTTAATCCATGGCATTTCCATTCCTAGCCGCATTCATGTTCACCATTCAGGACAGCAGTCTGCCTCTTTCAATTAGAATCCAAAGAAAGGCAAATACAAAGGGCAATTTCCCATTGCTGTTTAATTATTCGATGACATTTCAAATTGAAAAGCAAGTCCTTTATAAGTGAATGAAAGCAAAGTAATGACCATTATTGATAAGTGAATTCCAGGGAATCTTGAAATTGTGAATCATTTCATTAGGAATCCAAGGAAAAGTTTGGGTAAAAAAGAGTACCCAGAGCTGTGACTTTGCATTAAAAAAAATAGCTGTTTATAAAAAATATACTTCAGCCGTACTTGCAGGTTATGGTCTGTATTAATGTATTCCAGTATATCCACATCTTGCAAAAGCTGTTTCATTTGGGATATAAGTAAGGCCCACTCCTGTCCTGGTTGCCTTGCATGATGCTGTATAGATATTCTTTGAAACCATTAAGCTGCTGATTAAAATGGTTTTAAATGTCTCAGTATGAGTCTCTGTGTTAATTTAATCTAAAAGTACAAATAAGCAAGCTAGGGGTCTTCCCCACCCCCACCTTTTAGTTTGCAGACAGATTCTCCTTTTCCCAGTCCTCCTTCCTCCTATGGCCTCAGACGACCAAGTCCAGGAGCTGAGCCTCTGCCAGGCGTATTAATAGAGTTTCTTGATGAGTTACTTGTCAATAAACATGATCCCTTTCCTGCTGTCTCAGGGTATCTGACACCAAGGGACCAGGATGAGAAGGTTGAGGGGATGAACCTTCCCAAAATAGAACAGATAGATAAAGTATTTAAGAGGGAATTCCTCCTCTGGAGCATCTCATCGTTGGCTTTTGACAGTCTCCCGTCAGCCCTTCCCACGGATCCTGATCCATCCCTTAGTGAGTACCAGCGAAGGGGCATAGGGTATAAGGTAGATGTAGGAATTGACACATTCAATGATTTTGTCTAAGGCTGAATATTGACAGATGAAAATCTCAGGCTAAAGTGGAAAAGGAAAAAGAGATACCAGAATTACCCAAGACAAAAATGGGTAACAGGTACTAGGTATTATTTGGTAGATGATGTGATCATTATAGCACCAGTGATAATAATGGCGCCTCCATGCTTACTAGCAAGAATAGATCTTAATGGTGATGTTTTTCTTGTGAAATGGTGTGCTTGAAAATGAACCAAGGAGAGAAATAAAGCTTTGAGAAAGTGCAAAAAAATGGAATAGTAAATGTTGGGAATTAATAGGACTAATAGGACAAATGATTGCTATCAAGAGGATTGTGTTTAGATCTGGCACAAAGATGGTAGATCTCTTTCTGCAGCTGCAATGGGTAGAAGATAGAACATTCTGTCATGTCCCAGTGCTAAAAAGATACACATTAAACACCACTATTATATAGCACATTGGCATCTCTGTTTGTGACATAGCTGCCAAAGGCTTAAGGGGCCAGAAGTACCAAAAAAGAAAGGGGTTTGTATGAATTTAAATGTAATGTTTTGTTATCACTACTTTAGAAGCTTTAATATAGTTTTATAGTATGTAGCAAAAGGGGATGCTATTCAAGCTCTTTTTGAGCTATTTGGAATACATTAATCTATTTAGAATACATCGCTTTAAAGGAACAGTAACACCAAAAAATAAAAGAGCTTTAAAGTAATAAAAATATAATGCACTGTTGCCCTGCACTGGTAAAACTGGTATGTTTGCTACAGTAACACTACTATAATTTATATAATAAGCTGCTGTGTAGCCACGGGGGCAGCCATTCAAGCTGGAAAAAAGGAGAAAAGGCACAGGTTACATAGCAGATAACAGATAAGTTCTGTAGAATACAATAGTGTTTTATCTGTTATCTGCTATGTGCCTGTGCCTTTTCTCCTTTGAATGGCTGCCCCCATGGCTACACAGCAGCTTATTTATATAAATTATAGTAGACTTTCTGAAGTAAACACACAACTTTTACCAGTGCAGGGCAGCAGCACATTATATTTTAGTTACTTTTATACACTTTCATTTTTTGGTGTTACTGTTTCTTTAAGTACATTGGTTTAAGTGGAAATAAGCAAGGGTCACATGTCAATAGTTCCCTACATAACTGTAGGACGAAAACATTGATATATTAAATTGAACAGTTCATGTTAAGAAATATATTATGTTAATATGCTAGACAGACATACTTTGTACATTGTTTCACTTCATTGTATAATTGGCTGTTTAAATTTGAAGTCAGTGTTATTTGAATGCATGTTGCCTTTATTATTTAAGAGAAAGGACAAGTATGGGATCTGTTATCTAGAATCATAACATCCAGAAAGCTTTAGATTCCATGGAGTCCTATTTAAGTACACAATTCCTTTTTTTACTGATTTACATTTCTGTAATAATAAGACAGTACCTTGTACTTGATGATGGCTATGAATGCATAAATTCAAGGTGATCCTGTCCTGTTGGGGTTTTACATTTAAGTTTTTTGTAGCCTTAATTAATGGTGCTCCAAAATATGAAAATATCTTTTGTCTGCAAAAACCCAGGTCTCCATAATTCTGGATAACAATGTCCATACCTGTATGCCCCTAACTAATCCAATTAAGTCTGGAAAAAATAAGTTACAATGGTTCCTTTAAGCATTTCTGTTTTGCTGCATGTTTTGAAAATGGCCTCATTGGCAACCATGATGTTTCAAGAATGCATGATGTACTAGTTAGAACCTACAACTTGCACCTGTATATTCAATGGTAGGGCTTTAATGAGGACAGTAAATAAAAGATATGTGATGATATGAAATGATATGCGATGAAAATGTGTTTATAGTTCTCCTTATAAACACATAATATGTACAGGCAGCTGGAGCACAAGCAATGTTAGAGACTGCAGCTGGAATAGTAAGGTACAAGGGGGGAATAAAAAGCAGACTGAACATAGAAGTTAATGGGAGACTTCTGTGTCGTTTGACAAAGGGTTCAAAGTTAAGTACAAGTCTGACAAAACTGAAGAAGAGGACAACTGACATTGGGGAGGAATAGGGTAGTGAATCTTGCCACAGAACAAGGTGCAAGCCGGGAATATATTCGGGAATGTGCAGAGAAGTAGTGTTGTCAGTATTGTCATACGGTTTTGTACATGACTGTGATACCAAAGTCAGAAAAGTATTTGGCGAAGTGGAGCAGCACAAACTCATGACTGGTTTATTATCCTGACAGTAGATATATCAGTGTTATATAAGTATAAGTGTTATACAATCTTTCTAGGTAGGTACTTTTTTTCTAAATTCTACAAATGTATTGCAAAAATAAACCAGGCACAGCTATATTTATATTGATATTTGTGTGTAGCTGGAAACAAGGGAAGAGCACTTTGCCGTTAGAAAAAAATTGTTGGCTTTGACAAGTTGCTCTAATTTAAAATGCTGACATATACTGATAATTTAATGGTTTCTTGTGGGCCAGGAATATGGATATTCAGCTAATGTAATTAGAAAGCAAAATATATGTCTTTATATATAGTTTGCTTTAAATAATGGCAAATGAATGAGCGAGCAATGGTGACTCCAGAAAGCAAGTAAAGATGACAGATCGATCGGTGTTAGACATGTTGATAGATGGATGAGCTAAGGATCGTAGAACAAAACACAAATAGTTCTGGACTAAGAATGGAACAGAGCAGAATGACTAAACTAAATATGGAGAAAAACCAAGCACAACTGACTTTACTTTAGATTCTGAAATCCTAGAAGTTTTGGGGCAGCCAAAATCTAAAGGGGGGCATAGCAATTGACTGGGTGTGAATAAAAGGCGGGTATAGATTAAATTCCCATTAAACATTGTCAGCTGGCACTCTGTGAAAGATCTGAAGAGAATGCAGTTTGTAGTGAAAGCCATAGCATAGCAAAGGAGGAGTTGGCAGTATATGTGAGAGATTGTCAGGGTGGCAAAAGGGCAATGTCGTGATTTGGATTGATTTACGAGGCTTTTCCCCATTGCAGATGTCTGGAGGGAGAACAGTGCCTGATGTAATCACTTGATAAATAAAACTACCAATTCTGCGATTTGTTTATGTATTCAGAGAAGCAGTTCATACCTTAATATGCATACGGGTAACTGACAACATTGCTTTGCACCATGTTCCCACTTAGTCCCTGTGTTTGACCAGTCACTTGCAAGGTTGTTCTGGCTCCTTAAAAACTTCATGTCTACTGATGGATTGGTTCTGATAAAGAGATAAAGCAGGTGCCTAAAATAGTGTAGTCTTCAACTCTACCCAGTGGCGGCTCTAAGTGCAAGCACAGTAAAGTAATACAAGATATAAAAACACACATATAATAGAAAGGGCCCTGGGGAATATGAGTGGAAAGAAAGGCAGATGCTTAAGTGCTTTTACTGTGAGATACATCTAAAAGTCAATGATATTTACGATCTTCCCATCATGATGTTATGTATCATATTATTTGCTTAATAAAAGGCCACACGTGCAGCAGGGCATACAAAGTCTATTAAAGCCTTTGATCTGATTTAAATTAATTCAGATTAGATGTAATGAAAGAAAAGGATATACTAAATTCACTGATTAAACCATATGGCAGCAGATTGTTGGTGGCTAATGCTATTGCCTAAATGTAGATGCAGAAGTTTTCAATCTAATAAAATAATTTGTT
Source organism: Xenopus tropicalis (assembly GCF_000004195.4). Taxonomy (NCBI): domain Eukaryota; kingdom Metazoa; phylum Chordata; class Amphibia; order Anura; family Pipidae; genus Xenopus; species Xenopus tropicalis. The sequence goes on from NC_030680.2 coordinate 123,378,874, forward strand.
TAGCAGCATTTATGTGATCTGTGTTATGGGGATCATAGGACACCTGTAAATTGGGTTAAATTGGGCAGTTTTAGTTTGGTTTGTCTGGGTGTTAGTATGTTTGAATCAGTCTGAACCAGGATCTGGTTGCTTACTCAATTCCAATTTCACACTGGGGAAAAGGTGCTCCTATAGAGGCTGTGTGCCCATGTGAATGCTTTGTCCAGGCAAAGATATAAACTAGGTGACTGCACTGAAACCGTGCAATGAAATCCCTGCTACTTTACACATACCAGATGATTTCCACACATATTAATTATAGAATGCTATGCACTCTCTTGTGTGTCAACTGCTACAACAGTTTCTGCATCTGCACCCTACTTGTATATTACCCCCATAATGAATTTGGCCCTTTGATTAGACAGGCATCGTCACAATTTCATTCCCTTAGTACTTACTTTGCCCATAATTTCTGCACAGGTATTTTCTGTATAGATATGTCTTTATTAAACAACTGGTTTTGCTGTTATTTCATCCCTAGTGCCATTTTTTATTAACTGGCAGTCTGATAATTAGTAATTGTTTAGCTATAGAGCATGACCTCTTACTCTATTACTTCTCTGCTCTATAGCACATGCCCCCTGAACTTTAAATCCATTAGTGTACCTGACACTTTAAGTCATATCTCCTCTCTCTGATCTTTTCATTTACGCTATGAATATTAAGGACCCTAAAGCTCTCCTAATCCATTTTCTACTTAAAATAATAGACTATTCTATTAGCCCGTACATAAATCACATTGACAGGAAACAGTTAAGATCTTGGAATAATTTAGTATCTTTAACCCCTCAGTATCATATTCAGCAGAGCAATATTTTCCATCTGCAATGGGTGAGGAGATGTTGGCATGGGTGTATCCAGCAAGAGCAAGATGACCAATACCTGAAATATGTTAACACTGTTAAAACCAAATATAACCAACCAAGAAACCTGCTGATTATAACCAAAGCTATGGTTGTATCACTTTGGTTTTGCTTATCAACAGCACTTTTTGTGTCACTATGATAAAAAGTTTAATTACAATCCATAGATGCAAATAGAACAAACATATGTGGAAACTTGAATAAGCCACTAACCTTTAAAAGAGGTGCCCTAATCTCAAAGGAACAGTTCAGTGTAAAAATGAAGCTGGGTAAAACAGACTGCGCAAAATAAAAATATTTCTAATATAGTTAGTTAGGCAAAACTGTAATCTATAAAGACTGGAGTAAGCAGATGTCAGAACACTACTTCCTGCTTTCAGCTCTCTAACCTCTTAGTTAGTCTGCGACTTGAGGGGGGACGCATGGGACACAGTTGTTCATTTAGTTTGCTTTTGAACCTGACCTGCATGTTCACAAACTAACTGAACAGTTATGTCACATACAGTATGGCCCCACCTAAAGTCACTGATTGACTACTGACTGCTAACAGCTTAGAGGGCTGTAAAGGAGGAAGCAGAGTTCTGGCTATTATGTTAGACATTTGCTCACTCCAGCCTTTATAGATTACATTTTTGGCTGATTAACTATACTGAAAACATTTCTTATTTTGCGCAGTCTATCTATTTTCCCCAGATTCATTTTTACAATAAACTTTAAAGCTGAAATACTTGGCAATTATCTCTTCAGAAGCAGACGTGAAAAGGCCCTAGTTAATGCAGACAGGCTTGTGGAGTTTCACTGTGTAGATTTCATTATCAGCGAGTGAAAAAAAAGCACTAGAAGTGGAGAAAACTTGCTGAGATTCTGCTAGTTCCCCGTATATCTACTGCTCACATCCAGATGCTTCTGCCAGGGAACAGTGCATGAGGGATCTGTGCCAACTCCATAAAGAGAAGGGGAAAGCTTACAGTTACCAGCAACACTGGAGGGGCGGGTGTATGCAGAATACCCAGTGTTCTGCACAGTCAGCAATTTGTTGGAGAAGAACTCTCCAGTTGGCAGAGACCTGCAGTACAGAAAGACCTTTGGCATTTCTCATAGCTCTGAGTCACTGTCTGTCATCTCTCTGCTTATCCAGCAGAAGACCACTGCATATGCTATTTGGTTTATGGTTTTTCTCTTAATACATCATGGCTAGTCCATATATTACATTCTTTGCTGTCAGCTTTCCATGTGGGAAATAGCCGCATTAGCCAGAATTTCTTCTCTAAGATTATGCCTAATTAGATTTCATTTTAGTTCTCTTTCAAAAGTACTCTCCGGATATAAAATAAAAAAGCAATAAAACAATGTAAAGCTGTATAATTTGCATGAGGAAAATAAAAAATAATACAAAAATGGAGGGATCTGCATTAAAGTAATTTTAGCAAGTGTAAAATGATCGTTCTTTTTTTAGTATCCCAAATCTGTAGGGTCAAAATCACCCTTTTTTGCCCTCTGTGAATCACTTAAAAAATGTTTTATAGACCAAAATCCCCTGAAGTGTTTGAACTGAATCATGAGCTGACTTGCAGAGGGAAAGCGTATTAGCCCCCCTCATATATGTTACTAAACATAAGGCTGACAAAATCACCCATGTGCCATTGCCCTAAGTCTTCCCTAAACTTCACCTCTCTGCATTGTTGCAAATTTTATATCACTTACTTTCACCTTTCTATTGTGTCATAAACCCCAGTCAAGAGGCTAGATTGCAAGCTCTTTAGGGCAGGGCCCTCTTCACCTCTTGTATCGGTTATTGGTTGCTTTATATGTTACTCTGTATGTCCAATGTATGAAACCCATTTATTGTACAGCACTGTGGAATATGTTGGCGCTTTATAAATAAATGTTAATAGTAATAAAATAATAGCAAGAGGTGTGGCTTAGTGGACCAAGAGGAATGTCATAGACATAGGGTGATGTTTGTATTTGGGGACTTTATCTACAGATTCCTTCATACTATCCCAGGGCCAGTTTCATGTAAAATACCCCAGAGCACAGGGGAAGGTAAATTTAGTTCAGATTTAATACATTTAATTACATAATACCCCAAAACACATCACAAGATAAATACAGTGCCAATTATATACATCCCAGAACATGACAGGATACACACAGTGTCAATTACATATTAACTGTCCCCACAAAGCCTGATAGCATAAAAGCAGAGCCGACTTAATGTATAACACCTCAATTCATCCTTTGTTGTAGGCAAATTCATTGCTGTTGGTCTGGGAAGGTTTAACCTCCCCACGCCTTCATTAAAATCTGTCCATGGGCATAGTGTAATGTCACTGGTTGTAGAAAATCAAAGGGGGTTGCAGCATAGTTGTTGGGGTTCAATAAAAGATAAGTCAAGCTCCATTCTTGGCTAAAATGGATTCCTATATTGTTTCTAGACAATTGTGGGCAAACTCTTAACGTCCTTTTTTTGCCATGAAAAATTACATTTTCAGATGAAAGTTACCCATCCCCTCAGACCACAGTATGTCTACAGTACAAGAATTTCATATATTAAAACATTTTACCTTTTTATGTAAATGAAACATATATTTGACATTAGTGAGACATAAGGGTGCTGTCTAGTTCTTTGAAATTTGAAGCAGTTTCTGTGTTCTCCCAGGCAATGTGATTTGCCATGGCTCTGCAAGAGTTAAATGCTGTATGAGAATTAAATAAGGCTGACATTGATCCTAGACTTGAGTTTTGAGTGCTGCAGTGTAACTAAAGTGGAATATTTATGCAGGACAAGGAATAAACTGATGGAAAATAAAAGATGCAAATCAAACACAGGGAAAATTCAATCAATAATGGCTCTCCGTGGGAAAACAAGAACAAAAGAATTCAATGAAACTGTAGAACATTAGCATAATTCTCACAATAACCGCTGCAGCAACGAATGCGTTAATACAGCCTATAGTGTTTCTGCTGCTTTTTCCTACAAATCACTGGCCTAGTTCATACTGCACTACAGACAGTTGATGAGGTAAAACTGGTGCATGCTCAGATGACTGGCATAGTGCCCCATGGCATCCAGCCAGTGGATGCATCCTGAGCCGGCCACCCCCTCCCTCACACTTTATCACGGGATGTTGCGTGTATGCAAGCAGCCGCAGTCAAGTCGACTGCCCCAAGAAGTGATGAGTCCAGCAGAACCTACTCTGCAACTCAGTCTGTCTCCTTCTTCTGCAGATCCAGAGCCGCAATGTCTATGACTGATGTTCTCGCTGCTGCTGACATCAAAAATGCTTTGGGGGCCTTTGGAGGTAAGAAAGGTGTGCTTGTCTGAATGCAAGAGGTGAAGCAGAAATACAAATTATTCTGATAATATATACCTATAAAAGTATAGACTTACTGTTAAATGGCTCAACTTTACTTACCAGTTTCTCTAGCTGATTTGGCATAATCTCTAGGGGGGTACTCAAGGTTTTTTTTTTTAATGCTGTTGGACTACAAAAAACACATGAACTGAAGTTATTGTATTATCCAAAAGAACATGAACTGTAGTTACTAATTCCCCAAATAAGCTTAACATGCAGTGCTTGTATTCTATAAATGAATAGGAATGCAGTTTTTGTATTCTCCAGAAGAATAGAAATGCAATTCTTGTATTCTCCAAAAGAAAATGAATGCAGTTTTTGCATTCTCCAATAGAATAGCAGTGTGGTTCTTGTATTCTTCAAAGGAATAAGAATACAGTGCTTGTATTTTTACAAAAGACAAGGAAATGCAAAAAGAAGAACCTGAAGCTACTTGGAGTTTGCAGATATATCCATATATAATCTAATTCTACTACTCAACCTTGTTTGTACGTTTGTGCTTTACACGGCATCCCTTCTCCCCTCTCCCCTATCATTATAATTTATAATCTTCATTTTCATTAAGCTCTCCCTTTTTTATGCTACACATTCTCCTCCATATGCAATAGCTATACTTTCTTCCATTACATTTTTCATTGTCTGTCCACCCCACAAAGCCACCAATTTCCCCAGAAATCTGCTAAAATAACAAAGGCAGTAGCCACATAGAATACACATAATATAAAATTTCTGTGTAAATATTGTTTATCTGTATTATTATTCCAGTATTATTATGTACTGTGGTTCATACTTGAAGATGATTACAGAATCGGATCTTACAAAGAACGGCTGCTGTCCAAAGTTCTGGAGACCATATTGTGTATTAAAGGACCGGTAACAACCAAAAATAGAAAGAGGGTTGTATGCATATAGGTATAATTTTAAAACGTGTTTTCCTAAGAAGAACTACTACTGTTTGTAGGTTAAAAAAAATGCTTTGTAGCCATGGGGCAAGCTATTCAAGTTGAAATTGGACTAAATGGCTCAGTTAAAGAAATACTGTCATGGAAAAGCAAGTTTTTCTCAAAACACATCCGTTAATAGAGCTTCTTTTTTCATAAAACACAAACAGGTTTTTTTATATTTAATTTTGAAATTTCACATGAGGTAGCGATATTCTTAATTTTCCAGGGTGCCACAGCCATGTGACTTGTACTCTGATAAAATTCAGTCACACTTTACTGCTGTGCTGCAAGTTGGAGTGATATCCCCCGCCCCCCCTCCCAGCAGCCGATCAATAGAACAATGGGAAGGGAGCAAGACAGCAGCTCCCAGTAGATATCAGAATAGCACTCAATAGTAAGAAATCCAAGTCCAACATGGGACTCCTTCAGTTACATGGGAGTAGGAGAAACAAAAGGTTACCCGAAAGCAGCTCTAATGTGTAGCGCTGGCTCCTTCTGAAAGCTCAGACTCAGGCACAATGCATGGAGATGGCGCCTACACACCAATATTACAGCTAAAAATATACATTTGTTGGTTCAAGAATAAAATTTTAAATGGTAGAGTGAATTATTTGCTATGTAAACAGCGTAATTTAGAAATGAAAAGTATATAAAAAAATTATGACAGTATCCCTTTTAAATTGTAAAAAAATAGAAAAAAAATAAAATAAAATAAACCCTTTTCATTTAATGGCATTACCGGTCTTTAAATATGTATCATAAAACAAAGCATGTTAAGCATACAAACAAATGATAGGGTGACAGACTATGCATAGAGTTTACATGACCCAAGTCTAGTAACCCATAGCAATCAATTTTGTTTCTGAACACCTTACCAGCAACTGGTTGGTATTTGTTATTAGATCATTCCTCCCACTGTAGGTAGGATTGCAACCTGTATCATTAACCTGGTATTAACATCTATATTACTTATCTATATATATATATATATATCTATATAACTTATCAATTATTTACTTACAAGGGTACTCTCAATTTCGGTTTTGCTGGCCACTGGTCTTTGTGGTCATTCTATCAACTTGCAAGGCTACATTATGGTGCCTGCCCAGCCTTTCTTTGCACTCAGTTCTATTTTTAATTCTTCCTGATCGATCCTCTTCACCATTAAGATCTATGTATTCTCAATCTCTTCAGCCCCTGACTCATTTAACCACAAGAAATTCTTTGAGTTGTGTGGCCTGAAGAAAAAGAGCCCTGACGACGTCAAGAAAGTCTTCCACATTCTCGACAAGGATCGAAGTGGATTCATAGAAGAGGATGAACTCAAGTGGGTTTATACTTAATTTTTGCTCAATTTTCCCAAAATTATATTAACAAATACGTCACAAATTAAACAAACAAAACAAAATCATTGCAAATATGACTAAGCGGGTATATGTATGAGATTTATTAAGGGATAACTGAAGCCTAAAAATGATTATAGCTAGCAATACCGTATTTTATGTACTAAACTTATTGTACTAGCTGAGCGGTTCACCAGCCCTATAACAGTAATGATCCAGGCCTTCAGAGTTCATAGGAGCTCAACATCTTGGACCTTGTTAGCCCATCTTTTTCCTGACAGTAACACTGCACAGCTAAGCTTAGTGGTTGTTGGAAATCATCAACTAGAAAATTTAATTAACTTGTCATTGAAGATGGTGCTACAGGGCTGTTACATTTAGTATACACTGGTTTCTGAGCATAAAAAGTAATGTGAAATTAGCCTTGAATTGCACAGTTTATATTCTATATATACAGGTATGGGACCTGTTATCCAGAATGCTCGGGACCTGGGGTTTTCCGGATAAGGGATCAGTCCGTAATTTGGATCTCCTTAACTTAAGTCTGCTGAAATATTAAATATTAAATAAACCCAATAGGATTGTTCTGCCCCCAATAAGGATTAAGTATATCTTAGTTGGGATCAAGTACAGGTATAGGACCTGTTATCGAGAATGCTTGGGACCAATGGTATTCCGGATAAGGGGTATTTCCGTCATTTGCATCTTCATACCTTAAGTCTACTAAGAAATCAATAAAACATTAATTAAACCCAATAGGATTATTTTACATCTAGTAAGGATTAGTTATATCTTAATTGGGATCAAATACAAAGCCCTGTTTTATTTTCACAGAGAAAAAAAAATCAATTTTAAAAATCTGAATTATTTGATTAAAATGGGATCTATGGGAGACAGGCTTTCCGTAATTTGGAGCTTTCTGGATATTGGATTTCCGGATAAGGGATCCCATACCTGTACAAGGTTCTGTTTTATTATTACAGAGAAAAGGGAAATCATTTTTAAAAAATTTAATTATTTGCTTATAATGGGAGTCTATGGCAGATGGCATTTCCGTAATTCAGAACTTTCTGGTTAATTGGTTTTATTTACTACATGTCTGTAGTAAATAGAGGCAAAGAGTTGAAAATTAGATGGAAATGAAGCCAAAAATTATATAAAACTCAGAACTTTCTGGTTAATGGGTTTTATTTACTACATGTCTGTAGTAAATAGAGGCAAAGAGTTGGAAATTAGATGGAAATGAAGCCAAGAATTATATAAAACATAAAACTTTTAACTGTATCTACCAAACTGGAGGGGATTTGAAAAAATATTTGTTACTTCTGAAAAACAATATTATAAATGAATTAAAAGAAAAATAAATATAATATTCTGTGACATGAAGGAAAAGGACAAAAAAGCCAATTAAGTTACAAAAAAGCCCTGAAATAATATTATGAGGAAAAGACAGGGCAGGGCTCTCTTTATTTATTTTCTAATTATTATAATTCTAATTATTTGTAGATTGTAAGCTCTTTTGGGCAGGGCCCTCTTCACCTCCTGTATCAGTTATTGATTGCTTTATATGTTACTCTGTATGTCCAATGTATAAAACCCACTTATTGTACAGCGCAGCAATATAAATAAATGTTAATAATAATAAGTATAAAAGCCAATTATTTTGCATGGTGGGAGCACTAAATTTATTTTTGCCTGGCAGAATCTAGTTTTATTCAAAATACAGCAGCTGTTGGATCCTCCATTGCGTTTATATAAAGAGAATGACTGTTTCTGTCTGCAGGCTCTTATTACAAGGATTTGCCACAGATGGCCGTGCTCTCTCTGATAAGGAAACCAAGGCGCTCCTTGCCGCAGGTGACAAAGATGGAGATGGCAAAATCGGAGTAGATGGTACGTGTATTAGAATATAACTGGGGTATTAAATCAAGTTTGGACTTCAGAACTTTTTCTTTCAGTAGAGGATTAGGAGAAAAATAAAAACAAAAGGGGGCAGTTAAAAAAAAAAACTGGTAAACATACACGTGTTTCACACATACTTACTTTATTAGTCAGTGAAATATCAGACAGGGCCATGAAATGGAGTTATCATAATACAAAGGAACTTTATCTGCTTTTAAATTTTAGTTCTGTTGTCAAAGGAAAACAATATGTCCAAACCAAATACTTAACCAACAGCTAATTTATATAATTAAAGTGATCTTACCATATTGCATATACAAATCAGTAAATAATGTCCTTTCCCATCTTTTACCTTGAGCCACCATTTTATGACTTGTGTGAGAGAAGTGTGGGAATAAGGTATAGCTCAGTCTATTTTTGGGCTGACAGAACCCCGCTTGTATGTGTGCTCTTAGTTAGTGTTTCATGAGCCATTTCTATAGAACACATATGGAATGTTTATTTGTATATTCTTGCAGAGACCAGCAATATTCGGGATTATAGTTTCCCTTTAATGTTACTAAAGCCTCATATTCCTCAGGCCGTGCTTTCATAAATCTGAGTAGCTCTTCTTAGGCCCTAATGAGTGCAAACTCCCACTGGCAATAAGACCATTGCCTGTCACCAGTGACAGATTGCACTGTATGCAATTATGTGTTCAGGTTTAAGGAAAGCATCGCACCATACAATATACTGAATTTGACAGGAACACTTTTGTAAAATGTCCTCATGGTGTTGAATCCCAAAAACATGGAGCCTCAACTAAAATCATAGTACATATTGACGCTATGTTAAAATGATTTAAAATACCACTGCAACCCTGACCTGCTACGGGGTCCCCAAGTGCTATCTACTTATATTGTAGGAAACAACAGGAGTCATTTAGGGCACAATAGAGAGCTTGAGCCCAAACATGCTTCTGCACTTCCACATTGTTGCCAATGTATCCAACATGCATCTTAAATAGAGCACAACTGCACCTATTGATGCTGGGGAACTCTGGACCTACTACCATCCTGGGCCTGGCAGCTCCAGAGTCCCCAAAGCAAGTTGCATCAACAGCTGCACAATCCCCACTCTAAATAAAATTCTAGATGCAACTTGCACCCCGATTTACATGAAACTGCAAGCACAATTGTGTCTTGCATTATGCTGCCTTATGGGTTAAACATGCCAATTTGTGACCAAAACTGCACTTTGCACATAGCACTTGTGTTTAGGGTTGCCAACTTTTTTTTGGTATTAATACCGGCCTTTATTTTGGGGGCAGGCAGTAATGTTACTGGGGGATGGGAAAAAGGGCAGGCTAGGCAGGGGAATGGGTGGATGTGGCAGGGAAATTGGCAGGTGGGTGAGGATAATGGGCAGAGGTTGGCCTCTATATAAAAGGGGATGATATGCCACGGAAAGAGTCAGGAAAGGAAGGGTATTACAAGTAGGGTTGCCACCCTTGCAAATTTGCTGGCAGATATAGTGCTAGTAAATTTGTAATACTGGCACTGGCCCTAGCTGGCGACTTGCTGGCTAAGCCAGTAAAATACCAGCTGGGTGGCAACCCTACTTGTGTTCATAAATATTCCCCCCATGTGTTCCTTTGTAACAATATATTGTAATGTACTGTTGATATAATAATATTATATATTACAATACATATCTATTGAGATTCAAATTGTTCAATGTGTGAAAATGTGGACAATGTGTATGTGGAAGGGGCTGTAAAAATCAAATGCTTTGCTGGATTTTTACGTCAACTTAAAAACGTGGAAAGTTATAAAATTGGGGAAATACTAGAGCGACGGGGGGACAAAACTGGGTGGCTCCCAGGGGATCTGGGGGAGTTGACAGGTATGGTGATTACTCCTGGCAGTTAAGCCAATCTTGTGAGGCCCCAGTGGTATGTAGCATGTAGTTTGCTCCCATACCCCTACAAGGTTAGTAAACTATACACTTAATTATATGTAAAGAATCAATTGTAACAAAGCATAGTACAGCATGCAGAGATCTCTTTTGAACCTATTATAGTATAGAGCATCTGTACTGCTTCCAATTATCGATTCCTTTCTGGACTGGCTTTTGTTTTCTCTTTGAACAGAAAATGATTGTGAACTCTGTTCAGCAATTAATATACCACAAAACAACCATAAGCCTCATTTGTGCATGCATCACAGTATTCCCCGCAATGCAGTGTTGCGAGTTGCCATGTGGTATTTGTGTGTGATTCTTTTGCTGCAAGTCTGTTGCAGCTATTGATGCATCACGCTGTGGCAAACCTGGAATTACCAACACTTTTAGAGTGCCAGTATCTCCAGGCTTTCTCAGTGTCAGTAAGTGCACTTGCACATGATTTCTCATGGCAGACTGGGAGGCCGCATTGGCGATAGCTATATGGAAGAGAAAGAAGAGTGTTACGATGCAGGTACCGTTAATGAATAGCATCAACAGGCACAACATTTGCACCCTTTTAAAGGAGACATATTGGAAAAAAGGGAAAAACCCTAATATTGTAGACAATTATGAATAATATGCTGGTTTCCCGTTGTGCTTAAAATTAATCCAATCTGTAAAAATGGCTCCTTTATTGGAGCTCCCTATAGATCCTCTCTCTTCTCTGACCATGTTTGAAATGAAGAGTGGGCGTGTCGTAACGGTCCCTTCCAAAAGCACAGTAGGAGGGGGAGAGCCAATCACAGCCCTGCACTCACACAAGCAAAGACAGGCTTCAGTTCCTTATCAGGTCAGCCTAGCTGCTGATTGGTTCCTATCCTACAGTGCAGGGTACGGAGGGCCGCCGGCCCCCCAGCTCATCCAGAGAATTCAGCCAGCAGGAAGTAGAACGGGTGGGCGGGACTAGTGAGGTTTTGGTGGAATTTCTCAATAAATCAGTCTGAAACACAACTTTTTAAGCACAATCCTTCTATATCTAGAGGAGAATAATTAATTGGTACATTCATAATTTTTATAGGATATGTCTCCTTTAAGGAAGCATAAGGAAGTAACGTTAGCTTTAAGAAAGACATCCTAGGAGCCATTTAGAATGAGTGCTAGAGTTCTAAATCATACCTCTGAATAATATGCAAGTTAAGGGATAGGTAAGGGATGGGTAAGGGACATGCCTCCCATCACCCGCACCTTATGAATATAGAATAATGTATAAATAAAAGAATACAGACCTGGTGCTGACTCCTAGGCATGGTGCTTTATGCAAAAATCATAGCTGCTTGCATTTCTCAATAAATGACCCCTCCTCATCTTGTTAAAATATCAGCATTTTGGCTATTAAATTAGAAAATTTTTGATGCCTGGATTAATAAAGTCCTAATAAATTGCCTTGGGGTTTGTTCATCAATTTTCCAGTGAGTGCAGGAGGTGATTAAAGTGACAAGAGTGCAGCACAATAGTTGAGACATTTATCTTTTTTACTGGAAACATCTTGATTCTTTTATCTCACAGTTCTTACTGAAACAACAATGTGGTTACAAAAATATCAATTTCATATTTATTAGTTATTGTTATTTTTTATGAGTGTTTTAGATACCACAATTTAATTGGTGCCAGTGTGGAAAATAATTGTTCAGTTTACATCTGGGATTACTGATTCAGGTGGGTAATAGTGCTCCCTGATCCTGATGCTCAAAAAAGTCAAAAGCATTCAGACAATTATCAGTTCATTAGGAATAACTTCTTGCAATGGCAGCACTGAGAAGAGGCTCCACTGACTGGCTTTGTGTCATGAGGTAGAAATGCCATTATTAAAGAGACATTGTACTGGCCAGTTCTGGTTTTATTTGAAAATACAGGGTACTGTTATATAGAAAAACTCTCAAGCCTGACAGATACAGATTAAAATCTATTTCTTTACAAAGCCAAGCAAACCACATCCATGTATCTCTTATATAAATCATTATTTACTAAATACAATTAAAATGCAAAAAGAAAAAATAGCGGTGAAAAATCCTACTCAAGATCCTATTAGATCTAATGTCCAGAATGCTTGGGACCTGGAGTTTTCTGGAAAAATGGGTTTTCCATAATTTGGATCATCATACCTTAAGCCTTCTAAAAGACAGACAAACATGAAATAAACCCAATAGGATTGTTTTGCCACCCATATGGAGTCATGTAGCTCAGATACCCTTGAGTACAAAGAAAAAGAAAATCATTTTTACAAATGAGAATTATTTGTACAAATTGGACTCTATAGGAGATCACCTTCACATAATTCTGAGCATTATGTAATAATATATAATAGGTTTCCAGAAAAGGGTTTAATACCTGTGTATAAGAACATCAACATATGTATGTGATGCTTGTCTGCGTTGATCTGTCTTTGTGATTCAGATGTGTTAGTAATTCTCACCAGTATTACTCTGCGTGAAAGCTTGTTTGTATTAATTAAAGACTAGAGATTAGATTAAACGTGAGTGCTGATATTTCTCCCAAGTTTCTGATTAGAAATACCAATTTAACCAAAGGAATCAATGGTTCTTTGCTATAAGCACACGTCTTGCGTGCCTGAGCCTTATGAAGGGTTTCAGCTAACTATCTCAGTGATTCAATGATCTTCTCAACAGCAAAAGACCATTTATAAAACCTTGAGACATTTTAAAAATAACTCTAATTGGTACTGACGCATACCTTATCTTCTATTTGATGGCATTCCATTTCCCCCCAATATAACGTACAATGCAGAATGCTTCCATTACCTTGGATAAGTCTGTTGTGAAATAAATCCTTTCATCTCTCCCCCCGATCACAAAATGTCATTACTTTTGATCTCCTATGAATAAAAAGCAGCGCTGGACTGTATAGTAAGAATGTTTACGAGCACTATTAAATCATGACAGTGGGATGAGCCTGGTTTTTGATTGAGTTTAAAGCTGGAAATCTCATCTAGTCCTTATACTTTGGAGAAGGGATTAGGAAAATGAATTTCCAACAAATATGTGTCTTGGAAACTGCTGACATATATAAATATTCCAGAAAATGTTTTAACAAGAATGAAAACTATGCTATTGATCAAATAGTCATTTTTTTTCATTTATAACCCCCACCCCCATATTATTTGGTATGCACTAGTAAGTTTCTATGAGCTTTACCTCATAAAAATAAGAAACTTCTAAAGATGTAGAACCAATAAAATTCTGTACTGTTTCTGAAATAATCAGGTTATTCTTTACTATCCCCTCTCTGAGCAAACTGTCTGTCCCCATGCAGTAGGGTCAAAAGCAATGATCAAAGAATGCCTCCAATAGCAACCGAGTAACACCGTTACTATGGTGATGCGTGACTAAAGAAGGAAGAAATACACTGATTGGCCACCGTATATTACTTGCTCTGCGTCAATCTGTGTTTTTTTGCCTATTGTTCCTCCTTCTTCCTCCCCTTGCCTGCTGCCATCTGCACACCACAGTGCTGCGATTGGGTCAGAGGATGGAAGAACTTTTTGATCAGGCCCATAAACAAAGTTAGTATTATGAGTACTGGGCTAATGCACAGTATAGTAAACTCCCAAGAAGTAGTATGCTGAACAACTTCAAGTTGAACTGAAGAAGCTGTTTGGATGAGTAGTGAATTGTCTTCAATGATTACTCAACAAGTCCAGTTGCTCTACATTTAGTTATACTAGATATATTCTAGGCCAAATGTTAATGCTTGAATATGGCAAGACATGATTTATCCCCCGCCTCTAATGGTAATACCATGAAAAAGCAGAAATATTCAGCTAGGATTTCAAAGAAAGTCAGGTGTTTTACATGAATACCTTCTGTTTTTAGAAGGCTTTCAGTGCTTGTAAACAACTAGAAATTCTTCCAGCCTATAGTAGCAAATTGCCATATATTTAAGTATGCCTTAGATTTTGAGCTTGAGGCATATTAATGGGTACAGTAAATAGAGTTCCTAACTGTTTCATTGATTAACCTGTGTGTTTAAAGTATTAATCTGATCTCTGTTTTCTTTTTTTGTCTCCTCAGAATTCACAGCACTGGTGGCTGAGTCATAAACTGTTCAAACTCCATACCCCACCTGTGCACATTGCCCCCCACCCCCTTAGTCAACACTTTATTTATTGGTCCCATTTTATACTCCACCTTTGGTCCCTATCTACTGGATCTCCGTGCCGGAACAAAGTATAACAGCGCAATAAAGGGCAAAGCCACCTCAAAATCAAACAACCATGGCAATGTTCTTGACTCCACTTCTTAGAACAACCCAATGAGAGAGTGAGAGAAGGGCAGTTGATAATATTAGATTGTGCCTTCTGTAATAGACATTCCAAACACCTTTTTACCAACCAAATTAGTTGAAACATTTTCATACAATTAAGTGTCAGATTTTTAACTGCGGAAAAACTCGCCCACTTTCTTTTCATCCCTATGGTATTTTTAGAAGCATATTTATCAGTGGGTAAAAGCTTGAGTTCACCATTTTATATATACACGCTAGATCAGGGATCCCCAACCTTTTATACCCGTGAGCCACTTCAAATTGAAAAAGTGTTGGGGAGCAACAAAAGCATGAAAAAAGTTCTTGGGGGTGCAAATAAGAGCTATAATTGGCCATTTGGTAGCCCCTATGTGGACTGGTAGCCTATAGAAGGCTCTGTTTGGCTTTACACTGGGTTTTATGCAACCAAAACTTGCCTCCAAGCCAGAAATTCAAAAATGGGCACCTACTTTGAGGCCCCTGGGAGCAGCATCCAAGGGGTTGGAGAGCAACATGTTGCTCACGAACCACTGGTTGGGGATCACTGCGCTAGATGGTGGAGATGGTGCATGAGTTTTTCTATAGTGAGCTCTTATTTCACACTTTGATAAATCTGGCCCTAAGTGATTCAGCTTTTTCAGGACACACAATTGCAAGGCTTTTTGGACAAAAGATTTTCTGGCATTTTCTTTCCCTATGTGGGAGGTGATATTGTGTGGGCAACAAAACACCCTGTCTGACACTGAGCTGCGTCTCAGCTTCTCTTCGCCTGCATTTCAACTTCTCTTCTGCTGCCCATGCAGTCACACAGAATGTATATGCATAGTTTCAATCCAATATCTGCTCTAGGGGGCATATCTACTACAGTGTTTAAGCAAACATCACCAGTGATATTACCCATAGCAACCAATCAGCAATTAGAATTGAACAGTTACCTATAAGTTAGAAAACAAAAGCAAAGATCTGATTGTTTGCTATAGGCAACATCACCGGTGTACACACTATAATAAATATGCCTATGTGCCTGCACCACCCTGATTGGCAGCACAGAGAGCAGTGGAGGGGATTGCACAGGAGAGGTGGAGAGAAGCCAAGGCCCAGGCCAATGGCACTGTAGGCTGCTCTTCACCTTCCCTGCCTGTGTTTTAACCTTGAATCAGTCTTTTATTTATCAAAACAGCCACATTAACATATCTCACACTTAGATCTAGGCTTGCTTAGCCTTCTACTGATTCCACCGATGTATAATTAATATGTTCTATGATTCTACAATGCATAGTACATATTATGGGGTCAAATAATAAGGCACTATGGTTGCCCATAGCGACCAATAAACAGGTACCATTTACTGGTCACCTGTTTAAAGCACACATCTTATGGATTGCTCCTGGGCAAACTTAGTGCCTTTTATTTCATATGGGGGTAAGTGTTGGGAATCTCTAGTGACATACCAAGTAGTTTATGGATTCTATAATTATCCTCCTGCTGTGGTTTTTGCTTCTTTGCTGTTCACTGTCTGAAGCTCTAATCTCTCATCCTTATTCAATATTGCATGGTGCTTTCTTAATACAATATCACAAAGGACAGAAAACATAAACAGAAATAATATCTGAGAAAACACTAATATGAATCTGCAGCATTTTATAAAGTTTCATGCAAGGGCATTTTGGGGTCTTTTGATCAAGCAGAACCTGAATCAGTGAGATTTTATGCACCTACACATTCCCTCACCATATGGTGCCTGGGTAGCACATGCTGAAAGTACTGACTCATAGTGACCCACAGTAATCAACTGACTGAGCTCTCAAGCAACCCGTGAGCATTTTCTAGGAAAAGGGCTGTTAGCACAATACCAGTAACAGCTGAATTTGATATTTGTATTTATGTGTTTCTTACCCTTATTACTCTGCTACTATCTCAGGTCCAAACCTTAATGATTCCTCAGTTTTAATGGCAATCACCAATTTTTGTATGTTGTATGCAAGTATTTAGCTCGACATTCAGAATTTTCTTTATTTAGTCACCAAAACCTATTTTCTTGCTAAAATAAATTTCCAAGAGCTCCAAGCTACAAAAACACCATGAAAGCCATGAAGCCATTTGATGAGGATGATGTTGTTGTAACGCATTGCTTCGCACATATAAAAGAAACCAATAGACAAATATAAGGGGTCCAGGTGATGTGGCTGGAGCTGTATTAAGGAAAATCACAGCTAAAAAATAATGATGGTGGCCATCTCCCTGCAAATCTTGTTACGTGAGAGATAAACGCTAGTGGTAGAAAGCCCATGGCTATGGAGCCACCAACAAAGATGTTCACTTTTTACTTGGTTGGCATCATATACACCACTGGATTATATTCCCCTGGGTCCAGTTGAAGGTGGCACAAGAAAGAGCTGTTAACTGCTGGCACATATACTACCAAGTTGCCAGAAACGGATTTTTCTACCCATTCCAAGTCATCAGATACTTTTCCCATAGCCTCTGAGCTGTTAGTTTTTCCTTCCCAGCTTATATGTGGCAACTGAATCCTCACAACTTTTCCCTGCAGCAATGGTGTCCACAGAGTCGTAACCACCATGGGAGACCACCAGGGAAAAAAGGGTGGATAGCTGATTAAAATTGAGAGTACTTGTGGGAAAACACAAAAACATATGGGGATTAGAGGGGCATGAACACACAAGAGATAACGGGAGTCCAACTTTTTTGTTTTTTCTGTTCAGGATATCCCACTGCAGCTGTCAAAGATGGAAGTGCACATAAGGCACATGAGACACCACAAGACCCAACATTTTCATTGCCAGTCAATTTGCATAGAACTGCTGCCCAATAATCTCCTGTCAGTGGATTACATACCCAGAACCTTCTTTTCTAGTAAAAACACATTTCTGGGGTTCTAGGACAATGCCCAAAAAATCTATTCACTGGCTCCGAGATTTTTGCTTCCAAAGCTTGTATTATTGATTTGAGAGTATTCATTTTGAATCTGGTCTTATTCACAAAGAACTTGTCAGACCTGTTCTGCTTGGAACTATTGCCAGGTTTGAATAGAAATCTTTGGAATTTACCTATGCATGAAGGAGCTTGGATACAACTAGGCGATATGCCCTTGCCTTGACAGGGTGCCTGGGTCCTGGTGCAGGTGCAGGTCAACAAATTTTAGACCTAAGCCTGACCCTAACCTGCCTGTTTTGACAGCCTAGAGTCTGGAAGATCCACCATAGGCAAAGATGACCACTTCTTCATGTCCATGCCCTCCCTGAATAAATAAATTATGTTATGTTGGATCTTCCAATTATGTTTACACTAGGTAGGGTTCTACACCCTCTAGGTTTAGAGTCTGTAGAACTGCAAATATAAAAGGCTTTCTCCCCTTCTAAAAAAATTAGTCTGCCCCTTCATTGTGGAAGTTCCAGTTCTGTTCTCCTCAGACCTACCAAGTAGACCTTTCTGATAATTATATCAGATTCACCCCTCTGGGTGGACCCATCTGACCAACTATACTGAAGGGGAAGGTCGCTCAGATACCTGTGGTGGTACTGAGTCTTCCACTGGCCCATACAGTACTGTATTGGGTGGACTGGCTGAACCCCCTGCCCAGAGCCAGTCCTGGAAATTGTGCAAAATATGGGGGGGGGGGGGGTAAGGCATAACAAACCAAGGAAAACAAATCAGATAAAGTGAAATGAAAACACAAGCCCTGTGCTTTCTTAGGTCACTTAAACCTGAGAGAGGCAGGACACCCAGCCCGATGAATTGTGGTTTAGTGCCCTGCCTCCTGTGGTGAGGGAATAAACCCCATACTGCCTGTGTCCCCTTAGAAAGTGATGGAGAAATTATAACGATCTTATAGTTGTATAAGAAAGGCAGGATGAAAACAATGTTAATAAAGCTACACTAATATCCTCAGATTGATACCATGGTATCTTGAGAGAAGTAATACTAATTGGTTGATGTTGCATATTTGGAGCAACATTGCCCTCTAGTGACCACAAATTAATTGCATATTTCAGCTTCTCTTGTTTTTGAGAATTTCACGAGAGAAAGCAAGGCACAGATTCCTGTTGTACATAATTTCTCTCAATTTGATTATTATTGTAATGCTTTATAAGTCACATATTATTTGCCAGGCGATGTACTTTGAAAGTATAAGGTCATCTGTGGAGAATTTCCAAAATGATAGAGATGATAGAAATGCACTTATTATAACACCTTTCCATGGAAAATTCTGCCCATCATTAAGATAATAAAGCAGTTATATACAAATTTCTTATATTAAGTACGGGAAGTGAGCATGCTTTGGTGCCAATAACTAGATTATATGGTGGGTATATGGTATACTATATGGTGGGCAACACACAGCTCAGATACCCTAGACATTTATTATTACCCCACACATAGCTGCAAAAGTGCAGCAGCACCTGATTCAATAGAGAATGCAGTAAGGACCAGGGGCGGGCCAAGCCGACCGGGCGCCCTAGGCAACCGGGTCGGCCAACTCCATGGTTAGTCGGTCATTGCTTCCGCCGCTAATGACAAGCGGCGGAGGCAATGACAAATTAGCACTAGGGGTAGGCAGGAGAGGCTCCTGCCTGGCGCCCCTAAATCGTTGCGCCCTAGGCAGCTGCCTCTTCTGCCTACCCCTAGTTCCGGCCCTGGTAAGGACTGTGCATCACTGAACGCAACTATATGGAAGTGCAAAGAGCGCATTTTGATGCAAGTACCTTTAATGAGAGTGGTTTTATTTTGGGGAAATTTTGAAATACAATGTCATATTGTGGTTCTCCGGTTTTTATTCACTTTAAAGGGGGACTGTCACACACACATAACTTTGCAGCAGTTTTATTATGATTCTCTGGGACACTTTGCAAGCTCCAGCTCAGTGTACAAAAGAGTGGGTGTAATTTAACACCAATGTCCTCCGACACGTGCTTCCACCCACACCAGCCCACAATCCTTAGTGAGTCGCTGCCTGTGTGCAACACAAAGATTCTGGGTACTGTTCTAACCAATCACTGTGAGCAATGCATTAACTATATTCCTATTCAATGGGCAGGGCACGTATCTATAATGACCGACAACTGTAAATGAAAAATCTCTCTCCCATGCCCTACCTGAAGCAGTAATGACCTATAGTGACTTTGCCACAAATATGGGGAGAAAAACTCTGCGAAAAACACCCATTTAATTCAATGCATTTGGCATGAGAAAGAATGCCCTTTGACTTTAATGCATTTGGATTGAGTAAACACAGCAATTGATTTAAATGTATTTTATGCAGAAAAAGCCACAAAAAACACCCACTGATTTCAACGTTCTGCAAATTTCTCTGCGTTTGCAAATTTGTTTGCAGTTTCACAGATTTTTCAGTGAAGAGAAACAGGCCAGATTCGCTCATCACTTATGAACTATCTGTACAATAACACCCAGCAATCACACAGGAATAGTGTTGCGCTGCATGTCATTATATGGACTGGAAATCCCTGCCCACACCCCTGCTCAGATAGGAACACCCCTGCTAAGATAGGAACACCCCTGCTCAGATAGGAACACCCCTACTCAGATAGGAACACCCCTGCTCAGATAGGAACACCCTTGCTAAGATAGGAACACCCCTACTCAGATAGGAACACCCCTGCTCAGATAGGAACACCCTTGCTAAGATAGGAACACCCCTACTCAGATAGGAACACCCCTGCTCAGATAGGAACACCCCTACTCAGATAGGAACACCCCTGCTCAGATAGGAACACCCCTGCTCAGATAGAAACACCCCTACTCAGATAGGAACACCCCTGCTCAGATAGGAACACCCCTACTCAGATAGGAACACCCCTGCTCAGATAGGCAAGCACTGGTGCTCAAGGGGCCTGAGGGGCCCAAAACTTCTAGCTCTACTAGTGCAGCTGTGGTCACATGGTTATTGACAGCAGTGATTATGAAAAAATGCCACTCCTTTCATGCCCACATAGTAGCACTGAGCACCCATTTGTTCATTGCTAAAATAATGCACAAATACTGCAGTGAACTTGTGTCTAATGAATCGAGCACAGGATAAATACAGTACCGGCTCCATGTATAATGCCTTTACAGGACCCATGGTAGGATAAATACAGTACTGGCTCTATGTATAATGCCTTTACAGGACCCACGGCAGAATAAATACAGTACTGGCTCCATGTATAATACCTTTACAGGACCCACGGCAGGATAAATACAGTACCGGTTCCATGTATAATGCCTTTAGAGGACCCATGGCAGGAAAAATTTAGACTATCTCCATGTATAATGCCTTTACAGGACCCATTGCAGGATAAACAGTACTGGATCCATGTATAATGCCTTTACAGGACCCATGGTAGGATAAATTCTGACTATCTCCATGTATAATGTCTTTACAGGACCCACGGCAGGATAAATACAGTACTGGATCCATGAATAATGCCTTTACAGGACCCATGGCAGGATAAATTCAGACTATCTCCATGTATAATGCCTTTACAGGACCCACGGCAGGATAAATACAGTACTGGCGCCATGTATAATGCCTTTACAGGACCCACGGCAGGATAAATACAGTACCGGCTCCATGTATAATGCCTTTACAGGACCCATGGCAAGATAAATTTAGACTATCTCCATGTATAATGCCTTTACAGGACCCATGGCAGGATAAACAGTACTGGATCCATGTATAATGCCTTTACAGAACCCATGGTAGGATCAATTCAGACTATCTCCATGTATAATGCCTTTACAGGACCCACGGCAGGATAAATACAGTACTGGCTCCATGTATAATGCCTTTACAGGACCCATGGCAGGATAAATTCAGACTATCTTTATGTATAATGCCTTTACAAAACTCACGGCAGGATAAATACAGTACTGGCTCCATGTACAGTATAATGCCTTTACAGGACCCATGGCAAGATAAATTTAGACTATCTCCATGCATAATGCCTTTACAGGACCCATGGCAGGATAAACAGTACTGGATCCATGTATAATGCCTTTACAGGACCCATGGTAGGATCAATTCAGACTATCTCCATGTATAATGCCTTTACAGGACCCACGGCAGGATAAATACACTACTGGCTCCATGTATAATGCCTTTACAGGACCCATGGCAGAATAAATTCAGACTATCTCCATGTATAATGCCTTTACAGGACCCATGGCAGGATAAATTCAGACTATCTCCATGTATAATGCCTTTACAAAACTCACGGCAGGATAAATACAGTACTGGCTCTATGTATAATGCCTTTACAGGACCCATGGCAGGATAAATTCAGACTATCTCCATGTATAATGCCTTTACAGGACTCATGGCAGGATAAATACAGTACTGGCTCTATGTATAATGCCTTTACAGGACCCACGGCAGGATAAATACAGTACTGGCTCTATGTATAATGCCTTTACAGGACCCACGGCAGGATAAATACAGTACTGGCTCTATGTATAATGCCTTTACAGGACCCACGGCAGGATAAATACAGTACTGGCTCCATGTATAATGCCTTTACAGGGCCCACGGTAGGATAACTACAGTACTGGCTCTATGTATAATGCCTTTACAGGACCCACGGCAGGATAAATACAGTACTGGCTCCATGTATAATGCCTTTACAGGACCCACGGCAGGATAAATACAGTACTGGCTCTATGTATAATGCCTTTACAGGGCCCACAGCAGGATAAATACAGTACTGGCTCTATGTATAATGCCTTTAAAGCATACTTTGCACAATATATACAGTACCAGCTCTATGTATAATGCCAATAAAGAAGATAAGACAGGATGAATAAATTGCCAATTCCATGTGTTATACCTCTATCCTGTTTGTTGTAGGAAATTTATTGGGGATGGGGCCACCCCAAGCCTTCATTAAAATTTAGACAAATCAATTATATACTGGGGTATTGCACATGCACCACCTTTTACCTGAATAGAAAAATCTGAGAGCAGTTAACTAGTACAGCACAGTATGCCCATATTCAACTTTATTCCATGTATTTATAATCTACATTGGATATGAATTCTCACATTTTTCTGTAAAGGTGTACAATGTGCTACTGAGTCTGTATAGGCCTTGCTCCCTAGGTACAAAGCCTGGTCTCTAAAGGTCAACAAATTAATTGACAGGGCAGCCCTCTGTTGAGTGATTAATGTTCTTTCTGCATCCTCAGCAGCTTAAATTCACCACTTAACCAAACTCGTCTGGAAATAGTCTTATACCAGATGACAACGACATCTGGCATCATTAAACAAATATGGGACAGAACCCTTTTAATTTATCTAATTAGATAAACTGTCCTCATGGAGCCAAAACCCAATGTATGTAATCCAATAGATTTCACATTTAGGTAAATTCAGGGTTTATTTTATATATTTTGGTCAAATACAAGAAGTCCATCTAGGAACCCAAGTCATCTTCTCCTTACCTATATTGGCCGGTTTTCGGACCTTTATTGTCCCAGATTGTTACCACATGGCTTGTTCTCTTTCAGTTAGGGCGAAGACACACGCCGCGACTTTTAGTTAAGCCAGACTTTTCTCCCATAGACTATAATGGACGTCGCTGCAACTAATTGCTCACATATTTTCACACACAGATTAGTCGCTGCGAGTTTTTACAAAGTCACAGTCACTAATCGCCCAGGAAGTCCCTGGTCTGTAATCTATGTCCTGTGGGAGGGAGATTTCTAAATTGGCCCAGAGGTAGTACAACCAGTTCCTGTCCATACTTTATATGATGGGAGGATGCACATGGCTCCACCTTTTACATGGGGTGAATGTACTGAAAAGCCTGGAGCAGAAGGTAGTAGAATGCATAGAACATTGTAAGACAGACAGGCCAGGCTGGGAACAGGGCTGTATTTAGGTCCTTTGCCACCCTAGGCATCGGACCTACATACACCCCCTACGGCATGCATGTGACATCACATGCACCTACCGCGGCATGCACATGACGTCACTTCAACTGCGAGATCCGACCCCCTACCCCTCCGCTCCCCCATTTGTTTTTTTTTTTTAAATGTAAAAGCTAATTTATAGGCACATAAGGGCCACCACCCAAAACCTACTGCCCTAGGCATAGGCCTTCCGGTGCCTATAAATATGGCCCTGGCTGGAGAGTTAGTGGAGTTAGTACTACCAGGGTGTCACCCACCTAAAGTGTAGGTACAGTACATAGAAAGGGGCTATGGTCCATGCCTGAGAGGCTTCCACTTGAGGGAGTCCACTGTACTGAGGAGCTCCTGAGTGATGATAGTATTCATTCACAATTTCCTATTGGTAATGGGGCATGACCCTTTGTAAAACTGCTTGGCCTTTGCAATACCACTAATGACTCACTTGCCTCGTGTTGGTGCACTCAGGGAAGTAGCCCATATTGTTTGTTATTACTGAATAAAATACCTATATTTAAGAACGAATGCCGACAAAGTTTTTAAAGACCACCGTTTGGTCTGTACCCAAAGGTTTATATCTCACAGACTCTAAACCTGATGCACCCACAAGAATTTTTTACTCCAACCATAGAAACTGAAATGCCCCTATTAACGACCCTACTGAATGGGATAACACAGGTGGCAAGACTGAGACGTCCAATTAGCAACTATAAATGCTTAATTTTCATTTTCTCGGATCTGACAGCTACTGACGGTAGCCTTTTAAGCATGATGAGTTTATCCGCTGCTATACAAACCTCCATCAACACAGAATTGATCCCAGTTCCTAGAAACGGAATATCATTAGTAGGCTAAACAGGCTTTTCCTTGGAAGTTTTGCGCTAGCCAGAGAAAGCTCGCTCAATAATAGGGAAGAAAAAGCACAAATAAGCACAATTATCTGCCTAAATCGAGAGTACAAAGGAATGTAAATAATGAAGATTGCAATCAAATTCTCATTAAAACTGAATAATGCACAATATAATGTGAAGACATGAAAGCAAACAGCCAATGAGATATTTTTCCCCTAAAAATATAAATGATTCTGCATTGCTCTAGATCAGCTGTACATTGGATAAGATTTGCTTAGGCAAAAGGTTGGTCTTTAGTGGCATGTTTTCTTTCAACCTTAGCTACTACTGGGTCATTAACATATACAGACACAAGCTGGAATTTTTTTTCCCCACAATTCAGCCTTCTTTCCCAGTATTCTAAAATAATTGTGACTGCACAGTATATTAAATCCAACGCAATTGCACCAGATGCACCAATATGGGCCCAAAAGTAGAGAATAAGTTGTGAAAGAGCCAATTTTCACATTAGTAAGCATGGAGGAACTTCTGGTGTGCAACGTTAATAACAATATTGGTATATTAGTAGCACTTTTCTCAAGTCTGTAGCACCTATTGCTGCAAGTGCACTAGTGGAACATAGGAACTACCCTCTGAGTTTTTTCCCTATGCCCTGGTGGGCCAATCGGAACTAGAGTGCCCTTATGTAAAAGCTTATAGCAATCATAATGGATGGGTCATAATCTGCATTCATACACCACATAATTAATATATATATGTATATGAGGGATGCACTGAATCCACTTTTTTGTATTTGGCCGAATTCTAAATTATTTTTTGTAACCACCCCCTCTTTAGACCACTGCTGGACACTTATGGGCAAATTCATCAGTGAAGTTGAGGGGTTACCCCTCCTGTATGCAATTGGTATATGCACACAGACTGTATTGTACATGCCCCAATAGAATGCTCAGTATAGAGTGCAGCATCACAACTTACAACACAGCCCTGTCCTTACCACTTACCATAGGGCATGTGGTAAGGACAGGGCCCCGAAGTGTGCTGCGCTTTCTTCCAGGACGGGGGATGTCTACATGCCTCCCTCTGCTTTCCTCTATTGAATGAAAAGGCAAGGTTCCACAAAGCCTGTGGATATTTTCACAGTGCCTCCCGCAGTAGGCAAAGTGGAACAAAAAAGGACAACTGCAGTGTGACTGACCTCTTTGGGTTGCTATCTTTAGGGGAAAATGGGGCAGGTCAATTATTGACTAGGTGTCCTTGGGCACACAGTATTTTAATTGCAGGTGCAGCAGGGGGTGAGGGTGGAACACCCAAGTGCATGACAGGGAGCAGGCTTGGGTCGGTGGGGCCCACAAGGGACTGGGCCCAACAGGTTTTTTCTTGTAGTCCCACTGGCCCAGCCTGACCCTGAGCAGGCCAATTGCATCTGGGATGGCTGTAGAGGATCAGGAGTGGTTCTATGAAGTTAGGGGCAGACTTTGGGATGCAGAGCTACGACATGCCAGGCAGGGTCATTGAGTCCCTTAGACGCAACTGAGTTTGTATTCAATTTTAACATTCGGAACCAAACAGACCCTTGTGCCACGACACAATATGTAACTCGGAATAATTTAAAGAAAGAGTGTTCTAGAATGTGGTCCTTCAGCTGTCACAGAACAACTGAAGCACTGGATGGAGGTTACATGCTTACATAGAGGAATATGCTTCCTTGTCTTTATCCAATAGAACATACAGTAGAACCCCGAATTTACGTCCCTGGATTTAAAGTTTTCCCGCCATTTACACCATTTTGTTGTGGTCCACCAATTTGTATGCATTCATATGGGCTGTCTTCCCGGATTTTACATTTGTATTTCCCGCATTTTACACTGTTTTTAACATGCCTCGTCCTAGCAAATCGCTTCATTTTAATCTGAAAAAGGTGCTTACTTTAGGAAGCAAAGTTTCCCCTATGTCTTGCGATCGCAAGCGCCATCTTGGGAAGGTCAGCGTCACCACTATTGCCTCATAATACACACTGTGCATGCGCACCTATCCGGGAGCTTACAAACTATCGCGAGATTTGCAAAAGCACGGGGGAATTTGTGAATGAGCAACAGAAACACTTGTCCTTCATTAAAGGTACAAGTTACAAGGTGCAGATTTTTGTTTTAGCAACAATACAGTGCTGAGTTATGGATGTACATTTTGAAGTCAATGTTATGGGGTGTCTCTGTGTCAGCGTTACTGTAAGTAGCAATGGGTTGTCAGTGCTGAATGCTCTTTGGGTAGAAGGGGGGAAGGGTGCCTCTATGTCAGTGTCATGTAGCAATGGGGTGTCAGTTGCAAATAAAAAATGGTTCCTGTAGTTATTTCCTGTAAATAGCTTACATTTATGTGTCTTTAACACATTTCCCTGATTTTACATTTTCCTTGATTTTACATTTTTTTTCCATGGTCCCCTGAAAAACGTAAAATGGGGGTTCTACTGTATATAGAATATAAGATGCCTGCACCCCTGGCTGGAAGCAGCTGTTTGTAGGGGCAGATGGGGGGCATATAATGATATGACCAATTGTGCGTGTCCCTTCATACAGTCAGGGCCCTGGCAGATAAGAACTGTTCCAAAGTAAAACTATTTCCCAAAAAGTTCCCCTAATTGCAAAAGGATTGTCCTTCCAAGCGTGATTAAATCTCAATTAACACATGCTTAGCCTAAGGGAGCTATGCTGAGGCCCCGGCATAATACAAATGCTATTGCTATTATGGAGGGTGCATGTCCCACGGGAGACTTATA
This sequence comes from Xenopus tropicalis, assembly GCF_000004195.4. Taxonomy (NCBI): domain Eukaryota; kingdom Metazoa; phylum Chordata; class Amphibia; order Anura; family Pipidae; genus Xenopus; species Xenopus tropicalis. Next base: position 123,406,116 of record NC_030680.2, read on the forward strand.
GTTAAACAATATAAACCGAAAACGAGCAAACAAATGCAATAAAATCAAACAGCTGTTAATGGCGACGTAAAAGTTTGCGGCTGAGGTGGGAAAAGCAGCATCTCCACTAACTACCATAAGTACCAACACAGTGTAATCCACACACACACATGAGGCGGGGCTTGGGCTGCTATTGCACGGTTCTGCTTGTCACTCACAGCTATGACCACTTCCTGTGTGAGAATGGACTGACACGCCCACCCCTCAGTTCAGCCTAGACACGGAGCGGAGTTGATGTCTCTGTAGCTCTGATAGAATGACATTTTTCAGAGGTAAAATGAGACTTAAATTTCTGTCGCAGTAGCTAAGGATGATGCACTATATCCACTTCCTGTTAAACTCATTTCTCCATAATTCATTTTGAATATGTATTGTGATTATTTGTGTAGATATATTAGATTGTAAGCTCCACGGGACAGGGACCTCCATCCACTGGTCTCTTTTATACTAATATAATGTATTTATTTTTATTATTGTATTGACCCAATAGATGTAATGTTCTGCTATACAGAGCTGCATGCATAAGTAAAATAAAAAATGTGCATATATTGCACTGAGAGTGCTAGGTTTTGGAGTTAATAGCAGGCTGGTCCGACACTTTTGTATTTAGCAGCAAAAACTTTGCTTTAGTTCCATAGGCGTGCTGCCTAAACAATGGCTAATCTCTTTGCAATTCATGTTGCTATGGGAGCAGTGGAGCGTCCCAAATACGGGGTGGGGATGAGGGCGGTACATAGCTTCACTCTAGTACTGAACTACAAATACCAGCCTCAGCTGTCTATGTTTTGTTACCAGTGGAATTATGGGAGATGTAGTTTGCAGGGAGAGAGGTGGGGAATGGCTTTATATATACACAAGGAGAAACAATCACGTTACCAAGCGATAGCAGTGCTTAGCATCAGCAGCGTGTAAGCGCATCGCTTACCATTACAGAAGGAATATTTCAGTCCTACACAGACTGTCACAGAGGTAGGTGGAACAGATAAAAGAAGCACTGTGTATACATTTTGTTCTCCTTTGCATTTTTGGAAATTAAACTGCTGTGGAATTACTGCTCCCTTCGTGGCTGTACCAGCCCTGGCTTTGGGGGCATTCTGGGAATGCTGAATATTTATATTACAAATGGCATATGTTCCTCTTTCTACAGGATTCTGACTGTACAATAAGATCTGTCTCAGCGATTATAATGGTGAAACTTTCAGCCAAGTGCATTGTAGCAGGTGAGTGCCCGAGATGTCAGGGCTGACCTTGGCAAAGGAGGGGGGACAGACCAGGGACCAGCACATGGTGGGGCCCTACAGAGAATCAGTTATAGGTAGGTAAAGTGGGGTCAATATGTAAGATTAAAGCATTCACCCAATATCAGTCCTATCAGGTAGCATGTAGGTAGGCTGGTAACCACGACTACTGTTCATACATCTAAAGAATAATATATCATGCAGTTGGGCTCAAGTGTCAATTATGCTAGCTGTAAGATCCTACTAATATGGGGTACAGCACACTTACTGTTTGGCTTATTTGAATGTACCCACACATTGCAAGAATAAAAAACTTTACACAGGGCAATACTCAACCCCTCCTTAAACAGAGTCAAGCTGGCCATACACGCACCAATGATGTTGTACGAAACCTTGTTTCGTATGATATTCGGTGCGTGTATGGCGTATAGACAAGACGACCAATATCGCAAAGGCTGCGGATATCGGTCGCCTCGTCGATTGCCCGATGGTCGCAGGAAAGATCAGAATTGCCACGTATATGGCCACCTTAAGGCTCACCAGAGAACCTTATGTCAACGGTCTGCTAGCAACTCCTTAAATATTTCCTTCTTACTGGGAATTATCTCCCTGGATTCTCCTGATTATCTGTGTCAGTAAATTTGGCATCTATCTTTTCCGTGACCCAATCTAAACTGCTCATTTGGCAAAGTCACCAAATGAGCCAATCTTTGCTCAATTTGGCCACCAGCGCAGGCCCTGACTGGCAATTTGTAGATACTGGCAAATGCCAGCGGGCTGCTGTAAAATGCCATAGGCAATCATTATTTATTGGCATGGTGGGGTTGCTGCTTGGGTCTCTGTGTACTTAAATACTAGGTCCTATTTTGAATCTGTCAGGAAAAAGCAAAGTCAGGTTAGAGGACCAATGATCAGTTAATAATTGGTCCCTGTGTTGGACAGGACCATGTCTGGAGTGGCAAGTTTGCTAGGTTTAATGGACCTTTGTATGGCCAACTTAACTTTTTCCTGTCTTTTTCACATTTTCTCACATGCTTTAACTTCCCCTAGACACCTTGTAAGATACATTTCTTTTTGAAGAAACAGTGTGAATGGAGTTAAGAAATAATGATCTATGCTCAGAGCCAGAGCCACCTGGGATTTTCCCAGTACCCTGACAAGGCTAGGTTGCAAGTCTGCTGCGTGTTCACACAAATAAGCATTTAGTAAGTTAGGTTAAAAAAAGACAAAAAAAGTCCATCAAGGTCAACCTTAATGCCTACATATAAACTGCCTAAATACTAGTTGATCCAAAGGAAGGCAAAAAACCACATCTGAAGCCTCTCTAATTTACTGCAGAGGGGGAAAAATTCCTGACTCTAAGATGGCAGTCGGACCAGTCCCTGGATCAACTTGTATTAAGAGCTATCTCCCATAACCCTGAATTTCCTCATTTGCTAAAAAGCCATCCAGCCCCTTCTTGAAGCTATATAATGTATCAGCCAGTACGACTGATTCAGGGAGGGGATTACACAACTTTACTGCTGGAACCTCTTTCTTCTAATCGGAATGGGTTCCCTCATGTCAATTTGAAGGACCTACTGGTAAATAAAGCATTAGAGAGATTATTTTATGATCCCCTTATATATTTATACATAGTTATCATATCACCCCTTAAGTGCTTCTTCTCAGTATAAACAACACTGACATGGCCATTCTTTCTTCACAACTGAGACTTTCCATACCCTTTACCAGCTTAGTTGCCCTTTTCTGTACTTTCTCTAACTGAATAATGTCCCATTTGAGCACTGGAGACCAAAACTGAACAGCATATTCTAGATGGGGCCTCACCGTGAATCTATACCCCTTTTAATACAGCTCAAAACCTTGTTTGCCCTTGCAGCTGCTGCCTGGCATTGCTTGCTACAGCCAAGTTTATTATCTACAAGGACTCCAAGGTCCTTTTCCATTATGGATTTGCCAAGTGCAGTCCCATTAAGGGTATAAGTGGCTGCATATTTTTACAATACAGGTGCATGACCTTACATTTATCCACATTAAATCTCATCTGCCACTTAGCTGCCCAGATTGCTAGTTTGTCAAGGTCCTGCTTTGCACATCACTTCTTGAATTACAGTATTGTTGCCCTTCATACTTACAGTTAACCCCATCTGCTTGCCCTCACATGTTCAGTCCCCTCTCTGCGTGTATGATGTATGAAATCAGGACAGAAGCAGCATGGCGGTCTAACTCCTCTGGACAAAGATACAGTCCTGCACACACCACCTTACACTGAGACAGCTGGTGATGGGGTATGGCCAGCATTTGAAGTGAAGGGTATTGATTAAAGCGCCCACCCTGACAGGCTGGCACCATGATTATGATACTGCCTTCATTATATTAAATGGAGTATGAATGATAGACAGTGCCACAGCTGTTATTGTCTTGTTTAAAATATCAGATACAATTATAATCAATTACAGTTGTTAAAAGAAGGACATTTTCCACTTCTTATAAATAAAAAGAAGAGCTGACTCTTAAGGCAAATGGTATATTTTCACTGCCAGAGGAAGATATGTCAATGTTGCCAGGATTGATGTAATGACTTAAATAGCATATGTCTGTCACTATACACAGGGCACATATAAGACAGAAAGCAAGCTGTTTCTGCTGAAATTGTCTGCAAGGTTGATCTGTCTTCATTGATTTTGTATTATTTCCACGGCTGTATTCATCAGAATATAGCCAAACTTGTTTATGTACTGACCCAAGTGTTAGTCAAATGAGCAGACACTTCCTTACCATCTAGGTATGGCTAGAATCTTCTCAACTACAAGGGTTGTCATCCTTAGCTGTCTTGCAGAAAATGATCCCATTGGACCAAAGTAGCCAAATAATCTAAGCCTGAGCTCCATCTCTTTGCATCTCGCAGCCAAACGTTGTTGAATCTGTGCATATGTGACTTCATCATTAAATGAAGAGGAGATTCTCTTCATTCACTGTTATTGTGTGCAACAACTTTCAGACTTTCCAAAACTGGGACTATGACAAATTCTTTTCTCAAACCTCACTTTAAAGTTTACGAAGTGTTGGCAGCAGGTAGATGTAGCTGTGGTGCTACCACTGATGTGTGACCCCTTCCACCTGGGATAAAATGAAGCGAATGGGCAAACACCATTATACAAAAGTGAATAATATTTATTGTGGTCTGCATTTTCCATCAAATAAGGTAGATTTTAGCCAGCCATACCACATCTGCAATCGCACCATTCAGCCAAGTTGGGATAAAAACCAATACATTGACTCTTGAAACAGGGACTAAATGTTCAAAATCTTTTCTGCGTTGAACTGTCCCTCTTTGCTTTGGAAGTATGCTGAGACATTAGAGTGGAAGCCCTGGTATTCTAGAGGAGAACCCTCCAGTTATTGACCTCTAGAGCTCAGGATCAGTGGGTGCTCAAAAGTCCTTTGCAGTGTAAAACATTAATACTGTGTCTACTGTATCAGTAACATTGACACTGTGCAGGGCCCACCGGGGCTGCCACTCCAGGGGCCCCCACACCCCTCCTCGGGGCACCGCTGCCTCCCCCACCGAGCATGTGTACATTATACTTATCTTAGGTGCAATCAGGGGAGGGAGCTTAGCTGTGGAGCACCTGTGGGAATCGGTATGGTCAGCCGACCCTGGCAGGAGCTAATAAAATGGGCTCTGACGACACAGTATCAGTGTTTTACACTGCAAGGGAATTTTGAGCTCCCACTGATACTGAGCTCTAGAGGCTTCTCAGTAACAAATTGCTCATGTATTTTACAAAGTATATATGAAGAACAAATAAATCGATTATCCATGACCATTACTTGCACAAGTCCACCAGCACATCTGGTGGGCTGCAGATTCATTGCAAAAAAAGGAAGTTGTGTCCATCACTATATTAAACCAGTGAGGCTGCAACAAGGCAAACAATAGGTTTTTTGGGTGTTTAAAAAAAAAAAAAAAAGCCCCTGCTGGCGGGGAGAGCTCCCAGTGCAGGTGGTCATGTTATTTAGCGTGCTTGCCCATAATGAGCAAGGCTTCCCACTCATTTAACATGCACATGCATGTGAGGTAGGAGTGGTAAATGCCACTCACCTGCCACACATGCGCATAATGAGGGAGTTGTGGCACTCGTTTGTTATGTGCAGGTCTGTGCCACAACATGGCTGCCTACCCCAGGAGCCCCCTCTAATGTGGGTAGCCTTACGGTATTAGCCCGCACCTCTGGTGGGGGAAATTATTTGAGGATGATTGGTGCCCTTGAATGATGGGTAGATTCAAGAATATGGTGACCTGTGCCATAGATCTGTTGGGGTACTGTGCCCTAAGTATTTTATTACGTTGGGGTCAGTTTAGAAAAATCTCATATATGTTCCCAAGTATATTCTTGTGTTAAATACCATATTTTTCGGACCATAAGACGCACTTTTTTTCCCCCTGAAGTGGGGGGGAAAAGTCCCTGCGTCTTATGGTCAGAATATACTTTAAAAAAATGTTTTTACTTGCCCGTGTGGTCTCCGTGCAGGGCCCTCCTCTATTCACCGGCGCTTAGCTCTGGCGCTGTGCGCATGCACAATGACGCGCATGCCCATACGCATGCGCGTCATTGTGCATGCGCACAGCGCCAGAGCTAAGCGCCTGTGAATAGAGGAGGGCCCTGCACGGAGACCACACGGGCAAGTAAAAACCTTTTCTTAAAGTATATCTGTAGGCTATATGCTGGTACAGATGGGGGCAATATGTTGGGTGCTGCTGGTACAGGTGGGGGGCAATATGTTGGGTGCTGCTGGTACAGGTGGGGGGCAATATGTTGGGTGCTGCTGGTACAGGTGGGGGGCAATATGTTGGGTGCTGCTGGTACAGGTGGGGGGCAATATGTTGGGTGCTGCTGGTACAGGTGGGGGGCAATATGTTGGGTGCTGCTGGTACAGGTGGGGGGCAATATGATGGGTGCTGCTGGTACAGGTGGGGGGCAATATGTTGGGTGCTGCTGGTACAGGTTCGCTTTTAATGCACATAAAATATTTTAGGACAGTATTTGTTTCAGAATCTTTTTTTCTTCATTTCCCTTCTCTAAAAACTGGTGCGTCTTATGGTCCGGTGCGTCTTATGGTCCGAAAAATACGGTAGTTCATTGTGGCTGAAACTGAAAATCTTCATTTTTGTATTTAGGCTGATGCCACACCAGGCGTAGGGCTGATTTTTTCGGCAAGCGGAAAAACGCTTGCCGAAAATTCAGCCCTACGCCTGCTACTTGTGCCTGCACCCGAATGAATGGGATACGCTCGGGTGAAGGCACAAGTAGCCGATATACGCATGAAAACGCGAGACTTTGCATTCTCTCGCGTTTTCATGCGTATATCGGCTACTTGTGCCTTCACCCGAGCGTATCCCATTCATTCGGGTGCAGGCACAAGTAGCAGGCGTAGGGCTGAATTTTCGGCAAGTGGAAAAAATCAGCCCTACGCCTGGTGTGGCATCAGCCTTAATAGTTCAGGTTTGGGATCTGTTGTTCAGTCATATTTGAAATATTTCAACAAAGTTATTATTTTTGACTGATTTCCTTTTTCTCTGTTATTATTTTAAACCGTACATTTTACTTTTAAGCAAAACATTTAAGAACCACCCATAGATTAAGTACATACAATAAATTTATGGTTATGGTTATTTATTTGTTATATGTTAAGAAAAGACTTAATTCAAAGAGCCCCTTTCTTTTCTTTACTTTGTAGACTGAGGCAGTCACAAGGTGAAGGTTATTATTCAAGGGTCTTAACTGCAAGAGAGAATCTGAAAAAATATATTTTCCGTTTCCCACAATTACTCTGATGCCCCAGAGAACTGGTCTAATCTATTCTATGCAGATTTACATTTACACCACATTCTAATTTCGCTATACTCAATGGTAGTCATTCTGCTTTCATTTTTCAAACAGCTACCCTCTGCACCTGATGGCATTGTTTCCTTGTATTGCTTCAGGGATTCTGGCCATACACGTTCAGATTTTAGTTGTCCTCCGACAAAAGTTCAGATATCAATCGTATGTTTAAATGCGACAATCTAAAACTAACATTCAGATTGAAATTGTAGGATAAAGTACTAAAAAAAAACATTGTGGGATGTTCTAAACATAAAATTATTGTCAGACAACAATCGACCTCCCGGAAATGCATTGTATGTCACCCAAGGATATAGTCAGATACTGAATACATGCAAAGATTTTATTGCTATCCAACCGATATTTTGTAACCTTTCTGAACAAATAAATGACCGATTGGGACAACAATTCAAAGCTCGCATATAGTCAGAAAATTGCACAAAACTATTTTTCGTACGATTATATCACTGAGTGTATGGCCAGCTTAAGTGATCTTTGGCAGGCTGTCAAGTCAGACCTACACAAGTCTCATTTTCCAGCTGTGTAACGTTTAGATAATATAACTCATTGCTAAAAAAAAACATGGTTAAAAAAAGGCAACAGTGCAACCCTTTCAAATTTTAGGAGAACTAAAGCTTAACAAAGAAGTTGGGGGTTTGGCAATTATACCCCATTAGCAGGGAAGATCTGTGCCCCCAAAGATGCCCCCAGTAGCCCCCCATATTCTTTTCTGCTGATTTCCTGCCCATGCTGCTGGCACTTACTGAGCTTAGGGGCCCACTCACAATATACTGTATATATATGATATAAATGTCACAATACAAGGCTGATTTGTACTCAGTTCTGATTAGTATTACATGGCATCTCTGAAACCAGCACAGTTAGCATTAGAATTACATCATGAGCCTTTTATCATAAACTTCTGTAACATGCAAACCTTAATTTTCTGCTTGATGGTTTGTGGAGATACCTAAGCTTAGCTTCTCAGCAGCTGCCCAGAGCACACTGAGCATGTGCAGTGTCACTGACACTTCTAACAGAATCCCAAATGGGGAGCTCCTGTACACAACTTTGACAATTTTGAAGGCCTAAAGCATTACTGTTATAGAAATGCTAAACCTTTAGGCTGGTTCAATAAAGGTATAGTGACATGTTCCAGTTTTTAACAGGAATTTGTCACTCTGCCTTCATAAACCCTAGCACTGCAATTTTTCTCTAATGAATGTGCTCCTGCCTCCCCCCAGTTTACCGTTTTCTGCTGCATGGCGTAAAGTTGAGCAGCTTCCTGGTTTACGTTACACTGTGGTGGCAGGGCAATGTTCTCATTGAGGCACTGTTAGCATTTGTCCTCCAGCCTATCAGAACATTGTCCCAACCCCAAGTGTGCAGAAGCTCATAAAGCTGTTCAACTTCAAGCTGTTCCGGAGACGGATACAGGTTAGTAAGGGGAGAGCTGGGGGGGGGGGGGGGCATTTCTACCCATGATGTTTTTTTACGGTTTAGTTCTCTCTTTTAATGGTTGAACTAGACAGACTATTGTGTTTTATGTTCTGGTTGTGTGTATAATGATAAGCGTGCAGTGTTGTAGCACAGAGTAAGTCGTCCATCAGCAAAGAATTGGCTTGTGTTATTTTCATGATTCATAGCACATAAAGGTAATTGTGATAAATGGAAAGCTCTAATTGCCTTAAATATATGCTTTATCTTTTTATTGACCTTTATTTTAACACCCCCATTTTTTGCGGCTTATGCCTTCCCTTTATATGAGATTATGCACCCTCGAGGGGGCAACAATAAAAGGGCACGGCGTCCATTTATTAAAAGCCTTGTGATAATACCACTGTTTACATGACACTTAAAGTTACAGCTACCATGTGGCCTCAATTGGTGGAGTAAGTGGCAGTGTTGATTATATACATTACCATATTATGTATAAAGAACACAATACTGCCCAACAGGGCGCATGATTATGTAAGGGAAGAAATTGCATGTCTGGAGTATGTTAGCTGTGAGTGCCATTAAACAGACTAGTGAGCAGCGGAATTGCTTTACCCATAATTACAGACCCCTGAAGAGTTTATTGCGCTTGTATTAAGAAGCCATTGAGACCTTTATTGGTACAAAGTGGAAGAAGGGGAATGTCCCTGGCTTTGCTACGTGATATGGCGGGTGGCTCTGTGTTTGTGCTCACCGAGTTGCATTTATGTTGGGCAGACCAGACAGTGTATAAAGACTAGGCACATAAAGTGTATTTTGCAACAGTACTATCAGCTGGGTTATTTGTAGAATATTCTAAGGGAGAATTTACAAGGAGGTTAGGGATGAGCATTGGTTTTGGTATTGAGAAAAATAATCAAATCTCTGCCTGATGAACAAGAATCTGCCATTTATAAAGCACGTTTAGAATCACCATATTATAAACATTGCTAATTTTAAGCAGGTACTCAGACAGACAGAGCCAGGCTAAGTCAGGGAGGTGCCAAGGCAAACCCCCAAACCATAGCTCTCCCCTATGCTTATCTCTCTGATACAAATGGCCTTCGTGTTTTGGTACTATCCAGCATGAAACGCATTCGGTCATTTGTACCCTTCACAATTAAAATAATTTTTTTTTTTTTTTTTACTATGCCTGTCTCTCTATTGATTCTTTGAGCGCCTTCTTATAAAACACATTTTATTGGATATTGTGTATCATTTTAAAGGGGTGGTTAAGTTAAATAATAATATGTTATGGAAAATCCTATTCCTAGAAATTTGAAATTGTTCTTTATTATTTATTTTTTATAGTTTTTAAATGGGAGTCACAGACCCCAGTACTTAAAAAAACTATCACTGAACTTACAATTTTATCATTTTTACTTTTTATTCCTTAATTTTCTTTTCAGTCCCTTTCTAATTCATATTTCAGTCTCTCGTTCAAACCACTGCCTGGTTGCTAAGGTAAACAAGACCTTAGCAACCAGACATCTGCTGAAATTCTAAATTGGAGATCTACTGAACAAAAAGCTAAATAACTGAAAAATCATAAAAAATGAAAACCAACTGCCAGTTGTCTCAGAATATCACTGCCTGTGTCATACAAAAGTTAATTTAAAGGTGAACCTTCAAGCTAAAGCCCAAGGACATGTGTTCCTCGAATCATATAGGGTGAACATTATTCTGCAATATTTCATCGAACAAGGTGAGAGGAGGGCTTGAGTATTTCTGCTGAGGAGGGGTTAGGAAATGGTCCCTGCGAATCAGAGACAGGCTCTAATGGTTTCCTCTCAATCTGAGGAATCGGGCATGTCTGTGTAAAAAATAAATCTATATATTTATTTCTGGCAGGTCAGATAGTGTTATGCACCATTTTAGCATAGCCCCAACTGAAGGAACTCATGTCAACAAGTGGGATATATTTTCCTTTAAGAGCTGAAATAAAATGTTTTGAGTGAAGGTGTGTGACATATGTTCCTTTGCTATCACAGGTGACACAACTGTGGGGAAAAGTACCCTGGTCCAACTCTTCCGGAGTGATGGGAGCCATTTCCCAAAGAATTACAGTATGGTAGGTCATGCCGAATAGAAATACATTGAATTTATGGTGGATATAGGCTGCAGGGTACCAACGGGATTGGGAAGTAGTGTCTGGGTTTCTGGATTTTGCATGTTGTTGGCGCTGTGTACATTTGATCACCAGTACTGACATTTTCTAAACTACAATGTCATTTTTTGCCTTGCAGACCACTAGCATGGAGGTTTCTGTAAAAAACGTTCAGATACCAGATACTGGAGATAGTGTGGTAAGGGTGCTTTTCTGATTTGTAAATATCGCTCCTGTAGAAAGCAGTCTTTTTCTGGCCCTTTCTGCACAGCTGGTTCTGACTTTTAAAGCAAAGTAAAAGAAGCCAGCTCTCATTCAGCCAAGACTCCCACAATGCTTTGAATGTGTGTTCACAGCTGGCTTCTTCTACACTGGTTGTAGTTTTGTTTTTTGTTTTTTTTTTTTAACAATTTTATTTTATTTTCTGTAGATTCAACAATTATTTTCCTTTGCAAGGTTAATCAAATAAGGGTTGGTTGGAGAATCGGAGACATTTGTGAATAGGGTTGCCAGCAAAAGCCAGACAAAGGTTGTGGGACCAGGCCCATATTTACCCATATAGGCACTTTAGGACCCAAGCTTAGGGCAGCAGCTTTAGTGGCGATGCTCTTGACTGGTGATATGGGAAATAACATTTTTAGCAGAATTTTTTTTTTTTCACCAGATACGTGCCAGCTACATCCAAAATGGATAGGGGGTACCTGTTTGGACAAAAAGTGACGTAATGCATCACTTCCTACCATGCACAATGATGTGGGGTAGGGGGGTGCGCTGGTGATGTCAGGGGTGGAACCGTGATGTCTGGGGCAGTCCAGTAGGTGGCAACCTTATCTGCGGATTGGAAAATATGGTTATAATATATTTCCCAGATGGTAGGGGTTAACAGCCTGGGGCAGCACAAGCTATTTATACCCACTTGGGTAAAGTTAATTTAACCATATATGCTCTGCCAGTTGGGCATTTTGCACAAATAATAATTGGGCCATAAAACATTAAGCCCAGGGTCACACCTCTCCGCTAACCTGCCTTTTCTGTTTTGTCCATTATGCAGTCTGTTCTGAGACTTCACATATAAGCCCAGCTCATTCCATTGTTCCTTTACAGGAGCTCTTCCTCTGCGACAGTCCTGGCAAAGCAATCTTTTATGAGGTGACGGAGAAGCTGGTAAGTCCCTCTGTTCATTCTGACAAAGCTACTGAAGCCAATCCCGCCGTGCTGAGTCTTACGCAATCCAATCTGAAGCACCTCGCACTATAAGGCTCCTGTCTTTTCTTACCTAATAAATGGTTAGGCTGTGAAGTATACAGCTCCTTTCTACTTGATCCAATCCAAAAATAAATCAGGCAGTTGTAATGCTGGTTCCATTTAAGCTCATGATTATGTACAGAGGTCATTTTATAAGAAACATTATTACCCTGATTTTTCCAATTATAATGGTAACCCACAATGTTTTCTTCTTCTTTTATTCCACGTTAAATGAGGGAAGAGAAAAGAAGAAAAGGGGAGAGTTGACACTTATTTCCCTGTGTAACCAAGGCCCTGGAGAATGCAAATCATTGCATGACTGTGCAAATATGAACACATCTCTTCTAGTTGATTAGTAAGGTTTTAAAGAACCCCTTCTTTTAGGGAATCAGTATGGCAGCTTCTGTCTTAGAAAATGAATGTCCTTAGCAATCAGTAAGGAGCGGCATCATGTTTTACAGCAGTGGTTGTTGGACTTTTTCAGTTCAAGCCTTTAATCAGGTCCCCCTTTTTGCTAAAAAGATACAGGTCATTTAGCTTTAGTTTTAAGAACAACAACAAAAAAGTTTTCCCCAATTGAACTCAGGTGTATCTTGGAGAGCAAGCAGGCATTCTCCCAAAATGTCACTGCAACTGACCTTCAGGTTGCCACCCACCTACAGTCTGCTGTACAGGAATAGAGGAGCGAATTAAGGAAACCCACTCCTAAAATGTACTTTAACATGGAATACACTTAAATGGGTAGTTCACCCATATAGAATGACCTATTCTTAGCAACTTTTAAATTGGTCTTTTTTTATTTATAGTTTTTAAATTATTTGCCTTCCTCTTTTGACTCTTTCTAGCTTTAAAAAGGGGGTCACTGACCCCAACAGCCAAAAACTATTCCTCTCTGAGGCTACAATTGTATTGTTACTTTTTATTACTTATCTTTCTATTTAGGCCCTCTCCTATTCATATTGCTGCCTTTTTCAAAACACTGCCTGGTTGCTAGGTGAAATTGGACCCTAGCAACCAGATACCCTCTGAAATTCCAAACTGAAGAGCTACTGAACAAAAAGCAAAATAATTCAAAAACTTCAAATAAAAAATAAAGACCAGTTTCAAATTGTCTCAAAATAGCACTCTCTACATTACTGGGGTTTAAAGCTCAGCTAGGTCAGAGCAATCCTGGGCTAATTCCTTCTGCTTTGCATATGAATAAGGATATCTCTACAAAAATGTGTTTCTTGTGGATCCACTTCCCTGGCTTTACATATGCTAGGGGGGAAAACTGGTCTGTAGTTGGGAATTTGACCAGCATACTGCCCTGCCTGTTCTTTAAAACCCAATGGGTAAACTTCAGCCTATAGGGCAGTGATCCCCAACCAGTGGCTCAGGGGCAACATGTTGCTCACCAACCCCTTGGATGTTGCTCCCAGTGCCCCCAAACCAGGGAGTTATTTCTGAATTCCTGACTCGGTGGCAAGTTTTCGTTGAATAAAGACAATAATAACTACCAAATAAAGCCTCCTGTAAGCTGATGTGTGCATAGAGGCAGTCTAATAGCCAATCATAGCCCTTATTTGGCTCCTCCATGAACTTTTATGATGCTTGTGTTGCTCTCCAAGTCTTTTTGCATTTGACTGTGTCTCACAAGTATGAAAGGTTGGGGACCACTGCTATAGGGTATCCCATATAACTAGAAATTTTAGGAGCAATCTTGAGCTTTCTTCCCAAAAGTCATTCTGAACCAAGGGTTGCCAAAACAAGCAATTATCAGCAGCTTTCCAGAGAGACTCACCTCTTCCCAGTCATTTTTGACGAAAGAGACTCCAGAGAATTGGTGGACTACTAAGATGTAGTAGAAAAAGGCATATGTTGATAAAAGATCCAATGTCTAATTCACTAGTACAGGCTAATTGAGTACTTTGAGGATAGGCAAGGATAAAGCTTCCAGAGTAACCAATGCATTTCTCACATGAGAATATATGGACAAACAGCGATGCATTTATGATTGTGTATAGAAATGTGTGCCCATCATTTACAGGATCCATGTGGGTACCCTATAATGGTAATTAAAATGAAAATATATGTTTATGGGGGAATGTAGGAATTAGAAATAAGATTTTTTTGTAGCATTTCTATTTTTAATGCTGCTTTCTCTGAATGCTCTTTTTCATGCAGTGGGACCAGCCGGGTGCCCTGTGCTTGGTGTTTGATGTCACCAATGAGAGCTCATTCAGTAGCTGCGCAAAGTGGTTGCAGAGAGTTAGAGCGAAGACATTCAGCCCTCAGCTCCCAGGTTGGTGCCAGAGAATGGAAAGTTCCTTTTCCTTGTGTAGCATGCATTCATTTCTCTCTTATTTTGTGTGTCGCTGATTGAAAGGAGTGAAAGGGCCTCAGGTACTAAAGGCAACAAAGCAAAAAACAGTTGCTTTTTTAGCCACAATGCAGTGTTATTTTGTTCCCTAAATTTCATTGTCACTACTCATCAGAAATGTTGCACCTACTGCCAGGCACGGAATGCACAAATGTGGGCATAAAATACGTCCTTTTGTAAATGTCAGACAAATTGACATCAATGCCACAATATTACAGCTTGCTTGTTGGTTAATGCAATAGAAACCACATACAGTATGAGACCTGGGAGCAGTGCAGTGTGGAAGGTTCCCTTGCACCTGTAGCTCAGCATGCTGCACCACATTTTGCAGTTGGTCTTCATTTTTTGTTATTTGTGTTTTTTTTTTTTTTTAAATTATGTAGCTTTTTGTTTAGCAGCTGTCCAGTTTGGATTGAAGTGGCTATCTGGTTGCTAGGGTCCAATTTAACCAAGCAACTATGCAGTGATTTGAAGGAGAGACAGCAATATGAATGGAGGAGGGCATAAATAGAAAGTAAAAAAAAAAAGTAACCGTAATGAAAAAAATTGTAGCCTCCCAGAGCAATATGGCTGCTGGGGTTAGTGAGCACCATGTGAAAGCTGGAAAGTCAGAAGAGCAGGCCTGGATTTGGGGAGAGGCCACAAAGGCCCGGGCCTAGGGCGGCACAACTTGAGGGCGGCATGCAGCCCCACCACACCAAAATTTTGAAATTTTGTTCTGTTACAGAGCAATGGGGACTTCTCCCCACTGCTCCGTATGCAAGTTCGGTCTTCCGCGCATGCACACGCACCCGCTGTTCGCACATGCGCACTCCTGGGGGCTGTTGTTGGATGGGGAGATGACCAGGGAAAATCCGGCCCTGCAGAAGAGGAAGACAAATAATTCAAAAAGTTTAACCGGAAGGTAAACCATCCCTTTAATTCCTTGCTCCTATTCCATTCTTCCAGTTGGCTAATAGTGTCTACCTCTTTGCTTTTGTAAGGTGTTCTTGTTGGGAACAAGACAGACATGGCAGGCCGCAGAGCAGTGGAAAGGGGGCAGGCAGAAGAGTGGGCAGCAAGCAATGGACTGGAGTATTTTGAGACGTCTGCGGTAATAATCTTTTCTTCTTTTCTATCTTTAAAAGAATAATCACACAGTCCTTCTGTAATAGGAGCCTGTTAACCCTAATGGAGCAGCCCATTGGCACAACTTGCTGTACAGCTAGGGACAACAATACAGTCACTGACAGTGACAAGACCAGACAGACTATTGCCTGGCTCTGCTGCCAGCCCCAATCCCCAGCAGGGAACGCTCCACAACAGGGCCTGCACAACTGTGCCACACCAGGTTCTGTCATGTGTTTATAGTTTTTTGGAGATTATTCTTATGAGGCATACAATATGGCACCTCCCGTCATATTTATCAGTGCAAACAATATGCTCTCTGCTAAACAGGAAGTTGGTCCAGAGAACCTTTGATTTGCCCCATACAATTAGGCAAACTCTGAGCAAATGTTGCTATATAGATATTTTGATGCAGGTCTGAGATTCTTTATCTAATGTCTAAGGAGAGCACCATAGTGCAACCTCTTTATTTACTTCCTCTGTGGCCACATCAGCAACATTCTGTTGTAGGTTCACGTGCGGGCCACACTACATGTCCTTTTAACCAAGATTTATTATTGAGAGAGGTGAGTAGGGTTGCCACCTGTCCGGTTTTGACAGCCCAGTTTTCATAAAGGCTGTCTGGGTCAAAACTGCCTGCCAGGTTTTCCAAATAAGGGAATCTGGACAGGACTCCCCTTGGATGACACGGTGATCAACCAATCACTGATCCCTGTGTCACAGCCCTGCCCCCTGACACAATAAGCCTGGCAACAATGTGTCACCAACTTTTCTTTGATGTCACCCACATGTCTCCTGTCATCATCCATCTGCTGCCCGGACTGTGGGATCCCTAGAGATGAGGTAGAAAAAACAATGGGGGAAAAATTCATACCCAGAAAGAATGGAACAGGCGAATCAATATGGGGAGGGGGGGGCTCTTTTATAAGCAACCACAAAGCATCCCACTCATTATTTTGGTGCAGGACACTGAATATCACACACTGTGCCATTCACAGCTGGTAGTTACAGTGTTCTTGTGGGTTGTTGCCAAACTCTTTGTGCAGTATTTCACTTGCACATTTTAAAGTTGTGGCCATGCAGTTGTTTATCCCACTCTTCCCAAACCATATTATGTGCAGAGCAGTGAAAGCAGGCCCTGGAGACATACAAGTTACAGGCAGTAGTCTGTAGCTCCAGATCTTAGTTTCTTATTAATCATAATTTAAAGGGAAACTATGCCCCCAGAATGAATGTTAAACCAACTTATAGTTTATGTAGGTGGTTAATGAAAGAATCTTACCAAATTTGAATATAATATATATATATATATATATATATATATATATATATATATATATATAAACATCTTTGTATGTAATTTGTATGTTTTTAGAGACCTATAGTTTCCCTTTAAACATTTAATATTATTGATTCTGATCTTGTGGTAAATTGCTCCTTTACAGAAAGAACTGGAAAACTTTGAGCAGCCATTTCAAGCACTGGCAAAAGCTTTTCATCACCTGTACCAGGAAAGAGTGGAAAACTTCCGGAGCCTGATGTAGGGTCATTACTTTCATCTGCAGTCACTGCACCTCTGGTACATCTGATGGGACAAATCATAGCTCTTGTGTATTTGGATGTTCTGCACCTTTGAAACTTTAATGGACAGTGTCAGAACCAGAGCAGAGAGAGATGAAGTCTAGAACCTATGACTGTCTTGCTGATATTCAGCTGCAAATTCCAGCACTCAGAAGGCTGTAAGTGGGATGCTGGAGACTGTAGTCAACAACAGATGAAGGGGCCACAAGTTCTGAATATCAAACAATTCATAAAGAATGCATCATTAGTAATGATTTTTTTATCTGTCTGGCTAAGGAAGGTTCAGGGCCCAGGGAACTGCCCTCTCTCAACGTTCTTTATCTCAATCAATGCATATTGAAATGATTTCATTACTATAGGACCACAATATAGTTACATAGTTAAGCTGGGTTGAAAAAAGACCATCAAGTTTAACCCTTCCAAGCAAACCCCAGCACACAAACCCATACTGACCTATCTATACACTCACATACAGACCCATACTGACCTATATATCCACTCACATACAGACCCATACTGACCTATCTATACACTCACATACAGACCCATACTGACCTATCTATACACTCACATACAGACCCATACTGACCTGTCTATGCACTCACATACAGACCCATACTGACCTGTCTATGCACTCACATACAGACCCATACTGACCTGTCTATGCACTCACATACAGACCCATACTGACCTATCTATGCACTCACATACAGACCCATACTGACCTATCTATACACTCACATACATAAACCATATATACCAACATCAATACTAACTGTATATTTCAGTATTACAATAGCGTTGGACATTATGCTTATTCAAGAAATCATCCAAGCCCCTCTTAAGGGGATTATCAGAATCTGCCATTAAGAGTGGCATTAAGATATAGCAGCTGTGAGCCCATATACTGGTAGTGAGTGGCAAAGGTGTATATTCGAATATGCTGTAGTGAAACTGTACTGAGCACAGTTTTGGGGCCATTATTAGGCAAATAGTACTGTATTGATTAAATTTTGTATCTCTTTCAAGAAATGTCATATGAATTTAAGAACTGGGGAGAAATGATGCTGTTTAAGCATGGGGATGCTGTTCCTTATTTCCGTAAGGTTATTGCATTCTAAATCCCTAAACAGAGAAGCTGGAAAGTGATTCTCACCCATCAGTTGCGCTGGCATTTCTGAATGCTTCCTTCCTGCGAGCTGAGCACCTCCCACATTTAGTGACCAGAAGATAGCCCCACCCCCTGTCCAACACACCACACAGAGAGAGGAAAGCAAGGTTCAAAGAGTCTGTTCTATGTCTGCGTGAAGCCAAACAAACCAGTGTAAAAACAGACATTAAAGATAGTTTTATGTTAAGCATTCAGTTCTGTTACCAGTATAACTGCAGCAGTCGGTTCTGTTTTTGAAAAGCACATTCCCACAGAGACTGTTGTCCAAACATCTCAGTGGCTGCTCATTATGGGGCTTGGCTGCTGGTACTAGAGATGTGTAGCATATGGCACTTTTGCTCCTGTTTTGGGGTATCTTGTGCTTCTAATTAAACTTAAGGAAAACAGGATGTTGATATCCGCCAGTCTCAGAGGATCAAAACCTGTTAATAAGAAAGCAGCACTTTTCTGTTTATTTCAGTTCAACCTGCCAGATTTGTTCTGAGCAGCAGGTAGAAAAGCCTATTTTGAGGCTTCCCAAGCACTCCAGTCAAGTGTCACTTAAAGCAAACTTATCATCTAGAACAGCGGTGGGAAACTTGTGCCTTTGTGAACATCAGTGCAGGCACTCCACGCGCTTGTCTGAACAAGTGTCTTTCCAAGTAGCCTTCTGTTTACTGGTAACTGCGCCACCAAAGAATCTTTCTCACCCACATCCCTTTCATAGTGGCCCTGGACAGGGGAATATTATAGAGCAGGGCCCCATCTCCAGTGGACTCTCTTGGAGAAAGTCATTCAATCCCTTATGCCTTATAGGGTGATTTTTTTATTAAAAGAATAAAATACATCCAGTGCAAGTCCTATTCATATGGCTCAGGTTGCTCATAAGTGGTGCATAATACACTTTTAAAGGAAAACTATACCCCCAAACATTGTAGTTCTTTATAAAAATATAATGCATAAAACAGGTCATATGTAAAACCCTGCATCATGTAAATAAATCATCTTCATAAAAACATACTTTTTTAGTAGTATGTGTGATCCTCCATAGAAAATTGCAATTTTAAGTTTAGTGGTGCACACAAACAAACTAAGGGCACACATACATGCTAGGCCCCATCAGCCAATTAATGGGCAAAGTTCTGTCTTTTACTCCCACACTTCTTCCTGTTACAGTTAAAGATGCATTGTTTCCTGTCAGGTGTGTGGGCACACAGCCCATCACAAAATGGGGCCTCAAAGGAAAAAATGTGAAAAATGGCAATATTTACTGATATACTCAAGCTTGGTAAGATTCTTTAATAGGCTGCTTAATATGATATAAACTATCTGTTGGTTAAGCATTCATTTTGGGGGGTATCGTTTTCCTTTAGTATGATACATACACATTGCAGGTTTTTATAGCAAGGAAACAGAAAGATATTTTTTGGCTGGTGAAATGGCGGACTATAAAGGGGGATCTCATATCTAAAACTGGTGAAAGCTTCTACTGTAAAACTGTGATGACTGACATTAATACCATCTGGGAGCCCCTGGGGGGGTAGTTTGCACCTACTTCCCAGAAGTGTCGGCACACTTGCTATATAATTGTCCCATGCATATACAGTATATAAATGATGCCTTTATTTCACAGAAATTATAGGTACTGTGATATAAAGGTTTTTCAGTTTGTTATGGGAGATCACTTTATCTGCACTTTTATACTTTTTCCTGCTTTAATGAAGATGTGTGAATGATAGAACATTCTGTAGGAAATAAGTGCAAGTTGTATATTTTAACAAGCTGCATCTGTGTCTGTTATCCTGCTTGTTAGGGGATTAAGTCTGCTGTTAGTCCAAAGGCTGCCTGGAAAAGCCATATGTTGGAACATTCCACTGCCACTAATGATTAGCAAGAAAGGATTGCAAGAAGAAATTGATATCTGATATCTCTTCTGATATCTCTGTTTAGGGGTATATTTATTTCCCCCACAGAGGGGGAAAGAGTGCCCAGCTGGTGAATACTTTCCCAGTATAAAGCATTTTAAGGAGAACCAAAGCCTAATTAAAAAAGTATGGCAGAAATGTTGCACATTATGTTTTGGGGTTCTGTACCAGCCCAAGGCACCCACAGCCCTTTATCAGGGAAGATCTGTGCCCCAAAGATGCCCCAGTAGCCCCCCATCTTCTTTTCTGCTGATTCCCTGCACATGCTCCGTGCTGCTGGCACTTACCTGAGCTTAGGGGCCCACTCACAATATACTGTGTATATAGAATATAAATGTCACAATGTAAGGCTAATTAGTAAATAATTTAGATTATTAATGTGTGAAACCAGTGCAATTTGCATCAGAAATGAATAATCAGACCTGTAGCATCAGCTTCTATAACAGGCAAACCTACTTTTCTGCTTGATAATTTTCTACGACCCCTAAGCTTAGCTTCCCAACAACTGCTCAGAGCCCACTGAGCATGTGAGTATTGCAGACACTTCTAACAAAATCCAAGATGGTGACCCCCCTGTGACAACTTTGAAATGCTATATTTCTCTATAGAATGCTGCGGTGCCATTGGTCAGGCTTTTAATGATGCTGTGGCAGTGTCAGAATCAAGGGCCCAGTTGCACAAATATTTCTGAGCACAGCTTTGACTTTTCAAATTGTGCAATTGGGCCCTTGATTCTGACACTACCACAGCATCATTAAAAGCCTGACCAATGGCACTGCAGCATTCTATAGGGAAATACGCAGCAGCCATTTTGGGTAAGCACAACGTGATGTCCATCTATAGATCAAGGGCCAATATCTTTTTGTGTTTGTCAGCATTAACCTAGAGACTCATTTTCCCATGATGTGTAAGAAGAAGCGTAAATATTATGGAGGTCAGTGTACTGCTTTGCAAAGAAGCGAATTAGAGCTAACTTGGTGGGTGACACGTGAATTGGATTTTACCCATCTTAGAGTTTTTAAAACCACAAATGTCTAGTCATTTATTAAAAGACCTTATATAAAAAAGCATGAACAAATAAAAATGTGGAGAAAAACAAAAACACGAAAACCTATAGTTACAATTTGCCTAGGACACCTCCCACTGACTTCTACATGACACCTCCCACTGACTTCTACATGACACCTCCCACTGACTTCTACATGACACCTCCCACTGTTTTCTACATGACACCTCCCACTGTTTTCTACATGACACCTCCCACTGACTTCTACATGACACCTCCCACTGACTTCTACATGACACCTCCCACTGACTTCTACATGACACCTCCCACTGTTTTCTACATGACACCTCCCACTCACTTCTACATGACACCTCCCACTCACTTCTACATGACACCTCCCACTCACTTCTACATAACCTACATCATGTCTTTTTTTTGTGTTTTTTTTTACTTAATAAATCACAAATCTTTTGAGGTTTCCTGTTATTAGTAAAATTCACGATTTTTAGCGCTAAAAATCCACAATTTGTAAAACAAGCTAGTAAATGGGCCACTTGTGTGACTGGGGAAGTAAGGGTAGCTGGGAAGCACTGGCTGGGATGGGGTCTGGGTCAGTGGGGACCACTGGGTTTTTTCTCTGTGTCCCGCTGGCCCAGCCCGACTCTGTATGTGGTAAAATGTTTGCTTGGCATGAGAGAAAGTAGTACTGGGAAATGAAAGCATGAATTTGTAGTGTAGAAAGCCTGCCTGTATATAATCTAATTGTTGTACACAGAAACTCTGAATATCCTGTAAATTGTACTATTGTAATTGGTGCTTAGTGATGTCATCAGTTATAATCGTTGCTTAGTGATGTCATCAGTTATAATCGTTGCTTAGTGATGTCAGTTCTGTCACAGTTTATGTCGGAGTCCCATCTGCCTCCTGCTTTTATATGGAACTGGTCATGGAACGCCTCAGTGACTTATAATATCCTTATATTTTACAATACATTATTCACTTTTTCCATCTGATCTATGTAAATATCCCATATATTTCTTTCCCCCTTTAGCTGCAGAATAAGACTTAGAATTTCCCTAGGGCAAAACTATCTGAAGAAAGAAATGGATCCCAAAGCAGGCATGTGCACTGCTTACCCCCCCCCCAGCACTAACCCCGCAGCTCTAACACCCGCAGCACTAATCCCCCAGCACTAACCCCGAAGCACTAACCCCACAGCACTAATCCATCAGCAATAACCCCAGCACTAACCCTGCAGCACTTACCCCGCTGCACTAACCCCCGCTGCACTAACCCCAGCAGCACTTACCCCGCAGCACTAACCCCACAGCCCTAACCCCTCAGCACCAACCCCACAGCCCTAACCCCACAGCACTAACCCCAAAGCACTTACCCCACAGCACTAATCTATCAGCAATAACCCCAAAGCACTAACCTGCGTCAGCGCCTATGTAAATGAAAAGCGCAGGACATAAAGCAACATGAGCACCAGACAAACCAGCAGTGTGTCCATGCAGTTAAACAGTATATAGACTAAAAATATCATTTGTTATGTGAGAGGCACAGAAACACTGAAATTGTTATTTATGAGCCTTGCAAAATGCAGTTTCCTATGGGAGCAATATGTACTTTGGCAATTGTTTTTCTTTAACGGATCAATGTTTTAGTAACCGTCTGCCAACCTTGACAGTAAGATAAAAGGAGAACAAACCCATCCATTTATACCTCTCTCACAAATACTTACCTCACCCGACACCCAGTGCTATTGGCCCCCCCGTGTGATGTCATCAGGATTAAATGAGACTGTAAAGTTAATCATATCGCCGTTGAAACAGAAACATGCTGTCAGGCTGATTTGAGAGTTGCAGTTTAACTCCAGTTGGGTCTCCAGGCGGGATATCCCTGAATTAACCCTGATCAGAGGGTCGGCACATTTGCACTTCATCTGCTGATGGGCCATGTCGGCCAGTGCTTGATGCATCTGCAGATGTGAATGTGAAGAGGGGCCTGCAGTTCCAGTTTATCAGGCTGGTGGCCAATTGACTTCCTGTATTTCCAAAGGCCTTAGGGGTCATTTACCGTGACTCCAGAGCCCAAAGTGCCCATACAAGAAGCACTTGTGTCCAGGGACATGTTGTGCTCTTCACCCAGCACAAAGGTGCACAGCTCAGCAGCAGTGGCCACAAGGCAGCCCTGTCTATACCCCCTGCCATAGGGCCTCCCCAATCAACCCCTTGTGAATTCAGTGCTTCCGAATGGAGGAGTGCTAGGACCAGCGGCCAAAGGTAGTGACTACAGGGCAGGGTGGAAAGTGTGAAAAACATAGTGATGGTTTTTGTACTTTGCACCCTGCCCCACCATCAGGAAATGAACCCTCCTGTCTTCTCTTATTCTGATTCTATATTTAAAAAACTAAATTATTAAGGAAAAACGTCTGGCCTGGTGCCACATAACCTCCATCCCACCACATGTGAGTGGGGGCATTTCTAGGGCTTGATAAAAGCTTATCAAGCTTGATAAAAGGTCTTATGTGACCTGAAACGTTGCTGCTGTTGTTTGCCCCAAAAAACTTTGCAATAAAGGCATTTTAATCTACAAAGACAAGAGGTGCTGTTCCTGGATGTGCCGATGGAAAGTGGCCATTGCGGAACCTGCACTACTTCTAACTAATCACAAGGCTTGGTGCTGACTACTACTCTCCAAATTGTGGAACATTACTGGTGTCATGCTCTTACTCACAATCTTTTATTTTCATGTGCACCTACACAGAGAAATCCATGTTAAATGCATGTAAAAAGATAAAAAAGCAATGGAATACATTGATACACTCTGCATGTGATTAAACAGCCCCAACATTCATACGCCTGTGTGCAAGGGCCCTAAATATTTTTCATTAATGAATGCTTATTATTGATTTCAGACATTTTACATGTCATGTGTCAAGAGTGGAAAAATCTTGAAGGGCAAAATTCTAAAATCACTACGTTTGACATAAGCCTGAAATTAAAATTTTTGTATCTACCTCCTGGACCTGTGGGTTGATCAGTCAGATTATTAGTCAATATATGGCCACAATAAAGAAGAAGTAAAGTTCAATAAATAACCAGTCTAGACATTCTATGCCTTATGTTTACTGTCAGTTACTGAGCTGATCAATGCAGATTCATATTACATGGCAGCAACCAGTAGAACCAGCACATTAAAAATCAACCCGGTAGCTTCAGCTTCTATGACTGACGTAACCTCGTCAGGTTTTGATGCTTTCCGTGACCCTGAAGCTTAGCTTCTCAAGAGCTGACCACTGAGCATGTACAGTGCCACTGACACTCAAAAGATGGCTTAACAAGAAAACAGAAATTTGGCAGCAGCTGAGGATGTAATCAGAGGCCTGGATGAGGATCATGACTGTTATAAGGTGCTGAACCTCTGAGTTGGTACAGTAAATTCAATATATAAAATAATAGATTTTGCATGCAAAATAACCCTAATGACCCAGTGTGTTCCTCTGCACATTCCCAGGAATATAAAGTGACTACAAACCCCACTTAGAAATAGGACACACTGTATTTTCCTTTAGAGTCTGTATTGATTTTTGCCGAGCTGCAGTGTGCATCCACAGTGTGCAAAGCAGGCAGTCCTGGTGCATTACCGTGAAGGGAAAGTGACACTAGCAGGTTACTAATAAGGGAGCCAAATAACATTATCCCAAACTGTGGTCATTCCAGCAGCATGATAAGCATCAGAGTAGTCACCTTGCATTATTAAAGTCTCACAGATGTGGGAAGCCAATAAACCATAATCCTGATCATCAGCAGCAACCAGTTACCGGCTCCCTTGTTCCGCACATACCATTAGTAATCACTTACACAAGGCAATAACGGGTACATGGTTGTACTCATCACTGACTGCCTTTTGCTGGCACACTGCAAGGTTTCATTATTGGCACGCTGCCTTCATGTTTGCAGATTAGTTCTCATTGCAAATGGCTTGTGTCACTTATTTGGCTCCTCTGAGGAAAGCCGATGAGTTTGGCCCCAGTGGAATGTATAATGCTACAGTCTCAGGGTAATTCAGACAAAGGGTTTATTTAATTCATAAATCTGCCAGAGAGAGGCTTAATGATCATCCATGCCATCTATGAGGGTTGAGATGCTACCTAGGTTGCAATGGGAGTAGCTACCTTGTGAAGCTTTCAGTGTTAACATTACAGAGGTAGATTGGAGCAGTGCTCACTACCCCTCTACAGGGAAAAAATGAGAAGATTTTCTACAAGAGGAGACTAGCCATGAAATTTAGCCTCTGGCAACAGGCTGGTAAACACCTCTGCTAGGCAATATAGTTACTCAGCTTAAAGGTTGTTGACCTTGAATTTCCCTCTAGTATGTTATAGAATGCCCTTGTGTTACCAATTGTTAAACTGGTCTTCATATCTTGTAGTTTGGAATTAGTTGCCTTCCTTTCTGCCTGTTTCCAACTTTCAAATGGGGGTCACTGAGCCCAACAGTCAAAAAACTATAGCTCTGTGAAGATACAACTTATATTAATAATATGGTGTACCTTACAGGCAGACCATTAATTTAATGGAATTTGCGTTCTTTGTGCTGAGAAGTAAGAGCGCATACTTTCCCTAAGTATTGAAATGTACTAATTACAAAATTAGCCCATCAAGCTCATTCTGGACTCTGACCATAATCATCCATAAATACATACTGTTTCCTTTGACATGGTCTTCATTATAGTGCAGCCTTTACAGAGTAGTCTGTTAGCCTTTGCCCCAGGAATTCTGCAAATTTATTCATTCAGTATTGTGCCAATGACAATACACAATATTCCTATTTAGTCTGTTTTTCTGTATAGGACACCTGTGCTGTTGCTGCCATCTGCTGTTGGGTGCTGTTGCAGCAGGCCAGAGAAATAAGGCCTCAGGGTATGTATGTATATCTTTATTAAAAAAGCACTACTTATGTACACAGTGCTGTACAGTAGAATACATTAATACAAACAGGGGGTTATTAAGATAATAATAGATAAATACAAAGTATAACAATAAATACAAATACAGTTTAAATAGAATTGGAACATGTATATTTGTAGTCTAGGTTAGTACACTCTGGATTAGTCATATAATAGCTAATGTTGTATATTCCCTAGCACTAGCATCTGTCAAAAGAGAAGGAGCAGGGTCTCAGTACACATAGTGTGGTATTAATCCATCTAGTCAGTGGTATAACTACAGATCAGGGATCCCCAACCTTTTTTACTTATGAGCCACACTCAGATGTAAAAAGTGTTGCTGAGTCACACAAGCGTGAAAAAAGTTCCTTAGGATGCAAAATAAGCACTGTGATTGGCTATTTGGTAGCCCCCATGTGGACTGCTGGCCTGCAGGAAGCTCTTCTAGGAGTAAAACTGTGTCTCTCTACTTCCAAAACTCAGGAGCCAGTGGTTGGGCATCACTGCTATAGAGGAAGCAGACCACGTGGTCATGGGGTAGTTTTTCTCTATAAAAAAAAACCCTTCCCCTGCTCTTCTTCTTGAAATATTCGCAAGCAACCCTTGCTAGTCTCTTGGCTGGGGTTTTAAAATTTAGGATTGTGTTTCCTAATATAAATATTATGGTCTTTTTTGTGAGAACCTTGTTGAGCCATTTGGATACCGTGTCCCAGAATGTTGCAAGTGTTGGGCAGGTCCAAAATATATGTTAACTAGTTCCTTCCACCGAACCACGTCTTCAGCAGTCGGGTGAAGCAGTGTGGGGGAATGTCTTTGTAGTAGCATCGATATGTGTGATACCATCTCAGCTGTATTTTATAAAATTTTCATTAATAACAACACAGATAGGGCTTTTGGTTGCATTTTCCCACCTTCTTTGCCTCCTGGATAAGTCAGTTATTAGCACCAAGCATATTTTCCCAGTTACTCAAGTGTGGATGTGAATTTAGGTCTATTGAGTTCAGAAAATACCACTTGGAAGTAAAACCTCCTTGTGTCTACAGAGCACTGAAAGTCCATATCAGGGAGTTTACCCTGTGGGAAAAAGCATACACCAAAATACCTCATTCGAAGGTATCGAAACCTAGAGAGGTTGGCTATTTTGGAGTCCGAGTTATAGTTTTTAATATGTTTGGTTTTTTTTGTTCCATCAGTATAGGAGATGACTCTAATGGGCGTACTCAGTGTAGATCCATCATTAATTCTTCAACTCAGTCCTGGTTCCCTTTCCTTATGATAAAAGAGTCATCAATAAATCTATAGTACCTTATCAGAGCTTGGGGATGTGATATATTGCTGCTCTTATGTAGATGTACAGTGAACCCACTGTGGGTGGGAAATAGAATGTATATTCAAAGCAAAAATTCTTACATGCTAAGCAGAAGCAGCTACATTGTAAATCTATTGGTTGCCAGGCAGGTCAGGTGGTGTAACTGAGATGCTCTATTACAGTGGTAGTGTAAACGGCAAATAACATAGGAAACATCATATTGATTACATTTATTGCAACCTTAGTGTAAGATGTTAAACTCAGATGGGTGTAAAGTTATTTCAACTTGTTTTCTTTAGTGACTATAGCAAAAAGGGAAAGTTGTGCCCACCACTAAATTTTAAACCATAGAAGCATAGAACAACCAATCAGAATCATTTTCCTATTGACCAATGAAAGACAGCTGAGGATACTGAGGATACAACACAGAAGTATATAGTTACAAAACAAACGTCCTTATTTGTTATACCTGATTAAACTAAATTTAAACATATTGTGCAGCTAATAATAGTGGACGTTATATGAAACAGGAAACATTATATTCAAGGTTCATAACATAAGGTTGTCTAGTTCCTTTATAGAATTAATCATATATGATATTGCCACCCCTGAAAATGAGGGTTATGCTTTCAATACCCATATTCTCAGCAATAGGCATGAAATGCATAAGGATTTGGTTTTTTTTGTTTGGCTTTTTTTAGTGGGGATTGTTTCTTTCAAAATAAAATTTTTAACTACACAAGTTGGTAGGGATGGTCCAGTGCATGGCAGCCTGCTGTTTTCTCATTTACTTTCCATAAGTTAATGGTCTGGGGAATATGCACCTGGATACTACATTGTATATAGGAAGTTAACACCTTAATATACTGTACAGTACATGGCCCACGAATTTCCTGTGAGTGCTCAAGTGTGGAGCTGTTGGGCTTGGCTATGTGTAAAGGTGGCCATACACGTAGCAATAATGATCTTTCGTGCGACCATTGGTCACACGAAAGATCGTTCCCACCCTCTACTGACGTTCAGATATGAAGGTGGAACCAATAGAAATTCTACATCCACCTGCCGATTTAGCCCTAAACGTAGATTTTGCTTGAGCGCCTTCAATGGCGCCCAATCAAAATCTTTTAACCCGGCCGACCAATGGGATGACCGATATCCACAGCCTTTTGAGAAACCATAGGGGCACCGAATATCACACGAAACGAGGTTTTGCGTGTGTGTATGGCCGGCTTTAGTCGAATATGTCAGTTGTGGGTATTTAAATACAAAACACAGAAAGAAATCGCCAGCGCTCTTCTCTTTCTCTGTGGGTATTTGAATGTAGCTTGGAGTAAACTAACTTTCATGTTTTCAATGCAACAAAAGAGATGTTCAAGTGGAATTCTGGGTGCACTTCAGATCTGGCTGGAGCCTTGTTAATTATTGGCATATGGGTACTGGCAAAGTTTCACAGAAAGATGGCAATTCTGCTGGAATAAAGCAGCCAGGAAGAGCCTGAGGCCTGAGCCTATAAACAATGATTTTTGGGAGCTGTGGTTCCTATTGGTGGTCTATAACTGATCTACTATTAGATATTACATGACCCTATCCAAGCAAAGAGTAAGTAGGTACAGCAAAGCTAGAGCTCTATAACAGAGATCCAATAGATAGATACCATACAGCCTGACTGCACAATAGGCCAGAGAAACAAGGCAATGAGAGAGCAAATATTTAGCTGCAAGGTTTGGTGTCAGTTATTTTATCTCCTATAAAGGTGGCCATACACAGACACATTTAAGCTGCTGATTTGAGTCCTTTAGACCAATTCAGCAGCTTATGTGCCCTCCCTGACCTATATCTGGCCAAAAATCGGGCAGATATTGATTTGGCAGGTTTGATTTTCCTGTTGGATCGTTCCGACGGCTCCTACATCCATCATTGCAGTTTGATCATTTGGCCCTAGGGCCAAATCTACCCTCATAATATCAATTTGTCACTTTGCCTGTTGTATTAAACTGCTTCTTGAAAGTGCGATACCTAGTGGTGCAATAATAATAATATCTGGACTAAGTTAAATAAAGTGCTGTGAGAATACTGTATCTAAAGGTTAAATCCATCCACCCACTTCAGTGATAAAGTTCCATCGTTTCACAATGGCGAGCCACTAAATTCTTGTGGAAGTGGATGCTTCAGGTTCTACATGAGGGGCAGTTAATTATCAGGGCTAGGAAATATAATACTGTTAAACATTTGAGTGTTATATTCTCATTATTTATTGTAGATATGATGAATCAGCAGAAAATAGGATTATTAGGTATTAAAAATGCTTTCACAACTTTTTAAAGGAAGGAATCAAGCCCCTTAACATTTCCCTAATCATATAAATCTTGGATTTGTCTGACCAAAATCCATTTTCTCATTCAACTTTATAACCTCCTGATGCCTTGTTATTTAAGTATTCGGCCCCCTTGAACTTTTCCACATTTTGTCACATTACAGCCACAAACATGAATCAATTTTATTGGAATTCCACGTGAAAGACCAATACAAAGTGGTGTACACGTGAGAAGTAAAATTAAAATCATACATGATCCCAAATATTTTTTACAAATAAATAACTGCAAAGTGGGGTGTGCGTAATTATTCAGCCCCCTTTGGTCTGAGTGCAGTCAGTTGCCCATAGACATTGCCTGATGAGTGCTAATTACTAAATAGAGTGCACCTGTGTGTAATCTAATGTCAGTACAAATACAGCTGCTCTGTGACGGCCTCAGAGGTTGTCTAAGGCTGATGCCACACCAGGCGTAGGGCTGATTTTTTCGGCAAGCGGAAAAACGCTTGCCGAAAATTCAGCCCTACGCCTGCTACTTGTGCCTGCACCCGAATGAATGGAATACGCTCGGGTGCAGGCACATGTAGCCGATATACGCACGAAAACGCGAGAGAATGCAAAGTCTCGCGTTTTCGTGCGTATATCGGCTACATGTGCCTGCACCCGAGCGTATTCCATTCATTCGGGTGCAGGCACAAGTAGCAGGCGTAGGGCTGAATTTTCGGCAAGCGTTTTTCCGCTTGCCGAAAAAATCAGCCCTACGCCTGGTGTGGCATCAGCCTAAGAGAATATTGGGAGAAACAACACCATGAAGTCCAAAGAACACACCAGACAGGTCAGGGATAAAGTTATTGAGAAATTTAAAGCAGGCTTAGGCTACAAAAAGATTTCCAAAGCCTTGAACATCCCACGGGGCACTGTTCCACCGATCATTCAGAAATGTAAGGAGTATGGCACAACTGTAAACCTACCAAGACAAGGCCGTCCACCTAAATTCACAGGCCGAACAAGGAGAGCGCTGATCAGAAATGCAGCCAAGAGGCCCATGGTGACTCTGGGGGAGCTGCAGAGATCTACAGCTCAGGTGGGGGAATCTGTCCATAGGACAACTATTAGTCGTGCACTGCACAAAGTTGGCCTTTATGGAAGAGTGGCAAGAAGAAAGCCATTGTTAACAGAAAACCATAAGAAGTCCCGTTTGCAGTTTGCCACAAGTCATGTGGGGGACACAGCAAACATGTGGAAGAAGGTGCTCTGGTCAGATGAGACCAAAATGGAACTTTTTGGCCAAAATGCAAAATGCTATGTGTGGCGGAAATCTAACACTGCGCATCACTCTGAACACACCATCCCCACTGTCAAATATGGTGGTGGCAGCATCATGGCTCTGGGGGTGCTTCTCTTCAGCAGGGACAGGGAAGCTGCTCAGAGTTGATGGGAAGATGGATGGAGCCAAATACAGGGCAATCTTGGAAGAAAACCTCTTGGAGTCTGCAAAAGACTTGAGACTGGGGTGGAGGTTCACCTTCCAGAAGGACAACGACCCTAAACATAAAGCCAGGGCAACAATGGAATGGTTTAAAACAAAACATATCCATGTGTTAGAATGGCCCAGTCAAAGTCCAGATCTAAATCCAATCGAGAATCTGTGGCAAGATCTGAAAACTGCTGTTCACAAACGCTGTCCATCTAATCTGACTGAGCTGGAGCTGTTTTGCAAAGAAGAATGGGCAAGGATTTCAGTCTCTAGATGTGCAAAGCTGGTAGAGACATACCCTAAAAGACTGGCAGCTGTAATTGCAGCATAGTTACATAGTTACATAGTTACATAGGGTTGAAAAAAGACCAGTGTCCATCAAGTTCAACCCATCCAAGTAAACCCAGCACACCTAACCCACACCTACCAATCTATACACTCACATACATAAACTATAAATACAACCACTAGTACTAACTGTAGATATTAGTATCACAATAGCCTTGGATATTCTGATTGATCAAGAACTCATCCAGGCCCCTCTTAAAGGCATTAACAGAATCTGCCATTACCACATCACTAGGAAGGGCATTCCATAACCTCACTGCCCTCACCGTGAAAAACCACCTACGCTGCTTCAAATGGAAGCTCCTTTCCTCTAATCTAAAGGGGTGACCTCTGGTGCGCTGATTGTTTTTATGGGAAAAAAGAACATCCCCCAACTGCCTATAATCCCCTCTAATGTACTTGTACAGAGTAATCATGTCCCCTCGCAAGCGCCTCTTTTCCAGAGAAAACAACCCCAACCTCGACAGTCTCACCTCATAGTTTAAATCTTCCATCCCCTTTACCAGTTTAGTTGCACGTCTCTGCACTCTCTCCAGCTCATTAATATCCTTCTTAAGGACTGGAGCCCAAAACTGCACTGCATACTCAAGGTGAGGCCTTACCAGGGACCTATAAAGGGGCAAAATTATGTTCTCATCCCTTGAGTCAATGCCCTTTTTTATACAAGACAGCACTTTATTTGCTTTAGTAGCCACAGAATGACACTGCCTGGCATTAGACAACTTGTTATCAACAAAAACCCCTAGATCCTTCTCCATTAAGGAAACCCCCAACACACTACCATTCAGTAGATAGTTTGCGTTTATATTATTCCTACCAAAGTGCATAACTTTGCACTTATCAACATTGAACCTCATTTTCCAGTTTGCTGCCCAGTTATCTAATTTTGTCAAATCGCTCTGCAAAGCGGCAGCATCCTGCATGGAACTTATAGTTTTGCACAATTTAGTGTCATCAGCAAAAATAGAAACAGTACTGTCTATGCCCACCTCCAGGTCATTAATAAACAAGTTAAAAAGCAAAGGCCCAAGGACTGACCCCTGCGGTACTCCACTAACCACACTGGTCCAATTAGAAAATGTTCCATTTACCACCACTCTTTGTACTCTATCCTTCAGCCAGTTCTCTATCCAATTACAAATATTATGTTCTAGGCCAATATTCCTTAATTTGATCATTAACCTTCTGTGAGGTACTGTATCAAACGCTTTAGCAAAGTCCAAGTAGATGACATCAACTGCCATTCCAGCATCAAGGTTCCTGCTCACCTCCTCATAAAAGGCGACTAAATTAGTCTGGCAAGATCTGTTACGCATAAAACCATGCTGGCACAAACTAATAGTATTGTGAACTGCAATGTATTCAAGTACCCTATCCCTTATTACCCCTTCCAAAAGTTTTCCTACTACTGATGTCAGACTAACAGGCCTATAGTTTTCAGGCTGAGAACGGGATCCCTTTTTAAATAACGGCACCACATTAGCAATCCGCCAGTCTCTTGGCACCATGCCAGACCTCAATGAATCCTGAAAAATTAAGTGAAGAGGTTTGGCAATCACAGCGCTCAGCTCATTTAATACCCTGGGATGAATCCCATCCGGCCCTGGACCTTTGTTTACCTTTACATGTTCAAGTCTCTTTTGAATTTCCTCCCGAGTGACCCACGCGTCAGTAGCTAAATTACTAGAACTGGGCATATTACAAGGGAAGCCTTCATTATCTGGCTCCTCAGATGTATAGACAGATGAAAAAAAGGTGGTTCTACAAAGTATTGACTCAGGGGGCTGAATAATTACGCACACCCCACTTTGCAGTTATTTTTTTGTAAAAAATGTTTGGAATCATGTATGATTTTCGTTCCACTTCTCACGTGTACACCACTTTGTATTGGTCTTTCCTGTGGAATTCCAATAAAATTGATTCATGTTTGTGGCTGTAATGTGACAAAATGTGGAAAAGTTCAAGGGGGCTGAATACTTTTGCAAGCCACTGTATAACAGACATTCAGATCACTAATCTGGTGATATAGTGGGGTTTCAGTTCACAGTGTTCAGTTCAGCCATACATTCCTAAAAACAGTTTTGCTGCTCTTAATCTACCAAAATCTAAGAATTAAGATGGCCATACACTATAAGATCTGCTTGCTGGGTGATAATGGAGGCAATATTGGAGTAATTAGATTGTTTGGCCCCATTGGAGCGAAGACCCCATTAATGAGCGATGCAGTCTGCAATCCGATGGGAAAATCAAACCTGCCTGATCGATATCTGGCTAATTTTGGACCATTTATTAGTCCGGTATGCCTGGCGGGGGTCCCCATACAGGGGCAGATAAACTGCCTAATCAGTCTGAAGGACCCAAATCGGCATCTTAAATCTGCCCATGTATGGCCACCTTTAGATTAAGAGACCCAGTCCTGGAACACTATGATGGATGTACAATGAGATGATTTTCAAGATGATTGGGTGATGTATCAACTGTTATCCCTGTGGTTAAAAATTCAATAGCACTATAATTTTAAAGGGGCCAAAATGCAATCACACATGCAGGAATTGGGGTAATTGGTTGAGAGGAGGGAAGGTTAAGAAATTAATGAGTGGAAGCATTTGTCTTTGGAAACAGAGGGACATGGGCCGATAGTTACACCACCGTAGAGATCTACTGACCCCATTTCTTGCTTCTTGAATCATATCATTTTATGATTAGGGTTCACGATCAGTGATCTTCAGTTTAAAGCTAATGTCAGACGAGGCACCTGGTGTATATTTTCGGCAAGCTGAAAATCGCTTGCTGAAAATAGCGCCATCTGCCTCCTACGTGTGCCTGCACCCGAATGAATGGAATACGCTCAGGTTCAGGCACATGTAGCTGAAATCCACCAAAGATACGAAGTCTCACGTTTGGCGGATATTGACTACATGTACCTGCACCCGAGCATATTCCATTCATTCAGGTGCAGGCACAGGTAGGAGGCGGATGGCGCTATTTTCGGCAGGCAATTTGCAGCTTGCCGAAAATATACGCCAGATGCCTCGTCTGACATTAGTCTTACAGTATCCCTCCTACTAAGTTTAGCTCTTTTGGAGATAATGAAATCTTTTTCAGGGTATAACAACAATTACTGTAGGTGCATCTCAGGGATTCACAGAATAGGCTCCATATAAAATTCCTTTATACTTTTCAGATATTTGTTGATGTGTTGCCTATTCTGTTAGTGTCTATTACAGTAGAAGCTATCTGATGTATCTCCCTGAATCAGTTGTACTGGCTGATACATTATATAGCTTTAAGAAGGGGCTGGATGGCTTTTTAGCAAGTGAGGGAATACAGGGTTATGGGAGATAGCTTTTAGTACAAGTGAGGGAATACAGGGTTATGGGCGATAGTACAAGTTGATCCAGGGTCTGGTCTGATTGCCATCTTAGAGGCAGATTTATATACATTCTGATTTTATTTTTTTTAAACCATAAATAAACCAGTTTCCATGAAAACCACAATTGCCTAGTCACTAATTTAAAAATCCTAATTAAAAAAGCACAAAATAATTAAAATGTGGAATGAAAAAAAATACATTTTCATGGTTTTTATGTTTTCCTATGAATCTTTGTAGACTTACAAATGAAAAAAACAAGAAAACCTTTAAAACCACAAATAAAATAAAGATTTGCCAAGCACAGCTCCCAGTGACTTCTACATGACCTTGGCAGCTACGACATGGTGAAGTTTTGTATTAGTGTTTTTCATTGTTTTTACACTTAATAAATCACTTACAATTTGTGTGGTCTTTTTACATGAGAAAATCAGGTAAAAACATGAATCGGGAAAAAAAAAGAAAGAGTGGGGAAGGAATATTTCCCCCTCTGAGGCAAATTGCAGAGACTTCTTTTTGCTTTCCTTTGGATCAACTAGCAGTTAGGCAGGTTATATATAGGCATAAAAGGCTGAACTTGATGTACGTATGTCTTTTTTCAATTTTACATACTATGTAAAATTGTCTGGTGGCCCAGACCCAATCCCTGTCATCACTCCCCAGCCGCCGGTGTCCCACCCTGATGCGTTTAAAGTAAGTTTCACTTACGCACTCACAGGAGGACATCCTGCGGGTGGTGGGGGCCCCTGTGGGGGATGCGGGGCCACTGGGGGAGTAGCCCCAGTGGGCCCTGCACCCCCCAGTCCGACCCTGGTGTACTTTCATAGTCAGAGCTCAGCTACAAGAGCCATTGGTCCTACATATACAAGGAAAACTTTTAAAGAAATGGCAGCTTGTAGAACATGACGGGGGGGTACTTGGTGACAGGGATTACTCAAGGAGCGCATTTATACAACAGCCTGTCCATTCATCTGACCTGGTCATCATGTTCTTCTGTACCTATTTTAAAATACCAATGTGAACAGCTAAAAGCTTTTATACAGTTTAACACCCCCAGTGGGCCCTCCATGTGTAACGTTAGCCTTGGACACTCTTCTTCCCAGTTTTAACAGCACGTTGCTATTTTTCCAAGTTACAGGAATACTGTTTGCAAAAGTGTTGGATTTCAGAACACTAATCTGTAAGAATTTCAGAATAAATCAGCTCATAATGATTGAAGTGATCATAGGGAAGCTAGTAGTTAGTTTGTAAGCTAAGGTAGGAGGCAAGAGGGATCATGAGGATTCCTCCTAAATTCAGTAAATACAATCAGTTTATTTGCCATGTATAAGATATAATCATTGAGTGTATAATCATTGATCAACATGCAATTACATTTGTGTGTTTCTATTAAAGACTTTTTTTGCAATGTCTGATGGATCTGCCAGTAGTAAGAACTGGAAACCAACACTACAAAGAACCCCGTTTGATAAGTGCAAAATAAGGAGACTGTGGGATCTTGTGCATGATAACTCTGATGGGATTAGAGTTTTAAAAAGTGACTTCACTGATATGATGCAAAATCCCTGCACTGGGATTCATAACAGGCCCTGGCATCTGAAGTACACAGAGGCCCCAAACAGCCCCCCACCAGCCCAATAAATAGTGACTGTCTATAGCAGGGGTCCCCAAATTTTCTTACTCGTGAGCCACAGTCAAATGTAAAAAGACTTGGAGAGCAACACAAGCACTATAAAAGTTAACTGAGGTGCCAAATAAGGGCTGTGATTGGCTATTAGGCAGCCTCTATGCACACTATCGGCTTACAGGGGGCTTTATTTGGTAGTAAATCTTGTTTTTATTCAACCAAAACTTGCCACCAAGTCAGGAATTCAAAAATAACTACCTGGTTTGGGGGCACTGAGAGCAACATCCAAGGGGTTGGTAAGCAACATGTTGCCCCCGAGCCACTGGTTGGGGTCACTGGTCTATAGCATCTTACAGCAGCCCCTCTGGCATTTGCCAGAATCCACAGATTGCCAGGCCTGCCATAAATTTTCTTAAGACCTTGGAAGCCACAGGCAAAAGGCTTCAATGTTACCTTTTTTTTATAATGGGTCTACTGGGTCTGAGCCCTTAGTCTGGGGCCCTTGTGCCAGTGGCAAACCTGCAGTCATCATATCATTTAGTGTCACCAGAGACACTTGGGTTTAACAACAGTTTATATGTCCACTGTGAGCTGTAGTAATGATACACTGCACAGAGGTGTAGCCTATCAATAGAGGACTCCAACACACAACTGCTTGTGTAGTCTGGTTTCTCAGTGAGTCAAACTACATGAGATGGGGTAGTGCTGCCTGTTAAAGGGGGGATTCACCTTTAAGTTAACTTTTTGTATGTTAAAGAAAAATCAATTCTCAGCAACTTTTCAAGTGGTCTTTCAATGTGACACTTTCCAACTTTAAAATGGGGGTCAGTGAAAAAAAACTATTGCTCTGTGAGGCTAAAATGTTATTGTTTTGGCTATTTTGTATTACTTATATTCCAATTCAGGTCCTCTCCTATTCATTTACTCTCTCATGTAAACCACTCCCTGGTTGCTAAGGTAATTTGAACCCTGGCAACCAAACAACTGCTGAAATTCCAAACTTGAACAAAAAGTGAAGTAATTAAAAAAAACACAAATGTTAAAAAATTAAGGCCAGTTGCAAATTGTTTCTACATCATACTAAATGTCAACTCAAAGGTGAACAATCCCTTTAAGGTTCCTATACACAGGTGATTATTGGTTCCGTTCTTGAATCAAATACATCTACCCATGCATAGGACAAACACCTTCCCTGATCAATATATCTGTTGCCGCAGATGGATATTCTTATGGATGGATATTCCCTGCTGTTTAGCTGTTGTTATACTTTAGATCCCAGCATCATTCAACAGCAGGAGGCTGCCAGGGAAGGTTGTGGTTCCAGGCTGAGGATCCATGATCTCTACTGATTTATTTAAAACTGTGAAATCCCACCTTTATTAGAGTGCCTACTGCTTCTGTAACCCACAGATTTTATCTAGGTGAGGACATTTTAAAGGAGCTCAATGAATGTAGTATGGCTCATATCACTCCTGTGCCTAATACCAACCCAATAAATCTCCAATGAATAACAGGGCCCGAGATAGTGTGGTTTGTGGGGTTATTGTAGTTATAGTGCACTGGGTGTAACTTGGGTTCTTTAGGCCCCCTTCCCATGGGATCCTCTGCAACCCACTTTTAGCCTTGGCTGAGAATTTCTTTACAGACACCGATGCAACAGCAGCACTGCTCATATTATACAGTCAGCTTTTCTATAGATCTCTAAGCAGAGAAATGTTCTCTTCAGTCAGAATGTACTGTAAATGATTAAAGGGATTCTGTCATGATTTTTATGGGGTACTTTGTATTTCTAAATTACCCTGTTTACATAGCAAATAATTCACTCTACCATTTAAAATTGTATTCTTGAACCAACAAATGTATTTTTTGTGTGTAGGCGCCATCTCAGTGCATTGTGCCTGAGTCTGAGCTTTCAGAAGGAGCCAGCGCTACACATTAGAACTGCTTTCAGGTAACCTATTGTTTCTCCTACTCC
Organism: Xenopus tropicalis; assembly: GCF_000004195.4. NCBI lineage: Eukaryota > Metazoa > Chordata > Amphibia > Anura > Pipidae > Xenopus > Xenopus tropicalis. The sequence continues at coordinate 123,444,613 of NC_030680.2, forward strand.
TATGTAACTGAAGGAGTCCCAAGCCGGACTTGGATTTCTTACTATTGAGTGCAATTCTGATATCTACTGGGAGCTGCTATCTTGCTCCCTTCCCATTGTTCTGCTGATTGGCTGCTGGGACGAGGGGGGGGGATATCACTCCAACTTGCAGCACAGCAGTTAAGTGTGACTGAAGTTTATCAGAGCACAGGTCACATGGCTGTGGCACCCTGGGAAATGAAGACTGTGGCTAGCCCCATGTGAAATTTCAAAATGAAATATAAAAAAAACCTGTTTACGTTTTTAAAAAACAGATTTCAATGCAGGATTCTGCTGGAAAAGCTCTATTAGGTACAGGGGAAGTGCGTCAGATACAATGCACATTTCCTGGCCCCATGTTATATTGGTAGCCCATCCTGCAAACTATTGAGAATATCATCATTATCAGTTATTGATATAGCGCCAGCAAGTTACAAAGGGCTTTACATTAATTTATAATGGACAGGGGTCTTGCAATAATTTAACAAACAAGGGTTATAGGGTAAAAAAAATAGGATAAGAAGGACCTGTCACAAGAGCTTACAATATGGGCAGAGGTAGGTAGTTAAGACAACCATGTGGGCTTTACCTTGGGCTATGTATCTTTTGGAGTCCCCTAGGTCTTGCCAGTTCTTACATATAAGCCCATGATTTGAACTTTCTTGCCTTGCATATGAGGTATGTACAGAATAGTTCCAACAGACTGCAGCGGACTCAACCATTTTGTGGTCCAAGATGTATTTGGGCCTATATAACAAAATTGCATATGATATGTCTGAAAGGTAAACCTGCTTTCTAATACTGCGGAACTGCATATAGTGATGCACTAAGGAATGTGTATTATAAACACAGAACATTCTGGGAGGTTTGCATTTATACATACAATTGGGATTGTTGAATTATTTGTCTGAATTGTATGTGGTAGCTCTTACCAATATCTTGATAAAGGTAAGCGATTTTGAACAGAAATCCAGAACATGAGCATCAGTCTGGACCAGGGTCGGACTGGGCCGCAGGGACACCGGGAAAAATCCCGGTGGGCCCAGGCTCTAGTGGGCCCTGGCGGCCCAGACCGACCCTTGCGGCGCTCCCCCTGCCCGACCGCTCCTGCCCCGATGCGTTAAATTTACGCACTCGGGGAAAAACGTTGGGTGGGGGGCCCTGCGAGGGGGGTTGGGGGGAGGCTATGGGCCCGGGCCATATGGGCGGGGGCCCCGGTGGGCCCCAGTCTGACCCTGGTCTGGACCCTCATTGGATACCTTATCCTCCTATGCTTTTGCATGTGCTGCCTTCCTTGTTGATTCTATAGTAGCAATTGCAAAAAGCACAGGCACTTTACCACCACTTGAGGCAATGTTGTTTTTGTTGTTGCTGCAGGAATGCCTGGGCTGAGGAATATAATCACAATGTTTTTTTTCAAAAGTGCAGCATTTCATTTTCTTTCCAGAATTCCATTATTCTGGGCATTGGCTAAGTTGCATCTGGAAATGCCGCTAAACTATTCTTTAGAGCAGGCTGGGTGCATCGACTCCCTGTAATTACTCGCAAAGGCAAATAGTATGCATGGGTACAAAAACCCTTAGGAGTGGCATCAATGCTCACTCAATTTTTCAACTATTTTAGCACAGGGCAGTTGTGAAAAAGTAACTGTAATTTTTTACCATTTTTTTGAAAGTGGGGCTAGGACCACTAAGTTTTTATAATACCAGGGTCAGACTGGGCCGGCGGGGCACACGACCTGAAACCCCACTGGCGCTCACTCGGCTGCCAGTCTCCCTCCCCTGACGCGCTGGACTTATGCATGCTCGGGGGAGGGCAGGTGGCGGGGGGCCACCTGAAGACCTGAAGTGTGAAAACACACTGAGCCACTAGTAGCAGCTACTTTTTCATGGCTACTAAACTCCAGCCATAGACAATACTGAGAATTGCCTCTGCTAAAACACATACAGAGCCAATTATCAGTAAATGATCAGCATTGCCTATTTTAGTAGCCACGACAAGTAGCTGCTACAGTTGTTATATCAGTTACTGCCCTTCCTCTGATGCAGCTGAGAAATGTATCACCTAATGCGGTAAACGGTGGTGCAACTACATACAGTATACAGCAGATCCTGCAGTCACAGGGGGACCAGGGGACAGAGGAGCTTGGACCACAGGGGCTGCTGTATTGCCTCTCTCACCAGCCTCCCTAGTAGTATAAACTTAGCCACCCACCAGGAGGGGACTGGTGTGTCCAGGGCCCACCGGGGCTGCCACCCCAAGGCCCCCACTCCAGTCACGCACCCTGTTCCTGCACTTATAGCCTGCAACCCCACCTTGTGCACACCAGCCACCCCACTGTGAGCACGGCGTCACGTTTATTTTATTAGGTGCAAGTTCGAGGCAGCAGGGAGCAGATCTGGGCCAGCTGGGGCCCACTTGGTTTCCGGTGTCCAGCCAGGCCAGTCCAATCTAGAAAGTTGCCAACCTGTAGCTCTGTAGCTGTAGTAGCTCTGCGTGAGGCAACAAACCATTAACCTACACCAACCCACTCTCAATCCTAACCCGACCTTTACTTATATACCTGTACTTAACCTGCCTGATTCTGACATCACTGAAGGAGGCAGGAGTATATACATTTTAAAAAACAGTCATTATTTCTGGTGTACAGGCCTTTCTTGTGCTGCACCCTAGCCATACACAGAATTTACTGTCTAAATAGCCATACACAAAATTTACTGTCTATGTATAGAAATCTGTTTTTTATGAGACAGAAAAAAGACTTATTTTAACTTCAGACATTGGAATACATGATATTAAATATACAGATATTTGAATGGACTTCATATTCAGGGGCTGCTTATAGATTACAAAGTAGTATTTCCCAGTATATGACAATGAAAAGTGACTTTCCCTTTTTTCCCACTTTGGCTATGGAAAGTGTTCTTATTGCCTTTGTCTTTGTCAAATAGAGGGTTAATAATCTTCTACTGAGCATTCATTTCATCTCTCCCAAATGTTTCAGTATTCCAGAATTGGGTTGTCAGCAGTGCAGGGTGATTATCCCAATTAACTGGGAAATAATTAAACTGCAAAAAAAAATGAGATTCCTTAATATGTTAACTAGCAATGTAGGGCAGTTATAGAGTAGCCTTGTGAGAGTAAGGCAGTTAGGAAGTACCCTTCAGAGAAAGCTGCCTGGAGATATCCCCTTTCCCACTGTTAGTGCAGCAAACCAACAAACACTACTTGTATAAGATACACATACTGTATATGAAATACCCTATTTATCTGAAATAGTTACCCCCGCCCCCCCCCCAATAGGGACGGCAATAAGATAACCTATTCAAAGGAATTCTATTCTTATGCTGATAATTATTATAAATACATATACTGTGAATGGAAGGAGAGGAGAGGGAGGGGTAAACTCACTTAACTGCATTGTTAAAGACAATCGGAAGCAGAACATTTTAAATAGGTACCAATCTATTAGATCACTGAATGAAGAAGCGGAGAGGAGGGGGTGGGTGTGTTATCCTCTGGGGAGCAAAATGCCTGATTGAAGTTTTTTTTTTCTCTCTCCTGTTGGACTGATCGTAATATGAGGTTGTTATGTGAAGCTCTAGGCACGTATTGTTAGAATGGCAAGGAGACTGGGAGACAAAATCTGAAGAGAGCAGCCTCCCCCTAGCCTATAAGAAGCATCCCCCATCTTATTGCAAGGTTAAGGAAACATTTTGGCCGAGGAGCTTACAGGGGGATAAAAAGGGAAGGTAGGAGGTGGGCTGCAGAAACCGACACCCCCTCCTGGAATGTGAGCAGGGGTGGTGACTTAGGACAGCACAGAGAGGAGGGATATGAAGGTTCACATCAGCTGGCTGTTCCAGCGCAGGAGGTCCTGCATGAAAGTGCTTTCCAGCAGGAGCAGCCGCCGCCGCGGTATCTAGGAGCTGTCCACTTCAGCACCACATCCCCAGGCGAGGCGCACACCCCGACATTCAGCCTGAGCAGCTGCAGCATCACTTCCATGCAGCAGCAGCAGGAGCACAGCTACCAGCCCACCCTCCAAAAGAAGCCTGCCTCCCTCCCAGGACATCTAAGTGGGGGCCTCAGTGTGATCTTCGGTTGTAGAACCATGGATTGCAAAACCCGCAGTCCCTCTCAAGCCAAACCTTACAGCATCCAGAGGAGACTTGTGGTGTAATCAACAGCAGGGGAGGAATCCCACACTCCAACAGACATCCACACATACACACACACATCTACATACAGACACCAGAAGAGGAGAGGAGAGAGAGAGAAGAGAGAAGAAGAGAGATCTCTGGCAGGAGCAGGGGGCAATAGAGAAGAGGGAGAGAGAGAAATCGGGATTCTTTTTTTCCCCCTTTTTACATGGCGCAGGCTGCAGAGCAAAATAAGGAGAGCAAAAGCTGCATTCCTAACCCTATAATCTCCCATTGCCTTGGTCCAGATGCTGAACGCTGGTGATGAAGATGCTGCATTTATATTCCTGCTGAACAAAGCTCCCCAATTAGCCAACACTTATGGAAACTGAAGATCAAAATTTCAGGAAAAGGGATTAAAAAAAAAAACAAAAGGTTACACCATCTCTGTGTCTTAGCACTGCTGCTCCCCCTCTGTGTATGTGTCTGTCTATAGAATTCTCTCTTTTTTATTTTTGCTACCTGCATGTGGACATGATCTGATGGACACGGAGCTCTCCATCAAGAAGCCTTCCAGCTTTACTTTTGCTATTTTTTTAATACGATACCTCATCTTTTGGGCGACGTCCAGCATTATTGCTAACTAAACCCGTAACGTCCAGCGCCTATCACCCCCCACCACCCCCAAACCAGATCACTGTTGGATGTCTATAGAATGAAGAACTATGGGTCTGTTTGATAGAGGTGTTCAGATGCTCTTAACCACCGTGGGGGCATTTGCAGCATTTAGTTTGATGACAATTGCTGTGGGCACAGACTACTGGTTATACTCTAGAGGGGTCTGCAAGTCCAAATCCATAAGTGAAAATGAAACCAGCAAAAAGAATGAAGAAGTCATGACCCATTCTGGATTGTGGAGAACATGTTGCCTTGAAGGTATTTTGGTGACTGGATCAGACCCTTTCTTATCTTACATTCCCCCCTCCTCCTCCTCTACTCCCATGCTCCCCTCCTTCTCTCCTGAATCAGAAAACTACATATTCCTCCATCTTATCATTTCATTTTTTTAAACAAGGGGCGGCTAGACTGAGCTAATAAAACTGGAGGTGGGAGGGGGGGGTTGGGGAGAGAATGATCCACTTGCAGGCATTCAGTGTGATTATGTGAATGATAGATTTTGTTCAGATGGAAGCAGCAGGGCACAGTGAATAGTAAAAGGTGTGTAGAATGCATTACTCTGTGTTTACTGTGTATGCTCCTCTCATGCATTGAACCAAGTGGGATGATGCCGAATTCTTATTTATGGGAGAAGGGAATAAATCATGGGTCTGCTAAGTTACCTGGGCTGCTTACTGCTATTTAACTAAAATGGATGGCAGGGTTTGCAGATGTAGAGAGTATATGCTGCACAGGCCTGCTAGAGATTATACACAGGCTAAGGGAAATTTGGGGAAAATGTAGGAAATATTGAGTGTGTATAAATATATATATTTATATACATTGATAGACATAGAATTAAAATGAATGATGGTTTGTGATATATATATATTTATTTTCATGTATGTACTTAATTGTTATTATATTGATAGCCTCTTTGTCATGATATTTTGTAATTAATAGATATCTGGACAGAAGGCCTGGATAGCTGTTCATTTAGGGGTTAATAGCGTTATGTTCCCTTGCATATGATGACAGCTTTAAGTAATAGCACCCACGAATCCCAGGGGTTCAATAAACAAACCAATAGATGCCCCCTGCTCAGCTGTATCGTCTCCCTGTACACGTACAGGTTAAAGTGAAGTTTGTGTGGCGGCTGCCCATAGGTCTCCCGTCGTGGATTGTGTAAAAGTGATTGCCACCTCCTTGGCTGTGAGTGATATTGGTATTTGTGCTTGGCAGGGGAGGGATGGGAGATTTTATGAGGCCTGTAGCCAGAAGGCCGCTTATACTGTGCTGAAAGAGTTAATGGATGCTGATTTGAGGCGCCCAGAACTGCCCCGAGCCGCCTTTTCCAGTGACCTTTTCACGCCTGTGGTCCTGCAACACATTGCAGTGTGAAAGGAAAGGGTTAAAGGCAGCAAGTTAAAGGGGGCAAAGAGTGTGTGTGTGCCAGGTGGAGCGAGGTAACTGTATGATTAGTACAGTGCTACACAGACCACCCACCCCTCCCCCACAACTCCCCTCTTCAATCACTGCAGGTCAGCAATCCAGCCATACACACACACACACACAATCAGCTTTCTGCCTGGGGCACAGCAGCCGTGAGTGTGTTCACTATTTGTGCCTGACTCCTAATGTAGAGAGAAATAGAGATCTATTAATGATCAGACACAAAACCCCGCACTGTGTTGATATTACACAAATGCACACAATGCACCATTTATCCTTCCCCACAGTATATTTGGGTGACATTAATCACTGCAAGTGACATCAGTCTATGCTTGGAAAGGCTAATTCCTTATGATTGTGTGTATGTGTATGTGTGTGCATTGCTATCTCTGGCTACGCCAGGAACAGATTGTCACCACACATGTCCAGGCACATACACTTAGAAACACACAACATGCGGCTTCTGCCAAGTGCACACATTCCACACACCATATGCAAGGCCCAGACACAAAGTTTAGGCGCATATGTCCACACACACACATATTACAAACACACCAATGACACCTCCTACACACACACAATCATTTTCTCATTGCGCACCCCAGATTTCTTCTGATGTTCTTCAATGCATATGGCTCCTGATATCTCGTACAAGGGCACAGAATATACACTTTATACTCTGATTATCACATTTGAGCAGGGTAACTAAACAAACAGGCACAAAATACTGATTATTTCCATAGGCAGAAAGCTTGTGGAAAATAAACCAGGGATTGGCAACCTTTAGATCTTCAGTGTTGCATAACTACAACTCCCAGAATCCACAGCTGAACTCAGCTAGTGGGCCAAAGTTAGCCTCTCTCTAGGTTCATATATCTAAAGGATGGTAGAAAATTGTCAAGAAAAAATGGCCCATTTTAATGCATGAACACATTTATACAATGTACTACCCTAATATGTGCATTCATTCATTCACAATGCACATGTCCTACTGATACACCCTCCTCTGCAAACAGGTAGAACCCAGCTCCCTTCTCTAACTGTTGCCTCTACAGATGCACCAAATCCAGGATACAGGCTTTATTTAATTCTGTAGCATTTGGCTGAACCATATCGAACCCTTGTTATCATGTGACTCTACTGCACCGGACTGCAAAAGGCAACATCATATTTCTTTTTTAAACCACAAAAAGATTCATTTTGAATAATTAAATTTTAATGCAGAAAGTCATTTTTAGTGATTAAGTAGATATTAGGCCAAAACCAAAAATGATTGATTTGGTGCATGTTTTAATGCATCAGGCGTAGTGATTCCTTGTGTTCAAGAGAGCTATTACCTAAACCCTTAACAATGGGCTATATTTCCCATATTGTACAATGCAGAGCTGAACAAAATACTGTTATCCTTTGACTACAACTCCCAGAATGCCGTGAAAGCTGTAGGAGCTATAGTTATATAGTAACAGCTGGAGGTTGGACAACCAGTATATATTAAAGTACAACTCCCAGAATGCCCTGAAAGCCTTCAACAACATCTAGGAGCCAGCTGTCAACACCATCCTTGGTCAACAATCAATACAAATGCTCCACATTTAAAAAGAATATAGAGAGGGGCATTAACGAACACAAATTGCATGCATAACCCCCATAGAAACGCGCATGATTTAATTAGAACAATACTCTCATTGCAAATTAGATGTATCAACCCTTAATTCCTAATGTAACAATCAGACTGTGTAATGTCCTATCAAGAGCTCCAAACACACAAACATACACATACACACAGTCTATGATTTGAATTACACAGATAACAATAAACACAGACACAAACCCAGCCACATTACAGAAGTAACAGGTCCATTCATGAATCCCATTAAGTGGTAAACAATAATTTATAAGCAGACTACAATGCTCAGTAACACACACATCTGATTCAGTGCACAAACAGCTGAGAGTAACCACAAATTCACAAGCCTCTCTCTCTCTCTCTCTCTCTCTGCTCCATAGCTCCCTGCCCCTATCTCTCTCTATACCCTGTCTTTCTCTCCCTCTGCCCCTGTCTCTTTCTCTCTGCCCCTGTCTCTTTCTCTCTACCCGTGTCTCTTCGTCTCTCTGCCCCTGTCTGTCTCTCTCTGCCCCTGTCTCTCGCTCGCCTTCTCTCTCAAGCTCTACAATTCATATAGTCAATCTTTCTGTACCAAACCCAAGAAATACCCATGTTATGTTTATTCACATATAATACCAGGTAATAACAAAGTGGAAGGGGATACTGGGAATCATAGTTCTGCAACAGCTGGAATCCCAGAGATGCCTATCTCTATACACGTTCATAAACCAATGGATGGAAAATGCACATAATGCAGTGAACCCCATTAGAAGAAGTCTCTGCCAATGTATGTGGTCATATATATGTTTTATTAGACATCTGTGATCACTGTGGCACATATATGTACATTACACTAAAGCATTAACTCATAGAGTTCAGGCATGAGACCCAATACACATACCCAGATATCACACCAAATACATTGCCAGTGTATGGCCAACATAAGACAGACACACACAGACACCAGTCCAGCCTGTGGGACACTTTGGCCCTTCCTCCTCTAGAGCTGGGCTGTGATGGGACATGCTCTGAATTGCTAAGTGCCTCCACTGAGCGATGAGAACAGTTTGACGCATTAAACACGCATAGCGCATCCGCTGAGCCTCTCCTCAGCCAAGCCTGCCTCTTAACATAATCTGCAGAGAAACATTGCACAGAATAGAATATGCCGTCCCTCCCCAGCCGGGAGAAAATCAATAGCAATGAATTCACCCTGATAGATCTCAGTCCTCCCCCCCACCTCACCCCACAGCCACCACCATCCACAACACCTCAATCCCACCTCCCCTCCTTCCAGGAAACCTTTTCAATTGATGCTCCTATTTATTATGTGTCCCTAAAGTGGCTAGTGGTTGCAATTAAAGATTTATAGGATGCTTGTAGGAATTTTGTTTAAGCTGCTGCCTTTTTATTAACCGCTTTTGAAGCAGGACACTAGCAGACAACTCCAGCAATGAAAAAGCCATTTTATTGTAGGGATCACATGGGGCCGGTGGGGGGGGGGGGGGTACAGATGGGATGGTAGCATGGGTCTGGTTGCACTTTGGGAAATAGTCATTCCCTAAATACAGCTAGTTTAACTGTGCTTGGGGTATAGCGGAGGGAAGGTGTCAGTGTAGTACAGGTGGCTAGAATTTGTTTTGGAAGATGGAGGGGGTGTTCTGTCATGTGTGTTGGGGGGAAAGGGGCCATGCGCAAAATTCTGTTTAACTAACTGGTTAATGGGGGATTGTCTAATTTTCAAAGACTGCACAGGGTGTGTGAGAGAGAAGAAGAAAGGAGGGGGAGAGGAAAAGAGGAGGAGGGGGAGGAAAGAGAAGGGTGGGTGTGAGACAGGGGGAGGAAAAGAAGAGGGGGAAAGAGAAACAGACCTTTGGAGAGTGGGAGGAGAACTGATGTAGGAAGACAGGCAGAAAGAAAGAGTGTGATGGCTAAAGACTAAGGATCATCTTCTTAACTAGCGGCCCTGGTATACGAGTGTGTAAGTGTGGAAAGGGCTCTGCTGATTCCAGACATGACAGCCAGAGTGAGGATCTACTTCTGAACTTAGGTCTTGGGAATATGACCAAGTCATTGTGGCAGGGTTCTAGATATTACACTGCAACAGTTAGAATCTACTACTGAACTAGGGGCAACGTTAGGGGTGAGTGAAAAGTGTGTTGTCGGCCTTGCTTATCCTACCCACTCAGCCATATGCTCTTTATGAACTTCAGGCCATGATATATGAGTGTTTCCTTCTGCGGATTCTGCCGATCACTGCAGGACTAAAGCTATTGTAGCCACAACTGCATGACTGAGAAACAGCTTCTAAACTAAGGTCCAGTATGTGTGAATCTGTAAGTGTGAACAGGGTTCTGCAGATCCTAGGCATGCCAGTAAGACTGCAGTTTCTATAAATGACTGCAAGCAGGAGGATCCTCTGAATTAAGATTTCCCATGAGCATGAGTGCATATAACGTTCTACAGAGTTTAGAACTCAAAGGAAGAGTTTGACTTATTTTCTGAACTATTGTCTAGATTTGATGTAGGATTATGGCTCAGATGAGGCTGTAACATGCCACAAGAATGAGTTTCTACATATTAACTAAGGCTAATTATTTATATAGCTGTCTGGAGTGAATCATTTGATCTATCCCAAAACATATACAGTGTAGAAAAAATGTCCTTATAGTCCAGATTTGTTTATGGGATGGGGGTTGTGAATGGTAACAGGAGAAGCCCCTGCAAGAAGAGGGAGACAGTCTATTGCCTTGTCAGATTATAGTTGTACAACTTCAAATATATTATTGTGTATTTGTGTATTCCAGCCCCAAACGTTACATGTGAACCTATTCATATTCCACCATTTGGATATTCTGATCAGTTCTCTAACTACTCATGGTGTGAATAATAAAAAATATATTTTGTGTTCAAAGTTCTGCAGATTTTAGAGCCTGCTGCTATATTGGGGGTCTTCCTTTAAAACAAAGTTCAGCAAATATATATATATATATATATATATTTATATATATATATATGAAAGAAGGGCTGGCTGATGCACACCAGGACTTTGAAAAGCTCAAGTCACTTTTATTGATCCAAAAAAGTGACTTGAGTTTGTTCAAAGTCCTGGTGTGCAATAGCCTTTCTTGCATTTTTGTATACATCTTCACCCAGGCATATGGCTGAATATGTGTGTGCCTAAGTCAATAACTATATATATATATATATATATATATATATATATATATATATATATATATATATATATATATAATAAAGGATATTCCGCACTCGCAGGTCTTATAATCAAAAAAAGTATTTTATTGAAAAAGTGACTAAGTAGTCATAGTTACTTTTTCAATAAAATACTTTTTTTGACTATAAGACCTGCGAGTGTGGAATATCGTTTTCAAATACAGATGATTTTTTTGTATACTGCACCCAGGCAGACTATATTATTGGTTGACGTGAGTGCCTGCTTGGTTCCTTGGTTTTTTATATATATATAAATATATGTGCTGGATCAGTACCCTCTTTGTTGAAAAAGGTCCCCAGGAGGATCAAAACGTTGGAATTGATGCTGTTCAATAAATAAAATCATATTCTTCGAGGGTTCTGATCCAGTTTAGAACTATATAAGCATCATTTCATCTTTTGATCTCACACCTTGCATTACTTATTGGATTGAGTACTTTTATATATATATATATATATATATATATATATATAACACAGTCCACATGACAGCACCACTTGAAAAAGGTCCCAAAAGGGTACATGCAATTATAATACACAAGAGATTTTTTGAAACACAAAGACCCTTGGTGCTGGCTGTTTTATTTTGATTTATATATATATATATATATATATATATATATAAAAATTATTGCACTTACGGGAACTTCACAGGAACAGGAAGAGCACAGTTGGTGTTCGAAACGTTGGAATTTTTGAAAAAAATAGAGCAGTACAGATTTTGTAAACTAATATAAATGTGTACAATAAATGTAAATGTGACCTGGATGAATGAGAATCTTCATAGACAATATAAATGTGGTGATCTGTTTATGAAACTTTGGTTTAAGTTAGGGGTATTAATGGATTAATATATATGGTTCTGTAGTTTCCAGGACCTTTGGACTGGCTTTCAACATAAGGACAATGATATATGGATTAATGCAGAGCTCAGTGGGTTTAATGGCTCACTGCAATAGTCTGGAGCAAGTTGTATGTGGAAATGTGCCCCAAGTTCCGAAGATTCTAGAATCCACTGTAAAGCTGCTGAACTAAACCTAAGAGTACATTGCAAATACTGTATTTGTGAGAGTGCATGGATCTCACTCAGCGAGGGAATATAAAAGTGTATTTGTGCTACTGGAGTTATCGATACAGGATTTTATGAGGCCATAGCATCCTGCTGTATGTAAGACCCAATATTTTCAGAGTGGAACTATAAAGCCCACTTATTGATAAATTTTATATTAAAGAATTAGAGAGTAAAACATTATATCTGCTCCATGTCCTTAAAATAGGTAATCACTATTACTGGGGGAATGATTGCTGCTCCCAGGCCCTTACACTAAAGGATGATTACTATTGCAGAGTCCTTACGCTAAGGTATATTCACCTATAGTGAAGAGTGATTGCTGCTCCCAGGCCACCCACTCAGGGATTGTCACTTCTCCTACAGATGGCATTGATACTGCATCTGTGTAATAAAGCCTGTTACGCTGCCAAGAGCACTTTGTAACATCATTATTGTTTGCCTTATAACATTACTAATATATGCAGCACTATAGACAGGATTTGTAAGGCATGTGGGGGTCATTCATTATGGTGGTGCAGTATGAATATTCCCACTTCTTTTATCTTCCATGAAAGAAAATCATTGATGCATAAAGGTGCACTAGAGTGGGAATGCCAACTATAAATATTGTGCCCTGTGGCACATGGGGGTCCTCGTATTAGGAGTAGCCTGTGCTTTACATTAAAAACACATAACCTAAATCAAATGCTCTCAAGGACAGTGTCAGATGCATCTAAACAAATGTGCTGCTCTCCAGGGGTGCTACTTGTCAATACCCCATGCAGTGTAAGGTATATTCTGAGCAAATCACTTAGTGCCCTCTGATATTTTCCACTTCACAACTATCAGCAAACAGCTAACAAAACATTGTCATGGAGATGTGAATACCTAGAATGCTGGTCCTTCTATTTTAGCCCATTCCTTATACAAATCAGCTTCAGCTCTGTATGAGTTTCCTCACATGAACCGCTCGCTTTAGGTCTTTCCACAACATTTAAATTGGATTGGATTGGATTAAGGTCAGGACTTTGACTTGGCCATTCGAGAACATTCACTTTATTCTTATTTAACCAATATTTGGTAGAATCCTGAAATTAGGATCTTGAAATTTAGTTCATGAACAATGTCTTGACATTTTCCTTTAGAATTCTCTGGTATAGTTCAGAATTCATTGTTCCATCATTGATGGCAAGCCGTCCAGGCCCAGATGCAACAAAAAAGGCCCAAACCAGAACACTCCCACCGCCATGTTTCACAGATAGGATAAGGTTCTTATGCTGAAATGGAGTGTTTTTCTTTCTCCAAATATAAAACGCTCCATTCACAAAACATTCTTCCAGTTCCTTCTGGTTTGTCCCCATGATCTGTAGAAAACTGTAGACTGTCAGCAATATTTTTGGGGAGAGCAGTGGCTTTCTCCTTGCTATCCTGCCATACACACCATTGCTGTGTTCTCCTGATGGTGGACTCATGAGCATCACCATTCGGCAATGTGAAACAGGCCTTCAGTTGCTTAGAAGTTACCCTGGGTTCCTTTGTAACCTCTCGGACTATTTGATGCCCTGCAGTTGGAGTTATCTTTGATGGTCGACCACTTCTAGGTAGGGTAACAGCAGTCTTGAATTTCCTCTATTTGTACACAGTCTGTCTGACTATTGATTGGTGGAGTACAAACTCTTTAGAGATAGTCTTGTAACCTTTTCTAGCTTTATGGGCATCAACAGCTCTTTTTCTAAGGTCCTCAGACTCCTCTTTTGTTTGAGCCACATCCACAAATGTTTTGTATGTGTGATCAGGCTTTGCTGGATCCCCATTCTTTAAAGAAATAAAGATTCTTTAAATAAAGATAGGTTATTGGATCTTTATCTACTTTTAAAATATAAATATATAGAAAATTTTAAAGGGTTCCCACATTTTTAAGGACTACTGTATATATGATCTTTGCAGGGAAAATGAATATGATTTGCATCAGCATGTGGCACAGAACAGATCAGCAGCACAGTCTCAAGAAGGGATGGCTGGTTAGTAGGGACCTGCAATAGCCATGACGTGACATGATCAGAGAGCGTACATGAGTCTTGATGAACTCTGGGGTGAGGCAAAGTCATATCCTGGTGATGCTGCATAGATAGAAATGACAGCACTTTGATAAAGAGAGAATGTGGGGAATGAGGGAGAGAGTCAAAGATAACACCTAGGCAGCACCGTTGGAAGGCTGGAGCGATGGTGTTATTTACAGCAATGGATAGATCAGATATGGAAGTGATGGTTAAGGGAGGAGATAATAATAGCTCAGCATTGGAAATGTTTTATATTAAGAATCAGTGGAATAGCTATAGAAATAGGAAAGTTGATATAAGCAAATAAGCAAGACAGGCTGAAGGTATCTGGAATGTGAATAGGTTGTAGATGCCATATGATTGTTATTAAACCCTCTTTATATAATTAAAAAGTGCAGATAAAAACAAAAATATTAGAAAATAAAAACAACTAGCTACCATCTTTCTCAGACTTCAGAGAGTGCCCCCCAAAAATGCCTATAAAATGTTAGATATTCCTTGCGGTCACTATGCAACATACACTTGACATATTTAATAAGCTGACACTAATTATTGTATTTTTGATGGAGAAGAATGAATGTTATTGGCTCTAGATCCTTCTTGTTCATAGCCAGTGCATTGGTACTGCGAATGTGGCTTTTTGGGGACCCCCAAGGCCAACTTCTGCCAAAGCAATTAGGCTGGACATGAAGAGAGGATTTGCCCAACACAGTTTAGTCATTTCAGAACTGCATGAATGTGTGAACTGGAAACAGTTTGATCAATTAAACTCAAATTATGATTGTACTAGCATTAGACTAGATTTGAAGATGGCCCTGTGTGTGAATCATTGGTTAGACTCTAACTGTATGAGGCTGCACACTTATATAGAGAACATTAATATAAAGATCAGTGTGATTTGTCATGCATCAGATCCAAAAAATGCTTTTGTGCCAGTATAGAAATAAAAAGGCTTTAAAAAATTTGCCAAAACTAAGCAAACCATTCCCTGGTTAAATGTTATACCCTTGAGTACTTTGGGACTTAGAGCTAGCTTCTGAAGATGCAATTTAAGAAGGAAATATATGGAGGAACTGGACTCTGCAGCTTATCTGTGCATGTATGGGCACCCCCGACGGGGCTATCTGATCAACATCTGGCCTAAAGTTGGCCAAATCTTGATCAGGCAGGTTTGATTTTCCTGTCAGATCAAGGACCACATCTGCTCGTTTTTCAGCAGCTATCCAGTTTGACATATTAGCAGCTATCTAGTTGCTAGGGTACAGTTTACCCTAGCAACCAGGCGTGGTTTAAATGAGAAGGTGGAAGAAGAATAACATTGTAGCCTCACAGAATAATAGTTTTTTACCTGCTGGGTTTAGGGGCTCATAAAAAGAGGCAGAAGAGGAAGACAGACAAATCATAAACTAAAAAAATGAGCACCAAGAATATGCCATTCTATAACAAAAGTGAATTTAGATATAAACTGCCCTATTAATAAAACAAGTGTAAAATGTCATGAATCACAATATATTAGCAAAAAAATAAAACTGCAACGTAGCAGTGAATTTAATGTCTGCCTTAGGCTGGGGGTAAGTAGAGGGCTCCTTAGTACCACAAACCTTGCCGGTGCAACCTTACCTGTATGTCTGAATGATGAAGTTAGGGGGCAGGATAGGAGATGCCCATGTGATACCCCCAGCCCACCCATCATGAATACAGGACTGCCAAATGAAGCAAGCAATGTATATATCCTTTTGTATCAACAACAACACCACAATACACAATGGCAACTCATTTTTTTATAAATACCCAATATTTTTATTCAACGTGCAAATTCAAGGAAAGGAACTACTGAAAGGCAGCTTCTCAAACTATTCAGTAAAGAACACACCTCCCTATCTGCATTGCCCACCCACCCAGAATATGCAATGCTGCTATACATCACCTCTGTCGCTTCATTCTAGCAGATATTCCTCTGCAGATTTATAGACAAGAGTGGAGGCCTCTCTATAAAGAGGTTCTGATACATACATGAACAAAATGTAGCATTTTGTAGTGGAATAGTGTATATATATATCCAATCTATGGTTGCCGCGTTAATCTCCAGCCAAGCCCATGCAGCATAAACAAGCTGCGCATTGGGGAGAAAAGTAACATTTCTCTTTGTCTCTGATACAGCAGTTAGAGGATCAAAAGACTTTCCCATATTCCAACTGACTGAACTGTATCTTTTCATCTTATCTGCTTTGCAAGCCTATTACAGGGGATAAATGGCTGCCTGCTCAAAGTAGGATATGCACAGCTGGTTCATTGGCTGCCTGGAAAGCCATTCTCTCCTGTATACTCTGCTGGCTTCTCTGGGCACTTCTGCAGGCGCTACATTTTCTCAGATATATTGTTAGCCAATGTTAATTGCCATTTAAAGACAAACGCGTTATCCGACATTATATAGAAAGGATTAAAGTAAACCTTTGCAGAGAGATCTTGATCATTATAGGCAATGGGGGTATGGAACAACTGAAAAACATACATTTCGGAAAGATGCTGTTATTACTGAGTATACTAGGGATGGGCAACATGCAGTCTTCCTGAACATTTCGTGCTACAAAGTCATTTGTGTCCTTGGCTCTCAGTTGTATGCTGAATATGTTGCTCAACAAAGTCTAAAAGGTTCTCATTGCTGCCATATAACTCATTGGCTATATAAACAAGGGTATCAGGAGCAGCACGTACCTTGTGCAGGCAGCAAATTGGATCCCATTCGCCAACTGGGGGCTATTGACAGCCAGATCATGAATTAGCTGAGCAAACACCTAAATAGAAGAGAGATGCACTCATCCATTTGGTAATAAGCCAACCAATAACAATAACATTCCAATAATACTGTTAAAGTAGAGAAGGTGGAACACACACATTCCAATAACCAAAAGCTTAAAAAAAAGAGTGAAACAGACGTGGGTCAATCTTGGCCTAAACCTCTAAAATAAAATCTGTTTTTATTTGAAGAAATTCTTCTGTAATTTTCAGAAATATGCAGAAAAAGTAACTAACTATTTGGGGGGCAAATTCCCTTTATAGCCCTATTATTTACTTGGTACGGAATATAGGTAGGAATATTATAAAACCCTAAAAGGCAGGTTTCTGCTATTTAAAGGGTAACTAAAACAGAATAGCAAAACTTAAACTGCCATTGCCTGTGGAAGTTATACAATATCCCATGATCAGCAGCTTTCTTCTGTGGTCACTTCTATCTAGTCTCCCTATTCAATGATTATCCACAAATGCACCTTGGGCACCTCCATTTCTGTTGGTTAGTCTTCACAGAAATAGAGTAACCTGCAGAAAGGAATCAGACCAAGAAGATGAGCATCGGAGGGGCACAATTTTAATCTCGAAGACTTGCTTTATGCGGGAAATGCTGCAACTTAGAAGCTAATACAAGACCAAAGAATTGTCTGTGTATAGAGTTGTCTGACATGGGAACCAATATTTAATAGCAATATTCCAGCCTTTAACATCAGTAAATATTATGAAAGCATTTATTCTGCACAAATAGTCCAGCATATGGTAGCCCAAGGCTTTGATTGGTGCTCCAGAGTAATATATGGTTCAACAGACCAGCAAGCATTATCTCAGGCCAAGTATTATTCAATTTATTCATTTATCAAACCACAATCTCCTTTTCTTTTATAAAAGAAATGTGATGGTGGGTTGTTATATGCAACATGTCTGCTGATATGGTTCAGTTCATTTCCTTTAAATTGTGCAGCATAAACAGCTTATTTTTTTTTTAGTTATAAAATGGTCTATTCTTAGCAACTTTTCAACTGGTCTTCATTTTAATTATTTGCCTTCCTCTTCTAACTTTTCCCAGCTTCCAAATGGGGGGCGCTGACCCCAGCAGCCAAAAATCTGTTGCCCTATGAGGCTACAATTTTATTGTTATTGTTACGTTTATATATACAATATAAGATGTGCAGCAGGGTGCTTTATATAAAGTATCACAGGTCAGAATATTGCAGCATATTAAAGAAGCTTCTCTGTGAAGTTTAAGTTGGCATATAACAACAACATTTTCAAATAACCTTGGATGAGTATCATAGATCGTTATACCATGGCACAGGGCAGCATGATATGCCAGATATTCATATCCAAACAGTCTTCTAGACGAGCATATGAAAAAAAAAACATATAAAGCATGATGAGCATGTGGTAACACAAAGCAGCCAGTAGTATCACAGATCTGGTTATGGGGCAATAGCAGCTTCACCAGCAGACAGTATCCACTTCAAGTGCACACAGGGATATTGGATTACCAAGGAAAATAGAGGCAATCCAACATGGGGCACCAAGTTTAATCTCTTCCCAATGTTGTCATGGCAGTGACTTTTAAAGGAGGGTAAAATAATGCAGCTCATACTGGTGTGCCCTTTCTCTAGGCTTCTATTTTATCCATTAGGTCACTGGCACACAGGACATTCAGATCACATTGCTAATTGCTGTGCTCATTAACACACCCACTGATTACTTGGCTGTATAGGGATACATTGCCCATACTTTATGCTTGCATATAGTGGTATAAACCATAGCACCATTGAGTAACTATTGTTTCAGAATGGGAAAGTCACATTTTCCCCATGATACAGTATGCCCGAGGATTGTGGGTTTTCTATTCTGCTACATGGGAAGCTGATGCTGATGGAGATTTTCCATCTGTCCAGTTCTCCTTGACAGAACTGCAGTGATGAAAACACCTTATGTGCAATTACTATTACAGCTCCCTAGAAATTCTGTGCTTGTTCTTTTGACTGATTTGATTTTTTCTTTAGTGTCCTTATCTTTTCCACTCTGCCAAATTGTTCAACAAAGTGTCTTATCTAACATCTCTAATGTAAACAACCGAATGCCTATGTCTTTCTGATGGAGATTAATTGACTAGTCCTAGCAGGGAAAAGTCTTTAGGAGGTAGAGCCTACGCAAAACTAAAGTAAATGGCTATTTTTGAACAAGTGGGATGCGTCATTGTAATGCATAATGCCACACCACATAACTTCCAGCCCCAAGTAAGTGTCAAGTGATGCCAGGCAGATGCCTGGCACACCTCCAGATAGATCTTCTCTGTGGTACTATTGCCTTAAAGATCCTCTCAGTTAAACATGGCAGACAAGCTCATGGATACTCATCATGTGGTCACAAAGCAATTATACATATACAGCTATTAATAGAGAAATATATAATAGGTTGTTAATATAATAGGTCCATTTTTTGCCAATGACCTTTCTTGAGTTAGGGATTTAGGGAAAAATGCACCTCTGCCCTTGGCCATAACCAGTAAAGGTCAATGTTCCCCCTTATCTGTGTGTTTTATTAGGGCAGCGGTAACTAAGACCTTCCATTTTACTTATTGAGTTGCTCTTCTGCAGACTTTGTCTAGATCAGTATTATACATTTTGAATCTGGAGACCAAATCCACACTGCATGTACTGTACAGTGCTAAATAGAACTATATAATGTTTTACCACCCAATAATTCCATGCTTACTACAACTTGTTGTGTGTGCTGTAAGGGCCGTGACACACGGGGAGATTAGTTGCGAACGACTAATCTCCCCGCAATGCCATCCCACTGGCTAGAATGTTAATCGCCAGTGGGATGGCATCCTTGGCACCGCGATTTGCCTAAGTCTCTCAAGGCAACTTCGGCGACGCAGCGCCGTGTATGCCATCCCACTGGCAATTTATATTCTAACTCGTGGGATGGCATTGATTAGTGAGCATGGAATTATTGGGTGGTAAAACATTATATAGTTCTATTTAGCACTGTACAGTACATGCAGTGTGGATTTGGTCTCCAGATTCAAAATGTATAATACTGATCTAGACAAAGTCTGCAGAGGAGCAACTCAGTCAATAAGTGAAATGGAAGGTCTTAGTTATGAAAAAAGACTGACCAAGTTGTGGGTGTTTACACTGGAGAAGAGGTGCTTAAGGGCTCTGGCACATGGGGAGATTAGTCGCCCGCGACAAAACTCCCTGTTCGCAGGCGACTAATCTCCCCGGATTGCCATCCCACCGGCGAAAATGTAAATCGCCGGTGGGATGGCATACGCGGCGGCGCTATTTCAGTGAAATCTCGCCGCCGCGTTTGCCATCCCACCGTCGATTTACATTTTCGCCGGTGGGATGCCATTTTGGGGAGATTAGTCGCCCGAGACACAGGAGATTTGTCGCGGGCAACTAATCTCCCCGTGTGCCAGAGCCCTAAGGGGTGATATGATAATAATTGTAAATCTCTTTATTCACCAGTAAATCCTTTCAGGAGACACAAGGGCATCCAATCAGATTTTAGGAAAAGAGGTGCCATTTTAAGGTGAAGATAAATGGAATTTTACAGTGAGAGCTGTGAAGTTGTGGAATTCTGCCCCTGAATCAGTCATACTGGTAGATACATTAGATAGCTTTCCTCTATAGATCTGCTTTCCTCTAGATCAGCTGCAGTTAGGCAGGTATCATTTAGACAATATGGTTGAACTTGATAGTCTGATGTCTTTTTCAACAGGAAACAACTGTGTTATTTATTTTGACCTTCTCAACCTCTCTAAACATCCTTTAGAGAGCAAGATATTTTGTGTAAATGGCCAGTAAGACAATAGAAGTAGCATTGGTGAAGACCCTGAACTCCGATTTCAAAGAAATGTGTGCCAATTAAATCATCTTCTCCAAAGTCTGGGAAACAGGTGGGATCAATTTCTGGTGGGCCTTGTAATGTCCATTCATTCTGCCTCAAACTGTCTAAGCAAAAGAAATCATCCAGAGGGTATGCAATTATATCCAACCCTTGCACAGGGCTAGTAAATAAGGCCCAGTGTCTTGCCAGAGGCAATTGTACATACAGTATAAAGACAGCAGTTCCACTCAGAGCAAAAGAACACAGGAATTTAACCTGTCTCCTCGGCATCCACTGGTTTGTTTGGCCACAGCCTTGTAAGAAATTTCCCTGCTTAAAAGAACATTTTCAATGCACAGCAGAGGTTTTTCTCCCAGATCCTACTTTCATGCTCCTTCAGAACTCCCAGAGCATTCCCCCTCAGAAGGCAAATCCGCACCTTGTAATGATAAGATCCAATAGAATCAAAACAGCCTCTCTAGGAGCTGAAGTTGCAGCTTTGAATCCTCACCTGCACATATGCTTTAATGCTGCAATTCATTTGGCACAAAGGTACAAAAGTACAATTTACACACTACTACTTGCAATTTCTAGATAATAGGGAAAAAAAGCCTAATTCTTTGGTTGAATGAGTCCCCTAAAGAGGTTATGCTGGCAGATACAACTTATAGTTTAAAAAGAAGATAATACAGTAATTGTATCTGTATTTATATACTGAATGTTTAAGGCAGCAGCAGCTCCTTTTGTTGCATTGGGAAATGTTGCCTTTATATTTAAGGCAACTGTTATAGATGGTAAAAGCTGCTAAGAGTCCAGCCATTAGAGCAAGTGTAGAGGAGGTGTGCCTTAAACAAAAGGTCCTGTACTTAGTGCTTGCCCAAAGCCTACACCTTGACCGTGTTTAAGGTGTTGCATTCACATGCAGCTAAAATAAAGCTCACATAGAACATTTAAGATATCAATATATTTGAAGTTCATACAAGTCAAGAAAGCCATTTGGCCTCCCTCCCATGGCAGTATAAAAGCCAATCCACCTTTCTTCAGACTGGGTCAGAAGACTGAAGATATTTGCAAAGCAAAATTATTCTACTGTGCATTAAAGGAACACATAAATGAGGAAGCAAACTCAACTGGAATTCAGTACTACATACATCATGTCTTTATGGTTCTCTCAGTCAGCCATCCTGTCAGTCTGCATAGTGAGGGGGAGATGGCAAGGGCCCATAGAGTACATCTTCCTCTAGCTGATAATCCACAATAATCTTTATATTAAATATTAGATTCAGAAGAACAGTTAACCATCTAAGTTTTAGGTTTCTCAACCAATTTTGGACACCCAGCTAACACCTATTGTTAGCCTATAGCACCACAATTTTCAGAGTTGATCAGAGTGCTCTGAATGTAACATAGTACCAGAACCCATGGCAGCAAAGTGGCGACAAGAGCTGCACAAAGCCAAGCACATAGAGATCGGCAGGGGTCATACAAATTAGGTGCATAAATAAAGTGAGATATTAGTGGTTGCAGAACACAGTTATGTTAATAAGGAAAAGAATCCCACACAAAAAGAACAGGAAGACAATGAGGTACTGTACATATAGGGATGTATTACATGGAGGTGTTGCAATGCAAGAAATTGTTGTGTGTGTGTGGTTCTTATATAAGGAACCACACACACAA
The DNA here is from genome assembly GCF_000004195.4 of Xenopus tropicalis. NCBI lineage: Eukaryota > Metazoa > Chordata > Amphibia > Anura > Pipidae > Xenopus > Xenopus tropicalis. Next base: position 123,467,164 of record NC_030680.2, read on the forward strand.
CTAAGTATTATAATGGTGCTAAACCTATTTATTTGGCCACAGAGAGCACAACACAAAAATAATGTTTCGGGCATTCATGCCACCCTTTCTCAAATGGAGGTGTTACCAGAAACGGCAACAGTTCATGGGCCAAGAGACTGGAGAGGTAGGAGAGAATTAAATAAAACAACAGAAGGGATTTATGAGCAGTCGTACCCAGGCACTACACTGTACATAGGGGTTGTGCATAACATTCTCTATAGTAGAGGTTATAAGGAGCAGTTGTACCCAGGCACTACACTGTACATAGGGGTTGTGCATAACATTCTCTATAGCAGAGGTTGTAAGGAGCAGTTGTACCCAGGCACTGTACATAGGGGTTGTGCATAACATTCTCTATAGTAGAGGTTATAAGGAGCAGTTGTACCCAGGCACTGGACATAGGGGTTGTGCATAACATTCTCTATAGTAGAGGTTATAAGGAGCAGTTGTACCCAGGCACTGTACATAGGGGTTGTGCATAACATTCTCTATAGTAGAGGTTATAAGGAGCAGTTGTACCCAGGCACTGTACATAGGGGTTGTGCATAACATTCTCTATAGTAGAGGTTATAAGGAGCAGTCGTACCCAGGCACTACACTGTACATAGGGGTTGTGCATAACATTCTCTATAGTAGAGGTTATAAGGAGCAGTTGTACCCAGGCACTACACTGTACATAGGGGTTGTGCATAACATTCTCTATAGCAGAGGTTGTAAGGAGCAGTTGTACCCAGGCACTGTACATAGGGGTTGTGCATAACATTCTCTATAGTAGAGGTTATAAGGAGCAGTTGTACCCAGGCACTGTACATAGGGGTTGTGCATAACATTCTCTATAGTAGAGGTTATAAGGAGCAGTCGTACCCAGGCACTACACTGTACATAGGGGTTGTGCATAACATTCTCTATAGTAGAGGTTATAAGGAGCAGTCGTACCCAGGCACTACACTGTACATAGGGGTTGTGCATAACATTCTCTATAGTAGAGGTTATAAGGAGCAGTTGTACCCAGGCACTACACTGTACATAGGGGTTGTGCATAACATTCTCTATAGCAGAGGTTGTAAGGAGCAGTTGTACCCAGGCACTGTACATAGGGGTTGAGCATAACATTCTCTATAGTAGAGGTTATAAGGAGCAGTTGGGTAGAAAGGAAGGGAACTATGTTAAAGAATATGTACATAGATTATGTGGACAAGAAAGGGGAACATTTATTTGGTGTTCCTTTTCTGATCCTTTATTTTCCAGTCTAACCTTGTGTCTTTTCCTTTATTTTTTTTTACTTTATTGTCTATATCTTTGGCCATCTTAACTTATCTTAACATAACTATTTTATTTATCCTTTTCGTCCTGTCTTCTCACTACTCTGTTTCTCTTCCTACCTCCTTCTTTTCTCCTCCACCCCACATATTTATTCTCTCCCATCACCACCTTCCTCTCCTCCCCTCTTCTCTCCCCCCTCTGCCTCCAAATCCACCCCCCCCCCCCCCCCCACCCCACGGCCTTGGTTTTAGACCTGAGATGAATTGAGCTGGGGATCAGGGGAAAGATACTTTATTAAAAAAACAAATGCTCCCTGCTGTAAGTTATTAAGAGAGTCTTTTACAAAACTCACCCCCTGTGTCCTTCACAAGCTCTGGATGTCTTGCTTCTCACAAGCAGCTGTTCCATTTTGCCTGACAGGAACAAGATGGTCACTTTGTGGAGCTAGGCTACCCTCAGCTACACAGAACCTCTCAGGGAACAGATACTGCTCCTCCCCTGGAGGCCCTGGAAATGTATGAAACATTATGTGAAATATACAGGGACCCCAGGTGTGCAAATAAGGGGGGGGGGATGCTGTTTTTCTGAATCAGCAATATGTATGCCGCTGTACCTGGGCCGATACTATTGTATACATTCATGTGGGTAGACTGTATATCAGAGCTTTATGTGATTATTGGTTAATCCCTTGTTTGCCAGAGATGAAATAATGACCTCTCTGCATCCAAGAAGTTAAGCTTTCATAGTTCTGTAAATACACATTTCCATGGATTTCATGAAGATTCTATGGAAGAGAATCTAAGTAGGATATGGGGGACTTAAACGTGATTAAAAATCCTGCTCTATAAAACCCTCTAGAACATATCTGCTGTTAATAAAAAAAAAAGTATCTCCACAAAGAGCCCTTGGAAATTTATATGAACGCTGTTATGGGTGTGAGGGGGTTTCATTTATATGCCAGATTTGCATCCTCTCACATCGGACTCCTCATTCTAATAGCATTTATAAACCGGGGTAAAACAATTTACCAGAGGCAAATAGTGTAACAAATGGCGTAAAATGAATGGTGTATTTAGAAAGGACTCTTGTTGCCCTTACATAAATGCATTGTGATCACAGAAATCATCCAGAATCTATGGAAAATTATTTTACAGGTATAGGATCTGTTACCTAGAATGCTCGGGACCTGAAGTTTTCCAGATAAGAGACCTTTCTGTAATTTGGATCACCATATCTTAAGTCTGCTAAAAATAATTTTAACATAAAATAAACCCAATAGGATTGTTTTGCAACCAATACGGTTTCATGCAGCTTAGTTACCATCAAGTACAAGGTACAGTTTTATTAGTACAGTACAGTCTTTTTTTTCAAAAATTATAATGATTTTCTTATAATGGGTTTTATGGGAGATGGCATTCTCATAATTTGTAGCTTCCTGGATAACAGGTCTCTGGAAAAGGGATCCCATACCTGAATTACTATAGGTATTTTGTTTTACACCACTTTAGAACTGGTCTAAGCCATTTCAGGCAATGGAACAAAAAGACAAGTGGTAAAGAATAAATGGTGTAAAAAGCAGCATCGATCACCGCAGCTTTTTACAAGCAAATAGTACTTTATATGCCAGTTTTAGACCTTACTAAAGATAGGTTAAATTAACTCAACAGCTTTATAAAGTTGGCCTACTAAAGAATTTTACCAAAATGGAACATATATATCAGTAAATATTGCCCTTTTACATCTTTTACCTTGAGCCACCATTTTGTGATGCTCTGTGAGATCACCTGACAGGAAATAATGCAGCTCTAACTGTAACAGGAAGCAGTGTGGAGTAATAGACATAAATTTGTCCATTAATTGGTTAATGTGACCTAACATGTTTGTGTGCACTGTGAATCCTAAGGGGACGGCACTTTGTACTTAAAATAGCAAGTTTCTATTTAGAATTGCCTAATGGCACATACTACTAAAAAAAGTATATTTTTATGAAAATGGTTTATTTAGATGAAGCAGGGTTTTACATATGAGCTTCTTTATGCAATATATTTTTATAGAGACCTACATTGTTTGGGGGTATAGTTTTCCTTTAAAGTGCCAGGTTTGATGTAGTGTAATGCCACTTTTGTAACTCATGCTTCAGAAATAATAACATCAATACAAGATAATAATCTTAATAAGCTTTTAGGTAATGATGACTATGCTTGCACTTGCCTCTGTGCTGCCATTAATCAGTTGCATGGAATGGGGCTACCTTGGTCTTTCACTTTTCTTTAGAAACAAATCTGGTCCCAGTAGGTTAAGTAGGACTGCAAGATGTTACCAGACTAGGCACTGATGCAGTTTTTTAGTGCACAGTGTAAACTACCCAATCAGTGGGCATTAGGAGAGACAAGATTTTGTAAAGTAGGAGTATGACATTATTGGTTAGTCCCAGCAATGGGCCTATTAAAGAGAGAGCTGTGTATCTGTTGCACTAGGCCAAACTGGTTCGGTAATACAGACAATTTTCTGTTGAAATATGTACTGTTACAATGCAGAGTTGCCTGTATTTTAGAGAATTCTGTGACACTGACAGGTAAATGAGTATGCATGCCTTGATATGTCTTTAGATACTTTAAATATCCAGCACATTTTAACAGCAACTGCACTTTCTAGAAATCTGAGTGTCTGAAATAACATCTTGGCAAGTGGAAGTATTTCGGATTACCAAGGACAGACGGAGACAATGCTGAATTTGTGCAGAAGGTTATAAATTGTGACCTGTGTATAACATTGGGACAAGCATAGATGGTGCTGAACCTGTATCTTGCACAGGGGGATCCCATGACTTCAGGTTATCATGCACAGCAGTCACGGCTTTCTATATAACACGTGGTGGCCCCGTCACTGCAGACTAACAGGACAGACACAGACAGTGCCAATGATTATATAAATCCAGATTATCAGGACATGCATGGACAGTGGTGGCTTTTTGTCTAACACTTGGTGGTCTCAGTGCAGCAGACAGGTACATACACCATCAGTGCAGATGATCAGGACAGGCACAGAGGTCGCCAGTACTATCTTTTCTGCAGATTATCACAAGTAACGCACACAAGGATGACTTCATGGATGCAGATTATTAAAACCATTTTTGATGGATTTGGCTTTATATGTTCTGTAGGGTAGTGTAGATTATCATCGCCAGCCTAGAAAGACCTGAGATAGAAATATCATCTATTATGTCCCCATAACTGCAGATTATCAGGACTAGTTTACAAAACGTTGAGTTTGTAATATATGGTGACTTCACACTTGCCCACTACAAGAGCATTTTAGATAGATATGTACATGTACATCTGTGCCTGATGAAAGTTCCATTTAGGAACTGAAACGTTGGACTGAATAAAGCCTCACTCTGAATTACAGGAAGGCAATCTCCCATAGATTTAAATTTTAATTGAACGCATTACCTTTTTCTCTATAATAATAAAACAGTACATTGTACTTGATCCAACCTAAGATATAATGAATACTTACTGGAAGCAAAACAATACTATTGGGTTTCATTTTTGTTTAAATTATTTTTTAGTAGACTTAAGGAAATACCCCTTATCTGGAAAAACCCAGGTCCAAAAGCATTCTGAATAACAGGTCCAATAACTGTATTTTTAAAAAGATGGCTCAATGGCTAACATATGACTGCTTTTTATACATCTGTAACCTTAGTATCACAAATTTATAAGGATTTTGTAACTTAGTGCTGTCATACGTAATACAGGGTAACTCTGTGACTGTATCAGGGACATTTTTTCAGAGTTTGGTTTGTATGTAATGAATGTTGACCCCCATGGCTGCAGATTATCAGGGCAAGAATAGATACTGCTGAGTTTGTAAATAACACAGGGAAATCTCATGTCTGAAGATTATCAGAGAAGGATCAGAAATGGCTCAATTTCCCTTTATTCTAATGTAATTTCTCCAATGCAGATAATCTGGAGATACTTTTCTAGTACTGTGTTTGTGTCTAATAAAGGCATAACCCAGACCACCCCACACAAGGAACCCATTTGATATGTTGTTTCATTTATCATTTATAAACCTACAATCTTATTAGGCTCTGGGTTGTGTGACCATCAGTAGAGACAAAGTATATGTACAAAATGTAAAGTGACCTCATGCGTTTTAATAACATGACATGCACAGGCAGTGATGAGTTTGAGGTTGCAATCTCATGTGGGATTATTATCAGCCTCGGGTTTGTATCTAATGTGAGTGACCTCATACCTGCACTGAGCTTCTATATAACACAAGGTGACATCAAGATTATCAGATCTGGTGATCTCATGGCCGCTGCTTATCTGACCCAAAACAGGCATTGCCACGTTTCACTCCTATTTAAAGGAAAACTATACCCCCAGAATGATTATTTAAAGGGATTTGGTCATGATTTTTATGGTATACGTTTTATTTCTAAATTACACATAGCAAATAATTCACTCTACCATTTAAAATTTTATTCTTGAACCAACAAATGTATTTTTTAAGCTGTAATATTGGTGTGTAGGCGCCATCTCAGTGCATTGTGTCTGAGTCTGAGCTTTCAGAAGGAGCCAGCGCTACACATTAGAGCTGCTTTCAGCTAACCTATTGTTTCTCCTACACCCATGTAACTGGAGGAGTCCCAAGCCAGACTTGGATTTCTTACTATTGAGTGCTATTCTGGGAGCTACTGGGAGCTGCTATCTTGCTCCCTTCCCGTTGTTCTGCTGATCGGCTTCTGGGAGGGGGGGCGGGGGATATCATTCCAACTTGCAGCACAGCAGTAAAGAGTGACTGACGTTTATCAGAGCACATGTCACATGGCTGTGGCACCCTGGGAAATGAAGAATATGGCTAGCCCCATGTGAAATTTCAAAATGAAATATAAAAAATCTGTTTGTGCTTTTGAAAAACGTATTTCAATGCAGGATTCTGCTGGAGAAGCTCTATTAACTGATATGTTTTTGAAAAAACATGTTTTCCCATGAAAGTATTCCTTTAGGGCAGTGGCACACGTGAATATTAGTCACCCACATTAAATCCTCGTTACTGCGGGTGACTAATCTCCTTGACATGCCATCTCACCGGCAAGAACGTAAATCGCCGGTGGGATGGCTTACGCATCGCTTCAGTTTCCCGAAGTCGCCCTAAGTTGCCTCTCAGGGAAATGCCAGGAAACCGAAGCGAGGAGTATGCCATCCCTCTGGCGATTTCTTGCCAGTGGGATGGCATTGCGGGTAGATTACTCGCCCGCGGTAATGAAGATTTATCACAGGGCGACTAATCTCCCTGTGTGCCACTGCCCTTAACCAACAGATAGCGTATACAGTATAATATTAAGTGGCCTATAAAAGAACTTACCAAATCTGAATATATATAATTAAATACTGCTCTGTTACCTTGAGCCACCATTTAGTGATGGGCTGTGTGCTCCCTCAGAGATCACATGACCAGAAATAATGCAGCTCTAACTGTAACAGGAAGTAGTGTATGAGTAAAAGGCAGAACTTTGTCCACTAAATGGCTGATGGGGCCTAGCATGTATGTGTGCCCTTGGTTTGTTGATTTGTACTGTGAATTTTATGATCCCAGGGGGCAGCCCTTAGTACTTAAAATGGCAAGTTTCTATTTAGGATTACCAAATGACATATACTTAAAAAAAAGTATTATTATAAAAACGGTGTATTTAGAGGAAGCAGGGCTTTACAAATGAACTATTTTGTTTTATAGAGACCTACAGTATGTTGTTTGGGGGTATAGTTTTCCTTTAAATGACCAAATGCTTCTGTGATGAGCCTGAATTGCACATGGTGGTGTCATACTTGGGGGTTATCAGGACAATCCCAAATGGGAAGGGGGGGGTATCTATTGCGCGTGGCCTTGTGGCTGCTATTTATCAGCACTGGCTCATGTAATGCTGAATAAGCAGGGTTCCCTCAAGCCCATAGATAATTAGTAACAGGACTGGCTCATACAGTGTGCTGTTTGGATCCAAGGCAGGGTTCCCTTATGTCAGCACATTATTGGGATTGGTTCATGCAGTACAGAGCCTGCATCTAAGATAGGGTTCCCTCATGCCGGCACATTGCCAGGACTGGCTCCTGCAGTGCTGAATTATTTTAGAAAGGGTGTCTCTCCGGAGCAGCAAATAATAAATCAGTACAAGGCTCTTCCAATGCAACACATCCCCCAACTCTATATACTACAGCGTGTAGATCACAGGCTCTTGTCAGGCTCTCATGGGCACGGGATTCTCACTGTCAGCAGATTTGGGATTGCAACAGACTAGTCTGTATACGAGCGGCCATGAATCATTATTAAAATCTCCATTCATCCACATCTGCCTGTTATTCTACTGCATCTGCCTCCTCTGTCTCTTGCTTTTATTGACTTGTTTAAAAGAGCGTTAATGTTAAAAATCACTAATTCTCACTTCCAGACGTGACAGCAGGGATTTCAGTGGTGGTACTTTTGATTTTAGCGCATAAGAGTGAGTTTGGAGTGATATACTTTTATTATGGAGTTACTGTGGAATGCTCACCCCCCCCCCCCCTGCCTTCCCTTGCTACAGCTGATTGTGCAGAGGGAGTGGTGCTTCCATTGATTTCTTGCTGATTGATACATTAGTCTTGCGGCAATAAAAATGTATACACTTTCACTGTGCGCCCTGATTCAGCACCATGTTACCCTATGGACTAATAAAGAGCTTTGGTCCTGGCATGCTTCATCTTAAACACTGGGATATACTCCTGTGTATTACACACAATCTAATGCTCTGACATGATTTTTTACTTTTAACATTGGAATTTATTAATTCCTTAAACATCCTTTGCAGGGCCCCCGGTAATGTAGGAAGGCGGGGGTCTTCGAGGGTATTTTACCCATCTTCAAGGGTAAAATACATGAATCAGGGGTGTCCAACCTGCAAGGCTTTCAGGAGTCATTTGCGACCAAAAGGGTAGTTATCGTAGGGCAATTTTGAGTGCAACATCCATTTTTACCATAATGCATTGTTTTCTCCCAAAATTCCTGCACCGTTATGCTGTGGAAATTGATGGTACTGCAACTGCACTCTAAGAGGCATATTTATTATGCTGTGTAAAAAACGGAGAGAAAATTCACCACACATCGCCAGGCTTCGCGTAAAAACGGCGTAAAATCGGCGTAATTGTTTTACGCATTTTTTCTTCCACCGGAACTTATGGAAAATAACTGCGTGATATCCGGCGTTCAGATGCCGATCTTTTCCATTTAATTTACACAGTTTTTTACTCCGTTTTTTCGGCGAAATTAGTTTTACACAGCATAATAAATACGCCCCTTAGTCGTAAATGACCCCTTTTCCCTGTTGGTGGTTGACTGCTAGCATTTGCAGTTTATCAGCACCTGGATGACTGAAGGTTGGACATCCATGATGTGTATACTTAAAGAATATAGGATAAACGAAAAACAAATCTTGTAGGCAATTATGAATAATACAGGGTGCTAGTTTCACTCTGGGCTAAAAATTATCATTATTTTTAAAATTGGAGCTGCTGTGGCCCCTGTCTGTGTTTCAAATATGGGGTGAGCGTGTCCTAATGGTCCCTGCCAGAAGCACAGTAGGAGGGGGGTAGCCAGTTACAGCCCTGCAGTCCTACAAGACTTCAGTCCCCTTTCAGGTCAGCATAGCTGCTGATTGGTTCCTGTCCTACAGGGCAGTGTGTGAGTGCCGCCGCTCCCCCCTGCACAGCCTGGGAAAAGAAGCAGCAGGAAGTAGTACAAACGGGTGGGGCTAGTAGGGTTTTTTGGAAAATTCCTCAATAAATCAGACATGAACACTACTTTTTAAAGCACATTCCTTTTATATTTAGATAAGAACAATTCATTGGCACTATATTTTTTTACACAATATGTACCCTTTAATATATTGCTATTCAATATATGTTTGCATATATGTGTAGTTTTAACTATGTTATTTGGGAATGTAATAAAGTGTCCAATCTGCCCTATCCTAAAACTGGCCCTGGAAGAGTTTTTCCTGTTCCTGTGTCACCCCCCCACCCACTTTTTATCTGATGCATAATGTAAGCTGGAACTAGGTCATGAAGTCAGTTAGGCATGTAAGTAAAGGGTTTTTTTCTCCACTCTCTGTAGATGGGGGCATATACCTATACTGTATTTTTAACTTCACAAAAGTAAGGATGCACTGGTCCAAATTCATCATTTTGATGCAGCCACATACTAAATCCTCCACAAAAGAACCTCACTTAAGAGTGAGCAAAATCTACAGAATCAATGTATTATTTGATAAAAGTTCTTGCTGTCAGTTGTCCATCACTTGAGGGTCACATTACTTTAGAGATGGATATTCAGCTCTACAGAAAGGATCTGGCTGATTAAAAAGTGCTGGGATTTGGCTGAATAATGAATTTGGTGCACCACCCTTACATGTAAAGACCCATTTAGCTTTGGCTATACTTTATTGTAAGGCCCCAAAAGAAAATAAGAGGATAACAAATACTCTGCTCCGTTCTCTGGACTCTTTTGACTTTTATCACTTTAAAGGTGCCCTGCCCAGTGGCTTGTAAACTACTTCATATTATATCTTCATACCTATATTTACAATAGTAGTAGAACATATGAAAGCAAGTGCCACAGTTGTCGGCAGGTCAAGGTGTTTGGACAGTTGAGGCACTCCTTGGATATATATATCGTGTTGAGGAGATATCCTTGAGAAAAAAGTGATTTATCAAAAAAGAATTTGTCAATAGCAGTGCAAAAACAGTGCAATTTTACTCCAGTTTTTACACCAGTACTTGCATTCAGTTTCACATTGATAAATTCACATGTTGGTGAGACCTGAGCCTTAGTTAATAGAGATGCTATTGCCATAGGTACAGCAATGTTCAGGCCTCAGTAACATTTATTTCAGTAGATGTCAGTGAGAGTTTTACAATTACATCTTAATTACAGTTCCCACACTCATTCATCAAACTACCCACCAGTTCTTCATTTATCATCTGTCATCACTTCCACAGTTCATCTTTTGTCAACTGGGCAAAGGCACACTTGTCCACATTAGTGCCAGAAGCTAGCGGGAGCAACAACTTGCAATAGGAACACACTAATAGCACTCAGAGCCCCTATCAGAAAACAGGGGGATCTAATACCAGTTTAGTTTCATACCAGTTCTTCATTTATCATCTGTCATCACTTCCACAGTTCATCTTTTGTCAACTGGGCAAAGGCACACTTGTCCACATTAGTGCCAGAAGCTAGTGGGAGCAACAACTTGCAATAGGAACACACTAATAGCACTCAGAGCCTCTATCAGAAAACAGGTGGATCTAATACCAGTTTAGTTTCATACCAGAAACAATAAGGAAGTATAATACATTGACAGCTGAAACAGGAACAAATCCTAATTCTGCAGTAAGAAACACTAATATTTGACAGTTTCATATCTGAAAAGACCAGTAACAACAAAATCTAAAAGGGTTATCTATGGATATATAGAGTATGAAAGAGAAAGTATGCAGTCATGTGCAGAATGAGAGAGGGTAGTATGCAGTAGTACTTAGTATGATAGAGGGGATTATGCAGTTGTATGTGATATGAAAGACATAAGTATGCAGTTGTGTGTGGAATGAAAGAGAGAAGTATGAAGTTTTGTGCAGAATGAAAGAGAGAAGTATGCAGTTGTGTGCGGAATGAAAGAGAGAAGTATGCAGTTGTGTGCGGAATGAAAGAGAGAAGTATGCAGCTGTGTGCGGAATGAAAGAGAGAAGTATGCAGCTGTGTGCGGAATGAAAGAGAGAAGTATGCAGTTGTGTGCGGAATGAAAGAGAGAAGTATGCAGCTGTGTGCGGAATGAAAGAGAGAAGTATGGAGTTGTGTGTGTAATGAAAGAGAGAAGTATGCAGCTGTGTGCGGAATGAAAGAGAGAAGTATGCAGTTGTGTGCGGAATGAAAGAGAGAAGTATGCAGCTGTGTGCGGAATGAAAGAGAGAAGTATGGAGTTGTGTGTGTAATGAAAGAGAGAAGTATGCAGCTGTGTGCGGAATGAAAAAGAGAAGTATGCAGTTGTGTGCGGAATGAGAGAGAGAAGTATGCAGTTGTGTGCGGAATGAAAGAGAGAAGTATGCAGCTGTGTGCGGAATGAAAGAGAGAAGTATGCAGTTGTGTGCGGAATGAAAGAGAGAAGTATGCAGCTGTGTGCGGAATGAAAGAGAGAAGTATGGAGTTGTGTGTGTAATGAAAGAGAGAAGTATGCAGCTGTGTGCGGAATGAAAAAGAGAAGTATGCAGTTGTGTGCGGAATGAGAGAGAGAAGTATGCAGCTGTGTGCGGAATGAAAGAGAGAAGTATGCAGCTGTGTGCGGAATGAAAGAGAGAAGTATGCAGCTGTGTGCGGAATGAAAGAGAGAAGTATGCAGTTGTGTGCGGAATGAAAGAGAGAAGTATGCAGCTGTGTGCGGAATGAAAGAGAGAAGTATGCAGCTGTGTGCGGAATGAAAGAGAGAAGTATGCAGCTGTGTGCGGAATGAAAGAGAGAAGTATGCAGTTGTGTGCGGAATGAAAGAGAGAAGTATGCAGTTGTGTGCGGAATGAAAGAGAGAAGTATGGAGTTGTGTGTGTAATGAAAGAGAGAAGTATGCAGCTGTGTGCGGAATGAAAAAGAGAAGTATGCAGTTGTGTGCGGAATGAAAGAGAGAAGTATGGAGTTGTGTGTGTAATGAAAGAGAGAAGTATGCAGCTGTGTGCGGAATGAAAAAGAGAAGTATGCAGCTGTGTGCGGAATGAAAAAGAGAAGTATGCAGTTGTGTGCGGAATGAGAGAGAGAAGTATGCAGCTGTGTGTGGAATGAAAGAGAGAAGTATGCAGTTGTGTGCGGAATGAAAGAGAGAAGTATGGAGTTGTGTGCGGAATGAAAGAGAGAAGTATGGAGTTGTGTGTGTAATGAAAGAGAGAAGTATGCAGCTGTGTGCGGAATGAAAAAGAGAAGTATGCAGTTGTGTGCGGAATGAAAGAGAGAAGTATGGAGTTGTGTGCGGAATGAAAGAGAGAAGTATGCAGTTGTGTGCGGAATGAAAGAGAGAAGTATGGAGTTGTGTGCGGAATGAAAGAGAGAAGTATGGAGTTGTGTGCGGAATGAAAGAGAGAAGTATGGAGTTGTGTGTGTAATGAAAGAGAGAAGTATGCAGCTGTGTGCGGAATGAAAAAGAGAAGTATGCAGTTGTGTGCGGAATGAAAGAGAGAAGTATGGAGTTGTGTGCGGAATGAAAGAGAGAAGTATGCAGTTGTGTGCGGAATGAAAGGGAGAATGAAGTGATTTTACAGCAGATAGAACAGGTTTTATATTTGTTTACATCTTGTGTATGGCTGCTTCACCTTATGAGTAGCAAGTAGATTTATTGCCTAAACATCTGTTTTGATGCATAATAGGTTAATGAATTAGGTGGGAGGATCAACATGGAGCATCCAATCTCCCTATCTACGCCCTCCTACAGGCAGCTCCCCTTGCCTCTGTAAATACTCCAAAACCCCAAATTCATTTGTCAAGGATTTGTAGTATTTTTGTGAGAATTCTGTGGAGAATTATCTTGGGATAAATATGTCCTTTCTTGTTAAAAGTGGAGCACAGTATAAATAAAGGTACAAATACAAGTTTGTTATTTTACCTTATTTGTTGCCATGTTCAGCCCTCACTTTCATTATTATGTATTTAGATAAAAAGTTAGTTCAGCTGTGTGTAGCTTTCACATGGGCTCCCTGACTCAGCCAAGAAACTATTGCTAATGATATTATTTATTACATGTTTCTATTCAGGCCTCTCCTATTCATATTCCCTTCTCTCATTCAAACCGCTGCCTTTCTTCTAGGATAATTTAAACTCTAGCAACCAGATAGATGCCAAAATTCTAAACTGGAGCATTGAATACCATATGAAAATTGTCTCAAAATATCACTCTCTCCTAAAAGTTAATTTTAACCAACCCCCTTTAATCCATTACATCACCAAAATCAGGCAATCGCTGTAAAACGCTTCTGTATTTTTACCACTGTCACACCGCATCCCAGTAGAACTTTAATTACACTTTAGTTCTAAATTGCCAAGGCATAAAGCCAGCAAAATCTGCTCTTTTGACCAGACAGCAAATTTGTCCAAAATGGCCATTTAAAGGGGAACTCCGGCTTCCGAACCAAATTTTGTTAAAGAAACCCCTAATATACCTATTCCTGTAATCTGTTTATGAATAAATACTGTTTACTAGTGTAAAACAGAATAACTAAACAAATCATAACAACTTCACCACAGCTTACAGACAGCATGCAGGAATTACATAACCCACAATGATCTGTGATGTCCCTTTCCTTATGGAATTGTGGGATTTGCAGGATGCAGGCTGAAGGCTGAGGACAGCTGACTACTGTTATATTTTTTCTCCCCGTAGCCAGTCAGATCAACAGGGGGTGGGGCTTACAGAACTGTACCAAACCATATTATTACATTAGAAATCATGAAAAGGCTGCATGTTTTTAAATTGATGTATACTGCAAAGTTGCTTTAGATTATGTTTACTTATCAAAACCTTATGTTGTGTTTGGGTGGCGTTCTCCTTTAAAATGATACTGACACAAAAAAACTACTTTTTAAATATCAGTCTACATAAAAAGTTCCCTATAAGTCATGTTGATCATTTTTTGCTGATAAGGCTGCTTTTATAAGTAATTGCTACTTGAAGTTCCTAAACTTGACTGTTTTGCCAACCTGACTGTCCCTTCTCAGCCTGTCAGTTATAGCTTCTAATGCTAACGGACTACTGCTGCACAAATATGGCCGCCCCCTCATAGAGAAACACGGGGGATCAGATAGGGAATGTAAAAGCATCAGGGAATACTTCTTTGGCAAAATTATAAAGCTTATGCAAAGACAATGTTATGATAGATGTAAAAAATGTTTTATTTCTGGTGTCAGTATCACTTTAAGTAGACCAGATGACATTGATCCTTATCAACCCTCAGGTCCTTTATAAGAGCACATGGGGGGCCTGTGCAGACATCATCCATAACCACACTTGTTCCTCTGATAATGATTATAGATCAGTTTGGGCCAATACACTGGCCAACAGCCTGTAGAACTAGTCAATTGTGGTCTGTGCAAAGTCAAATCTGTACCGGCTCAATGTGCCAGTATCAGAAATAGGTTTACTGATTAGTCCACAAAAAGGAAAGCAGCTCGCACACTATTGGGATCATGTAATGAAAAGTGCAAAGTACTATACTGTTCTAGTAACCCATAGCAACCAATCAGCAGGTGTCATTAGCGGCCAGCTGTTGGAATGCAAATATCTGTTTGCTATGGTAACTAAACTTGGGCAAACTTTGCATTACATTAACCTGTATGCCTCCTTTGCAAATGAGTCCCTCTGCCCACATTTTACAGGCCTTAATAAGAGCTGGGTAATTCCATTGCTGAAAGATACTTCATTAGATGCAATTAGACTCTGTAATAATAGCTATATATCTTTGCTATTCATTAGGGTGGTTGTAGCTCTAGCCGGCAGGATTACAGATGTTCCCTCTTCCCCAACCCCAGAATGCTTCTGTGCAGTGTATACCACTCCAGGTCCTGGGTTTCTTGAAAAATACCAAAAATATATTGATTGGTTGATTAATTGGCTTCTGTGAAATGATGCTATAGTATGCAGATGAAGAAAAAAAAGCATCAAGTGAAAGGCAAATGTATCTTTGCATTGCAACAGGAAGGGGTTACCAACCTCTTATGTTCAGGTATAATCCCCATGGCAGATATTAGGCACAAGGTAATCACTTGCTCATTAATGCTGAGATATGTATTCTGGCCTCTGGTAAGAATGATCTCTTTGTTATTCTATTGCAGAGGTATCAGTTACTGCCGTCTCATAAGCAAGGCATTGATTCTTGATTTCTATATTTAATTTTAGCGTCTGGGATCATAAGTCAGTCTGGAAGTCTACAGTCCTACACTCCCTGCCCTCCCAGTGATACAACCATACGACCCATCAGCCCATGGCAGTTTGGTTTTCTGTGTGTGGAACAGCTATGTAATATTCTGCTTGTTCTGGCCCATGGGGGGTTGTGGCAGCTTAAAACCTGCTTGTACTGCAAGTGATGCCACTGATACCATGAAGTTAGTTGAAATACTTGTAATTTATAACATTTGCCCATATTTTTACATCTATTCCATCTCATAACACTCTACTAAAGGAGCCCTGCAGTGCCCAAGCCAACAGGCTATGCAGCAGGGTGGCCTTGTTTCAATTTCAGCAGCAAATGATTGTGACCTTAAGCAAGTCATGTAATTTCACTGTGCCCCCGAGTACCAAACTGAGTAAAATTTGCAGCATTATATAATAAACTGACTGGCCTAGATAATATAGGTCATTGCATTTCCCAAGCTCCTTGTACATGTGAGGAACATGGGTTGGATACACTTCTCTGCTCCTATTGATTGGATAATGTAGAATAGGCCTCACTCTGTTGCTCACTGGTAGTTTCTCTCTTTTTTGCTGGTTCTTTCACTTGTTTTCTAATGGTACAGCAGTCGTCTGTTTCATGACTCTCCCTTCATTTTCTTTTTCATTGTTGTTCCAGCGGTAAATCGTATGTAGGATGTTGTTACACATCTAGGATTTAACTATCAAAGGGAATAAAAATTATCCTCCATCGGAAGCAAATACAAATGTATTTAATGTGCCTACAAATACCCTTTGTTGGAAAGAGAGGCCCCACGCATGGATGCTTTTTGTGGTGGTGTAGCTCTATATAAAGCACTGGTCCATCTAAGATATAGGGCTTTCTCTGCTGTGGAACTACATCTCCCAGAACTCCCCCTTTAGTGGGTGGTACTGTACTGGGGCTTGTACAACGCTTAAAAAGCAGCTGGGCAGCACTCATGTACGGCTGTACTGTGTTTATCCAATGCCAATAAACAACCCCCCCAAATTAAATAATGTACTATGAAAATTTTGAGCCAATGCTTTACCAGTGTGATGCAGTGGTGCCTTAAAAAAGGGTGTAGGAGATTTATGTTCACCAAGAAAGTATATTTCTTCCTGAATTCCTTTTTAAATCAGAAGATTTTGGGTTTGACATCTGACTGGCTTGTCAAAATATGTAGGAAATTTACGCTAGCCAAAAAAGAATATTTCATTCTGAATTTTAAATCAGAAGATTAGGACTAGAAAGATTAGATTAGGAGATTAGGATTAGAAAAGAGTATTTATTCAAAATATTAAAAGATAATTATACAACCTCTTCATATGCTGCATAGTGGGTGAAAGAGAGAAAGCAGTACTTTATGTCATCTTCAATCATCTTCTTGATGGTTTGTTCCTATCTGTTGCAGGTTTTCTGCATCTGAAGACCCTATCTTGTAAGGGTCAGGTTTCATTTCAGTTCAATAGAGATGCATTGAGACCCCTCTAGATCCATTTGGTTGAAGTCCAAATAAGCTCTCAACCCAAAATAGTATATGTCCGCTTGAGGGCACGTTTGGGAACATATACCATGACCATATACTGAGCAGAAGGGAAAAAAGCCCAGTATAGAATACCCTAGAGACTAAGCCTCAGCCACTGGGTTTTAAAGCACCCAAATGCACACCTGCTTTGCCCTTATTGGGGCTCTTTAGTGCAATGCATGGTTTTCCAACCAGCATATAGGTACATCATATATAAACATACAAATATACACATACAGTTGTATCAAACCCTTTTATGTAGAACAATGAATACAAAAACATATATACTGTATATTTTAGACTTTTAAACATATACCGTCTGCAAGATGACCCAGTACATGTATTTATTCCTGAGAACTTAAAGTTGCTTTGTGACCAGGCCAGCAGCGGCAGTCAAGCCAAATGTACAACCCAAATGCAGCCCTTCCTTACTCCTGCACATACACATTCTCTACCTTAAAGACCACAAATAGATCTACAAAAATGAGAAGAATGTGAGAAAATACAACTAAACCTAAAAAATAGGGATTACCCAAACAGCTAAGTAAGGAGGGTACAGGAGCAGTTGCTCACAGATGAAGGACCATTCTAGAACAGACAAATCTGAAATTAGTCAGAATTAATTTTGTATGTTAAACACAAATGAGGTATCAAAGAAATCTTACATTGGGGACCTAGCTAGGAATCAGGGACATAGCTAAGATCAGTTTGACTGTGTAAAAACTATGGTAGTGTTCTTTCAGCCATTGGGATTATCTAGTCAAAGCTTGGCATTAATAGTACACCCTAAGTTATTCCAGTACCCCTCTCCTTCTGTGTTACACCAAGTCCTGAAGTTCTAGGGCCTTTTTTTACCTTATAAGTTTTACTGTATGTCTGTGTGCTTTTCAGTCCTACTTCTACTTCCATTTTTTAGGGTAGGACAGAGAGCATTTGGTCTTGGACCCCAAGCTCACGAGGCATGCTTGTCCATTAGCGTAGAGAACAAGTAGACACTAAATACTTTGCTATTTGAATAGTCATTACATGTCTTCTGTATTAATATGAGGGAATCTGCAGCCCTTTAGCTATTGTTGAACTATTCACTAGTTCAGCTGAGGAAGTGGATATTGTTTCCTTTAAGTTAGAATGAACAAAATCCCTGCAGTTCCCTGGGCTACTACACTGGGCATTGTTTCTAATAAGCCTGACCATCATTTCCCCTCTAGGCCTGTGCTAGATGCTTCTGTATTTTCTCCCTCACATTTCTTTTCTTCTTTCGTACTGTTTTCCCTTCTTTCTTGCTCTCACTCGATCTCTCTATCTTCTTGTCAGTCCGCTGCTGCAGCAATGGAAGCGCCCCCAGACGGCCCTGCTGCTAAATTCTATGTATTACTAAACGTTCCTGCTGCTGTCACCAGTGGGATGCCAAGGAACTGTGACCGAGCCTCTAAGCCACAAAGCAATTAATCACACCCTCAGAAATTACTCTAATAGCAGCTACAATTATTGTAATTATTGATTTGAAAGCTTGAGCTGTTATCCATTCATACACAAAGCTGGGGATCAAACACACTAACAAGCCCCTTAGGATGAGTGGGTGAGGACTTAGGTCGCCTAATATCTGCAACGCAGCACTGCTTCGCTCTCACACCCTTGCAGCAAACAAACAAGCATTTAGGGGGGCAAAGCGAGTGGGCTACAGGTGAGCAGAATAGGGAAATGGAAACTGCCATTCTAGGATAGATATGGAACTTAATGGGGTGGATTTGTATGAAGATACAACTGTCAGCTGCAGGAATAAAAGCAAAACCAAGACTTCATTGCCCCCTGCTCCTGTGTGAAGGAGTATTTTGGTATTCCTTTTAGTCCGAATGCTCTAACAGTTACAGCATGGATGGGTAACATGCAGGCCTCCAGCTGTTGTTAAACTTCAACTCTAAAAACTCCCGGACAGGCCTTGGGAGGTGTAGTCTAACAAGAGTGTCAGAAAAGGAATGGTCAGAAAGGGATCATGGGATGCTTATATTGGGATACTGCATAATATAATAAAATGTCAGTTGTAGAGGGGTCTCTCAGGTTCAGAGCCCAGGACAAATGCCCTCTCTGTCCTGCTTTAAGAGCTGTATGTTGTTAAATCCTGATTTACAGTATTTGTAAATGTTTGAAAACCATGTGACATTTGTGATAAGAGAGTACCATTTTTTTCCGCTGGTATCACTGATATTGCCAGGTTCTAAGCCCTGGAGCCTTACAGCAGGGCACAAAAGGCATCTTCTTCTTCTGCCCGGCAGACAGGAACTAGTCAGCTACTTGCTTTCCCCTATCCTCTGTGAAGGAGCTACCGACAGTCTGCAGTTTTATGCATGGGTATGCCAATAGTATGCCAATTAAGGCTAGGAGCAAGTATGGTCTAGAGCAGGGGTCCCCACCCTTTTTGACACATGAGCAACATTTAAATATAAAAAAAGTTTGGGAGCAACACAAGCATAAAGAAAGTTCCTGGGGGTGGCCAAAAGGACTGTAATTGGTTATTTTTTAGGCCCTATGTGGATTGGCAGACTACAGGATGCTCTGTTATGGTGATACCTGTAATCTTTATGCCTCCGAAACTTGCTTTCAAGATAGAAATTCAAGAATGAAGACCTGCTTTGGGGGCACTGAGAGCAACATCCAAGGGGTTGGTGAGCAACATGTTGCCCCTGAGCCACTGGTTGGGGATCACTGGTCCAGAGGGCTAGGGGGTGCTATGATGTCCAAGGAGGGAATCATAAGAATCAGCAACTAATAGTTTTCAACAAGCACAATCCTGTTAGTAATTCCCTAATCTGTACAGACATTTGCCATACAAATACAATAGCATACTTATTCCTTCCTATTATGCACATTTAGTGGGAAACTATGAGGGTTTAGTGACCCTATTTATAAGGAATGTAGAGACACACAGCACAAACAAAATAGTGAATGTGTGGGATGAATACAAGCAAATTATAGTGGTATTTCTATCTGAGTGCAGGAATAATTGTGTGTTCCTCCAATATTTTCACAGAATCAGCTGCCTGTGCCAGAATCTGCAAATTGTCCCTATTATTATAATTATTGGACCAGCGTGCCACAGTTTGACTATATTTATGCAGAGAAAGAAGTCCATTATTTGGGCTCATTTAACACCAAGGTGTAGGATGATGCAGTGTTAATAAGAGCTATTTGTGAATAAGATTTACAATTTTCTAGTTGATTTATACGCAGATCGGGCACACTTCTCTTCTTCTTCTCTTCTTCTCTTCACACGTTTCTTCCCAGCCACACGTTTGTACTGACAGTGATGGTGCGTGTGAGGTGGGGGCTGAAGTGTGCTGCAATCGTTTGCATGCTATTTGCTAACAGTAAGGAGTATAATACATTCCTTATGTGCCTCTGCTATACGTCTGTTTTACCTCTGGTCCTGATTTCATTTGTAAGGAAAAGTGCAAAAATGGCCATCATTTTCCAAACAGGTATAAGTTTTGTTATCCAGAAACCCTTTATCCAGAAAGTTTCAAATTAAGGGAAGGTCATGTGCCATAGACTCCATTTTAATCGAATAATTCAATTTTGTAAAAGTTATTTCCTTTATCTTTGTAATTATAAAACTGTACCTTGTACTTGATCCCAAATAAGATATAATTAATCCTTATTGGAGGATTTTTTAGTAGACCTAAGGTATGGAGACCTCTTATTCGGAAAACCCCAGGTCCTCAGCGTCCTGGATAATAAATTCTGTACCTGTATTTGCAAACCTTTAAATCAGCATTTTTTTCTTCAGAATTCCATCAAAATTGTATTTACTGAATGGTGGTCCATGTGTCCTGGGCAAAGGTATCCCTAGTCAATGGCATGTGTAGAATACGAGGCTCAGTTGCATCTCTGCAGGATTCACTTTGCCTAGCACCTCATTCATATCAATAGGTGCAAATGGTAGATTGGTACTACCAAACAATTTGGAAGGGCTATGTGTATTAGAGCAGTCCCTCTGCACCCACGGGGTCTGCTTCCTCTGCAGCTATGCCATTGGGCCTAATGGTTGTGCCAGCATTAGTACATGAGTTATTATGTACCTAAAGCTCTAACAGTTTCTGCCTATCAACCAGTTGGTGTTATTAAGCAACCCTACTGGAACTGGACATAGAGGGCCCAAGGCAAATGGCTGTTCCACCCTGCCCTAACTGTCCCATTAACTGGGTGACTCCTGTTTGATTTCCAGGAGTGTAAATGGGGATGCACGGAATGCAGAACACCAATCAGGCTTCCGTTATTTAGCTTCAGAGCAACAAATCTAGAAGTATGAAGGAACTGCTGTATGTAGGGCATCTAATTAGGTGACACCTTAGCTAAGTCTTTCTGTTCAGCAAATTAAGAACTCCTATTCCTATAGGTAATTCTAAATAGCATCCTTATAGTTTCTTCATTTAACCTTTCCTAAATATATTCTTAAACACAGATGACCACCAAAAGGCAAAGGATTCTGACAACTCTTTTTTCTAAAGGAACTGGAGCAAAAAGCTGCCCTTGATAACTTTAAGAGCAGGATTTCTGATTTTACCTGAGGAATATAGTGTAGCAGAAGGCAATTGCACCCTCTACACTAGCGTTGCCATCTTCATGCCCCCATGGTCTGAACTGCAACAAAGGCAAACAGCTTGGGGAGTCATCAAGTCTAACAACTAGGGCAGAAAAGTATGCCCCTGAGTTTATTGAAACACTTGTATTTGGCCAATGACCATAGCGATATTTCTTCTTGAAAACTGTGACTTATAGTGTGACGTGAGCTTCACATTTAAAACACAAAGGCCACAGATCTCTATACCTTTAGTAAACTTGGAGAATATTCTTTAGCTGAATAAAATTAAGAGAGTATAAAGAAGCAAGTTGTGTTCTACAGCATTTGGCACATTTGTGCTCTTCATACTCTGTGAATCGGAGGATTATGCCCGAGCCATTATTGCGATGTGACTGATTACGTGCACGCTCAGGGAATTCAGATTACAGTGCCGTATGGATTTCCTAGTGCAGGTGCTTTGCCCACGACAACTCACACAACAATGCGCGCTACAATTCGAGGCACTTAGCACACGTAAAAATGCACAATAGGCATTGATGAGCGCTTGACTGCGGATGATGAGAGTTGTGCTTTAACAACAACAGCTGTACAGCTGCAGATTGGTCATCATTGCCGTACGTACACATGTAACAATCTCTTCATCAGCCACAAAAGAATGAAAGCAAATTTGCATGCAAGAGAACTTCAGAGATCCGTCTTGAGATAAATGGCCTTGTTCTGGGGTCAAGCGGGCTAAAGCGCGGCGTGTTCCGGCCAACAGGAGGTTGCAGCGCTACAAGGTCGTTAAAATGAGAGGCATTTGTGCTTCCAGGAAGCAGCAGACATAAGAATGTGAAAAGGCTATCTTTAAGGACCAAGACACGCACAGAAGCAGAGGGCAATTAGCTACTCCGATGTAATCGCCCTAAAACAAATTGTGCACCCACATTTACAACACCCAGGCACAGAGTACATAAAACATTTTGGAATCACACCAGCTTTTCTTAAGCTCCACGCTGCCTGAAAGAGTTAAATATTTGTCGAGCAGTGCTCAGACCAAACTCTTTATTGATGTCAGAGGTATGGGATACTCTTATCTTGCTGATAAAAGCTGCAGACTGCCTTTGGGAGGGCATGCCTAAAGGGGTCTCTGCAGGCCACCATTATGAGCCAATCATTGCCCCAGGGCTGAACAATCTGATCATCCCAATATGGTCCAGTATGTTGGCGTCTAAATCAGGTTAAGGGACACTTGTTTGGCTTCGCCAAATGAGCAGTCTATAAAGTGTATGCTTAACTTCACAAAATTAGAAGGGAAATGGTCTGAAATATTACCCTTATTGTTTAAAAACCAGCACAAGCTGGGGGTCTCCTACTAACTGTGAGTGTAGAGAAGATGAGAGGATCCTCTCCTTGTGTGTTTGGGCAGATGTGATCTTGTTTGTATCACCGACTGTAGGAAAGGTGTGTGTTTGTGTGCATGGGACTGTGCATATCTAGGCAGGAGTTATTTGATTATTTCTCATTCTTTGGATAGGAACGTGCACCATTTACCATTATAATCACCACGTGTCATAGCCCTAATGTTAGTGGCACAAAATCTGGAACAAATGTGTCACCAATGGTTAAACTGCAAGGGTATTTTTGTTTTTCACAAGACGCTAATGAGGAAATGTAATTAAAAAATGAAAAATAAGAACAAATATTAGCATGCTGTAATATTATTCATTAGCCTAGCCTACAGTAAGTACCTCCAAAATGTATTTCTTTAATATTGAACAATAAGCCAGTCAGGTCTAGTCCCCTTTTGTGGTCCAACCTTTGTCAGAACCCCCTAACCTAAAAACAAGATTATAGATACATGAAAATGTTATGTTATCAGTTTGAAGAATATTTAGGAAAGTATTATGTGCTCACCTCAAATATGACTTTACCTGTTTTTTAGTCTCTGCGTCCAATAATATCTAAGAGAGCACATTCACCCCTAAGTTTCACCATTTAGGAATGGGCCACCCTGAGGGTGGGTGAGCCCTACACTTTGAGAACCAATGCCATAAGTCTTTTCCTGGCACACCCGTTAGTACTGTAGGTGTATTCGTCAGTATAGGCTAAACGGTTTGCAATAAGCAAAAGTAGATGATTTTTGCTGGACAGGGCATTTGAGGCAAACAAATTGATTAAACAAGTAGATTTACTCCTTTTTGTAGAGATATCGAAAACTGGTATGAAATGAGACTACACAGGTTTTTGCTACTAAAGTCATCTGAATAGATTTGTACTTGGGAACAGGTTTGAGCGGGGATTCAAAATAGGCCCTGGCATTTCTAGTACACAGAGGTCCAAACAGCCCCACACCAGCTCCTCTGGCATTTGCCAGAACCCACAGATTTCCAGTCTAGGCCTGTGCATAGAACTGTATTATTTTACAGCACTGTTTATGACATATGGGACATCAGACAAGAAATACATGTTATGTTATTACGTGTACCTAGTTCTATATACTACAAAGTACTATGCACTTTGCTCAATGTAGGGTGACCAGATCACTTGAAAATTCCTAGCTTAATATAATGATCTTTTGGAACAATCTAAACTCTGTCACTGCAATATTCTTTTTGTTGCCCTTACAGATCTCACTACTCTCCTTGCTCTTCCATATGGTTGTATAAATTCTGGAGGGAAGCACTTGGTGATTATGCTCAAAACTGTACTTTGCTCACTGCACTTGTGGATATATATGTGCCTTATAGTCTCTTCTGCTGTTTCTTATTTTATTGGTCACAGACGGTTTCCAAATGACAACCTTCTTGGTGGGATTAACGCCCACCTTCCTTCACTGGCACCTGGATTCAAATAATCTGAAACAGACACTAGCTATGTCAGGGGGATATCCACAACTGATGTGCTGTATAAGCCTAGGGAACTTCTTTAGTTGGCCAGCCCTATGCTGTCATGATTCTTGCCTGCCCACATGTGATAGTGTAGTTCTGAGACAAACTCAGGTAGATTCTTCACACAAGTCCATCTATGCTGCCATCTTAGCACACCTGGCACACCTGGCACACCCTGAGCCCATTCTTTATACTAATAATAACTACAATTTAGACAATAAAATGAATGGGTTGCAAGGTGTCTGAGACCCCAAAAAAAGCTGTATTTGATGGAGGCAATTATAAATGCCCCATGTTACTTTGAGGTGTACACAGTCATTCCATGATAATTCTAGGGAACCCCTCTGCTGACTACTAGTGGGCATGGTTGGTGCACAAAGTTATGGGAGTCATTAAGGGATTCAAGTGCACCAGGCTCTGTGCTGTATTTCGTATTATATAGGGTTCCCTTTAACATGGGAGATATTTTGCCAGTGCAGTATGTGGGCTGGGGCTGGGGGTAATGGAAAGCAGGTGAGTGGCAGCTCCTATGTAGATGTCGGTTTATAGACATGAGCTCATTAAAACCAGTGTGCTCCACTTACTGTGTCCAACAGTCATTCCTTTCTAGGCAGCCATTTATTGGTGAGTGGCATGGAGCACATTGCTTGACTGCATTCTGTTCATAAGTATTCAGAGGGGGAACAATAATATGTTGCTTGTTTATAAATAAAATCAGTCTCTATATTACCAAAACATCCCCATGAAAATCTCTTGTCTTTTCTTTGTTCCTTTTTAGGTAATTTTAAGGGCGTGTGCAAACAGATTGATCACTTTCCAGAGGATGCAGATTATGAAGCAGATACTGCCGAATATTTCCTCCGTAAGTACTGCCCTTCTGTCCCTACAATAGCTTTTTCATCAATTTACCCTCATCGGAGAAATGTCTTGCAAGTGATCTTTAGTCCTCATTATCCCAGTTCCCAGCACTGCATTCCACACCAGTCCTTAAGGAATCTTTCTGACCAGCCAGGTGCCTTGTATGATATACAAAACAACCTATTCCTTTAACAACAAAATAAAGAAAAAATATAGGCAAGAAGGCAAGTGTGGGGCTTCTTTTGAATGATGAGGACAGGTATGGGTCAGGAGAAGGGAAGTCTATGAACCCCCACCCCACCTGAGTACAGCACCACTAAGCACAGGCAACACTGTATTCATGGGGGGTCAGCCTGCTCAGTTTTGCAGTACAAAGACCTGCGGCAATTCAAGAAAGTGCAGGGTAGGGGGGTGCAAAACATAACAATTTAATCCTGTTTTTGCACTATATGACCTGCCCTGCTTAGTAAATGATGGCTTTTGTTAAAGTTCTGTTTTATCCATCTTTACTTTTTCCACCCTATCTATAAAGAACTTCTGTTCCTTTTCAACAAAACATTACTGAAAGCCAATACCTGCCATACCCCATTTTGTCCTGGAGGAGGATAAACGACTTTCTGTTTGGCAAAATGAGTAAAGAAATCATTAACATTTTACGACCTACCAATTCTATATCAGTCACATAAAAATATGTCAAATTGGGATTACAATGACATTTTACTGCTTCAATGACTTTTCCATTACTACATTGACCACTACTATTACTACATTAACGTCACTTCCCTCCCAATTCCCATTGAAGCCAACATTTTCTTAACATGCTTATTTGAGACAAATCAGTACATTTGACAGGCAAATATTTATTGGTTGTCTCTGTGTTCATATTTCTACCTTTATAGTTTAGTGCAAAAGCAAAGTAGGAAAAATCAGCTAATATAAGCTTATCTTAATAATGAATTTTTTAGCTAGGGCTATGGCTACTCTGTTACATTTTGTGATGAAGAGCCAGTTGGCTCGAAACATGTTGTGTGGAAAATACATTTTTTTAAACAGTTTTTCTGCCTATCATATACAGACATCTTCTTATGCAGTGGGCTACACCAGATAGGGCCTCAGTGGATGATTTAGTTCCATATGTGTCCGCAGCCTAAAGCTAAAGATTACATATGGAGGTTTGTAGCTGCTGCGTAGCAGATACAAATCTACATTAGTTCTAATTTCCATTATTATCTCCATTATTTTTTAGGTATTTTTCAATATTCCATGATTGCTTTACAAATATTCTTGCATGCAGCAGCGCTTAAATGTGCCACAGTGAAAGGCCATTTTCGGTTGTTTTGTCTGCTTCAGTGTGTCAAAACTCTAACAGTGTGGGTTTAATGATATAACCAGAAGATATATATCTAACTTTGTAACCCTAATTTAGTTTCAGTAGTGATTCCTGAAATGGTTGAGGCTTGGGTGTTAATTGTGCTATGTGAGGCCTGAAAAATCAGAGTAATTTTCTGTGCAAATAGTGAGTTAAGTTACATGTATGTTTAAATGGTTCACTTACTTTAAAGGAAATGTAAACACTACATTTTCCAAGCCACACCATTTTTATTGCGTGTATCCATTTGCCTGCACCAATAGCAGCTTTTACCCAGCAGCCACTTTCCCTGTGATTTTTCCAGATTTTTTATGAAAACCAGTGATTCCATCTCTTTATTGGCTGCTAGACTGGAGGGCATATTTAGTAACCTGAGATACTGAGCATGCTCAGTAGCCAAAAGCCAAACTAAATTCCAAAGGTGGGGGGCTGAGTGTGTTAGAGAAGAAGAAGAAATTAAGTGACTATTAACCTTTTAAGAACCAGAGTGGCAGGTATTTCTGTATCCTGTAACTCTTTCTGTGCTGCTCCCTTGATCTTCCCATGTTGGGTGTTGCAAGTATGCTGGCGCATTGCTCCTTTTTATGTTGGAGCCATAGATTCTATGCTGTCTAGCATGTAGATTGTTAAACTGCTGCTCCATTTTTGTTTTAAATAATTGACATATTTTTTCTGTATGTAGTTTAATTTTCCCCAGAAAAATGTTCTCCCAGAAGCTGATTGGATTTTGGGCTCTGTGACTGCTCAAAGTGTTAAGTTCTACTAAACTTTTGTTACAAAGATTTGTGTGCAGCCCCTGCCTGTTCCCTAATGGTACCGACCAAATCACAGCCCAGCCTGTTTACGTGCAACATGAGCCCTGTGAGTGCATATCTGTAACTATAAATCCAGGTGGGTTTCATGGACAGGCAGTAATAGCGTACTGGTCAAATAACATTTTGGAGGAAGGAAGCCGTAAAAATACGAATATGCCTCTATTGGGGGTTGCAGACCATTTCTGAGAAAAATAATGAAGAAATATTTAAGATCGGCAGGGCATTGGTTTTATTTACAGAGTAAATTTACTGTTGTCAAAATAAAAAGTGTTTGCTTTTGCAAAGGAGCAAGGTGCACACACGCTGGCACAAAGGAGCCTTGTAACTTGCCTTGACTAGTTGGTAAGTACAGGGCTCCCTTTGTGTGTTTTGCCCATAGGTGCTCCATATTGTGCTAGCTGAATCACACAATTTAAGATGTAAGTTACCAATACCCTCCCGATGTGCTGCCCTTTCCCTCGCAGGTGCAACTTGCACCCCTCTGCATACAGTTTAATAACCATGGCAAGTAACTGAGCCTACAACTTACAGATAGTGGCAGTCCTAGTTCCGATGGAAATCAGGGAAGCAATGTTGCATGCTAAGGAAAAATACATGGCCAATGACACTAGATTTTTAGCACTTTGCACCCATATATAAAATGAGCCCTCCATCTTCAGCTCAAACTTTTTCTAGCGTCAACCACAAAGACCCTTTGTTCTCTTATACCACATGAAGATGATATATAAGAGATATATAACTTTATAAGGATAAAATAAACATTTTCAAATAGGTTTTATTTGTTTTTTCTAGATCACTGCATTGAAATCTACACATTCATATATAACTATGTATTTTCAACATTATGGATGAATGAATAGAAAATCACTGCATGTGATCATAGTATCCCTTTACACTTTCAAGTGTAGCACCCAGGGAGGCCTAGGGTGGCACCGGACCTAAATACACCCCCAGACGGTGGAAGTGACATCATGAGCATTGGGTGCATGTGATATCACCTCCCGTGACGTGACGGGGAGAAATGCTCCAGATCCCACCGCCCCAGGCCCACCACTGGGTTTCCACCATTAGGTCTGGCGGCAGCTGGGGTGGGTTTTAATTCTTTTCATTTTTTTAAACTTAATTTATTATATAAGCTCACCCCTAGGCTGCCACCCCAGGAACAGGCCTTCAGGTGCCTATATATATAAATACAGCCCTGGTAGCAACACATTTCTGTGATACTATGAGTGCATTTCATATGGGTAATAGAACATGTGAGTAATGGTAAACATGTATTGTCACTGGGTCAGCAAAGGCATTAATGTATAGAATGAGGACATTTTATCAGATAAAAAATTAAACCGCTTGTCCCATATAATGATATTGAACTGCAGTTTTTAATGTACTGCCTTATGAAGAAAGCATAAAAAATGAAATTCTTCACTGTCAAAAAGGAAATGTGTGTTCCTCGATGTATCCATCGACCTGCACTGAAGTAACACAGAAGGCTTAGCCCAAACTCATATTCAAAACCTGTAGTGTAAGATTACAGTTCAGCTGTACTGAGCCTGCCTCTGCCCCAAGCCTTCCCCAGGGACACCCGCTGCCAATACCCAGGGCTGGTTTATTTCTAAGAAGAAAATGTGTAAATTTGGTCACTTGGGGGAGGGGTGGTGCCCCCAACAGTTATTTTTTTACTTTCCTGGACCATATAAGATATATGAAACCTGAGGCTTTGTTACAAACCTGTGTAAAAGTAAAATTGAGCCAAACAGAATACCTTTTATTTTAAAATCTATAATTAAATTAGGCCTGTACAGTAGACAGCTCTTTAATTGGCTTCCTATTTAAAGAAGGAAGGCTTGCTATACTAAAGTGGGTGGAGCTTTGTACTAGATAAGGAAGTGATTGGTTTCTGCAGATTGATTCAGCTTCTTTCTTAGAAAGGAGATGAGACTCAGTGTAGGGAGAGTTATACCATTTTGGGGTCTGTTTGGAGCTGTTTTATGGATTTTAAAATAAAAAGGCTTACTTATCCTTAAAAGAAAAATGCTTGTGGTAGTTATAGACTTTATAGGCAATAAATAAGTTGCAGTTGATGGTTTAGATCCCCCTTTGTTTTTCCTTCCTTCCTTGTTGTAAAACACTAGATCTTGCTATCTTACCCCTAATGCTAAATATTAATATATGTATATATATATATCTATCCACCAAAAAAGTCCTGCACTCCAAACACTTTATTGTTAAAACACATAGAAAAAAAGGCAATGTTTCAAAGCGTCCCGCTCCTTTATCAAGTCATGAATAATACAATAGATGCCACACTTTTTCAAGATATATATGACAGCATGCTAAAGGCTTTATCCTACTGTACGTAATATTTCCTTCTACCAATTCTTATGTTGGTTCCTATTCTTCAAGGGCTGTCATATTTAACTTTAAATGTTTAAGATTACCCAACAGGCCCTAATGTAAAGGCTGGGTCAGAAGGTATATTTTCCTGTAAAACAAAGCTTATGCATACCCCTAGCTTATCCACACAAATAATTTAGATGTTTTGTAGATAAATGCAAATGTACCCCTTAACTATAGGTTATAAATGCTGAATACATTTTATGTATGAGATACTCACTAAAATGCAAGATATCATTGGCATTTCTATGTGCTGAGTTGGCATGCATTGTGCATTGGTTAGATGTGCCCTAAGCCTTCAGTTATAAGGCATGTAAAGGGGATCTTGCAAAATCTAAATTTCTTGAACTTTATACATAATGTTGTTCTGGAAAAATCAAATGAATCCCATGATATATAAAATGCATACAAAGCAAGCAATATTTTAGGACTGGAGGCTCTTTCAGAGCAAATCTGTAAAAATTATCTTTAGTAGAATCATCTAAACAAAACACAACATCTAAATTTTAGATTTATCTGGAAATTGTGTGACTGTTTTGGTAAATATTTATTAGCAGGCCCGCAATCCAATCTTTAGTTCCAAGATAAAGCCGATTTCATGTAAACTATATTAAATAGCGGAATTTCTGACTGGCCTATTCTTGCTTTCTAGACGGTCCTAGAAGTGTATCTCAGTCCCACTAAGGGACACTTGGGCCTTGTACCCAAGTATCAGTTTGCATTTGCACCACCATTTAGCTCTCTCTTCTCTCATTCTTACACCCTTTCCATGTTTTTCAACCACACCCTTATGTTTATACTTTATCTTGTGCTTTGCTTACTTTCCCTTAAGCCCGGTGCACACCGATTGTTATTGGGCAGGCAGGCTACATGGTTGAACACTGCTACTTTACTCAGTTTCATTGTTGTGATGTGCAGGGCTGCTATCATAAAATGTGGGGCCCTGTAAAAGGTATTTATATGGGGCCCCCATAAACACAACCAGTACACAGTACATGTGTGAAAAGAAAAGTTGCAGAGCTTTACTTTCAACAATTCACCAGATTAAATTTGCCCAGTTTATGTAGAAGTCAATGGTCAAGATTGTCACAGCGACAGTTGGATGAAGTTGGGATTTTTGCAGCGACAATTCAAAAAAGTCGAGTTTTTTTACAACTTTTCCTTGAGACTTTTTCAGTAAATATCAGACATTTGGGAAAACGAATTCAGTTGAATTTGAAAATTAAAAAAATTAGAAATGATGGAGTTTTAGCAAATCTGCCCCTTGATGTTACTCTATAATAAGCAGTTCATATAAAAAGTTCTATTAATTAATGTGCTAATTAACATTCAGTTTATTGGAGGTCAGTGGAGTTGCCCTAAATTTAACCTCTTCCCGCCTACCTGCCCCTGCTCTGCGCTGTCATTGCTTGATATGGAAGTTACATGAGTTTTTGCATAGGTTACATAACTGTGTAAATGTAGGGGCCCAATGACTAGTCAGTGTTGTTTTATAGAAATAGTCAAAAAATGTGCTTATAAGGCAGTCTTTAAATTGTGGATCAGTTTTACTAGTTGCATACTAGTTGCATAGGTTTCTTTGAAAGTAACATTTTTTTTTTGTAAATTACATGAATTGTGTAAGTACAGGGGCCCAATCATGTTGCTGTTGGGCCCAATCATTTTTACTGCAGAAAAGTTCATATAGGAGACACTCATAGAATTCAGTAACCAGATCCCAATACAAGTATGGGATCCCTTATCCGGAAACCCATTATCCAGAAAGTTCCGAATTACGGAAAGGCCATCTCGTATAGACTCCATTCTAAGCAAAAAATTCTAATTTTTGAAAATGATTTCCTTTTTCTCTGTAATTATAAAACAGTACCTTGTACTTGATCC
Source organism: Xenopus tropicalis (assembly GCF_000004195.4). NCBI lineage: Eukaryota > Metazoa > Chordata > Amphibia > Anura > Pipidae > Xenopus > Xenopus tropicalis. The sequence goes on from NC_030680.2 coordinate 123,498,721, forward strand.
CAACTAAGATGTAATTAATTAAATATTGGAGGCAAAACAATCCTATTGGGTTTATTTAATATTTAAATTAAGACTTAAGTTATGGAGATCCAAATTATGGAAAGATCCCTTATCTGGAATACCCTGGGTCCCGAGCATTCTGGATAATGGGTCCCGTTTCTGAAGTAAAATTCACCGGGCCCAGCACACAAGTACCCCTTCTCCCCCCCCCCCTCCTCCGATGGTGTCCCTATGTATGTGAATAAATAGAACTGACAAAACTTACATGTAGCCTAATTAAGCAAAAGTGCTCATTCTTTTTTAACTTGTTTATTAATGACCTGGAGGTGGGCATAGAAAGTTCTGTCTCTATTTTTGCTGATAACACAAAATTGTGCAAAACTATAAGTTCCATGCAGGATGCTGCCGCTTTGCGATTTGACAAAATTGGAAAACTGGGCAGCAAACTGGAAAATGAGATTCAACGTTGATAAGTGCAAAGTTATGCATTTTGGTAGAAATAATTTAATGCAAGTTATCTACTGAATGGTAGTGTGTTGGGGGATCCCTAAGGATCTGGGGATTTTTGTAGATAACAAGTTGTCTAATTCCAGGTAGTGTCATTCTGTGGCTACTAAAGCAAATAAAGTGCTGTCTTGTATAAAAAAGGGCATTGACTCAAGGGATGAGAACATAATTTTGCCCCTTTATAGGTCCCTGGTAAGGCCTCACCTTGAGTATGCAGTGCAGTTTTGGGCTCCAGTCCTTAAGAAGGATATTAATGAGCTGGAGAGAGTGCAGAGACTGCAACTAAACTGGTTAAGGGGATGGAAGGGTTAAACTATGAGGTTAGGCTGTCAGGGTTGGGGTTGTTTTCTCTGAAAAAGAGGCGCTTGCTCTGTACAAGTACATTAGAGGGGATTATAGGCAAATAGGGGGTGTTCTCTTTTCCCATAAAAACAATCAGCGCACCAGAGGCCACTCCTTTAGGTTAGAGGAACGGAACGTTCATGTGAAGCCATGTAGGGGGTTCTTCACAGTGAGGGCGGTGAGGTTGGGGAATGCCCTTCCTAGTGATGTTGTGATGGCAAATTCTGTTAATGCCTATAAGAGGGGCCTGGATGAGTTCTTGAACAAGCATAGTATCCAAGGCTATTGTGATACTAAAATCTACAATTAGTATTGATGTTAGTATATATATATATGGCTTATGTATGTGAGTGTATAGATTGGTAGGTGTGGGTTGTGTGTGCTGGGTTTACTTGGAAGGGCTGAACTTGATGGACTCTGGTCTTTTTTCAACGCAATGTAACTGTTGGATTTCTCATTCCCCTACGCAGTCAGGTCCAACTATAAAAATCTGACGTACCAAAAATCTTTGTTAAGCAGTACATGCAAGTTTACCAGCAGGAGACAATTCCATACCTGAATGTAATTATTTATAGGGCTCGTCCCTGCCTGGTTAAATAGAAAATCTCATAAAGTCTAAAAATTAATTTTCAAAGTTTCAAGGGTGGTGTGAATCATTATCTGATCTCAAAATGTCTGAATTTAAGTTTTTGAAGTAGAACTTTCTGTGGATATGACAGACAGGTGAGGATCTATAATAAAATTGGAAGGGCTAGAACACAAAATAATGATGTATTTAAATTTCCAGCTATATGGCAATCAGGTAAGAATATTTTTTCACTCTCTTCCCTCAGGGGCTGTGAGGGCTTCCAGTATATTCCCAATTCTCAGCGTCATCCTGCTCTTTATGGGAGGGCTCTGCATTGCAGCCAGTGAATTCTACAAGACCCGACATAACATCATACTGAGTGCTGGCATCTTCTTTGTATCTGCAGGTAACAGGGTGTCACCTGGGGGGGGGGTGTATTGTGGAGTAGTGCGGGCTGGGGCTGTGTATATGGCTCTTATCATGAGCGGCCTGTGAATCTGAATATATCCTTTCTGCATTTCTAACATTCTCTTGTATTATTCATCTTTAATAAGCAACACATATTTATCCGGAAGAGTCATGGCTCTGAACTTGTTTTTCCATGTACTGTAGTTTAAAGATATGCACCAGTCAGGCCCACATTTTTGCTTTAGCTGGAATCTGGTTCTGGTGCAAAGTACTTGCTTTATCCACCAATGGTGGTTTGTGCCAGATTGTCACATTGCCCAGTGTCTCAGAATGTTCTTTTATTCTATTGACAGCTCAAAAATACTTCCATTTAGATATTATCTTTGTTTGGGCCTAATTTACACTGTTATTAAACATGAGCCTTGTTTTGTGTTTTTTTTTCTACTTAATTTGCAGTCCCTTCAGCCTTTACTTTTGCAAAATATTCCAATATTTTCTGTACTCATTATTATTTTCCTTTTCCTGTTTAATGACCACAGGCTTAAGTAACATCATTGGGATCATTGTCTACATATCAGCCAATGCTGGTGACCCTTCCAAGAGTGACTCCAAGAAAAACAGCTACTCATATGGATGGTCCTTCTACTTTGGGGCTCTCTCCTTCATTATTGCAGAAATGGTGGGGGTTTTAGCAGTCCACATGTTTATTGACCGACACAAACAGCTGAGGGCCACTGCACGGGCCACGGACTACCTCCAGTCCTCTGCAATCACGCGCATCCCAAGTTATCGCTACCGCTATCAGAGGCGCAGCCGCTCCAGTTCTCGGTCAACGGAGCCATCACACTCCCGTGATGCCTCCCCTGTTGGGCTCAAGGGCTTCAATACCCTACCATCCACTGAAATCTCCATGTACACGCTGACCCGCGACACCCTAAAGTCGGCTGGGACCCCCACTGCCACTTATAACTCGGATAACAGCTTCCTCCAAGTTCATAACTGTATACCCAAAGATAACAAGGACTCTGTGCATACCAACACAGCGAACCGCAGGACCACCCCAGTATGAAAAAGGATGGAAGAGAAAAACAGGGGGATAAAAGAGAACAGAGGGTCAGAATGTTAAAGCAGTATGGTCAAGTCAGAAGGATCTGTGTATCAAGCTTTGTCTGTGAAATAAACATTTTTGCTTCTTATTTAGGCCCCTCATCTGGCCTTTTTTAAATAGGGCTCAAAAAACTGAAACTACCCATTTGCAAAGTGCTAAAATCAATTCATTAAGTATTTTTCTAGTCTAAATTTTAGCCAGTTCATTTTAGGTTCTATGTTTTGAACTTAGAAAGTGCCCATTCTCTAATATTCTAAAACACATGGGACAACAAGTATTAAATTAGGTTCTACGATTCTCACAGGGGACTGAGGTTAAAAATTCTGAACGTTCCATGTCTCCAAATTGCCAAAATGCCTCCATTCAGCTGACAATTGAGAACAAAATGCTGTTTCCAGCTAACATAGATCAATGGGAAGTTTCAGAACACCAAGAGAATGAGTCTGATACACAGATCCAGTAGCATTACAGGCAGTGCTTACCCTTTGTAAAACCTCCTCAAAACAATACCAGGTATTGTTTTATGTTGTTTTTTCATTTGTTTGTTTTTTTGTTTTGTTTTTTCTTTTGTATTTCTTTACTTTCTGCATTGTCCTTGGAAATCTAAACACCTTGAGGCCCGTGGCAATGCTAAAATCATAGAAAGCAAATTGGAAAACCCAAATTAATTTTCTGGTCTTTAAAATCTGGTCTTAAACGCCCAGTCTATTAATGCATTCTAGCATTTGAATATCTCACATAATGAAAAAAAAAAAGAAAGATTTTCTGTTAAACCATAGAGATTATTTCCCTTACTGATGTATTGAATCGAGTTGTTATAACACATACATTGAATTTTGAGGCTATGATTTACAAAGGATTCAGTCTGTCTTTAAAGCAACCTTGCTTGCTTGGGGGTGAAAAAATGTTAATGTTTTTCACTTCAAAAAAAAAAAAATAATAATAACTGACTGCAGCTGTGCTTTATAATGATTCCAAGTATCTTACATACCTAGTTATATATCTCTAAAAAAGAATGTTTTGCAGCCTAAACGCAATGAACTTGTAGTGAGATAAGAATCACCATTCCAGACTGTGTTATGTCCATTCTCAACACCATTATACAATGTAGTAGATGGCCATCTCCAATCATGAGATATCAGGGGTATAAAATACTCACAAATCATTCTGCAACATAGTGTGTCGCTGTATAGACATACATTGCCTCATTATAACGAGCACTCCAAGTATTACCAGTGAATAGAGATACTCAGCATCATTTTAAAGTGCAGTGTGTAAAGATTGTCATCAGCATGAGCATTATTATACTGTGGTATTGTATTGGCAGATTTAATATGGCGGGATGTTATAGATTGTTAAGCAGTAGCAGGTAAGATGTTTTTGGTGCAAAATTGTCATTATTTTCCGAGAAAAACTTCTCCCCCATGCAATCAAGCTGTTTCATGTAAACAGTGGGTAATGGTGTGACTGCAAGATGACAGAAAGGGCTAGTGACCCAAATGGATCAAGAAAACACAAGTACGAAGAAAGAAATGATGGGGAAAAAAAATCAATGGAAAAAAAAAAAGATTTCTTAAAAAAGACAAAAAAAATTTCAAAACACATTTAAAAAAAAAATCCCCGAAATGATAGAATGAACCAATGAAAAAAAAATGCATGAAACCCTCTATGTACCCATTCATTTTACTAAACCATTTAAATAATGAAAAAAAGGAAAAAAAAAAAAAATAAACTGAAGCTAAAGGACGAGAAAATTTGGGGAAAAATAATGGGGGTTGGGGCCAGAATATATCATAAAAGGGACGAGATTTTTGAGACAAAAAAAGAAAAAAAAAACTCAAACAAAGTGGGAATTTGTGTGACCAGGATTGCAGAGCAGGGGGTTAGTATTTTTTTTCCTTTGGTTGCATTTTATTTCTTTTTTTGTTTTTTGTTTTTTTTATACTAAATTTACCAGGGGAGGTGTAATGACACAGAAAATTCCAGGTCAGGCTTTTTTAACCTTTCTGGGCTAGGGTGGTCCCACATCGGACTCTTTATAAGAATACCAGTGGGGGGAGAAAGCTTTGTATGAAAATGATATGTTTTCCTTTTCTTTTCCTCTTGACTCACTTCATGCCAACTACATACAAGAACAGCAGAGTACACGCATACATATGTTTATACCTACATGTCAATTCTGCCTAGATTTAGATATATGTATGTGTATATAGAGATACAAATATATAATTATTTTATTTTTATATTCTTTAGATTTATATATGCAATGCAAAAAAAAAGAGGATTTATCTCATATGGCTATCTTCAGATAAGGACTTGATCTGATTTAGTGATTTACTTACAAAGAGAATGAAATATTTTCTGCAAAGTGTTCCCCTTCTAACATTTAAAGAAACTATAACGTACAATAGGAATAGATTATACAGTGACCAAAATGCTGCTGATCTGCCATTTTCATTGACTGGTATTAGTAGGAACCACTATATAGTTTTGTTTCAGTGGAGGCCTTCTTTATAGACAGAGCATAGCACTGAGGATGCAGTCGATCAGGCCCAGCCTGGCAGTCTGAGGGGCTGCTGTAAGATGCCATAGACAGTCACTATTTGTTGGAACTATGGGGGGCTGGTTGGGCCTTTGTGTACTTGAAATGCCAAGGTTCCCTTTGAATCCCAGTCCAGGCCTGGTAGTGTCTATGGAGACATTGTAGACTTATCACATACAAAGCAATCCATACGGCAGCCCCCACTCCAATGTAGAAATGCAAATCTATGGAGACAAAATGTTCTGCACAAGCAATGGCTTCTACCTCACTATTTAAAGATGCAGTATCATAAACTTGCCAAAAATAAGTAGTAGTCATTAAAGACAAAACAAGCCATTGATAATATTGTTAGTTTGGTTTAATGTGTACCCCTATCAGCTGCAGTTGGTAACCTGCCCACTCACTAATCTATATGTTCTTCATTACTTTGTTGAATGGATAGTGATTGTATTATATGAATTTTAAAAAGTTGGGGACTGGGAGGCATACAGAGCATTGAGAAAGCACAAGCCAAGTCTGGCAAGGAGAACAGCGCTGTTACCCTGTAGGCGTGCAAGTCAGGTCCTCAAATTGATGGTTCTACTTCAATTTCAAGTGGTTTTAGGCTAGACCATGGCAATATAACATTAATATAATATAGAATATATTTTGCCTATGCTATCCGTGGCGAGCTTTGGGAAGAAATAGTTAATGAACAAGAAGGAGTAAAGGAAAATTTCTATTGTGTATAATTTTAGTTAGAATGACAGAGAAGCATTGGGAGTGTCTGAACAAAAGATTCTGGTGCAACTGCGATATAACCAGCAAAGGTGATGCCCCAATAAACCCTTATTAAATTTTTTTCTCCTTTTTAAGCAACTGATATGCCCCAAAATTGCTCTGATGGTTTGGTCCAATTTTTTTTTTCATTATAAAATGAAATACTCTGACTCTTGATATACAAAAGGATTAAAGGGAACATATTATCCTTATTGTATGATTACTATATAAGCTTATTGTGTGTGCAGAACATTCCTTGCCTTTAAAAATGCAAGTATAGGAGAGATGCTTTGCATCAGCTTGGCTTAATTAGAAATCAGCCAAAGGGTCTCCTGGAAATAGCGTAAAGACAAATTGATCCATATCTGACACTTGCTTTGGGTGTGAGTGCCATAACGGTAACTAGCAGCGAAACCCCCTGCCAAAACCCAAAAGTGCAAATAGAGCAAAATTACACTATAAATGCCAAACTGTAGGGCAAGAAGAGTGCGGTACCTCTTCAACCCAAATTATCCGCATAACTATGTTCAGTGCACAAAATGGGCTATGATCTCACAACTGCAAATAAATGTAGATTAAACAGAGGGTGTACTTTGCCTTAAAAGATTAAGAAGCAGAGAATCCAATCAACATATGTATACAGATTGGGTTCATTTTCCCTTTAATGGGGATACGTGATGGGTGCAAATGATATTTATTTTGCTTTGTGCAACCCTAATCTTTGGATACTATAGATAATTTCAGACAGTTTGCCAAGTAATTCTATGTCATCTTCTAATTGTGAGTGCTACGTACTGATACAGCGAGCTAACAACTGGCTTCCTACGTACCACACACAACTGCTTATTAAAGTTACATTCTATCTCAAACCTCCAAATCACCCTATATCCATATATATATATGCCGACCAATAGATTAAACACATCTATTTTTATTTATTATTATTATTTAAGGGCAACAATTCATATTGGATAACGCATTTATAAATTTAAGGGATAAATTTACTAAAAGCTGGTGCATTTGTACATTATTGTTTTTGTACTAATAACCTGCCATACTGTATTAAGAGCTGGAAGTTGGTGGAAGGCCTTTTGCTATTCAAACCCTTAGCTACTGTCGCTCTTTATACATTCCCCTTAGTGTGCTGGCAGTAAGATCACTGCCCAGCATTAAACACTGAGCCCTTTTTCTTAATTTTGGGTCCTGAACTACAACTCCCAGAACCCATCAGTGAATGATGAGGAGTAAAAGCATGCAGGCAGCTGTAGCTACATCTGGGCACTCACAGTATCACAGAACAGGCAGGCAAGTACATTTAACCAAATAAAACTAAACTAAACAACTACTGACGTAGGTCTGCCTAATTCAAGTTAGAGTACATAGATATAGTTTGACTGCTTGGCATATATTAATGTACTTGTGCATCTCATGTTTGGCAGACATTTTTTTAACAATGGCAGACAGATCTTTAACCAAAAAAAAAACTGCAAAAAGTAATGTTCAGTAAATTAACCCCTAAATGTATAAATATATGTGCGATTGTGACTTATTTGCCATACACTTTGGGCCTGAATTGTAGCACCATTAGTCCATGTGTGGAGCCTCCTTATGTTTACACAACCACTGGACAAATAGATCAATGAGCCCAAGATGTAGGAGTTGAAAAGCCAAACCACACAAGTATGGCCGCATAAAGAAAGTGGTGGCCTGCTTTAGACAAAGGGGGGATATAACTACATGGGCACAAGTAGCTTCCAAGTGGAAGGTATGTTTATTGTCTGCATCTATCCTAGGGATAGACCATCTCCCAGCGAAGCCCTATCAAGGGGATGCTGGTAGTTTAGTTCCACATCAGACAGGGACGTGGTTTACAGACTGTGAAGCCTGATTGAAGATCTGCTAATGCCCAAGTGGGATCCTTGTTCCAAGTAGATGTTGCATAAAGTCTATCACAAGTGCCATAATTCTGGTTCCCAGTACTTTTTCTGTGAATGACTTACACCTAGTGACACCCACAAACATATCTGTAGTTGAGTAGGTTGTTCAGGTGGGTAGGGTCTATGGTGAGCAAGTGAGGCCTGGTGGGTAATGGTTGGAAACTCTGGGACAGAGCATCGCATCCATATCCCTGATCTTTCCTTTTGCCATCATTAGCATTTTCTTCCCCAACAGCCATATTTTACTTTTTTCTCCTTACACACAAAGGGTTTTCACGGTGGTTTGTATTTGTGGGTTCTATAAGGGAAATAGAAAATATTTAGAGGATAAATCTATAGATGTGTTTAACAAAATAGGGATTTTTATAGCTAAAAGAAGCAACTTCAGTGTGACTCTGAACCATTATCTTAACCCACTCAGCAAATGCCATCCATGTGGTTATAAAAGCCTGGCCTGCCTGTATTTATGTGTCTTTATATATGTATAATATGGTTTCAAACCTCCGTGGAAGGAAGGGAATGCCGAGCACTGATTGACCGACACCCAACAAGAACATTTCTGAGCAAAACATTAGGGATTTTTTCTGATTCCGTTTCATTTTCAATTCTATATTTCTTTATTTTTTTCCTTTTATTTTTTTTTTTCCTTTTTTAATAAAAAATAACCTCAAGATATATAAATAAATGTAAATATGTAACTGATGTCCTGGCGAGAAGTATGGGTATGGTGATTTATTTCATTGCTGGATGGTGGGACAGAACATGATTGTTATTTATTTTTTGTTTCCGCTAAACACTGTGACATCCAAACAAGAGATGCGTTTAAAAGTCTCCATTGGCCTTGCTGTACCTGTGCCGTGTATACCTGTCGTCGTGTCTGTGTGTTTGTGACTTTGCGCAGCTTGTATACTGTGACCATGTCGCTTAGAGGGAAGCCAATTGGAAGCTGGTACTGACACGTTATCAGTGCTGCTATGTGACCTTCAAGGGTATTACACTAATTGGTACTGGGACACAGCCACTGTGTATGGCAGGGAATTCAACATTCACCCCTGCAGTTTCTGGGAAATACAACTCCCAGCATCCTCTGTGTTCCACGTCAGACCTCTGCATTGTGGGTATACAAACCATAGGAGGGTGTGTGAGGGCACAGCCACTTTAGGCATACATAGGTGCAATAAGCATGGCTGTATGGCATCTTCGGTGCTGCAGGAAAATAGAATAGAAGCTAGCACTGCTGTATGTTAGCTCTGAGAAACAGGGGCCCTAGGCAGGCACAAGGTGGCTGTTCCTCTGCTCCTTTGCCGGAGAAGAAGCAAGCTCCATTAACTTCAGTGAGTGCTTCTGGTTGAGGAGCCGGCGTAGGGAAGGGTAAAGCAAGTGTTGCAAGGTCATCTATTGCCTTCTAGCTGCAATCCCTTCATACACTCTCTGCACCTCTTTTACTAGTCTCGGCGTATACTCACCCAGTAATACAGTGCTAAGCCCAAGGGTTAACCCCTTTCTTGCCTACCTTCTGTCTGTGTCGCTAATAAATCAATCTGTGGACCCTGTGGCAGCTATAGCGTTAATCCCCCTTATACACAAACACACAATTCTTTTTCCCTCCCGTCTCCCTGCTTGACTCCTTCCCCCACTCAATCTGTCCCACTCCATCAGTCCCTATCTCTTCACTGCTCTCTCTGTCCTTCCTCTCTCCTTTCTTTCCCTTCCTATGGTTCTTTCCTTTCTTCCTTTCTCCCACCCTCCCCGATTCTCTCTCTCTCTTTGCCCTCCTCTTTTTCTATCTCTCTCTCTCTCAACCTCCTCCCTCTCCCCTTGTGCTCAGCCCTTCTCTCTCTCCCGCACTGCAGGCCTGTTTATCCCCTGCAGTCCACTATCACAGTGAGAAATGTACTGCACCTAGCTTCCCATGTCAGGCTGCAGCAGGGGCTGCGATGTGGGGGCAACGCCGTGTCCACCCACCTGCAGCGTCCACTTCCATGACTGTGCAGCACACATCCTACTACATGGATCGGCAACACACAGACAGACAGATAGATAGATAGATAGATAGATAGATAGATAGATAGATAGGCAATATATACTTAAAACTTGCATAAATACAAATATATCAGTGAATTTTTTATCTGTACAACATGGCACAGCACTGCTTCTCGTACAGCAAGAATTTCATATATATATATATATATATATATATATATATATATATATATATATATATATATATACATACACCCCTTTGTTTGTAAACTACAGCTCCCAGAATCCCCTTTTGATTGTCACCTTTTTTTTGTTCATCTATAATTCTATTCCTACTTTCTACTGAAATGGATTTTCCTTGCTGTGAAAGTGACTTTATCTTTCTGAAACAACATTCAAAAAAGTCATTTTTGTTTTTAAATGCCACAACAACTTTAACCAGTATCAGGGGTGGTTTTATTGACCTCTATTTGGTTGGAACGCGAAAAGCTTTAGCTATCAGTGCTGAACTGGGACAGCTGAAGACATTTAGCACAGCTCTCTATGTATGTATATGTATATATATATACATACATACATATGTGTATAAGTATATACATATATATGTGTGTGTAAGTATATATTTCAAGTTACTGAGGAGTTCCATACCATAGAAAGCCACAAGGCCAAAGGCTTTTTTGCAGAAGGACAGAGAACTCCAGGGTACATTATTTTTCTAGTTTCAGTGTGATACAGATACAGTGCAGGTACAGCTTTCAATGAGCCGTTTAGAACACATTTTATTAGTAAGCATCAAATACAATCATGTAGAATCATTACAAATAAACACACAATAACAATATATTTTTTTGCATACATAGTACTTATGCTATAAAACACCCTGCTTTTCCCTTCAGAGTGTTCAAATCCGGCTAATTACTGAGACTTGGGGTCTATGGGTATATACAGAGATAAACTGAGCACATAGGTGTAATAGTGGCACAGCGACTTGTTCATTAGCCGTCCCTTAAACCTAACTAGTATTAATGTGCCCCTCTAGACTGTGTAGCAATGCGATTCATGGCCAGATATATATCATCCGTAGGTACCTAATATTATCAAAATCTTGGTAAAATGATCAGATCATTCCAATTTAGCAATCAAAGAGCCAATATAGATATATTGGCTCTTTGATGCTCTCAATATGATCTTCTAGGCACATATTTTAATCTGATCTCTGACTTGGTGGCCATATGATCATATCAGACCTATTTATCCTGCCACTTGATTGGCCAGACCTTGCTAAATGATCGGATCTATTCCTGTAGGATTTCATATAGACAGGATCAGATACAGACAATTTTTGCAGGGGAGTCTGGACAGAAATCTGTGTAGCTTACAGTGAGGTTCCTTAAAGATTCTTTAATTCAGTTTAGAGTTTAGTTTTCCTTTACATCTCACTGTATGTATTTCGACAGAACAGATTATAAAATGCACAGATTTATTTATAGATGTTACAGAGTGACAGAATACCATATGTTTGCAAACTCCGATGAGAAGTTTCAGCACATGAGCAAGTTACATCTTCTGAACAAGGTAGAAATGCTGAATCCCTTCCCCACTCAAAGGACTGGAGGATGAGTTAGGGCCCCACTGAAAATTAAAAAAACAAAGGATGAGCAAAGTTGCCAAACTAGCAAAGCAAGCAGCCTGTATGTGATTTTGAACTGGGGCAATTGTTAGGGACAGATTCCTTTGGCATTATGTGGTACAACCTAGCATGTTATGGCCTTCTAAGTTTTTTAATGGCTGTGATCTATACCAACCAATCAGCAATTACCTTTGATTTGTTTTGTTTATTAAGAAAAAAAATCAGATTGGTTGCTATGAATTAATGTACTTGGTCAAATTAAAATGTTGCTCCATAAGCCTGAGGGTGCCCATACACTATAAGATCCGCTCGCTTGGTGATGTCGCCAAGCGAGCGGATCTTCACCCGATATCCCCACCTACGGGTGGGCGATATTGGGTAGCAAGGGACTTGATCGGATTACATTTGAGCTTATGGGGCAGTCGGTTCCGACCGGATTTTCTAACCTGGCCAATCGAGATCTGGCCAATTTCAGGCCAGACATCGGTCGGCCAGGCAGCTCTGTTCTGCCCATACACGGGCCGATTAGCTGCCGAATCGGCAGCTATAGTCGGCCCGTGTTTGGGGACCTTTAGACAAGAACAAGCAGTGACACATCTAATAAATACATGTTGCAGGGCAGCACTGATTGCATTTTAATTAAACTGGAATCAGTTCAGCCCTGCTAGATGGATTTTCTAGACGTGTTCCTGAATTGGCAAGTGATCTGGTCACCCTAATTTACACAGATACTAGAAACTCTAGCACCTCTGGTGGTAACTAGAAGATAGAATCAAGAGAATAAACATGGGAGAGGCATATTATCACTGGATGTAGCAAAGCCTGGTTCTTGCTACTTGATTTTCACAACAGACTAAAATTGGTGATCTGGTTTAATCAGAAAAGATGACTTGGTGCAAGAAGTCTAATCAAAACCACAACCAAAGTGTCTATGGGAATGCAAAGCCATGTACAGTACCGCAGTCAATCAGATGGATGACCTAGACATGTATGTAACAACAATCAAGAGCAGGGATCCCCAAACTTTCCTACTCACAAGCCACAGTCAAATGTAAAAAGACTTGGAGAGCAACACAAGCACCATAAAAGTTCATGGAGGAGCCAAATAAGGGCTGTGATTGGCTATTAGGCAGCCTCTATGCACACTATCAGCTTACAGGAGGCTTTATTTGGTAGTAAATCTTGTTTTTATTCAACCAAAACTTGCCCCCAAGTCAGGAATTCAAAAATAACTCCCTGGTTTGGGGGCACTGAGAGCAACATCCAAGGGGTTGGGGAGCAACATGTTGCCCTGAGTCACTGGTTGGGGATCACTGATCAAGAGAGTCACCCTTATCATGTAACTAATCAAATGGATGCTTTCATTAGGCTAAATGCATGCTAATTGGTAACTATGGGTTACTGAGCAAGGGCAAAACTGCCCAGGTTTGCACTTATCCTCTATTCACTATATAGAACTTCAATTTGCAGCCACCCTGCTGTTTCTGAACTACATTTTCCAACATCACCTGATATTTAAAGTTTAGATTAGCAACAAAGAGCAACGAGTAGCAGGCAGCCCTATAGGGAGAAAAAACCTGTTCATGAAGGTGGATTAAGTTGGTTTAGCCAATTGCCATTGTTTATCATTGTTATAGCTCTTAAATTAAAAGGGCATTTTTAACTAGTTCCAGGCACTGCTGGAGAGTCACAGGATCCAGAGCCCCCCCCCCCCCCCCCATATATATGGCAATATATTGGTTTTACCAATATACACCACTTTCACATATACAGGTATGGGACCTATTATCCAGAATGCTCGAGACATAGGGTTTTCCTGATAAGGGGTCTTTCCATAATTTGGATCTCCATACCGTATGTCTGTGCTACTAGTAACACTATAACCCCATTCAGAACAGCAGATGTTGCCCCCTCCCAATATATATTGATAACAGAGTCCAGGGGTGACCCTGCCAAAGACTGCAGGTGCTCTAGGGGCCAACAAAGTTATAAGTTTTATCAATTACATATTCTGCAGCGCTTTACAGAGATTATACACAATTCACACCAGTTCCTGCCCAGTGGATTTTATCTTCTAAAGTCCCTATGACATTAATAGACACTATGATCAGTTTTATCAGGAGCCAATTAACCTGCCTGTATGATTTTGGAGTGTGGGAGGAAACCTACACAGACACACGGGGAACATACAGATTCTTTGCAGATGGTGCCCTGGCTGGCATCAAGCCTAGAATTACTGTAGCAATATTTTTTGATATGAAAATACAAGAAGTCCAGCTTGCAGTGCCTTCAGATGCTAATGAACTGTAACTACCATAATCCCCTTGGTTGTTGGGGGGGGGGGTTCAGGGAGTTGTAGTGTAACACCTGAAAGCCAGCCAGTTGGACATCCCTGATCAATAATTACTGCATTTCCAGGGGCCCGCTGTCTAACTCTGGCCCTGATAACTAAATAAGACATGTTAATATCTGCTAGTTTGTGCAGATGTATTATGGGAGTGTAATTTTCAAAGCAGAGCTGAGCTTATGTGATGAATCCAGTAACCATGCTGCCCTCTGCTGGCTACAGTCGCCTCTGGGAGGTTATGCACTCAGCAGTTCTCTAATCAGCAGAATGATCCCTTATCCTCTTTGGATTATTATCATGATTTTAAAATTAATCCAACTGGATGCAATTACCCCGATGAGTAAATCATCTGCCTTCAAATCCCTGCTGACAGGGTGGCAGAGTTGGCAATATTACACAGCTAACAATTAGAAAGCACGCCAGCAGAAAGGCTGCAGCGTTAATCTGGCCCAGATATAGAGGCAAATAAAAATAAATCTAGAAACAGCAGTAAGCCTTGATTCATATCATACCAGTTATTAGGGCTGGTTAAATACACATGCAGCAAGCGGTTTTTAAGTGCTGTTGATACTCAGTAATCCTCAAGTATATTTATATTGCTAATATGGTACCTAATGGTATAACAGCTTGTCTGCTGTATATCGTAAATCCTACGGCGTTACTCTGTGATCTACATAGACAACTTGGGGCATGATCAAAGCACCCAGGCAGGCGAGGGGTTAAAGTGGCACTGCCATGATAACTGAAATGCTTACTCCAGGGACAAAAAGAGCATCTTTTGGATGTGATATTATTTATCCTTTCTATTTGGCTGAAGGATTTCACTGGCACTGGATTCCTGACATTAAAAAAACACTTGGTGTAGATGTTACAGTTCTGAGATCTATTATCAGGAACCCTGTTATCCAGTAAGCTCCAAAATACAAGAATGCCATTACCCACACAGTCCTATTTAAACAAATAGTCCCTCATGTTGTTACTAAATTGCTTTTTCTCTGCAGACTATCATAAATCTTTGCTGATGCCAAAATAATATTTTTTTTTATTTCTAGATGTTTTTTACTAGCTTTAAGGTGTGGTGTTCTACAGTACAGAATCATCCAGAAAATCTCAGGTCTCAAGCATTTAGAATAAGAGGTCCCATACCTGTAAGCAAGATCATGTGGTGGGGGGCATTCTCTGTCACAGCCAATAAACTTTGATGGACGTGAGCACCTGCCAATCAGAGCTGAGCACATAACTCAACATATGTAACAGTAACTGCCAGACACACATGAGGGAAGAAACCACACTCTGCATGGAAAAATGTCAGAACTGAAAAATATTGGAGTATTTTCTAGAGGATCAGGAATCCATTACTGCCCTTTGTATACATGTGTTACAATTAAACATTAAATAAACCTAATAGGATTTTTCTGCCTCTAATAAGGATTAATTATAGCTCAGTTAGGATCAAGTAAAATAGTGAAAATAGATAAATCATGTTTTGAAGTAATAACCCCCAATTTTGTTATGTCACAGCAGCGCTTCTTCGAGGTCCTTCTTTGGCCAGTCATTTTGTTTGCATTAGAAAATTCAACACACACACACATTTCATAAGACACTTTTGGCACAATAGTAACTTGAATTATAATAATTATTCCAGTATTGTAGAAGGGGTGTTAGAAGAGCGGCTCTGTCTCACTGACTGTACAAGGCACAGAGTTGCACAGACATCAGCCGACTGCACTGAATCTGTATGGAACACTGGTCAGAACAAGGACCAGCGGCATGTAGCTTTATCATTTATTATATAGACAGTCAGATATATCAAGGTAATTATCAGGAGTTCAGTAGGGAAACAATTTTTTCTGAAATCATGAAGGGCTCTAAGGAAGAAGAATGTAAGTACATTTTCTGGAAATAAATGTCAGCCTTCCAATATTTGTATCTTTCTTCCCTATTAATGACATTGTATTTAGGCCAGTAAAATCCCAAGCCCAAGTATAAGGGAACACAGGAAGTACCCAATATAATATACAGTAGAACCCCCATTTTATGTTTTTTCCAGAACAAAATTATGTAAAATATTGGTGGGATCCCCATGTGGGAAAACTTCAAAATAATGGGATGTAAAATTAAGGTTTCACTGTATTAATCAAAATGAGGTGCATCACCCCTCCCCCCCCCCCCAAACCAAGGTTTGGGTGGCAAAGCTGACTCCAAGCCTCATTCTGGATCCCCTGAGAGACATGCTAAGAACCCTTAGTTGGGGTGGAGCAGTGCCAGGCCTAGCCAGTCGGGCACTGTAGGCAACTCATCCGGCTACCTCTCTCGCCCCCTCCCAGGTGGGGTGTTGGAAAAAGCTGGGGCAGTGGGGGGACAAGAGCCCAGACTAGGGCAGGGTGACAGAAGAGATGCCTAGCACCCCTTCACCATTGCCCCCTAGGTATGTGCCCCTTCTGCCCCTAGTGCCGGCCCTGGGGTGGAGAGGAATGCAAAGTTTGTTGTACAAGAAGCAAGAACTGAGCTAGAAATATACTTCACATAAACAATAATACAAAGTGGCAAGCTATGTAATGACTTGTATTGGCCAATGGTATTGACCCATTTTGCTGACTTTTTATTCAGCAGAATAGTAATATTTTGCATAGTTGTATTGTCTACTGTATTATATTGTTAAAAAGCAACTGCTGCTATTAACATAAGTAACGGGACATGAGGAGAAAGAACTGTTTAACAGGGCAGGGTCCAGGGTGAGATCTTGGCAGAAATCTATAAAGGGTATCACTACCTCTTCCTCCCTGCTGCTAATTCCCTCTCACAGTCTGCTCTTAATACCTTTTCCCAATAGTATCTCCATGGTTACCGTGAGAAATTCACATCACTGACTGATGCAGCAGCTTGCCATTGGCTCCTGGGGCCGGTCTTGGTGGCTAATTCTAAGCCAATGGTTAAAAAATTAACTTTGTAAGGCTGAGGGTCGGGAACAATTGAAACTAAATGAAGTAATGTAGTTAGGCATGTCTGTGGCCCATTAAGGCTCTCTAAAGGCTCCCGGCCTTCTGGTACCTACATTAGGCCAGTGCTTGTGAATTTGTTTTCTGCCGTTTATTTCTATCACATTTTCAAAATACTAACCCAGATCTCTCTCAGTATCCCCACCCTTTCAGATATTGTTATTGATAAAAGTACAAATCTCTTATTATTACACTGTTTTATTAATTGAATGTGAATTAAATTGCTGTGATTTAAGGGACAAAATGCAATAAATATTCTTCTTAGTTTATTTCCAGAGTGAAGCTGAAACAGCATTTCCATAGGGAATAATGGGTTATGCCAGTTTAAAGCAGATGCAATGCGTTAAATGGAGAGAAACGCGTGAGTGAAACATAGTACATAGCTGGATAAATAAAAAACAAGCTGCCTGGGAACAGTAACTTGCATATTCACATTTGAAGAAAATCTATAAAACATGTATCAACTGAATAAAAACAAGTTGCCTGCAGCTGTCCAGAACACTAAAGTCACAAGTTTTAATTGTTTGGAATCAGTTTGGCTAATTATTAAAACCTGAAAGTGAATATGGGTAAAAATATGGGTAAATACTGAACGGACCGTACCAGCATAGAGGTTCAGCAGGCCTATAAGGCTGATGCCACACGTGGCGTTTTTACGCTGCGTTTTTTCTCAGCCTAAAAACGCCGCACAAGCCACACATGGCGTTTTTCAGCCTAGAACTGGTGACGTAAGCAAATCCCGTTGCCATGGTGCTAATAGTGGGAAATAGCAAAAAACGCTGCGTATTTCCGCTAGGTCTGGCAGCTGCCTTTGCATATACATAAGAATAGCTTGCTTTGCAAGTACTGGCGTATTTCAGCCTACGCTTGAAAAATCCGTGCTAAGGCGTTTTCTAGTGTATTTACGCTTTGTGTGGTTTGCTTCGCGTCTTTTCAAGCTATTTCTATGGATGATGATATCAGGCGTTTTTCAGCCACCGAGAGAATTAGAAAATACGCAGCGTAAAAACGCCATGTGTGGCATCAGCCTAACAGTAATGAGCCAGGCCTTCAAAGTTGTCCACAGCTGCTCACTGCCTGCTCATCTAGGCATATTGTGAGTGTCAGTGGCACTGCACATGCTCAGTGTGCTCTGGGCTGCTGTTTAGAAGATTAGCTTAGGGGTTGTCACATATCATCAAAGTAGAAAGTGATATTACATATTGCTCAATTTCAATGCAAGCCGAAATAGTTTATATGCAGTCATGTAATCTGAATTAAATGGAATAAAAGAAATGAAAAATCTAATTACAGATTGGTTGCTATGGGTTACTGCCCAGGTGCAAATGTGCCCAGTTTTTATAAATAAGCCCCAATGTGTAGCCTAATTCTTTGTTTTTAGGTTTTTCTATGGATTCAGCTGAATCTGGCAAAAAAAGTGATGATATTGTGCCTGTATCCTAAATGCAATTCAATTAAAGAAAAAAAGAACAAAACCATCCAGTGACAAATTAGACTTCAGACTTGTATCACGGAGGGGGAAATGTGGTTGCAGGGGGTTGAACCAACCTGTATAAACAAGACAAATCTGGCAAATTGATGGCTAGACAGGCAAACGCTCCAAGATTAATGCCTGGCTGCTTCTACATCTGCCAGCAACACAAAGTGAAATGAAGATGCAGTGGAGTGTGCATATTCACTGGAAATCAAAGCTCAGCAGGAAGGGCGAGTTAACTGCTTCACTGGCAGAGGGGCCGGCAGCGCATTCCAGGCCTCGCTTACTGCAGTTAAACACTTATAGTGGAGCCACGTTGGTGCTTATTTCAGTACACCAGCACTTATTGGCACATTCTGGAATGCTGAAATGATAGGTTTATTTGGATCTATTGCTGTCAATATTACACAACAATTTAAAAACTTTCTCACCCCTCTAGATGAGGACCACATCGATATGCCAATGCAATCCCCAATTGGCATGATTTTCAAACCTGCCAGATTAATATCTGGCCAATTTGTTAGGTTCCATACATGGATCATTAAAGGGAAAATCTGGCTTCCAAACCAACACAAGAGCCCCACACAACACAGAAACCCCTAATATACCTATCACTGTAATCTGTTCCTTCAAAAAGTAAATACCATTTTTATATGCTGAAATCCAGCTTCAAAACAGTTCTTTTCTTTAGAAGGGCAGGGGAGGAGGGACTAAAACATTGATGTTACAACTTGTGACAACTTTACCAAAACTTACAGACAGCATGCGGGAACTACATAACCCACAATGCATTGCACTGTGATGTTATTATTGACACATGGGCAGGGTCCTGAATTCATATCTACAGAACTGCCATATTCCTGCAATTTAGGTAATGGGAAGGAACCTACAGGTGCATCTTTGGATGCTTCTCTGGAATTTGCTCCCCCAAACTGTCAGACTTTCTCCCAATCTCTCTGCCTTCAAGAGATCTCTAAAAACGCATTTATTTAGAGAAGCTTACCCTAATCTTGTTTAAAATAACCTCAGTGTGCCGCTAAAAGCAATACCCTGTGCCACACCTCTCACAACTCTGGTCATGCCCATTCCCACTCCTTGTGTCTCAACCCTTTCTCCTTGTAGATTGTAAGCTCTTTTGGGCAGGGCTCTCTTCACCTCTTGTATTGATTGCTTTATATGTTACTCTGTATGTCCAATGTATGAAACCCACTTATTGTACAGCGCTGCGGAATATGTTGGCGTTTTATAAATAAATGTTAATAATAATAATGGGAAGCTGTAGTAGTACAAGATATTGCTGCTCAGTTCTGGGTCACTTCAATTCTAGGTCATGAACTGAGGAAGGAACTACTTTCCTTTCTGAAAATCCACCTTGAGTGGCCCTTGACTAGAAGCCACCATCTGACCTTCCAAAGGGCCAGGTACTTTAGCGCTGACTTGCAAATGGATAGAGGACTCCTGCTGGTATATCTGTCTAAAAGGCAGCTTTTAGGGAAATTTTGAGAACCTCTGTGAGTCAGATTACATCTGACTTTATTGCCTATGTATTGGCTATTTCTATGATCAAATCCTTTGCTTGTATTAACTATCATTTATGAAAAAACAAATCCCTATTTTTGGCAGCGTACCAGTTCAGTTGCTGGCAGATCTCAGCTATTTGCCTTTAACAGGGAAGAAGTGACTCACAGTTACATTTAAAGTGCTGAGACACAGTTTGTGTAGCAGATGAGCTAGAACTGGCTAATCAGACAAGCTCTCCAAGAGAAAGCTATTCTGATCATCAATTAGCAAGCTGCCCAGAACATGCACATTTCAAGGAAAAAAGTAACAATTTTGTAAACAGCAAAAAAAGTAATAAATAATGCTCTTTTGCCAGGAGCCTACAGACAGTCCCTGTTTAAGCATTCATTTCCTTGCAACCTCTCCCTATAATGACCCTTCCTTCATATCTGCTAGCAAATTTATGGTCCTTCCTTCATATCTGCCAGTGTCCATATCTCCCTCCAGCCATTAATCCTGTAGTCTCTTTATAAAAAACTTTTGGGATTCTTATAACCAACTGTAAACTTGCAAACTACAGCCTGTTCCTCCAATAAGGTCTCGTGCTTCCTTCCCCAGTTCTTTGGTGAGAGAGTGTAATAAGCTTCAAAGCTTCATTAGTGGATAATTAGCAACCCAAACACACTACCATTTATCTTTGGGTTGTCATGCTCTGTTCCACTACCTTGGAAGTCTGTGAGGGAATAAGAAGAAATTGATTTACAGGAACGGAAGAGCATTGAGAGTGATTTGGTCTCCCATACAGATGGAGGGTCAAATAAGCAAACCTCAAGGGAAACAGAAGTGAGATGCTCCCTGTAACATACAATGAGAGGCATCTGCTGGCTGAATTTTCACTTTGAAGAAGCAGATAGGCAATCTGGAAAATGCCTCCAAAGGGGCCCCTACAAGATGCTGCACTTGAGGGGCTTTAAGAACAGACTGGGCTTGAATTTGTATTTTAATTATACTGGTATAGGAGATGTTTAGTATTAAGAGGTGAATGAATAATTATTTTGCAGTTGTGTTGTTTTCTCTAACTCCTACGAATTTGTATTATTGGCCTTGCTTGCACAAAAATTCCATTATTATCCGAGTTCTTGATACAGCCTTTCTTATGTTCTTAAAGTGAGAACAATATACTTAAAAAGGCGTTTGTCTGGATGGTGCAAGGGAACACCTGTGCTAAGGGTTACGTGGCCAAGATTTGCCAAAGTAATTATTTGGCGTGCATACATAGTTGCAGTGGCTCCATTAAAGCATGCTTATTTCCTCAACTCCACAAATCTGATTTTTTTTTTTTTTCTGGATCTAAAGAATAAAGTTTGTTTTTTCTTAAATAATAAATAATAATTGTTTTGGGACTAACACTAAGAAAAGGTTATACAATGTGGTTACCCTAATTGTGTCATACAGCTTGTTCTGCATATTGTAACACTATGGGGCCCATTCATTAAAGCACTAAAATTCGTATTTTTTATCGTTGTTAGAACTTTTTGTATTGACCACTATAATATCATTAAAATAGTACAACTTTTTTATGGTTTTCATTAAATTCCATGAAAAAGTTGTATTCTTCGCGAAGACCACAACTGTTTCGGAATTCATTCAAGCTCACATTTTGATAAATCTGCCCCTTAGTGTTACAGGTATAGGACCCGTTATCCAGAATGCTCTGGACCAAGGGTATTCTGGATAAGGGGTATTTCCGTAATTCGGATCTCCATACCTTAAGTCTACTAAAAAGTCAATAAACCATTAATCAAACCCAATAGGACTGTTCTGCCTCCAATACGGATTAATTATATCTTAGTTGGGATCAAGTACAGGTACTGTTTTATTATTACAGAGAAAAGGGAATCATTTAACCATTAAATAAACCCAATAGGGCTGTTCTGCCCCCAATAAGGGGTAATTATATCTTAGTTGGGATCAAGTACAGGTACTGTTTTATTATTAGAGAGAAAAAGGAAATCAATCTTAAAAATCTGAATTATTTGATTCAAATGGAGTCTATGGGAGACAGGCTTTCCGTAATTCAGTGCTTTCTGGATAATGGGTTTCCGGATAAGGGATCCAAACCTGTATTAGGTTCTGTTATAATTGGTTGGTTCATGGTTACCGGGCACATATATAAGATTAAAGTGAAGCTACTTTCTCAGCCTCATGGACTCAGGTTGGTAATTAAAAGAAGAAACATCTATATATATATATATATATATATATATATATATATATATATATATATATATATATATATATACAACTTCATTATAAAATCATACAAAATAGGGACATGTGATCAACACCTTTATTTTGTAATTAACCACCACAATTCTCACAATTGTGCCTTTGAATTTCTAATAAAGTTGATGCTGCCATTACTCAAATCCCTTAAGGAATTTCTAGGAAGCAATGCATTCTCAACATATTTATTTTCATTGGCATCTGGGGCAACGGAGAGCAATACAGAGTGATAGCAGAGGAAGACTCTTGGAGCTGTGCTCCCGGAACAGCATTTTTCTCATGGAATGAAACAGGGGCATGATGTGGGCTTGCACTTGGCATTCTACCAACTTTTACCTCTTCTTCCTTTCTGCATTAGGCTTCCCTGACTTTCCTCTTATTCTCACCAGTGCTACAACTGGAAACCCCACCAAGGGTCATCATGTGCCAGTCCAGGTTGGTGCTTGGAAGAAGCATAGAATGGATGTCAGAAAATTGGGTGCTGGGGTGTTAACAAGGAAATAAGGATTATCCAAACAAATAAAAGAGACATTTATATTATTACCAATTGGTATACAAGGTGCACTTTATCCCAGTGTATTTTTTGAATACATACAATATATTATTTCTGTATCGCTTATAGATCTAATTGAGTGTTATTTATACTAGTGGGTCTATTAAGCTTACATTTGGATTAACTGTATAGTCTCTTGGCACAATATATAAAGGATTATGACCAGCAATATACATTTTACCACTCTTATGTCTGACTGTGGCATTGAAATAAATACAGTTGACATTCATTAAAACTTCTCCAGTTTTTGTAATTTTAATGGTTTTTATGTTCTACAAAAATCACAGTGAAAATGTTATCTTGGAAAGAGCCAATTTTAAATTTAAAAAGTCACCACTTTTCTATAATTCTCCTAAAGAACAAAAAGGAATCACAACACTGTTACAAAAAGCATACATATGAATATATTTAACTACATTAAAAATAATTGTAAACATATGGGAGATAAAAGTACAGGTAGTCCTTTATATGAAAAATCTACAGAGTGCTTACATTTGAATTTCAATGCAGTAATGATCCTATATGCTGAGTATACATAAAACTCCCAATGTCAGCGGGGTCTAATTTCATACATCTCTGCGCAATGGGAAGATCACACTACTTATAGCCAGGTTAACATGAATTAAAATGCTAAAAAGCGGGCACAAATACAGCGGAAAGCATTACAGAGCAATATATATACTTCCTAATACCATACATCTCCTCAGTTTAGCATAAAGTTTGTGTATAAATATACAAAATACAACTCGGTTCCTCAAGTGAAAAAAAGGAAATGATAAAACTGAGAGCACATTAAGGTGCAAAAGTAGAAATAATTTTGTGTGCAAATATAACCATTAAATTATATGATGGATAATGTAGCCCCTATGGTGACTTTTAAGGCTATTTGGAGTTCCATGAACATATAAAAGTAGTGGTACATTATTCTTTATAATCTCTGAATAATAGATAGATAACTTGTCATGCTAAGGTTATGGATTTTTATTAGCCTTTATATTCTGCTTTTTCCACCCTGTAACTGAAATGTAATATATTTGTTGGGATCACTGACCCTAGCAACCAACTGCTTACCTTTCTGTTTAAAGCCTTCCCCCTTTTATTTTCCATTCTGACTTCCAAGCAGCTGCCTGATGGCAAAAGAGCTCATCTTGACATCTTCTCCCCTATCATCAAAATGCCTGCCAATAAGGTGATCAGTACCAGCATAATCCACATAAACCCAAGTATTACTTCAATCATGTCTATTGCCTCCACCACTCCTGCCAGCCAGTGGAGCCTATTACATTTTCTCCTGGCTTCCACCCAACATGTCAAGTCACCTTGCCTCTTTTTTCAAGCTTAAATTCCATGAAACTATATGAAATATGTATAAAGTGATCTTCAGTACAGCTTAATGTATAGTTTCAAGGTTTTCACAGTATCACAGTTGTAATTTAAGCATTCTTTTGGAAAATGAATGCCTTGCAACTGTCCTTTTATTGTTCTTTACATAATCTCAAAAATGAATGCACTGTACACTAAGGCAACAGCTTTTGGGCCTGCATGGGTTTTCAACACAAGGGTCAAGCAACATAATATAACTATGTTTATCACACATGCATTAAGTGCTTTCAGCACACTTCTACACATAGGTATAGGCAGTTGTCTCAAGATCATTGCCCATTTTAAAAATCCTCAAAGAAAATGGGTTAATGGTCAACTGTCTAACTTTTTATGTCAGAGGAATTAATGAGGGAATAGAAAGATTATTATTACCTGTACATGACCACCTTAAAAAATTAGGGGCAAATATTACAATATTGGAACTTTCAGAAAGAAAATGGATATCCAGTGTATATAAAGTTTAATTTTTACTCTTCTTTATTGCTGAAATCACTTTATCTCAGCCTAAAGAGACTCATCTCAAAAAAGAGGCAGGAAATCTAAAGGAGATAAGATAAAGGAGATAAGAATGGCTGGCTGGCTGGCTACACTATACATATAGGGTTCCAAGGGTTAGTAGGGGGAATGGCTCTTATGTCAGTTATGATGCTCTAAGCTTGTGGGATGTTACAGGGAATGCTATGTAAGACTATGTACCCCAAACCATATGTTTTCTCATCTCAATTACACAAATACCTGGTTCTTCCGTTTCCCACAGCTTGCATCGTTAGACAGAAACTGGAAGATTAGTAATACTGTATCACCTTAGAGCAAGTTAAAAACAGCCTTACAAGACCATTTCCCAAGTCCAGAAGGTATGGAACAATTAAGGAAAAAAATGCTGACACCAAAATCACTATCCATAGTTGAAATCTCACCAATATTCAATACTGGTCCGGGTGCTCCAGCCCCAGACTTTCAGCTCAGGAAAGCAAATAAAGTTCATTATCAGTAAAAGATCAGCATTGTCTATTTTAGTATTTTATTTTTAGCCGTGACAAGTATCTGCTACTAAAATGTATTCTTTATGGAGTTGACTTAAAGGAGAAGGAAAAGCTAAGTCACTTGGGGGTGCCAAAATGTTAGGCACCCCCAAGTGACTTGAATTGCTTGCCTTTTCTCTCCGTACAGGGGCACCAGCCCGGGGTAGCAGCGATCGCTTCCTCCTTCCTTCTTCGCCGCGCACGCATGCGCAGTAGAGTGAGAAGCTGAACTTTAACAGAGAAGTCGACGTTTCACTCTACTGCGCATGCGCCGGACTCACAGTCAAGGCTTAACGAAGGCGGAAGGAGGAAGCACATCGCCCTAGGTGCCCCGGGCTGGTGCGGTTTTCTCCTAATAGGAGCACCAGCCCGGGGTATGAGGTAAGCAATTCAAGTCACTTGGGGGTGCCTAACATTTTAGCACCCCCAAGTGACTTAGCCTTTCCTTCCCCTTTAAGGCATTACTCAAGCTAGTCTCTAAATTTGCTATATACTCTGACTTATATGTAAAATGTACAGTAAGTCAGTTATATTCCCTATAGACCCTATGCTAGAGGGAAGCCCATCACCACTTGTTAATCACTTTAGAGATTTAGGGATTTTAAGCACTTTTTTCTTCTCTTTTTCTTTCTTTCTATCCTTCCATCCTGAATTATGCTTAAATTGTTGGAAAATGAAATTGAAAGGTATTAAACATTTTTAGTTCTCACATTCATTTCACGCAATAAATGTTTCAAATATAACAGAAAGGTGTTAAAAATTTCCTGCAAACACTGGAGCATCCTGCTACCTGGCAAGGATACAGATAATATACTGCAGGCCCCAGGGGCGGATTAACCATTAGGCATACCTAGGCTAGAGCCTAGTGACCCGTGTGATCGGGGGAGGCATGGAGATTTTTGAAATTATTATTTTTCAGCTCTAGTTATTGTTTGTTAGTTACTGTACAAAGTGTAGCCTAGGGGTCGCACATATGATTAATCTGCCACTGGCAGGCCTTAAAATTAAAATGCCATACTTGGGCCCAGCCTGACAATCTGTGGATTCTGCCAAATGCCAGAGGGGCTGCTTTAAGATGCCATAGAGCTTATTCATTAAAGGAGAAAGAAAGGCATTTTGGCATTTTACTGCCAATAGATTAGCCACATTAGTGCCACCTAGAACGTCATATTTATTCTGCAGAAAGCATTACCTTTCAGCCCTAGAAGCTCCCTCCATTTGTTTAAGATAGCAGCTGCCATTTTAGCTTGGTCTCTGTAGTCTTCTGCTGAAGCTCTAGCCCTTGGTGGCATAGATCACACATTCTGATGGGAGGGGGAGTGAATTCTTTTGGGAGGGCAGGAGAGAGCTGTGCAGACTCTGGCCCTGGGAATGAAGGATTTTTCTAAGAGAGGAAGTCAGATACCAAAGTACAAAAAAGGAGACAAGAAATCCTGTGTTTCTGTTGATAGAGGACAGCGTTTCTGTGAGTGCTTATGGCCGTATTTACATAGACCTGATAAACCTTACTTAGTTTTTACCTTTTCTTCTCCTTTAACAAGGCTCCCCTGCATTAAACATGGTTGAGCTTGATCTGGCCAGTATTATCCACAGGCTGTATAATTGCAGCTGGAATATTTTAGTTCCCATGTTAGTTATGAATTATTTAACTTATTTTATGATTTATTAAGGATGGATGATGAAAGACTCATGCTGTAATCTCTGATTGCATCCTGATTACATTCGTTTCCATGCATTAAATAAATCAGAAGTTATGCAAATGTAACAAACACCTAAATCAGTCACAGTTTGGGGCCAAAAATTAATATCATTTTCATCATTACACACATGCCTCACAACCTCCTGTCTGCCTGATTTCCTGAAACTGGACTGATATGTGAGTGGTCCAGTAATCGCTTTAATAGTGACTGATCAGCCGAGGCACTCACCCTATCAAAGAACGTCCAGTGACCAGAGGCCACGCTCACCTCTAACCCCCTAGCAGCTCTGTACAAATACTAATCTTACTCCAGCTTCAAAATGTGGGCTTTACCAAACCTATTGTTTACACCACAAATAATGACTTTTTCTATTCCAGGTAACTTTATTGAAAATATTAGTGCTTAAAAAGTTATGTGCAAATGTAATTGCTATAGAAAGCAGCATTTGCTGAACTTCTGGCTGTTACTTTTTAAACAATGTTGCAAAGGTCAGTCTCCTTCAGCGAGCCAGGTCTGTCTGCTGCCTTGTGTTACAGTGTTTCAAATGCCAGAGCCCCCAGGGCAGGGAATAGAAAAGGACAGACAAAAACTGCTTCTGATAGCAGTTAAATACACAAATAAATCAAAAACCATTACAAATGTGTAACGGATGTATATTGCAAAGTTGCTTAGAATTATGTTTTCTTTTATTAGAAAAAAGTTATACGGGTATGGGACCTGTTATCCTGAATGCTTGGGACCTGGGGTTTTCCAGATAAGGGATCTTTCTGTAACTTGGATCTCCATACCTTAAGTCTGCTAAAAATCATTTAAATACTGAATGAACCCAATAGGCTTGTTTTGCCTCCAATAAGGATTAATTATATCTTAGTTGGGATCAAGTACAATGTTCTGTTAAATTTTATACAGAGAAAAAGGAAATCGTTTTTAAAAATTTGAATTATTTGCTTATAATGGAGTCTATGGGAGATGGCCTTCATATCCATAACTCGGAACTTCCTGGATAACGGGTTTCCGGATAAGGGATCCCATACCTGTATTTTGGATTGACTTGTTCTTTGATAAATACACTGCCCAGAAGCAGCTGCAGACCTGCTGCGGGCATTTTTCTGATGCTGCTATAAAATATATCAACTGAATACAGGTATAGGATCTGTTATCTGCAATGCTTGGGGCCTGAGGTTTTCTGGATAAGGGATCTGTATGTAATTTGAATCACCATACCATGAGTCTGCTAAAAATGTTTTAAACATTAAATAGACTGAAATGGGTCTGTTTTGCCTCCAGTATGGATTGTGAGGCCAAGTGCAAGAAATAAAAAGTGCAACTGTATCATAATTATGTCAAAGTGCGAGCGCAACTTCATCAATGTTGACATACGGGCCACAATTATGGCAGACACAATTTCCAACAACAATAATACTGGAATTATGAGGGAATAATTCATTAATAATAGTCCTTATGTACTGAGCTAATCATAATTTAAATACTGTATCAGGCAGATTTTAACATTTCATCGACATGTTGGCCAGTGCAATGTGCATCAACAGACAAGTAAGCTCCAGCTCCTCTTCATCTCCTGCAGTCAGCCCAAATTATAGGTATAGGGGTTTTTCACAAATTACATCAGTTAATACAGGGATCCTGCGTGTTTAAAGGTACGGGTCAATTCGCCGCACATATAAAGACGCGAATGAATGGATCATGTGCATAGTGGCGCAGCCTTGAACATCCCACGTAGCACTGTTCCACCGATCATTCAGAAATGGAAGGAGTATGGCACAACTGTAAACCTACCAAGACAAGGCCGTCCACCTAAACTCACAGGCCGGAAAAGGAGAGCGCTGATCAGAAATGCAGCCAAGAGGCCCATGGTGACTCTGGACGAGCTGCAGAGATCTACAGCTCAGGTGGGGGAATCTGTCCATAGGACAACTATTAGTCGTGCACCGCACAAAGTTGGCCTTTATGGAAGAGTGGCAAGAAGAAAGCCATTGTTAACAGAAAACCATAAGAAGTCCCGTTTGCACTTTGCCACAAGCCATGTGGGGGACACAGCAAACATGTGGAAGAAGGTGCTCTGGTCAGATGAGACCAAAATGGAACTTTTTGGCCAAAATGCAAAACGCTATGTGTGGCGGAAAACTAACACTGCACATCACTCTGAACACACCATCCCCACTGTCACATATGGTGGTGGCAGCATCATGCTCTGGGGGTGCTTCTCTTCAGCAGGGACAGGGAAGCTGGTCAGAGTTGATGGGAAGATGGATGGATCCAAATACAGGGCAATCTTGGAAGAAAACCTCTTGGAGTCTGCAAAAGACTTGAGACTGGGGCGGAGGTTCACCTTCCTGCAGGACAACGACCCTAAACATAAAGCCAGGGCAACAATGGAATGGTTTAAAACAAAACATATCCATATGTTAGAATGGCCCAGTCACAGTCCAGATCTGAAAACTGCTGTTCACAAACGCTGTCCATCTAATCTGACTGAGCTGGAGCTGTTTTGCAAAGAAGAATGGGCAAGGATTTCAGTCTGTAGATGTGCAAAGCTGGTAGAGACATACCCTAAAAGAATGGCAGCTGTAATTGCAGCAAAAGGTGGTTCTACAAAGTATTGACTCAGGGGGCTGAATAATTACGCACACCCCACTTTGCAGTTATTTATTTGTAAAAAATGTTTGGAATCATGTATGATTTTCCTTCCACTTCTCACGTGTACACCACTTTGTATTGGTCTTTCACGTGGAATTCCAATAAAATTGATTCATGTTTGTGGCTGTAATGTGACAAAATGTGGAAAAGCTCAAGGGGGCCAAATACTTTTGTAAGCCACTGTATATTTTTAAAAAACACTTTTTTTTTTATATTTCATTTTAAAATTTGACATGGGGCTAGCCATATTCTTAATTTCCCAGGGTGCCACAGCCATGTGACCTGTGCTCTGATAAACTTCAGTCACACTTTACTGCTGAGCTGCAAGTTGGTTGGATTTCACCCCCCTCCCTTCACCCCCCCCCCCCCTTCTGTTCTTTGGTTCCAAACACTCGCTTAGTATTTCTTTCATTCAAAAAACAAGTTTTGGGTGCCTTAAAGAGGCACTTATCAAATGTGCCCTAGGCTCAACTGCACCATTTCAGCATTACACTGGAGGTGCCAAAGCATAAAACATAAAATATTTCTGTTTTGAGACATTATTCATTTGAATAATTTTTGTTTTACTTGCACATCTCTATATTTTGCTGCAGTTTGAATAGATGGCGATGCTTAAAGGGAAACTATACCCCCAAACAATGTAGGTCTTTATAAAAATATATTGCACATACAAGCTCACATGTAAAACCCTGCTTTATCTAAATAAACCAATTTCATAAAATATACTTTTTCAGTAGTATGTGCCACTGGGTAATCCTAAATAGAAAATTGTCATTTACACTCCTGGGATCATAGGATTCTCAGTGCACACACGCCAAGGCACACACACATCCATCATGCTAAAGCTGGCCATGTACGAACCAATAAGATGGAAGTTCAGTTATGTGCCCTTTAGCGTATGATCCCATATAAACTTCAAATCTACTCCCCACAAAATAACCAGGAATTCCAAAACCCACAAGTTTATATAGACTTCATATGCTACGTGTGAGTCTGGGGCATGGCTGGCGTTAGAAATTGTGTTTCCAGGTATACATATCCCTCAACGGGCGCAAATCAGTGATCTTGTGCTTGTGTGGCTTGGTTTGACTACAACTCTCAGCATACACTGACTGCCGAGCGATGAGGAACAGCACAGCCCTGTAACAGTTCGAACAAGACAGCTAAACCCGCCGGCAGCTTCGCCCACTTCAATTATCCAATAGGATGGCGCTCTCTCTATGGCACTGTCTCTATGGTTCTCTCTGGTACTTACACTGCAACTCTATGGTAGCGGCGTGAGAACGTAGGCCGTACATCGCGCCTTTCAGTAACTTCTCTGTAGCATTGGGTAAATAGGGAATTTTGCGACAGTTCTGGCAAATTTGCTGACGTACGTTTGGTTTGCTTTTTGGTCGGTCTTTGCAAAGTGCCGGTATCTAGGAACAGGCTGGTTTGAGGCCTTTGAATAATCCGCTGACATCCAGCGGAGAATCCGGCGGGAATCCCTGAAACAAAAGGTAAATCCAGAGAGGGGGAGCGGCTGGTGCCCGTTACGGTGTATTAGGCGCCATGAGAACGGGAGGCCTCTGTTGTACTGGGGAGGGATGAAGCCTGGAGGACCGGAGGCCTGCGCAATGGGCGCTGTAACTATAGTGCAATATATACGCTAGCCTTTCTTTTATTATTGGTGTCAGAGCCCAGGGCAGCGTTGAGCGGTCTGTAAGAGGCAACAGTGCTGAACTAGGAGGTTAATTCTGAAAGTTGCAGTTCAGCTTTATAACTAGGTTCTGCCATAAGCCCATTAAGCCTCATCCCCGCCTGTATTTCATTATGTCTCTCCCCTACTGGCCACAAACCGGCCGTAAGAGACTGTACTGGGAGAGCCTGGTGTCAGTGGGTCTGTTCGCCCTGTACTGGGAGAGCCTGGTGTCAGTGGGTCTGTTCGCCCTGTACTGGGAGAGCCTGGTGTCAGTGGGTCTGTTCGCCCTGTACTGGGAGAGCCTGGTGTCAGTGGGTCTCAGCTGGGAGGCAGGGCTCCTGTTATTCCCCATGGGGCTCAGCACAAGCCATGTTTGCCTGGCAAAGGGGTTCAGACTAGGCCCTGGCACTCCCTCCGCACACAGGCCCAAACACACATACAAATGGGGGTACACTGGGAGTTTACCAGTTGGGCAGTTTTACTTTTTACATGTAATGATAACATGAGCTTCAACATGGCACTGTAGCAAAGGGAGAAGCTTGTTATTCATGTTCTGGTGTTTGGGTGTGAATGTGTCTCTAACAGCTGCCAGCTACAGGCAGTACTGTGTTCCCTGATGGCCCAGAATGTGTAGAGATTGGGGTTCAGCAACAACCCTGCTTTTCCATTTCAGCCTCTCATGTGCCGCGGATACGGAATGAATGGATCATAGAATTGTGGGTCCCATCACCAACCATGTCCTCTCATTGGCCAGTGTCTCCTTGGCAGCTAAATGGGGCCACCCTTTAGTAGAGTCAGAAACACTTTTTAATCAATCCAGTGTATTACAATTATGTTCTAATACTGACCACAACCTAACTATTTAATGCTATTCACACATATGTACCTCTTATATGTGGTGTTTGAATGAATTGTAGCAGCTATTTTAAAGGACATGTAAAGCCTACATTTTACTACAATGTATATATGTTGGGAACATCACCCCCACCCAAATGCCATCATGTGTACTGCATATAGTCCCTCTGTTTGGCAGCACCAGGAATCTGGAATGCTTGATACCTCTGATAATGCACAGCATGTTGGATCAGTGGGCAGCACTCAAATCCTGAGTTCAATTCCAGCTAGGGCACTCTCTGTAAGGAGGTTGTATCCCTGTGTCTGTATAGGTTTCATCAAGTTACTCTGGTACAGGCAGGTTAGTTTGCCATTCATCTGAATTTGATAGGGACCTTAGATTGTAAGCTCCACTGGTTAAAGGAAAAGTAACACAATTTTTTTTAAATCCACTTTTTTTTTTTAAATCCACTATACAGAAGGAAGGCTAAGGTTGATCAATCAATTCTGGATCGCCGTATTTGAAATGACCAGATGCAACGTTTTTACAATGTATTTTCTAATAAAGCATTTAAAATAATAACTGCTGGAAAGGATAGGGCAATTATTGGAGCAGGGTAGAATAGATTTTTTACTCTTTAAGTGACTGATGTGAATTATATGTAATCTCTATGTGTAAAGTGCTGCGTTAATGTGTCAGTGTTATATAGATACCAGGATATAATTGAATATTTTTAAATCACTTGTTTTTGCATGCTTGTTTGTGTATTGGGCACAGTAGTGACGTGTGACTTGATTGTACGTCTGTCGTAAGGTCACCCAATCAAAACGGCTTACATTTCTGAGATGAAACTGCTGTGATTGTATACTTTCATTAAAGGAAACTATGCCCCCAAACAATGTGTGTCTGTATAAGAATATATTGCATAAACAATCTTGTATGTAAAACCCTGCTTCATCTTAAAGGAACAGTAACACCAAAAAAAGTGTATAAAAGTAACTAAAATATAATGTTCTGTTCTGCTGCCCTGCACTGGTAAAAGTTGTGTGTTTACTTCAGAAAGTCTACTATAATTTATATAAATAAGCTGCTGTGTAGCCATGGAGGCAGCCATTCAAAGGAGAAAAGGCACAGGCACTTAGCAGATAACAGATAAGCTCTGTAGAATACAATAGTGTTTTATCTGTTATCTGCTATGTAACCTGTGCCTTTTCTCCTTTTTTCCAGCTTGAATGGCTGCCCCCGTGGCTACACAGCAGCTTATTATATAAATTATAGTAGTGTTACTTTAGCAAACACACCAGTTTTACCAGTGCAGGGCAACAGTGCATTATATTTTTATTACTTTCATTTTTTAGTGTTACTGTTCTTTTAATAAACCATTTTCATAAAATATAATCCTAAATAGAAAATTGTCATTTTAAGAATTAAGGGCCGCCCCCTGGGATCATAGGATTCACAGTGCACACAAACAAGCCAAGGCACACATACATGCTAGGCCACATCAGCCAATTAATGGACAGGGTTCTGCCTTTTGCGCCGAATTGCACAAATTGGAGATAAAAATCCTCTGTACCTGCATGTGAATCTGTAGCATTCGGTATGATTATGCTCAGAGCATTTGACTAAGACAGTAACTTAATCAGTGACATTCTCCTTCCTCCAGGCCTCACAACATGGCAAAGTTTCAGGCTCCAGTAATAAACGACAACCCATTGGGATGGGGCCCATGCGCTGTACCCGATCAGTTTAAAGATATGCCATACCAGCCCTTCAGCAAAGGAGACCGACTGGGCAAGGTACGTTTTATTCTTATCTTATAAATATTAATTTGTGTGAGATGGGAACCTAGTGTGTCAGTCTCTATTCTCTGGGGTGGGTTTTTGATTAAAGGGGTTGTTCACCTTTGAGCTAACTTTTAGTATAATGTAGAGAGTAATATTCTGAGACAATTTGCAATTGGTCTGCATTTTTTATTTGTAGTTATTTGACTTTTTGTTCAGCAGCTCTGGAGTTTCAGCAGCTATCTGGTTGCTAGGGTCCAAATTACCTTAGCAGCTAGGAGGCTAAATGAATAGGAGAGGACCCGAATAGAAAAACAAAAGTATAAGTTATAAAAAGTATCTGTTATTGATTGCTTTTTATGTTACTCTGTATGTCCAATGTATGAAACCCACTTATTGTACAGCGCTGCGGAATATGTTGGCGCTTTATAAATAAATGTAAATAATAATAAGTAACAATAAAAAAAAAACTGTAGCCTCACTGAACAATATTTTTTTGGCTGCTGGGGTCAGTTACCCCCATTTGAAAGCTGCAAAGGGTTAGAAGATAAAGGCACATAGATCAAAAACTATAAGAAATAATTAATGAAGACCAATTGAAAAGTTGCTTAGAAAAGGCAATTCTAACATACTAAAAGTTAACCGCCCCTTTAAAGGGAAACTATAACACCAAACAATGTTGGTCACTACAAAACTATATCCCATAAAACCATCCATATGTAAAATACTGTTTCATATAAATAAAGCCTTTTCATGAGAAATATACTTTGACACTATGTGCCATTGGGTAATCCCAAATAAAAAAAAAAACTGCCATGTCAAGTACTGAAGTCTGCCTTCTGGCTTATATGAGGGACTGCGCTCACATACAAACCAAGGGCGGGCAGACATACATGCTACATGTTACACTAGCCAATTTTTCTTTTACTCCCACACTCCTTCCTGTTAGAGTTGCTAACAGAACATCATAAAATGAATACTCAAAAGATATAAAATGCTAATATTTACTCTTTAGGCTAATGTTGCACACAACTGCAAAAGAAATGCCACTACAATTTCATACCACTGGTAAAGACTGCAATGGCCATTAAAGCAAACTGCCTGTCACTGATTAAAATAGGTTGGGTTTCAGCCTGAAACCTGCCTTCATGACATGCAGCTGCCAAATCAGCCGTAGTCTGTACTGGTGATTTTGGATGGTATTGGTCTTGTTTTTCCACTGGCAGACTTGTGTGCAAGGAAGGTAGCCTTACATTAGCCTTATAGAGCTTGCAATCTGTTCATAAGGTAAATAATTGACTGTGCTGAACAAATGAAAGAACATGAAAACAAATTGCTCCCATGATGTGCATGTCTTTCTCTCTAAGGCTCATGAGTATTTCTTGTTTTCACTGATAAGGTTGCAGACTGGACTGGGGCCACATATCAGGACAAGAGATATACCAGTAAGTGTGCTACTTTCCCATATCTTAACTGTGTGCTTGCTGATAAGCCAAGCTTAGAGCTTTTCTCCCACTTTCTTTAAACATTTCTTGACTTCTTATGATTATGCAGTGTGCTGCAAGCAGGTGGTTTCTTATTTGCTGTGCCTGAGTTACAATCCATTTGAGCAGTACTAGCGATTCAGCTTCACTGCAGTTCAGCACTGCTTATGGCAGGAAAGGACAAAGTGTATACACAGAGATCATTGCCAATGCTGTAACTTCAGTGAAGTTCAGAAGAAGTGGGCTAGAATCAAATCAACTCAGTCATATTGATTTATGAACTTTAAAACTGTATCAATCTCTTGTAAATTTTATTTGCCAGAAAATGTTGCGTTTGTAGGGTTTGCCCAGAGGTGTAAGTTGACCACTGTATTTGTGTGTTCAGGTTTTTTATTTTTTTTTTTTTATTGCTGCTGTCCACAGGAGATGTGGGATCACTGGTCTATCAGTCCTTTTAATTGGCTTTGATTTTTAAGTGAGGCATCTCCTCCTAGGGAACTGGAGCCTTGGTCAAAGCTCCCATTATGCCAAGATATTCTTTAGTTAATATTCAGATGTCATTAATGTGCCAAAAATGATGGACCACATTTTCTGGCCTTAGACCTCAAGATCCTAAACATCTACATAAGGACATCAAGGATGTTTAACTTCATGTTCTAATCTCACCCAATCGCAGTTGGTTTTTTTTATAGACCAAATCATCATCCAGTGGGGATAGAATAAAAAGTATTTAATGGAGATGATACACCTGTCATTTTTGACAGGGAACTATCTGTATGCTGGTGTCTGTATTCAGAGATTGTCGGGACTGGATGGTCCTGGGCAACTCAAACTAGATTGTCAGTGTACTAAGAAGATGTGCTGCTCCTGGCTGATTTTTATTGATCTGTTTTTTCCCACGAATACCTGGTTCTTTGATATTAAAGAACTGTTGTTTGCAAAGCCAGTTACTCTTTTTGGAGACTGGACTTGCTGAAACTGGGCTTTGTCAGGAATTGGTTATAAAGGCAGCCACCTATGGGTTAAAGGAATTGGCTGAAGGTGATCCAAGACTTCACAAAAATTATTGGTGTCATTTACCCTTTAATTTAATTTCTTTTTTATAATTTCTAAAGAATATTTCTTCCTTCCCACCTCTGCATTGTGCCAGTTTTTATTCTTGCTTAATCTTGATTCTTTTTCATTCCTAGATAAATACTCTTCCCAGTTTGGAGGTGGCAGCCAGTATGCATATTTCCATGATGAGGATGAAACAAGCTTTCAGCTCGTGGATACCACAAAGATGCAGAAGACTGCATACCAAAGGAACAGGCTGCGATTTGCACAGGTAATTAGGGAGGATTAAGTTAATTGTTATGCTTGTGGCAGTAAACTGATTTGTGTTACTTTATAATATTTGGCATCTGCAAAACCATGTTGAAGGCCTGATGGGCCTGTGCTAATATGATTACTATACTGTGACACACACAGGGTATTAGTAGCATGCTATCAGACATATAAACACCTTTAGGGGCATGATTACATAAGCACTTCATGCTGGAGATTATATTTTATATACTGTCTTCCATTCTTGCAGAGGAATCTCCGTCGGGACAAAGACAGGCGGAATATGCTGCAATTTAACATGCAGACACTGCCTAAGAGCGCCAAGCAGAAAGAGAGGTAAGTGACTTTTTGGCTACATGCTGTCATTTTTAGCTTCTACATCCTACGGTGTGACATGAGAATTCTAATTTCAGGGATCGCCTAAGACTTCAGAAGAAATTCCAGAAACAGTTTGGTGTACGTCAGAAGTGGGATCAGAAATCTCAGGTACTTGCCACAGCAGTGCTTGTTTTCTCTTAGGGGCTTTTAGTTACCTTTGTATGCTTCACATAGCGTATTCCTTTTTTGCAGGCCCAGTTGAAACCTCGTGATTCCTCTGTAGAGGTGCGGAGTGACTGGGAGGTAAAGGAGGAGATGGACTTCCCACGGCTGATGAAAATGCGATACATGGAGGTGTCTGATCCATTAGACATGTGAGTGATGACTGTGATTTATTCCTTGCCTCACTTTTCTTTCAACAAACCTGTCATTAACAGGGAATTTTATTTTAATTGTAGTGTCTTTTAGATGGCAGTATCCTAAGCAGCTTTGCAACTTATCTTTTTTGCTGGATTTGTATTAATTGGGTTTTCATTTTTCGAAGTGAAATCGTTTCTGCTTGTTAGGGCCATTGACTAGAATACGGATTCCACGCCCACCCTTTGCTCATATTTCTTTTAAGAACCTAGATACTAAAATGTATTCTTATGTCTTCCACTTTAAAGGAACAGTAACACCAAGAAATGAAAATGTATCAAAGTAATGAAAAAAAAAAAGAATGTACTGTTGCCCTGCACTGGTAAAAGTTGTGTGTTTGCTTAAAAAACCCTACTGTAGTTTATATAAATACCCTGCTGTGTATCCATGGGGGCAGCCTTTCAAGCTGGAGAAAGGAGAAGGCACAGGTGATGTAGCAGATAAGCCCTGTAAAATACGTAAAAAAAAAGGTGTTTTATCTGGTTTCTACCATGTAACCTGCACCTTTTCTCCTTTTATTCCCAGCTTGAATGGCTGCCCCCATGGCTACATAGCAGAGTGTGTATATAAACTGTAGTAGCGTTTCTAAAGGAAACAGATCAGTGTTACCAGTGCAGCGCAACAGTGCGTTACGTTTTAATTACTTTAAAGTGCTTTCATATTGGTGTTAGTGTTTCTTTAATAATGCAAAGCCACATTAATTTCCTTATTTATTGTACTTTTGTAGGCAGTTTCAGAAGGTTTCTGTGCTGAGGCATTATATACAGAACTCACAAGAACTGTGTCAGTTTCACCATCGTGCTGCTCTGTAGGCGGCGGCCTAAATGCAATATTAATATTGCATGCTAACCTACATAAAATGCTAATTATTTCTTGGAAATAATGTATCTAGGCAAGTATTTTAAATCTTCTCATTCCTCATGCCAGAGAGTGCTGTGGGGCCTTGGAATTCTATGACAAAGCATTCGATCGCATTACCACCAGAAATGAGAGACCTTTGAAGAGTATTAAAAGAATATTTCACACAGTGACTACCACTGATGATCCTGTTATTCGGAAGGTGAGGTACCATTTTGCTTGGACTTTTTTTCTACAAATTAAACCTTGTGATGTATTGACACCTAATAACTTTTCTTGTATTCTTTCTCCATAGTTGGCTAAAACTCAGGGCAATGTCTTTGCTACTGATGCTATACTTGCCACGCTTATGTGTTGCACACGTTCAGTCAATTCTTGGGACATTGTGGTCCAAAGGGTGGGGTCGAAGATCTTCTTTGACAAGAGAGACAACTCAGACTTTGGTGAGTAGGCAAAAGGTGGCACCAGTCTAAGCTTTGTGAGCTCTGTAGCAACCAAAGCCTCAAACCCTAATATAGTAGCTTGGAGGTACGAAGGGGAGCTGAGAGTCCAGATGCATGCCTCTGAAGCTTCCCCTTGTTAGCTTTATATAATCACATCACTGAGCATACTGATCAGTACTGGAGAATGGCTAGCAAGCCCTCCAGAAGCCCAGAGCTCCTTGTGCACTGTCGCCATGGCCATTATGAGATAGGTAAAGCCCTAGAGGGCAGATTCAAACTTGTGTATCCTCACAGCCTTAGGGTTGCTGTGTCACAAATGCAGTAAGCTTTATAGATAGAATATCTTTTTTAACTTCACTATTATTGGGCTTAAGGTAGCCTGTAGATTAGTATTGTCTGAGAATGTTCTGTGTTCAAATATTTTACAGCAAATGGCTGAACCTGGTGGTCTAGATGTGTAACCTGACACCCTTAAATATAGTTTGCCGCCTGCTCCACCTAGGTCCATTAGTGTTCTATATAGTGATACATATTGAATGACTGTGTAAAATGCACAAACAACTGCAACCTTAACATAATGTTATATTGCAGTTGTTTCCATAGACAGATAACAAATTACATAGTTTATCTTAGTAAAGTCTAAATCTCTGATATGGACTTATGCAAATGGAAAATGGGGCTGATCAAGGTAACTTTTCTTGTGGAAAGATAACGTTAAAAAGGCAAAGTTAGGGATTAGCACAAGTTGCTTCACTTTGTACACAAAGGTAAGAGGCACTTGTAACTACAGTTGTTAATTAAGTGAAATTAAACTTATTGGCTGTGGCCTGATCCGTTGGATATTTTGTTGGAAGTGAGCCAGGATAAATAGTGGCATGAAAAATGCCCTGTGTGCACTATTTATAGCCCTAAAACTCCTTTTCCTACTCTACTTATGTAATACTGTCTTGATTAGATTGTATAGATATAAAAGCCATGATTTGATTGGCATGCAATGAAAAGTGCTTCTGTACATGATTTTGTGTGTTTAGTTCTCTTGTGTTTTTCTTGGCACGCTGCTTAATTTTTATGTCCTTCTCTAGATTTGCTCACCGTGAGCGAAACTGCCAATGAGCCCCCTCAGGATGACGTGAACTCCTTAAACTCCCCACGGAATCTGGCCATGGAGGCCACTTACATCAACCACAATTTCTCCCAGCAATGCCTTCGCATGGTGAGTGCTTTGACTATAGAAGCCTCATATAGAATATAGGCATATAGAAGCCTATAGACAGTGAAGCCTCAGTTACTAACATTGGCGATAAAATTTCTTAACAGCAAAGGCCCATGGCAAGCAGTCTGCAATTTACTTTTAATAGTTAGCAGAAAATGAAAGCATACATCTGATTGGCTGTATGAGCAAATGCACTGGTGTCACTGAGCACCTATGTTTTATATGCTACCCATAATGTTCTCTTGTTCATAGTATGATTAAATCTACTTGTAGTTAGTTGGCTGGAAATAGTTGGTATCACTCAATAGGCAGGCTGTACTAGGGTGTATTATTATGTTGGGAATTTGGGTGCCAAGTGTGTCTCATATGTATGTGAGAATTTATAATGGTGCTTTTTTGGACCCAGTTACTCTCACTATAGCTTTGGGGGACATAGGGACTGTAGGTATAGCTTCCACCTGTATGAGGCAGGACATTAAAGGAACAGTAACATCAAAATATGAAAGCGTATTAAAGTAATTACAATATAATGCACTGTTACCCTGCACTGTATAACTGGTGTGTTTGCCTCAGAAAGACTATTATAGTTTATATAAGCAAAGCTGCTGTGTAGCCATGGGGGCAGCCATTCGAATGAGAAAAGGCACAGGTTACTTAGCAGATAACAGATAAAATGCCATTGTATTCTACAGAGTTTATCTGTTATCTGCTATGTAGCCTGTGCCTTTTCTCCTTTTTTCCAGCTTGAATGGCTGCCCCCATGGCTACACAGCAGCTTATTTATATAAACTATAGGAGCGTTTCTGTAGCAAATACACCAGTTTTACCAGTGCAGGGCCACAGTACATTATATTTTAATTACTTTAAAACACTTTCATATTTTGGTGTTACTGTTAAGGAACAAAAATGGCTCCTCCTTCTCAAGCCATATCCTACAGTACAGCTCAGTTTTTTCTAAGTGCCAA
This sequence comes from Xenopus tropicalis, assembly GCF_000004195.4. NCBI lineage: Eukaryota > Metazoa > Chordata > Amphibia > Anura > Pipidae > Xenopus > Xenopus tropicalis. The sequence continues at coordinate 123,539,751 of NC_030680.2, forward strand.
GGTTAGGACCAGGTCTGGAGTACTTCATGGGCCTTCAGGAACCAAATATCAGCTCTGGCATTCGTTTGGCCCTCTTTTCTACACTTTTTTTTTTTTTTTTTGCAGCATCTCACAAATGCTTTGGATGCAAAGTTCTGCAGGTGTTGGTCATTTTTGGCTCCGCCTGCTGCCCTCTGTTTGATTTTCTTTCTAGGTGACAACTTTGGTCCTGTGTCCCTCGGGTTAATTTAATAATGATATATATTTCTCAAAATCACAATCTTTTTTTCAAGGCTGGTGAGATGACAAATGGATTACAAGATGCAAGACTTTTCACCTTTATAACTAGGAATTTCCTTTTCTCTTTCAGGGCAAAGAGAAGCACACATTTCCCAACCCAAATCCCTTCATAGAGGATGATGTGGACAAGAATGAAGTAGCATCTGTAGCATATAGGTGGGTGCTTGTCATAAAAAAATAATTGTAACAATTTAATAGGCATCATGCCAAAAACCTGTGTGTTTTATCAGCCTATACAGGTGCACTTAGCCTGTTCTAGAAGATGCAGAAATTCCTTTTCCTTATTAAGCGGCAGTTTTATTGGCTTGTTGTAATGCAGAACAAGCTTTTGTATAGACCAGTGCTTTTTAAACTGTTGGGCTACCCCTTTAATGTAAGGGCACAGAGTGCTCTGTGGGGGCCAGGCTGAAGGCCAGTTAGGCTGAGGTTTGGGAAGAATGCCTGTTTACTCTCCAAGATCATACTAGAGGTCCACTTTGTAGGTCATTTGGGCTGAAAAATGTACCTGTTTAGAATATTCTCAGAACTGGGATATAGGATCTTTCTCGTATATCTCTAACAGCTAAGTGGGTCCCATCTTGAATCCAAGAGGGAAATCGGTGATATGAGGTTTTAAATAGATCTTTATCATGTTTTTTTCCATTGAAATTAAGCTGAAATGCGAGCTATGTAATGTCAAAAACAAAGTTTGCTCCTCCAATCAGTGTTTTAACGAGTTCCTTTTGTTTTATTCAGGTACCGACGTTGGAAGCTCGGGGATGATATTGACTTGGTGGTGCGTTGTGAGCATGATGGTTTCATGACTGGGGCCAATGGGGAGGTGTCATTTGTCAATATCAAGACTCTGAATGAATGGGATTCCAGGGTAAGTTAGACTGAAGGCATACGCGGCAAATAATGCCAATTTAATGTAAAGTTCTGTGCTTGATATATTACCATGCATTATTATATTATCATTTATTTTGACACCCTAACCCCACCCCACTAGGGAATGCTTGGTACATTCTGAGCCTAAACCGTGCTCTTTTGTGTGCATTCTAGTATTGTAATGGAGTGGACTGGCGACAGAAGCTGGACTCCCAGAGAGGGGCAGTGATTGCCACCGAACTTAAGAATAACAGCTACAAACTGGCCCGTTGGACCTGCTGTGCTTTGCTGGCTGGCTCAGAGTACCTAAAACTAGGGTAAGTATGCTTCCACTGAAATAATTAGGAAATGATCCAAATAGCTTTTACTCTAATTATGTGTCAGTGGGACCTCACTTCATGGTTATAGTTTGACGCTGGAAAGTTGCTTTACAAATTGTAATGTAAATTCCAGCAATAGCCTTTTACAAATTGCCTTACAGGAGCTGAATTATAAAAATATTGGTCGCCAGGACAGTTCTCTGCCAATTATATGTTTGTTGCAGTAAAACTAGTTCTCACTTAAAACTGTGTGCCTTATCCTAGCTATGTATCCCGCTGCCACGTGAAGGATTCCACTCGTCATGTGGTCCTGGGCACTCAACAGTTTAAGCCCAATGAGTTTGCCAATCAGATTAATCTGAGCATGGAAAACGCATGGGGAATTCTGCGCTGTGTGGTGGACATCTGCATGAAGCTGGATGAGGGAAAATACCTGATACTGAAAGATCCAAACAAGGTAAGGCAATCTCGCCTTTTTATCATTGCTACAGTAGTTTGGACCAGGTCTATTAAAAGCCTGAATTAACTCTGGTACCTTCCTGCTTTAGCATCTAGTTCTGCCGGGCCGAGGACGGTATCATGATACTGCTTTAGCAATGTCCTCTGCTTGCTTATTCTAACTCGCAGCTCATCCTGCTGTTTTCTTTCACCTTTGTAGCAAGTTATTCGGATCTATAGCCTACCTGATGGCACTTTCAGCTCGGATGAGGAAGATGATGATGATGATGAGGAGGAAGAAGAGGAAGTGGAAGGTACGTGTTAGGGATGGGATGTTATAACAGCACAGCCACCTTATCCATATACACAAACATACTGCAGAAATTCTAAATGCACATGTAGCATTGATGTTTAGCTCTTTAATGGGATTTTATTATGGGGCGCGTTTCTAATTCTGCATTTGTATTAGTGAAAGGGATCATCTGCTTTATTTTTTCATTGACTTTAACACTTTTTTTTAGCCTTCTTTACTGGGTAGTACTATGGGACATGTTAGTTCTTTACTAATTACTAGTTAATATCAGTATGGAACCCAGAGAGATGTAAATGCATTGTTACATGCTATAGTTGCACTGATCTAAGCCTCTTGCAAGATATTTATATGGGACATGTCTGATCTTTAATTTCTTCTCTTTTCAGAGGAGGAAAGCTGAAGACTCTGATGGCTTTATCTGTTCACTTCATAAAATTCCTCATGGATCCTCTGTGATGCCCTGTTATTGAAAAACTAATAAAGATTATTCGCTTCCTACTATTTCTTGCTCTGATGATGATTTTTTATAATTTGTTTAGAAATAGGTCAGATAAGTTGTGCTAAACAAGGGGGGAAAAAGCTATTTTTATGATTGTTTATAAGCCATTCTAATACAGGAATAGGTGGTAGTCTACACACACTCCTATGCAGCTTAGTCTGCTTATAGCCACTACAGAGAGATACAGTAACAGTGTCTCTACTCCCTTACACTCATTCTGATTCAGGCAGCGCTACTCAAACTGATGGGCTAATGCATGCCTTTGGGTGCCTGGGACAGTGCCAGAGAGGCTCTTTTAGCTACACCCGAAAGCCCGGCTAAAAGATAAATTAGGATAGGATTTGAGGTTAGATATTGTAATTCTTGCTGAATGGCTAGTACAGCGTTGTTATATATGTAACCTTGTGACCTGTTAAAGGGTAACCTCAATCCAAAGTGTGACATAAGTATAGTAACATAACTGGGACGTTTCTTCATCCTCGTATGGTGAAAAGATGCAGTCCCCACCCCACTACTACAGCCTGCAGGGACTAAGATAAGGTACAAAGGACTGAGTTGCCTTAAAATAAAACTTCTGTGCATCTCCTGATATCCCTGAAATGAAAATGTTTTTCTTTAGTTTCATTAAATGTCAATGAGGAAGAACATAGGGGAACTTCCAAACATTGCAAATGTCAATTCCCTAGCTCTGGTAACTAATTTTATAGAAAAAATAAAAGCAGAAGGGAAAGACCCTAAGGAAAGGGAATGTTCTAAAGCGCATTGGGTACTGGAGAAATAATAGAATCCACTATCTGCAAAGTGTACGGTTGGAAGGCCGTTTCATTGGAATGTGTGTTCAAAGAAAGTGTTTCGAATAGAGATGAAATTGAAATCCTGGTTTTCTTGTATATAGATTTTATATCTTTCCTTATTGGAGGATTTAGCCTCTGGGCTAGGGCTGGCACCTAAGGGTGCCTCCGTCAGACCTCCATTGCCCTGTATTTGTACTGAAAGCTAAATGCAGAATACATATTACTAGTTATTTTCTTTATACTTTCCCTTTAAAATGGCTTGTTCCTTAAGGATGTCTTACTGTGGAGCTAGAAGTGGCTAGACATATCTCTCTGCTATGGATTCTAGACTTCAGAAAGCCTTAATCCATGTGTGAATTGGGGGTCTGATAAACTCTTATGGAAGTTAGGGAATTAATAGAAGTTTGTTTGGCTTGCGTAAGAAACTCACTTTCCCATGCACATTCCAACGAAGAATCCTGTCCCGGGGGAGAGATTTTATTTGGAATGTTGTTGGAAAGGGAATTGTAATGAACTCGCTGATTTTTTTTTTCCCAGCACCACTAAACTCCTCTCCTAACATCTTTCTACAGATAGACTTAGGGCTCATTCACATTAGCAATACTGGCATTGCTGCAATTAAAGGGGAAATGCAGGGTAAAGAGTGTATTTTATTGCTTCAGTCAGTTGTGTAACTTGGGACCCTGTGACCAACACCTGCACATCTTGCTCTCACTACAGAAGATGTAAAAGCTGGAGGGGGCTCCCAATCGGGTATTGTGGGACACGGGGGGGAGGGGGGTCTACAGGTGAAATGAAATGGGGTCTGCTCCCCTCTAATTAGACCACTGTTTTCAGTTTGCTGAGCTGAAGAAAAGAAGCAAATAGAAGTGTGTTAGAGAAGATACAATATTTCTATAGCAAAAAGAATCTTTATCTGTAGCCGCTAGTGTGTCCAGCCACTTATTTCATCAGGGCCAGAGTTGTGGATTGGGGACCCCTGAGCATTACAGGGCCAATCCAAAGGCTGCCAGAGGAATATAGGAGGGTTTCTGATTTAACTTCCCTGATGTGTATGATATATTTGATATAATCCGCATACTTTTAATTGTTTAATCCCTGGGGTCCTGAGATGCTGAGAACTCAGCAGAACAAATGTCCTTTCTGCCCTTCCATAAACTTACACTGGGCATAACCGATATGTACTTTTTAATAAAATGCCATTTTGTCCTAAGTGCCAAAGTGCAAGAACCATTGGGGGGAGGTGATGTAATAACTTATGCAATATTTGCCTAGTCACCTATAACAACCAATCAGCAGCATGTACTGCTCATCTGTTTGAATGTTCTGGCCCACAGAGTCTGGCTATCCGTGATCTCCATTTACCTCTAGGCTGTAAGCACAATTATTGTGCAAATAATGTGCAAGGTGGTGGGTCTGAGCAAGTACTGAATGCCAATATATTCTTTGTGTCCTACAATTGGTTGTGAGTGCTGGTCTCTTAATTTGGGTACACACTTTTAGTAGGAATTTCTATTATTTGTAAATGTACCTGGAACCTACAGTATAGAGCCCAGTGACTTTCTCATGTAGTGAGAAAAGATCAACTCAAATCCTGTATAGCTAAGTGCCAAAGGTAAGATTTCCATTGCCCCAACTGGATTTGCAGGACACTGATCAGAGGGACCTGGCCATGCTGAATAATGATTGGGCTAAAATGGAACACAAAGCCCACCGGGAACTTGATTTATGGGATGGTCGATAAGATCTGACCTTTAGGGGTAAGCAGGGTGGGACTAATGTAAAACTTTATGAAAATCCATCCACATTCTTCACTACAGCCAGTTCCATGTTTTGGGAGTGTGGGATGAGTGGTCTCTGCAAATTATTTCTAATTACCTTATACAAAGGAATGAGGAGGACTCCCATGAAATCAGGGATGGGGTGCTCAGTATTGGTGCAGGTTTTAAGAGCCTTCTGTGTTTCCAACTTTTTTATACAGTGTATTATGTTTTTTAGCTTTCAGCTCTAGTCATGATTAATAGAGACAATAAAACAAGCATAAAGCAGTCACACTGAGGAACAGACTCGCTTGTACAGACTTTGTTCACAAGTTTAATTGTAAAACCAGGAAAGTTTAAAAAAAACAAACCATATAAGAACATAGCGACACAAGAATGATCAGGGCTAATACACAACACACATTTACTTCTCAGTGATGCTGTGACTGGGTGCACTGTTCTACAAGGTTTCATTTAATACACCCTGACACTATCTAGCACCCCGAGCAGAAGCCTAGTGTGATGCCAGTGGCACTGAGTTACTACAAGGACTAAGCCTGAATGTGTGGAAGGGTGAATAGGTTGGGGCCTTATACACTGACCAATCATAGAACTAACTGGAACACAGTAAATCTCTCTTGCCAAGTCGAGCTGTCGCTGCTGGTCAATAGACCAATCATAACTAATTGCTCCTACAAGGTCATTCACTTATTGAATAGAAGGCTACAAGGTCAACTTTCTCTTTATTCTGTCTTCTAATATCATTACTGGCTACTTGAGATATGGACGCCGTTTTTATTCTACAGTTGGAGCCTATAAAGGTTGCTCAGATTATCAGCCCTTAGTTTGTTAGGGATGAGTACCTAACGGGAAAAGTCCTAATTTTACATTTAATGCAACAATTAAAGCAGGTGATCCCTCACCAGGCAGGAAATGGTCTAGTCCTGAATCCACCTTAATATGTTGACATAGGAAAAATGCCAGGACTGAACCATATCACCCTGATGATGGGGAGTAGGTGATATGACTGTGTTTAGGTCCCCAGCCCAGTAAAGTCACATGACGAAAAGAGGTGTTCTGATTTGGTCCAGCCAAAGCCTAAGGACCTGTAAGGGTTTGGATTTTAGAAAATACAAATTCTGTATTCACTTCCTCCATTTTATATATAGGAAATCTAAAAAATCATATTTGGCTCCTTTGTTGACTTAATAACTGAAGAGCCAGTTTAGAAAACATATAAATGGGTCTCTACTGAAAGTATATCAGATAATGCAGCACAGCCCGACCATAGGAGCAATGAAATAAAGTCTTACAGTAACTTAGAAACAGATAACAGACAGTGAAATGACTGGCGCGGATATAGTGTAAGACTCTGCATGATGTGCGCAGCACAATGAGTAGAAGGTGGGAACAAAAATGACTTGCTGGGCAGCCGAGTTATTTGAATGTTCTTTTGCCATTAACCAAAGACACTTTTCGCTGGGCCTTCCTTTGGCTTGTCAAAGGCTGTTTCTCCGCCTGTCCTGTTCTGGCTGAACACAGAAGGGGCTGTTGTTCCAGATTGTTCTGCAAATAAAGAGGATCAAATGATTTCCCACCTACAGCGTTGGCCTGGGAAGAGCAAGACTAAGCTGTACGGCACATACCAGTGGCTGTTGGAATATTTGGGGTGTTTGTGTCTGTTTTTAGAACATTTCCTGCAGGTACTGCCTCAATATGTATTATCTCAGCTTTGCATACATCTTACATACAGTACAGCTGGGCAGCGCTGCAAACTCACCTCAAGTCCTGAGCCTCCAACATCAGAAGAGGACTTGAAATGTCTTTGGTGCCATTACAATGTACATGCCATAAATGTTCCCCTAAATTGTTTGTACAGGTGATGAGAATTGGTGAGACTCATGAACCCTCACATCAACTACAGCAAGGGGAATATCCATGTATTTGGGGGACCTCTGCAACGCTGTAGATGTTATAAGGATATCATTATGAGCCAGGCACATTCGCCTCCGTTACAATGGGAATTGCTCACAGATGTTAAAATATAACCTTGTACCAGGAGGAGCATGTAGGCTTCCTAACACTTGTGCTATAGATATTCTCATAACCTTAAAGGGGCAGTAACACCTTGTGCAACCTGAGTGTTACAGTGACACTGCTACAGTTTATATAAATAAGCTGCTGTGTAGCCATGGGGGCAGCCATTCAAGCTGGAGAAAGCAGAAAAGACACAGGTTACATAGCAGATAACAGATAAGTTCCATAGAATACAATGGTATTTTATCTGTTATCTGCTATGTGCTTGTGCCTTTTCTCCTTTCCAGCTTGAATGGCTGCCCCCGTGGCTACACAGCGGGGTATTTATATAAACTATAGTAGGGTTTCTGTAGCAAACACCCCAGCTGTACCGGTGCAGGAATGGCTGCCCCCGGGGCTACACAGCGGGGTATTTATATAAACTATAGTAGGGTTTCTGTAGCAAACACCCCAGCTGTACCGGTGCAGGAATGGCTGCCCCCGGGGCTACACAGCGAGGTATTTATATAAACTATAGTAGGGTTTCTGTAGCAAACACCCCAGCTGTACCGGTGCAGGAATGGCTGCCCCCGGGGCTACACAGCGGGGTACTTATATAAACTATAGTAGGGTTTCTGTAGCAAACACCCCAGCTGTACCGGTGCAGGAATGGCTGCCCCCGGGGCTACACAGCGGGGTATTTATATAAACTATAGTAGGGTTTCTGTAGCAAACACCCCAGCTGTACCGGTGCAGGAATGGCTGCCCCCGGGGCTACACAGCGAGGTATTTATATAAACTATAGTAGGGTTCTTTAGCAAACATGTCACTTTTACCAGCGCAGGGCAACAGTACATTATATTTGAATTATTTTTTAAAAATTGTGTTGCTGTTCCTTTAATGAATGTCAGGAAGTTATAAGCAGCCTGTACTTACCACACTCCTGCATAACCTGGTATGTTTTGGATTTGATTGGGACCTGGTGGGCCAGCTTGTGTTTTGCTCCTTTAAGGTCTTCCTCCTTCATCACAGGCCTCTTCTTCTTAACTGGGGCACCCTGACAAACATGCACACATCTGAGTTCAGATACAGACAACAGCTCTACTCAGATATTTCTTACTTCCCATAATACAGGCAGACATACACAGCGGCAGGGCATAGTCAGAGGAGATGCCCAATGGGCAGTTAATTAGGCCATAAACTGCCTCCAGCTCATTAGCCTGCAGGCTGCTACATGGAGTTGGCTACAGCTATGAGATCCTACACACAATATAATAGGAGCTATACTACTATAGTATGGCCAGTCACCACTGTAGAGATCTTATTATTGTCAGCCTAATGCTCTAGTTAGGGGAGCTACACGAGGAACTATTACTACAAAGCTCAGTGAGCCATAGCCAATGATTATCTAAGGTATTAGTACCCTCATACATTCTATAGAATGGAGAAATAAAATAGACTTTTAATATCTTCCATTCAGAACAACGGTGCATCGTTGTTCATCCTTCCTACACAGGCTGTCCTACAGTTGCAGTCACTTTCTAGATAAAGAGAAAACAATGTAGTTTCTTTACTTTCCATGTGGGGTATAACTATTCTGGCCTGGAAGGGAGGGGAAAGATAGGGCCATCCATCTCCAAAGGTTTGTTCATGTTATAAACAGAAGCTCACTAAGTGCTCACCATGTGTTAGGATTCTAGAATGCGCTCACACTTGACATAGGCCCAATGGCATGCTAAACTCATCTGGGGCAGATCACTGATTTAACTCTTCAGCCATGCAAGCGCTGAGTGTGCCAGGTCTCCATACAGATCGGAACATTTGTAATGGGGAACAGAGCTGACATTACTTTCTATTTTAAACTCAGAGGGTCACCTTCAGCTGCTCACTTTGCAACATTGTAAACAGATAACAACATAGTGTCTTTTCCTACAGGGGCCAGGGGCAATAGTGGAGAGGAGGGGCGCCTGGCATTGAGTGAAGACTCCCTTCAGTTACTCTAATGTCTGAGAGTCGACATTAAACAACAGATGGAGGGATGCAGGATCCAGAATTTATACACTGAAATTGGTTGCTACACAGAAAAAAAATGTCCTTTGTGTCCTATATAAAATGTCCTTTTATCTATAGATTTTCCCTTAAGTGGCCCAAACCTCAAATCAGACAGGAGTTTAAGGAGCAATAATGATTCACAAAACAAATAATATTATAAATGGAAACCAAGGAACCATATTTCAGGTTGAATGCCAATAGTGCCACTAGAAGGCAAAGTTTTATTATGTAGGGGGCTCTCTTACTATGAGCAGGGGTGCAAGTGCTGGGCACTAAGGGGTGCAAGAGCTGGGCACTAAGGGGTGCAAGTGCTGGGCACTAAGGGGTGCAAGTGCTGGGCACTAAGGGGTGCAAGTGCTGGGCACTAAGGGGTACAAGAGCTGGGCACTAAGGGGTGCAAGTGCTGGGCACTAAGGGGTGCAAGAGCTGGGCACTAAGGGGTGCAAGTGCTGGGCACTAAGGGGTGCAAGAGCTGGGCACTAAGGGGTGCAAGTGCTGGCCACTAAGGGGTGCAAGTGCTGGCCACTAAGGGGTGCAAGTGCTGGCCACTAAGGGGTGCAAGTGCTGGCCACTAAGGGGTGCAAAGGTGTAACCCTTACAGCCCGTACATTTAGCACTTGCTCGTGTTCCTTACACCTCTCAGAGACAGATGCAGATTACAGAGCTGCCTGTCAGGCAATAGTGAGCCCTAGGACCTCATAGCTTGCACATCATGCAGGGAATGTAAGCTAAGTACATGCCAAGAGATTCCCCATGCCGTCAGTATGCATATATACATATGGTTGGGTAAATAACCAGCCAGGGCCAGTAATACAAATTTACATTCAATGTAGTTGCTGGTAAAATTGCAATCGTCCATCTTTTTTTTCCCCTCCATTTTCTTTTGTTGCTAAGTCCTGCCTTTTAAACCCTCCCATCTCCAACATTCACCTGATCCGCCCATTTCCCACCCCCTGATGTCATAAACCCACCATTCCCGCCCAGTGACATCATAAGCCTGCCCAATTCCTACCCCCATGATGACACCTATAAACACCTCCACCTGCAGGCTGGTAGGATAGGAGGCAACCCTAGGGCTGGTGGCAAAATGTGGTATCCAAGGGGCAAAATAATGCAGAGTAATATGTTCCAAATTCCATAATATAAATATTTCTGGGTAAATAAAGTGGTATACCCTACTTATAGAATGCTGTTGATCACCATGACTGGCAATGAAATTACCAATGATATAGATTCATTTCTGGTTTAAGTCAATGGGACAAGTGTATTGTCTAGCAACTATTCCCGAGTTACTATGTGTATCTGTGCATTGCTTTTAACTAGGGACTTTACTTTCTCCAAACTCTCACGTGTAAATATATTGTGCACCCAGGCACCACCCGCTGTAACCATCCCCATGGCATGCATGCTTTATATGGAAGCCTAGCTTGTAGCCTTTATAAGATACAGGACACAGATTCGCAGCCTGAGATATCTAAATGTTGAAGCTTTTTTAATTCTATTAGCTATATATATATATATATATATATCTATACAGTATATATAGTTTTTACTTGATAATGAAACCAAACCCTATAATATCCCAGAAATCTCTATTACAGTTAACAACTGCACTCTCACCCCCTCTCTCTGGGTTATCTAGTAACCTAAACCCAGTACTGGCCCCTCCTTCATTCCTCATATCCCATCAATAGCTCAATCACGTCACTTTCACCTATAGACTGTAACACTAGGCCGTTCATCTCACAAGATGCCACCAAATTCTAATTCACTCTCCATGTCACATATTGACTACGGCAACTCCCTATTGATTGGCTTTCCCCTCCATAGACTGTCACCACTCTAGTCCATAATAAATCCTCGTGCTCCTCCTCAGAAGCCTCTCCTACCCTGCCAATCCCTATACTTTTATATTTTTCTCCATCATATATCAATAATCGGCAGGTATTCACAAACATCAGGGTGTAGGGAACCCAAACATTTTTTGCTGGGAGCCCAGAGCCAGATACTGCCCCCTGCTAAATGCAATACCCCAAGTGTCACATCTCTTTCTTTTTTGAACCCTGATTAACCCAAACTCGTGCCTTGCATCTCTTAGCCTCTTACATTGTGTGCTCTAATGAGCAGCAAGTCCCCCTTTATCCTCTGTATGAGTCTGTATTTGTATGTTACAAGCGGCATAGGGCAGGCAGAGTATGGCACACACAGGCAGCATAGGGCAGGCAGAGTATGGCACACACAGGCAGCATAGGGCAGGCATAGTATGGCACACACAAACGGCATAGGGCAGGCAGAGTATGGCACACACAAACGGCATAGGGCAGGCAGAGTATGGCACACACAAACGGCATAGGGCAGGCACAGTATGGCACACACAAGCGGCATAAGGCAGGCAGAGTATGGCACACACAAGCAGCATAGGGCAGGCAGTACATACAGTGACACAATGCTGAAAACAGCAGGGACTAAAAGGTGTGAAAAATACAGGGATTTACAGCCTGAATCTGAGGTGGAACAGTGCAGGGGCCAGTAAATCTCAGTAATGATACCATTTAAAGCTTATACAAGGGTAAGCAGTCACAGCAGCCAGACAGGTGAGGGGCCACACAGGGGAGGCCCGTGGCCAGTTGGACAGCACTGGCCTAGTGCAATAGGCAAACTCTACTTAACTCTGGGTGCAGAGCACAAGTTTATCCCAGCTTTCATCAAGGTTGGGGGCAAATTTCCTAATATGAACCCTTTCTGCCCCATGCTCTTAAAGCTTATGGTTCACCTTCTCTTCTACATTACTTTGTTTGGGCAGATCCACTGCTATTCATGCAAAGCTCATAAACACTAACCAGTTTTGATGAAAATATTGTGTCTCATAAGGTGGCATCTAACTAATGAACAATGGCTGCTATATATCATGCATAAAACAAAAGAATATGGCTACAGCAAAGATTTCCTTCACGAGTCAGAAGGTGCATAATACTGTTATGTTCTATCTTCTTGGGGTTTTTTTGTGGTTCCTCTGCTTTTTGTTAGTAGTTAGATGAAAAGCTTAGAGCTGGCTGCCCTGCAGCACTGGGCTTACCTGTGGCTGGGACATTCCTGCTGGCCGGGGTCACACTGATGAGAGGGATTCCTTGGGTAACGCTCTGCACAGAGAGCCTGGAAGCTGGGGCTATATACACACTGAGCAGTGCGACGCGGGGAGGAGAGATCTCTCCAGATTCCAGACACACACACACATAGCCTTATCCAGAGAAAGTGAGACACACACAGACTTATTCTGTAAGATGACTCTGGTTTGGAGAATCCAAGCAACTGCTCTTTGGAGTGATAGATTCAAGATACAACAGCTGTCATTTAAAGGCCTATTATTCACCAAAAATAAGTTCTTTTTTCAGTTACCTTAAAATAGCACTTTGCTGCCTGGAGTCTCGGTGCTCGGAGTCTTGCGTGTATCCCTGGCGTGTAACGGAGTCACTGAGCGCTTTCCATGTCTGTAAGACCCAGGCAGCAGTATGAAAGAAGTGCCTCTCTCTTCTCCTCCCTTGATCTGGTCTCCTACATAAAGCCAAGGCAATGGCAATGTTGGACTAGGGAATTACTAAGGCCAATGAGAAAGCTGTAACATAACTAATGTTAAAGGGCAAATAAAAATCTTGCTTTTCCTTTAAGGGTGAAGACACACAGAGCTACTTAGTAGCAGCTACTTGTCATGGCTACTAAACCCCAGAAAATACCCTGCCATAGACAATACTGAGAATTGCTTCTGGTAAAACACACATAGAGACAGATATCAGTAAATGATTAGCATTGTCTATTTTAATAGCCATGACAAATAGCTGCTACTAGTAGCTCTGTGTGTCTTCACCCTAAGGGCTGTGGCAGATGGGGAGACTAGTCATCAGCGACAAATCTCCCTTGTCGCGGGCGACTAATTTCCCCGAAATACCATCCCACCAGCGAGTATGTAAATCGCTGGTGGGATGGCATAAGCAGCGCATTCCACCGGCGATTTACATTCTCGCCGGTGGGATGCCATTTTGGGGAGATTAGTCGCCCACAACAAGGGAGATTTGTCGCTGATGACTAGTCTCCCCGTCTGCCACAGCCCTTAGGGTAATGACTCCCCTGCTCTCTTTCCTAGGTCTCCTGGTTCCCTTCCAAACCACATCAGTAGGGCTTCCACAATATGCTTCCTTTCTCCATACCCCTCTGGCAAATGTTTGGCCTTGTCACGATCCACATTCGATCAGGCACATTGGGAGCTGAACTGGTCCGTCCTCTACAGCATCCTGCTAGTTGGAGATAACATAGCAACCAGAGCATCAAAAACAAAAATAGCCAATCAAAGTACAGGTATGGGACCCGTTACCCAGAATGCTCCGGACCTGGGGTTTTCCGGATAAGGGGTCTTTTTTCGTAATTCAGATCTCCTACCTTAAGTCTGCTAATAAAAATATTTAAACAGTAATTAAACCCAATAGGCTTGTTTAGACTCCAGTAAGGATTAATTATAACTTAGTTGGGATCAAGTACAAGGTACTGTTTTATTATTACAGAGAAAAATGAAACCATTTTTAAAAATGTGAATTATTTGATTACAATGGAGTCTATGGGAGATGGCGTTTCCGTAATTCGGAACTTGCTGGATAATGGGTTTCCGGATAAGGGGTCCGATACCTGTACTATCTAAGCCAGGTGCTCATACTGAAAATTTGAGCACACAAATGGAGGTATATACCAGTAGAGACCTTTTTTGTTGGGGAGGCTATAACAAATAGCCAATCAGAGCTCACAATTCAGGTTTTAGCATAACCAAGTTGTAGCCAACTCCAGTTGTAGCAGCACCCATATATAAAACCAAGTGCTATCTATGCCAGGTACTTTGAGGCCGGCACATACAACAGATGGAGTCGTGCACCAGGAGGTTTGGGAGGCTACCAATACAAGGCTTTCCATTGCAGACTCTCATTCTTGAACATGGTGGCAAAAAAAATTAGAAGGAACATTGGTTCATATAACCAACTTATCTGTGGGTTTCATTTACTGAAGCCATTTACTTGTTTTCCTTACGAAACGCCCTGTCTATTACACACATCAGTTTATACCAATGAGATCACTGCTATATATTGAACGGGATCATTGATATATTGATGTGTGCAATAGACCGCTTTCTTTCAGAGGTTTCCCATTGCCCATAATTGCTGCAATAGTGCCTTCAACAGCACAGAATTGGCTTACCCAAGCCTCCAGCTGATCCCATTTGACTTTCCTTTCCAAGACGAATTTGAAATGAGACCCACCAGTGAATAAGATTGGCCTTGGATGAATATCTTCTATATTCTCTTCATTATCTCATTTGGAGTTCCAACAAAAGGCAGGGATTTTTTCATCGGCGCTCAATTTATGGCTGATTTGAGCTCCTCCTAAGTGCCGTTCCTGCGCTGCAGCTAATTGCTGTGCCTCCCCAGGGGGCAGTTTATTCGCTCTCTGCACTAGAGATTACAGATATGAATGAATATGCCGAGGAGCATTTAAGGTGGCCATACACGTTCAGATTTTAGTCTTCTGGCGAACGTTAGAATATTGAGTATATGTTTAAATGCAACTATCCAAAACTAATATTCAGATTGTAGGATTAAAGTCCTAAAAATGACAAATCGGAGGATGTTTTGACCATAATAATTGGTAGGCAACAATCGTATGAAATTGATGTCCTGGAAATGCATTGTAGGTCACCCAAGGATATTGACACATACACAATATGATATTACCTTTATCCAACCAACATTTTTTAACCTGTCCTATCAACTAAAAGACCAATCACCATAGTACGAAAATTACCAGGACAATAATTCAAAACCCACACACAGTCCAAAAATCGTACAAAATGGATTATATTGGTGCGTGTATAGCCAGCTTTACTCTGAAGTCTTATCCACAAGGCCAATTAGCCAGCTGGGGACAGATTATATTTATATGGAAGAGAAAAGAGCTTTCATTAGTCGAAGTATAGATCATATGCCAAAATCAATACAGTTTGACTTTGCTATCAGATGTCTTCAGAGAATGAGGGGGGGGGGGTGTAATGAATTGCGTTACTCAGTCAGCCATTGGATCCACTGCTTCTATTTTGTGAGTTACTTTTAAGTTCTTTATCATTTGACAGGATGGGGGGATACAGGAAGTGATTGTGGGTAAAGTCCAGGCAAGTACTGAATTACACGTGTGCATAGAAAATGTCCCATGAGCTCCAGTGTCCGAGTTGGTGATAAAACTAGAACAGATAACCAATCAGGGCTCACAACTCAGATTTCAGCATAACCATCTGGCAGTTCTAGTAGACTCATGCTTATACAGCTCTACAGCACCTTGTGGGAAGAGCATAAAGCCCAACATTGCTTGTCTGTTGGAACCTAAAGCCTAGAGCCTAACCGCACAGTAAACACCTCGGGTAAGAAATGGTAAGACTGGAAAAAAAAAATAATAATAATAATAAACATGTCAAAGGTGGGTACTCACAAAACTGTATGAGGGTACTGTTATCCTGTACTGGTAAAGTGGTACATTTGCTTGAAACTAACAACTACAGCTCATCTTACTAAGCTGCTGTGTAGCCATGGGGGCAGCCATTCAAGCTGCAATTGGACTACTGAGCCCATTTTGGCTCAAGAATGAAAGTCAATGCAGAATTAAACCACTGGAACTAGTAGAAGAAATAAGGAATTACATGGTTGTTTCCAAGGTAAGATGGTTAGCCAAGATAGACAAGGAGGGCTACTCACAAGTTATAATGATGGTATTTACACATATAACACCAGCCGCCATGTAAACAGTCCCAGGACGATTCAAGGACCCTTGACTAGTCCTCACAGGTAGTATGGGGGCCAGAAGGAATTGGTAAAAACATACATATAATAAAGTACTGTTTATATACGAGCCGTCATAAAACTCTTTTATCCACAGCAGATTAGACGAGTAACCCAGCAGGTTTCATGGCCCATGGTTCCACTACCTCCGAGGCAGTAAAAGAAGCAAATGCTTGTGAAACAGTTACACCAATTGCTGTAACAGTATAAACAGAGGGAAATAGGGGAAAAAAGCCCACAGTGTTTGTATGTAGGAATATGAAATGACAGATATTGGAGAATACAAAGTAATAAAACAGCATTAGTAAATACATATAAAATGTGACTCTCCCATGTGTATATTTGCAGATATAAATGTAAAAGTACAGGATAAAACCCTATAGACTATCGAAATCCATATTAAGCCCTTTGGGATGTCTTTTTTTCCAGTTTTAGAATCCAATAAGATTCCCTGTGACAAAGCTTCTCAGCCCTGTGTCCCCCCCGTGTTGTGCTGACATACGATGTTCCAGTCCCACAGATATTACACACTCAGGATTTTTATTGTGGACTTCACAGAATTTGCCGGCGTCATTATAACGGGGGAGTGACGCCAGTAGTGACACAGCACACATGATGCCACACTATTTATGTCATTGTGTCTGTTTTGGTGCCACATTGACATTGTTAGATGCTTTATAGCTTTAGAACTGCTTCATGGGCATTTGCTTCTTTTAGTGCTGCTCTGGGACGTGGGATTGTGCAGAGCCACAGAGCGTATTGCGGCCAGAAGTTGTTTTGATGTTCTGGGATCTCATCTACTTTTGTATTTTACTTGTTTCTACATAAATAGGAGGGGTGTCCAGGTAAAAAATAAGCAGTTAGCCCCCCACATCCAACAGCAAAAGATCAGTGCTCTACCATCCACCAAAAGGTAATTTTTTGACTACTCAGTAAATATTTGGACATTTATCAGAGCTTTGGTGGGGGGTTGTTGCCACTGAACCTAAACCATTTTTACATAAAGTGCTGCAAATGTCAAAAGATCCCCCAAACTGGGCCCCACAAAAGCCAAGGAGAATGTGTCTCAAAGGACAAGTCAACTCAAAATATTTTTTGCCTAATAAAAGAAAACATAATGCTTAGCAACTGTGCAATATACATTCATTGCAAATTTGCAATAAATACCATTTGTATATGCTGAAATCCTCCTGAAAAACAGTTCTTTTCTTTCTGCATTATTTCAAAACCTGGCAGGGGAGGAGGGAATAAAACACTGATGTTACAAATTGTAACAACTCCCTCATAGCTTACAGACAGCATGCAGGAACTATATAACCCACAATGCATTACACAGTGATGTCACTTTCCTTATTGACATTGCATGGGCAGGGAATTGTGGGATTTGGAGGATGCAGGCTTAAAGGAGAATGCAAGTCAAAATGTAAAAAGCATACTGCCCAATAGTCCTTCTATTGTTTAGTAAAAACACCACACTTTTGGCTCACCTAATCACATATTTACTCAGTCACACTTACTTCACTTTTTCTAGAACAGGCAGCCATCTCTAAAAAGTTATTCTCCTTTCCTTTCCCTCCTTGCTTCATACTGCACATGTGTTTCATTCCCTCCCCCCCTCCCCTCTGCCAGATCCGCTTCTGATTGGCTGGTGGGCATGTGTAGCTCAGAACAGGAGACAGGATCAAGTTACACACATGCTCAGAGAATAGGAAGGCTGCCGCTGGCACCTACAGGAAGGGGAGAGAGATTTCAGTGATGTCACTGTAGGCTTCACACTGCTGTAGGCTGCCAGCACCATATCTCAGAGAAGCAAGCAGGGATCTGGGAATTTAGATATGCAGTAAGTACTTAAAAAGAATGCCTTTAGACTTACTTTTCATTTATATTAACCTTTCATTGTCCTTTAAGGCAGGCTGGGGACAGTTTTTTTTCAAGTTTCCAAGCAATCAGCCAGATTAGCAGGAGAAATATTATTACATTTAAATTATTACATCAAAAAAGGCCGCATATTTTTTAATTGATGTATATTGCACAGTTGCTTAAAATGATGTTTACTTTTCAAAAAGCTTAAGTTGTGTTTGGGTGGCGTTCCCCCTTAATATTATTATCCTATAGTTAGTGGAGTTTTTTTTTTACCACTACTTATTTTGTAGACAGTTTTTCATATTTTTTTATTAAAACACATTTTTTCATTTTGGACCACAGAAAATAGACACAGGGGTTCATTCTGAATCATTATTACCAACCTGCTTTGGAACCAGATCAGATTTGGTTTCTCAGTGAAACTCAATAAGGTTTTAAACCAGCCACACTATAGTACCTTTTGTTCCTGAAAAGCCAATAAGAATTCTGGATCTAATTATCACAGTATAAATTCAAGAACAGCCACCCCAGTAGATGCTAAACTAATAACAGTACAAGTAGCACCAGGATTCCTTAAGAGGAAATTCCCAAGATAAAACCATTAGAACAAGTAGAAAACCCATACCATGTTCTGTGTCCTGCACTGTATTTGCTTATCAAATGATGCACCTTACAGGTCCATTAAAAATTTTGTTTCTGAGGCTGGCAGGATATCTGTTGTACAGTTAGGGCGGCCATACAAGTTGGCCCTAGGGCTAATAGACTGAATTACAACAATGGGCATAGGAGCCGTCAGAACAAAGACCACATCAATGAGCCAGTGCCGTCTCCAATCAGACAGGAAATTCAAACCTGCCCAATTAACACCGGGCCAGTCTTCAGCCAGATATCAATTAGGGAGGCCCGTCCGGGGGGGGGGGGGCGGGGGCTTTAAGCCAATGCCAGATGGGGCTGATTCTCTGCCTGCCTCACTATGCACACGGAGCGGACTTTGGCGATGAAATGTAAACATATATTTTGGTGCCAAAATCCACTCCATGTGCCTGCATCTGGGCCGACACAGGGAAAGGTTGATGCCAGTGTAGGGACCGATTTCCAGCCTATGTTTATGCACAGGCCAGAATCAGCCCCGTCTGGCATTAGCCTTAGGTAGCCATACACTGAAAGATCAACCTACTTGGATGGTCGTCAACACCTACATGTTGGCAGTGTCGGGCTAATTCAATGAAATTGAAACGGCAGGCATAGGCACCGATGATGCAGTCCCCATAAGAATCAAACCTGTCCGATCGCGATCTGGATGATTTCAGGCCAGATGTCGGTTGGGGAGGCTCATTGTTGGTGCCCATACATGGGCAGATAATCTGGCAAATCAGTCTAAAGGGCCAATATCAGCAGCTGAAATCGGCCCGTATATGGCCACCTTTACCTACTGGCTTTGGACTATCAAGAAAATACTGTAAATATTTAGTTAGATGACATATGCACAATAAAGCAGGTATGGACACATACAGTGAGCTACATGACTGGACAGACTCTCCAGAAATAACTGACTGGGTAAAAAGAAACACAAAGACAAGACTCACCTCTTGAAAACTTGTATTTATAGAGAAGAAACCAAAGCAATAACCATTGCTGATCCCTCCCGACCCCATTCACAAGTCAATAAAAAGTGCATCAATCTGGCATACACTTGTTATAAAAAGGGAAAGCACTTATCAGTGTAACGTATTACAATAATTGTCAATTGTTTCAGCGATGAAGCGCCTGCAATCATTTGTAAGGTAACAGATTAATAAAATGCAGGTTGCTCTGGCAGTTAAGGGGTTACCAAGCAAAACAAAAAAAGTAACAGACCTCTGCTGAATAACCAGCAATACAAAATAATGCAGAATATATCCCTTTACATGAGGATTTCTCCCATAGTACCAAACCCAAAATAAAGCATACAGTCCTGCAGACACATACACTGGAAAATAATAATAAAAAAAGATATTGTAGATATTGTGCCGTCAGTAGGAAAGTCATTTCTGTTATGTACATAATACCAATAAAATAAAAATTATCACCTTTTTTGACCTTTTGCAGAAAATAGCTTTTAAAATATGAAAATATAAATTAAAGGTGCAAAAAAACAAAAACAGGGTGACTGGGGGTATTAAATCTATTTTGCACCTTTTGCTTCCAGCGAGGACCACAGTTAGTTGTGCAGCAAAACTGTAGTTCTTTCTGGAAGCAAAAGGATTAAGGAATGACTGAACCCCCAAGTCATCTGTAAGGAATAGAATAATGTTAAGGCAGAGTCTTTCCTAAAGATGGCAGAAGGGCAAATGTTTTGGTAGCGCCAAACAGTCTGGCAGCAAGAGCTTTAGAGATGCACACTTCTTCCTCTTCATTTATCTTGCCACTTCTTTCATGGTCTGCTCCAAGCTCTGGGTCAAACTGGCTTTTAAATCCATAGGTGCAGCCTCAGTCCTAGAGAGAGTCAGCTCTGTGACTAAGTATGAGATTGTGAGACTTAGAACATCAGAGCTGTCAGTGAGGGAAGAAAGAAAAACAGTTCTCCCTGAGTAAGGAAGGGTTTTTAAACTTAATGGCAGCACTGGGCTGCAGCTATAGGTTATGTCCTACATATCAGTTCTGGTGGAATCTGTCATTTCCAGTACTGTATCATTTACAAGCATCAGCCCAGGAGCATAGCATAGATAAAGTATGGTCATTTATACTCATTATGCAAGGCATGAAATAATCTTGGAACCTGGGAGTATCAGGAGTTGAAAGAATGTTATACCGTATAGCTGTGGAGCAAGTGGTTAAGAGTAGCTACAGATAAATATAGGACATATGAATGCATAGAAATGAGACTTCTGTAAACTCGAGTGTTTTGCACAGCTTCACAGCACCCGCAACAGGCTACACTCCCAGATGAAATCCCAAGTGAGTAGTTTCACATTCTCTGTCGGGCTGGTGTGTGGTAGTGATACTTGCCAAAGTCGGTCAAGTAGTATAGGTTAGTAGAGAGGCCAGTGCTGACCTTGCCCGTGTTAAGTTAATGAGAACATCCCATCCAATGTACACAGCTGAGAGAGGCCATAGGAGCTGAATGGGACACAATTAGAGCAAAGTAAGGTAGAAAAGAAGACACTTCCAGGGGGGAAATAGCCAGAAATCATCAAAGTCTTCTCAGAGCTGAGCAGAACCGCAGAAACAGAACTATTTGTATGACTGCTGATTTGGTGAGGGACCTTCTCTGACTTCCACTATCCACAGAGCAGCAGGTGAACTTAGGTTGTTCTTTATTGCACCTGCTTGAAGGTATGTGCGTAAGCAGCAGCCTGTAGTGCAAAGGAACCCTCCCGTGCCCTTTTCCTTTGTGCCCTCAAAGGAGAGATCCTTTCCCATCTTCCATGTTAACTGGACAGTAGAGGTAGAGGCTAAATGACAAACAGCCAAACGCTATTCCTCTTGCAGGCCTCAGCTTACTGGAGCCTTTGTTCTCCCGAGAAACCGCGTCATACAGGAAGGCCAAAGCGATGCTTCTTTTTCTTAACCGGCTTGGAATTAGTGAGCCTGCGCAAATCATCCTCCCCCTCTGACTCTTCCATTTCATCATCTGCTGAGATGAGAATCTGGGCAGCAAAGTAGAAGACAAACATCAATCATACTGATCATATCAGACAAACATATCAGCCTGCAATTTTATCAACTGGATGAACTCCATCTAACTCATCTTTATTACTTGAACAAAATCCTGGAAATCCAAATCTTAAGGCATGTTTTTTTGTATAATTGAGACATTTTCTCATGGTGTCCTATCTAGAGGATCTAGAGGCTGAAATCTCCCATCAAAGTGACATAGTGATCTTAAATGCCAGGCCTCTGAAGACAACACTTTACCCTTTTTAGGCAAAAAAAAGATAATTAAATAAACTATAAAATGAAAAACAGTAGCTTTGTTGAAGAGTGATGAAGTGGCATGGGTGAGTGCCAAACAGAGCTTGCCAAGTGTTTCTCTACCCCAGCCTGGTAGAACACTGATGGGATTGTTTACTCTCACGCAGCCATTTAAGCTCCCTGCACTTTATAAACAAACGAACCTGTTTCGGCCAAGAAATTTCTAAATTTTTCAGGCAGCAAAAGCATAACTGAAAGGGGAAATACAGGTTTAAAATATAGGTCTGAAATTAGATATAGATCTAGGTATAGAGTGATAATGTAATGTATGAGACATGGGCTCAGGCCTGGCTATCTATAACATCTGCTTACTATTACATCTATAAACTTACTTCTGATTCTGATTCATCATATGAAGCAGTACGCCGATACCGGACTGTGGTGCCATTCCGAGAGTCAGGGCTGCCCTCCCTTTCTTCCGTCTTGGCTTTTGTCTTGCCTTTCTTCATTAGAAAATTGTCCACAACCCAAAACATTAATGCCTGTCAATATTAAAGGGACTGTTATTTATGGTTAGGACAACAGATAGCATCCGCTCCCAACAAACTGGCATAAGCATAAGTCAAACTCATGTGCAGGTACCAATGAAAATAGGTAACTCACATTAACAAAGAACGGGACAATCAGCATGACAGTTGCAAGTTCCAGCTGAGGGTTTTTTATAGGTTTTACCTTGGCAACCTGTGGATGAAAACAAGTAAAATGTAGTTTTCTTTTTTACTTAACAGTTAGCTAAAATCCACTACATATAACTACTGTATCAGTATCAACTGACCAATCAGAATGCTAGCATTCTCTGTCACGGTTACTTTAATGTGTTACTAGCCCAAGCACAAGTAAGCTAAAAAAAAAAAAAAAAGGAGCTGCATGCACTAAAGTAGCAAAATGGTACCGGTACTTAACATATTTATTACTTTAGATTTTGAAAAGTAACTTTTTGGGAAAGTCCCAGATCCCACATTTTCTAGAGCTGGTGACTATAATGAGTTCTAACCTCTTTGAGATGTGGTATGAGCAGCACAAGGATGATGGCTGCTTTCTCAAACATCATGATGACAATGTAGAGAGCACACTGACCAACCCAGGCTTTGCACTGCATAGGTTCACCTATGGGAAGAGTAAAACAGTTGTAAAGTGGCTTTAAATTAACATCATTTTAAAAAATACAAAACTGTTAGTCTAGAAAACTGAAGACAATTAGCATTTTTAAGTTTTAATTATGTCATTATGATAATTATAAACCATTTAGGTCATTTTTATGATCTGGCCTTTCTGAACAGAAGCAGCCAACCATTGTAGCCCATAATTTCCTAGGTGAACAGGTGAAAGGAGACTTAGGGCTCCTGTCTGCTTCTGCTGTTTCCTGCCATTGGTATGATATTATCTGATATCTCACAACTAGAATAAATGACAATTAAAAGACTGGGTGACTGGATCAAGACATGTTGAAATACATTCCAATATCCTGTGTCAGCAATGCATAACTGTAAGAGCTTAACATACAAATCAGGACAAATCCCCTGACCAAAAAGCAGGAGGCATTAAGTAGCCACATGGGAGTTCATTACAAATACCTTAGTGGCACTGCAACTCATTTATCAACACTGGGCCAATTTAAACCTGGGCAGTAACCCATGGCAACCAATTACATTTTTGCTTTTAGTTTGCTGAAATAAGCTAATCACCAACTGGTTGCCCAGTGTTGATAAATAACCCCAACTAACTGTAGTCAACATTAATAACATTAGTGCTAATTTATGCACCCCAGGGCAGTCCGAGGTGCACCTACTATGTGGCAAGTTTAGAAACGCTCAGAGGGCACAGAGATGCAGTTGTTGAAAGCCTTGCCATTTGATGTTATCCCTTGGCACTTGTGAGTACAGGTATGGGACCGATTATCCAGAAAGCTCAGAACTTGGGGTTTTCCAGGTAAATGATCTTTCCATAATTTGGATCTCCATACCTTAAGTCTACTAAAAAAATCATTTAAACATGTATTAAACCCAATATTATTGTTTTGCCTCCGATAAGGATTAATTATATCTTAGTTGGGATCAAGTACAAGGTATTGTTTCATCTTAAAAGAGATAAAGAAAATAATTAAAAAAAAAAAAAAAATCAAAATTATTTGATTGTAATGTAGTCTACGGGGGGAAGATTTTCCCGTAATTCAGAAATTTCTGGATAATGGGTTTCTGGATAGCAGATCCCGTAACTGTACTAGAAGCTTGTCCTTGCTACATGTAAAAGTATTAACGGTTACTATTGTGGCAACATTATTTATTCATTTGGGGAATGTATCCTTTTATTTCCTTTTTTCAAATTCTGATCTCTATTTTATTTAATGTTAGAAAGACAAGCAGTTCACACCTCAGTAAAATCCACATTCAAAATATTTTACCACCATATCTATATATATGTTTAA
This sequence comes from Xenopus tropicalis, assembly GCF_000004195.4. Classification (NCBI taxonomy): domain Eukaryota; kingdom Metazoa; phylum Chordata; class Amphibia; order Anura; family Pipidae; genus Xenopus; species Xenopus tropicalis. Next base: position 123,564,194 of record NC_030680.2, read on the forward strand.
AAAACTATTTGAGAATGTACCATATTCGCCAAATCGCAAGGACTCCCACTGCCTCCACTCCACGATGCAACTCACTACTCGAACCCCGATATAAATGAGCAACATTCCCAATGTAGCGTCCAGCAGGAAATTAATCAGATATCTGGTTGGGAAGAGAGCCAATTAGATGGTTAAAAATTACATAGATTTCTGTATCTGCCATTACCATTTTAATACAGTTCATATGATAGTTAGCTGCTAAGTAGATTTAACATACAGAAGAATTCCAGAAGCTAGTAGGGGGAATTAAAATGGGCTGAAATGTATGAGCAGGGCTGCAGCCGGTGGGAAGTGGAACATCAGCAATACAAAGTCAGGGAGCAGGAACGCTTCTTTTTTTAACACAGAAAATGACTTTTAAAATTGCAGTGTTACAGTCCTACAGCCCAGAGATGCTTGTTTGAACACACTTATATGCCCCAAAATGATTAAACTAGGCCAGCTGTTCCACCCCCTGAGGCTACCGCACTATCCCATATAAGTTTAGAAAATGTCCAGGAAAGCAGTCAGCAGAATCTTTGGATTTCTTGTACAGTGTAGCTTTCTGACCACTGATACATAAAGCTTTTAGTTTTTGCCACTGTCAGACCCCACCTTCACCTCCACACAATAGATATATTTGTGTAAGTGGGATGTAAATAATAGAGGGCCATATGGAGCTATAGGTAGGGTATTTTTGGCCTGTAAGGTTCCGGTTGGAAAGCCCTTAGGTAGTGGAACATTGCATTTTTTTTACCAAAGGGACTAATCTACATGTATATTAACAAACAAGGCACTGTAGCCTATGTAACAGAATAATGATCATACTGTCAAAAAACATACATAGAGCAAGGATCTTCCCCGGTAAGGTCCGACAAGTAGACGTTTGCAAAATGGATAAACAGCATCCCTATAGCTTGCTTGGATGTGTCCAAAAACCTACAAAAAAAAAAAAGAGGAAGCATTGTGTTAAAACGGCCCATTTCCTTTGCTTTCAGTAGCACCAACACAACACACAGTATCACTTTACAGGGCTTATACCTTATATGCACTGGTGCAATTTAACCCCTGTATGTATAAAAAAAACTTTCATAGCACTACAAAAGTGTGGCATTACTGCAGGCCTGATATTTCACAAAGAAATCCTATGGAAACAAGAATGGGTGTTGCGTTATCTGAACCATCTTTGAGCAGCTGGACTACAAGTCGCACTGTATGCATGTGGATCCCTGTTCTGTCCTCTCTCTCTTTCTTTCATTGTCGCTGGGTAGAAGCAGAGTCTACAACTGAACTGCCACAATCATAAAGTCTTGTGTTTCTGTTTATTATTACAATGGCTGGATTGGTATTGCACAGCCCTTGGTGGTCTCTAGACTGATGGCTTTAACCTTGTTTGCTCAAGGAACCCTAATAATATATAAACAAAGAATATAACAATTACTTATTGCTTTTCATATGCTTTTACTGAATTTCCTTGTTTTCACCCCTTATTCCATTCCTAAAGACATTCTCTATATTCTAGAAATACTAATGAAATGGAGCATTTGAAGTGGGTCCTTTTGCAAAAACCAGTATCCTGTAAATACTGTGTATGTCGATGGCAGCTAACTCAGAGCGCCACCTTCTGGTATATTATGGTAAATTATGCATTCCTGCTGAGAATTAGTATCTGCATTGTTTGAATGTTTTTTTACCTTTCCTATATCACTATATCAATATGCTCTCCTTACAGACTAATTCTATAATATGATAACCATTCATCATAAAACATGTTTATTTCCAAGTCTAAGGGGAAAATTAATTCAGTATGTTATTGTGCACGCAAATGGTATGGGCCAAAGTTCTTTAATTTTAATATTGCACAGTTTTTAGGGTAAGGTTGTTGTGTAAGTCCATACAGTTAAATATAGTAAAATATCAGTGTTGGCAGCAGCTGAGGCATGGGTGGAACAGAAAATTTACTTATGCAAATGCAAACCAAGAACATTCCTACCTAATAGGGCAGAAGCATGGTATGCAATGCCAAAGTCATGCCAATTTATAGGTCAGAGCACACAGACAAACTTCTTCAAATAAATCTTTTCCCCCAGCTATCCTTGCATACTGGATACAGGGACCCTAAGCCTGAAGGCTGGGAAACATAATAATTGTGCATAAGCCTCAGTAAGAGAGTGTATAATCATGATAGATGGAGCTAGAATGCCTAAACCATGGGCATGGGTATAATAACAGGAGGGGTAAGGCGAAAAATGGAAAATGGCTTTTTATAGCAGGATTAATTACTATATATGGTATAAAGTACTTACCATATTTTCCAAGGACGTCTTTCATGCTTTGGTTCTCGAAGGCGTTTTACTGAAATACAATGGGGTTGGGATTAGATTTCTTTAGACATATCATGGAAATGCTCAGTGCTGAACAGCTCCAAAATGCTGCATGACTTTGTACATAGTGAGGATTTCATATAGAATCTATTATTGGCTGCACTGTACCCAATGATATGAGTGGCTGAGTGGATAAGCTGAGAATATGCACCTATGCTCTAGTGTTTGAATATAAAATACAGACTAACTACTCACACAAGAATGCTGTCTCCACAAATGTACGCAGTCATAAACACAGACAGGGCTATAGTTATTATGAATAAACAATGACAATAATATGTAAGTGCTAGGTATTCCAATACACATTTATAATGAGGTCACTGCACTGAAGAGCTTACAATCTTTTATTAAGAGGAGACAAACAAAATGAGGAGAGAAACAAGTGCATAGGTAATTATGCAGCTTTAGGCCAATGCACATGGGGCAGATTCTCAGCCTGCTGATGAACGCAAACCAAAAATCTGCCCCTATGCTCAAAAAGGATTTAGTTGTGCCTGCCTTTGGAGCCATTCATTTGGCCTGGGTGCAGGCACACACACAGCAGAATTCAGCACATCTCCTGGCTCTAATACATAAGAGAGGTATCCAAAGTATTGTTTATTTATTATTGTGCTAAAAATGTAGTGGGTGCACATAACATTTTACCAATTTATTCATCAGATATTTTGGGTCAAAAAGTTAGCTTAGATATATTGTAACTACATTGTTAAATCTGTTGATTGATGGGCAAGCAAGACCTTCCCGTCTCAGAGTGACTAGAGAATTTAGCCAAGGAGACTCCCTGTAGTGCCCCCTGGAAGTGTCTCTAATACCCCTTGCTTCAATATCTGCAGGCTGGTAGTTCCCTAAGCAGCAGCTACTGTCTCATCTGTCCCCAGCCTATAATAACATGCTACCCTTATGAGATGGAGGGCACTACACACTTGCACAATGCTACGTTTCCCAGAAATGAAATAGCCTATTGTACAGAGTTTCTTTTAGACAATAAGGATGCAAAACACTGTTACAAAGTTGCCAAGTGCCAGCACTACATGAAACATGACCAATACAATCTGTGCTATTTGTTCAGTCACCCAACCCTTATGTTTAGCAGAACTTCCCAGACAGTTGCAAGTCAATATTCCTAGGCCGGTGATTGATTGGGGGGGGGGGGGGGGGCACCCGATGAGACACTCTCTGTGATGTAATAAAGTGGTGCTAGTTGCCCCAGATACTTAGCAGGGACCCGTGCAGCACCCAGCCACCAGGGTGAGAACACACATTTAAGGAAACCTCCCCCGCCCAGGAGTCACAAACAAATAAATGGAAGTAGTAAATATTGATTTCAATAGCAAATACAATACTAGTAACTTTCCCAGTTTGTATTGACCATTTATGAAAAGGTTGCCTAGATATTATTAGATATTACTAGATTTTTATTATGCCTAAACAAACTCTAACATGGGGTGCAATCACATTCTCCAAATGTATAGCTGGGGTAGCAGGCAAGAATGCATTCAGGTACAAACAAGCACTCCAGACCCAAGTAGATAAATGGCTGCTTTCATTCATTGTTCAGCCATGATTAAGTATGTAGTAGTGTTGGGCTGAGCTAAACTGTTAAATAAAACCATGCTTTTATACATGGATGTAGAGGACTGGCTTACATTGCATGTACAGGTATTGGACCCCTATCTAGAAACCCATTATCTAGAAAGTTCTGAATTTTGGAAAGGTCATCTCCCATAGACTCCATTAAAAGCAAATAATTCTAATTTTTAAAAATGATTCCCTTTTTCTCTGTAATTATAAAACAGAACCTTGTACTTGATCCCAACTAAGATGCAATTAATCCTTATTGGGGGCAAAACAACCCTATTGGGTTTATTTAATATTTAAATGATTTTTAGCAGACTTAAAGTTATGGAGATCCAAATTATGGAAAGATCCCTTACCCGGAATACCCCGGGTCCCCAGCATTCTGGATAACAGGTCCCATACCTGTATTAACAAGTCCACTAAAGGTGGAATTGCCTTAAATGAGCAGGATACACCTATATAAACAAAAGCAACATATATGGAACTAATGCTGGAAACACATTATACTTTTATTTCTTTGTTATTTTTATAATAAATCACTAATGAACCACTATTTCTTTTGGTTTAACTATACCAAGCTCTGTATAAACACCAACCCTGCCACTTCACCCTTTGTTCTGGCTGTTCTCTTACAGATAAGCAGAAGTCCATTATGCAGGGGCAGTATCTGTGCAATTATCCAGCTCACAAGAATCAAACATGGAGTTGGAAATACCATAAAGTTTTTGTGATTAACAAGATAGGCAGAATGTATATTCAACACAAACCTTAATTATTAAACTAGGGGGTGTATGGGCCCTGTAAGGGGAAAACCTTAAGAATAAACTCAGAGGAGAGTACTAATACTACCTTTATACTTTTAATAATTAATATAGTAATTAAAATAATTAAAAATAATTTTATGTGTCTGATCCAAGAGCCATACAAGGCCCCGCAAATTTCTCTCATGTCCTATGGTAGCTACTCTGGGCAGCCTTGGGCTAAAGAGAAAACCGAATATGCCCCTTTACTGCACAGAGCTAATAGAGCAGGTAGCAAGGACACAGGAAAGTACAGAGAAACCTAACAGAGCCAGCAGCTCATATTTCCACCTTCTAAATAATTGAGTGAGCAAAGGAACAGTGCTTAAGCAGCACATGGTCACTAGCCAAGAGTTTGCCAAATGGGTCAAAAAGTAATAAAGATAAACATTCATTGGGGAAAAATATCCCAAAATAATACATAATAACAGGCTAATTATATTTCTGTACCATATCAGTGACATAATGTACAATGTAATAATGCACACTGTGAAGGGTTAATGACACCTTTCTGCAAACAGCCCAAGGTAAGTAGAACTGCAGCAGATAGAGCTGTTGGGGAAAGTCAGTAAACTTCCAGACAGTTCTGGGGCCGCACCCTTTGGAACAAGCAAACAGTAGCTGACTTTACACAGCCCCAATTGCAAGGGAAAGTTGCAACGTAGCTCAGTTTCTCATGTTAACTCCTAAAGTGCCGCACTGCTGGGCCCGGTTGGGCACATCCAACATATTTCTATTTCTTTCCAAAGTAAAGTATCAGCATACCAGTTCCTAAACTTTGCTACATAAAACATGGTTTATTTACTGAACATTGCTCATGTAGCATGGATTGTTTTTATACTTTTTATACAACCACCCACCCATTTGACCCTGTAAAGGGAAGTAGGGTGAGCCCGTCTGTGGTTAATGAGTTACTTGTTCCCTAGCTATTCACTAGCTCTGCCAATACCCAAGTTATAGAAAAGAAAAAGTTTACAGAACATATTTTGAACATATACCTGTATACGTGCATTTATCCCATGTAGCTCCCAATCAAGCTAACAGGACAACGTAAGCACACATTGAGGAACAAGGAAAAGAAGTTTCTGTCTGGATGTAATAAAAGCAGGGTAATGGCACAGGGGGCAATTAAGCATTTCTTTTTGCCCAAGCATTTTCCCACTAAGCCCACGTTTCTAAATGCCATTCATTCCTATGGCAATTATGAAGGAGGACAACTCCAAGCTTTTTCTTTTCCGCTCCCCATCTGGCAATTGGGAAAAAGCTTGGGCAACAAAATGTGCAGAATTGCCCTGTGTGCCATTAACAATCGGCCTAAAGTGACTCTTGCCTAAATACGCCCATACACAGGCATATTAAAGTTACCTATCTGAGTCCCTTAGAATGATTAAACAGCTTATCTGCCCATGTACAATATAAGGGATCACTAAACTAAATCATTTAGATTGTAAGCTCTAGGGAGCAGGGACCTCTATCCGCTTGTCTTAACTTTTTGCCACTGTACCTTGTATTTATTGTTATACTTTGTATTTATCATTATTTTAATAACCCTGTTGTATTAATCTATTCTATTGTACAGCACTGTGCACATACTGTAAGTAGTGCTTTATAAATAAAGATATACATACATACTAACATGGACAAAAGCACAACAGTTGCAACAGACTGTCTAATATGGGTGCTTACCCCAGTTATAGATAATCTGCTAATGTTTTATTCCTTTGCACTTGTTCTTTCCTAAAACCCACTGTTGCTGGTAATCATATTTATTCTGCACACATTTCCAAGAACAAAAGCAAATACCAAACCTGGGGATTAACCAGACTTAACATGAATTATGGAAAATTATACACATAGTAGTTTAACATCTCCAGCCTGTGCAAACACACACACAAACAGTCTGTATATTTTATTGTAAGTAATAGGACATACCAAGCTATAGTCAGACACGGCTGTTTCCTAGCCTGCATTTATAAGCAGGGAGAGAGAAAGCATAGCCCAACACCTAACTGAAATCAATAGAGGAAACATGGGTGCACCCATTAACAAGTCATATGCGTTACATTGGCCCTTATCTTTATAAGTGCTATGTATAAAGTGCCTTAGGGTTAATAAAGGCTCACTCAGTTGAATCACATGCAACTGAAGCATCTGTAAGTGCACACTCCCATCCCACCTGTATAGATGCACGTCGCTCCTGGCTTCATGCAATTTAAAGGGGTTGTTTACCTTTAAATCAACTTTTAGTGTGATGTAGAGAGTGACAATCTAAACCAGTTTGTGATCAGTCTTCACTTTTTATTATGTGTGGATGTATGAATTACATAGCTTTTTGTCCAGCAGCTCTCCAGTTTGGAATTCAGCAGCTATTGGGTTGCTAAGGTTGAAACTTCCCTAGCAAACAAGCAGTGGTGTGAATGAGAGACTGGAATATAAATAGGAGTGGGGCAACAGTTTTATGCTTTCCAGGGTCAGTGACTGCCATTTTTAAGCTGGAAAGGGTCTGACATTTTATTATCAGAAGAAGGCAAATAAAACGAAGACTAATTAAAATGTTACTAAAAATTACTAATTCTATAAAATACTAATAGTTACATTTAAGGTGAAACCACCCCTTTAATAACCAGCCCAGTTCGAAATCTTGAGTTTTGGAAAAGAATGTAGCAAGGTGGGTAAAAAAAAAACAAAAATTAATCTGTATGGATTAATTGCACTATGCATTAGCCATACAGAATTGTCTCAGCCAAGACCCAGGCTGTGGTTGTTTTTTTGTTTATATACTTTTTTTTTTTTTTTTGCACAGCACTCTTGGGGGTTAGTGAATAAAACAACAAAGATAACGGAGCCCAGATGGGAGCACTGGATTATTAATGCATGCATTACTAGAGGAAATGTGATACTTCCCTCGTCCCTAAGGAATATATGATATAAGCACAGCTTGCTCATGTTAATGTCAGTCTAGTGGTGGGCAGGGCTCAGATACATGGTCAATTCTGCCAAGTGATAATTTAAACAACTTCCTTAATGGCAACATCACTTCATACTAATCAGTATATACAGTGGTGCTTGAAAGTTTGTGAACCCTTTACAATGTTCCATAATTTTTAATAAACGTGAACTAAAATTTCATCTGAGTTTCAAACAAATCCTAAAAGTAGATGAAGAAAACCTAGTTAAACAACTGAAACATAAATTCTTATATTCGGTCATGTATTAATTGGAAAAAAAATATCCAAAACCATCTGTGTGTGGCAAAGTAAGTGAATTGTGCTCTCAGTATTGCAGCAATAACTGCAGGTCCCGATCCAACAGAAAAATCAAACCTGCCGATTGAGATCTGACCAATGTCAGGCCAGATATCAGTCGGGGAGGCCCGTTGCTGGTGCCCATACACAGGCACATAAGCTGCTGAATTGGACTAAAGGACAGATAACAGCAGCTGAAATCGGCCGTGTATGGCCACCTTAACTCACACGATTGTCATCCCATTGACTACAAACACCAAATATTATAATAAATACATGACCAAAATATAATAATATGTTTAATTTGTTTAACTAGTTTTTCTTCATCTACTTTTAGGACTTGTTTGAAAATCAGATAATGTTTTAGGTCACATTCATATAAAAATATTGGAACATTTTAAAGAGTTCACAAACAATTCCTGTGTCTGTTTAATTAAAACTCTCATTTCAACTTCTGTAATATTATTACCAAATGTATCCATTTCTCATTCCTATTCCATTACCACTAATGGAATCTGAATATTTGTTGCATTTCTGTTTTATGTCAGTGCTGTCCAACTGTCAGCCCGTGGCACACCCCTCTGTGGCCCCATCTGTCTGAATGCTGTGCCTGCTTGCCTTTGTGTAAGCTTTAAACAGTATCAGTACTGAGATTAACTGACTCCCTGCATTATTCACACCTCAGATCAGACTGCTGCCTGTGTGTGCCATACTCTGCCTGCCCTGTGCCGTGTGCTGCCTGCCGCGTGCCATACTCTGCCTGCCCTGTGCCGTGTGCTGCCTGCCGCGTGCCATACTCTGCCTGCCCTGTGGCGTGTGCTGCCTGCCGCGTGCCATACTCTGCCTGCCCTGTGGCGTGTGCTGCCTGCCGCGTGCCATACTCTGCCTGCCCTGTGCTGCCTGCCGCGTGCCATACTCTGCCTGCCCTGTGCCGTGTGCTGCCTGCCGCGTGCCATACTCTGCCTGCCGCGTGCCATACTCTGCCTGCCGCGTGCCATACTCTGCCTGCCGCGTGCCATACTCTGCCTGCCCTATGCTGCCCGCCCTATGCTGCCCCTGTGTGCCATACTTTGGACGACCGTGACTATTTACGCTTCGTTTTTAACCCTTTCACATCTTATATGGGAACAGCTTCTGTACAGTCACTGAACTTGGGCCAACAAGCCTGATGACTAGGTATGAGTATCTGATGTAATGCATAAGTAATGTAACCACAAGGAAGCAGCTGTGTTATTACAGCATTTACCCCGCACTGGGTACAACAAGCACACACACAGCACAAAAATATGAAGGAAGGAACAACATTATTTAAAGAAAAGATGCATTTTTATGCATATTTGCATAATGCATATTTTTAAATATATTTTATAGCCTTTTCTAACACCTTGGTTCTCAGTCTGGCTGTGTATGGGACTCAAGGAACTGTAGTTAAACTACCTTGTCCCACCCTATATCTCTTTTTACATCACAACTTGCAGTCGCACCCCCTCCACCACCACTCCCGGGACATGGCCTTCATATGCCACCTCACCTTCCAGCTGTCCTATCTGAGCCAATACAAAGATTCCACTGTCAGGTCAGAGACAGAAAGATGCATGAAAAGTAAAGACTATCAGGGCAATATTTACCTATGGAAATGTAAACGTTACAAATACCTAAGAAGAGAATGAGCGTGGATGTTTGATTAGTGGAAAATCTGTGCTGCAAGCAAAGAAGAAGTGGTCAATGCTGACAAAGCACAAGAATGAATAATAAGGAAGGAACAATTAGATATTTTTGGACTCAACTAAATTATTTAAAATCAGAGCTTGATGGGGGATGGATTACTGGACAATGTAGTGGATATAAACACTGTAAGAGTTATGGTGCCTACTGTCTGCCATTGCCACCTGGCACAAAACAGCAGCAGGCAGGAATCCCTGTCTGTAGCGCAATTTAACGTCATTTAATGGAAAGTGCTCAGGCTAACGCACAGAGTGGTGGCAGTCAGATCTCTGTGTTGCTGAATGGCAGTGGCAGATAAATTGCCCTGTGTGCCATTAGCCTAACATTAGTCCAGCAGTGCCAAACAGTCTTGGCAGAATCATACAAAGCCAGACTCACATGCAATCTGATGGTGGCCATACATGGTAAGATTTGCCCGACTGGCGAGATCACCAAATGAGTGAGCAATACCATGCTAATGCAATCATTTGGCCCTAAGGCCAAACGATCACATTAAAATGTAGGGGATATGAAAAGTCAATCAATGAGCCAATACACTCCCCTATCGACTCCTGCCTGATTTTCAGCCAGACACCATAGAATGAGGAGTAAGTAGTAAAGAGCAGCCATTAGGAAACAGGTAGGAGAGGCATCGGGGTGCTCAAAGAAGTTACTGCTGGGCCCTGAAAATCAATCAGTACTATTGCTCAGCACAAATATTACTCCTGAACAAGAGCAGTGTAACAAGCGCCAGTTACTACTCGCTGCCCTGTCTCTGTTCATTAGATTAGTGCCCCTCCTGGTACTTAGTACACAATATGGAGTTCTGTTGCCCCACAGGTTGGAGTTAAGAGAACATGTGGCCCCAGGGAATAAAGGCTGAAGCCACAATCCTAGTGGGACATAATACCATAATCAGACATATCCAACCTGCTACAATAGAGTTCCATGTCTCATTACCCAGGCAGGGCAGACTGCACAGTAACAGGGCATTATCCTGGAACCCCCAGAATAGAGGGGGCTTCTCCTGAGTTACAGTAGATAAAAGTGCCCAATATAATCATTTTATTATGTACTATATATTTTTTTGTCACCCCTGAAGCCAAGAAACACCTCTTATTCTTGGGGTTCCAGGGAAAAAGCCTTTCTGAACTACAAAAGGGCTAGTAGCCCTGCGCAGTCATAAGATCCCCATGAATAATACCTTGTTCGGGCTAAAGCGGCTCCAACCGGAGCCAAACCGGTCCCAATAAACTACACCCCCAGCATTCCTTCCAGAGCAAGGTTTGTCTCCCAAACTGGCCAACGCTCCTGCCCCAAGCAACACGGCATGCAGGTACCCCACACCCACATACACACACACACACTAGGATACACACACACACACACACTAGGATACACACACACACACACACTAGGATACACACACACACACACACTAGGATACACACACACACACACACACTAGGATACACACACACACACTAGGATACACACACACACACACACTAGGATACACACACACACACACACACTAGGATACACACACACACTAGGATACACACACACACTAGGATACACACACACACTAGGATACACACACACACTAGGATACACACACACACTAGGATACACACACACACTAGGATACACACACACACACACTAGGATACACACACACACACTAGGATACTCACACACACACACTAGGATACACACACACACACACTAGGATACACACACACACACACTAGGATACACACACACACACACTAGGATACACACACACTAGGATACTCACACACACACACACACTAGGACACACACACACACACTAGGAGACACACACACACACACTAGGAGACACACACACACACACTAGGAGACACACACACACACTAGGAGACACACACACACACACACACACACACACACACTAGGATACACACACACACACACACACACACACACTAGGAGACACAGACACACACACACACTAGGAGACACACACACACACACACTAGGATACACACACACACACACTAGGAGACACAGACACACACACACACACACTAGGATACTCACACATGAGGATGCTGAAAGCCATCACAGCCAGCAGGCCTTGCAAGAAGATCCCGAAAGAGCCCATCATTGCCCCATTCCCGCAGCCCGGAGCAGTGGGACTGGGGTCGGGCGGGGACGGCCCCGGGGTCAGGCTCTTGCTGCCATTGCTCGTCCCCATGGCTAGGAGAACCCGCTACCGGGCCCCGGGCCAGCTCTAGAGCCGGTCACCGAGGCAACCAGCGAGTGGAAGCCAGGAAGAGGCCGTGTCCTGACGTCACAGCGGTGCCAGCGCAGAGAGCGGAATATCGCTTACACGTGACCCTACAGTGGGCGGGGCTGTACGGCAATTGAAGAGAATAGGGGCGGGGCTTGTGAGACTGACAGGAGAGGGGCGGCTTCTCCTTACAAGTACAGTAAGCTGTAGGTGCTCGCCTCAGCTGGATGGGGTTGCTGTGTGACCGTAATACACATATAGGGTTGGGAGCAACTTGCCGTTAGTAGAAGAGACATATTGTCTTGCTGTGTAGGTTGTCTCCGGGTGGCACAGGCGCAGCTGGAAGGAAAAGCTTGGCCACTTTGCCAAATGGCATATTTAGTTCATTCAGTAAGTGCAAAGTAGGAGATGATTACTGCAGGATCAATGTGTTACAGAAACAGTATATTTGCAACTGTTAATGCACATTTCATTTCCCCAGCATTAAAACGTAGAAACAAAGAAAATAGTCAAAGTTTGGACCTCCTCATAATTCAGTATGTAGTTGTGCCCCATTTGGCTCCGCTCTTGTTTCCCAGATTATCTTCCCCTGTCCGGTATGTGTGAGCGCTACCCAGGGTCCGGTATGTGCGAGCGCTACCCAGGGTCCGGTATGTGCGAGCGCTACCCAGGGTCCGGTATGTGCGAGCCCTACCCAGGGTCCGGTATGTGTGAGCGCTACAAGGTCCGGTATGTGCGAGCGCTACCCAGGGTCCGGTATGTGCGAGCGCTACCCAGGGTCCGGTATGTGCGAGCGCTACCCAGGGTCCGGTATGTGCGAGCGCTACCCAGGGTCCGGTATGTGCGAGCGCTACCCAGGGTCCGGTATGTGCGAGCGCTACCCAGGGTCCGGTATGTGCGAGCGCTACCCAGGGTCCGGTATGTGTGAGCGCTACCCAGGGTCCGGTATGTGTGTGTGCTACCCAGGGTCCGGTATGTGCGAGCGCTACCCAGGGTCCGGTATGTGCGAGCGCTACCCAGGGTCCGGTATGTGCGAGCGCTACCCAGGGTCCGGTATGTGTGTGCGCTACCCAGGGTCCGGTATGTGTGAGCGCTACCCAGGGTCCGGTATGTGCGAGCGCTACCCAGGGTCCGGTATGTGCGAGCGCTACCCAGGGTCCGGTATGTGCGAGCGCTACCCAGGGTCCGGTATGTGTGAGCGCTACCCAGGGTCCGGTATGTGTGAGCGCTACCCAGGGTCCGGTATGTGTGAGCGCTACCCAGGGTCCGGTATGTGTGAGCGCTACCCAGGGTCCGGTATGTGTGAGCGCTACCCAGGGTCCGGTATGTGCGAGCCCTACCCAGGGTCCGGTATGTGCGAGCGCTACCCAGGGTACGGTATGTGTGAGCGCTACCCAGGGTCCGGTATGTGTGAGCGCTACAAGGTCCGGTATGTGCGAGCCCTACCCAGGGTCCGGTATGTGTGAGCGCTACAAGGTCCGGTATGTGTGAGCGCTACCCAGGGTCCGGTATGTGTGAGCGCTACCCAGGGTCCGGTATGTGCGAGCGCTACCCAGGGTCCGGTATGTGTGAGCGCTACCCAGGGTCCGGTATGTGTGAGCGCTCCCCAGGGTCCGGTATGTGTGAGCGCTACCCAGGGTCCGGTATGTGTGAGCGCTACCCAGGGTCCGGTATGTGTGAGCGCTACCCAGGGTCCGGTATGTGTGAGCGCTACCCAGGGTCCGGTATGTGCGAGCCCTACCCAGGGTCCGGTATGTGCGAGCGCTACCCAGGGTACGGTATGTGTGAGCGCTACCCAGGGTCCGGTATGTGTGAGCGCTACAAGGTCCGGTATGTGCGAGCCCTACCCAGGGTCCGGTATGTGTGAGCGCTACAAGGTCCGGTATGTGTGAGCGCTACCCAGGGTCCGGTATGTGTGAGCGCTACCCAGGGTCCGGTATGTGTGAGCGCTACCCAGGGTCCGGTATGTGTGAGCGCTACTCAGGGTCCGGTATGTGTGAGCGCTACCCAGGGTCCGGTATGTGTGAGCGCTACCCAGGGTCCGGTATGTGTGAGCGCTACCCAGGGTCCGGTATGTGTGAGCGCTACAAGGTCCGGTATATGTGAGCACTACCCAGGGTCCGGTATGTGTGAGCGCTACAAGGTCTGGTATGTGCGAGCGCTCCCCAGGGTCTCATACTGGGAGTCAGCAATGTCATCAACTGCGGGGGGGGGGTGTTGTTAGTGGCAGGGGCACTTGCCCCCCTTGGGTTCAGCTCCTTCAGTGGTGCCATGGGTCCCCAGTCCAACACTGCATCTACCCACAGGTATTCAATAGGGTTGCCATCTTTTAAATTATTTTTACCATTGGGGGGGGGGGGGAGTATCAAGCACAAAAGGGGCAGTGTAGTGATTAAAATTGGAGGTACAGAGATGGAAATGGATGGCTACTACATAGGGCTGATAGAGTACAAGCTATGCAGAGGATTGGGGGGGAAATGTATCAGGACAGATCAGGGCAGGACAGGGGCTCATATTAAGGGTACTGTAAATTTATCAGGAAGTACATTGCCCATAAATTTGTAATCCCGGCCTTGGTAAGTGTTTTACCGGCTAGGCAGGCAATATACCGGCCAGGTGGCAACCCTAAGGCTGATGCCACATGTGGCGTTTTTACGGTGCGTATCTCAGCCTAAAGATGCCGTACAAGCCACACAGCCCCTGACTATGGCGTTTTTCAGCCTAGTACTGGTGACGTAGCAAATCCCATTTCCATGGTGCTAAATAGTAAAAAGCGCCGCGTATTTCCGCTAGGTCTGGCAGCTGCCTTTGTGTATACATAGGAATAGCTTGCTGTGCAAATACTGGCGTATTTCGACAAACGCTTGAAAAATCCGTGCTAAGGCGGTTTCTAGCATATTTACGCTTTGTGTGGTTTGCTTTGAGTCTTTTCAAGTTATTTCTATGGATGATGATATCGTGCGTTTTTCAGCCACCGAGAGAATTAGAAAATACGCAGCGTAAAAAACACCACGTGTGGCATCAGCCTAATATTCGATGAGGTGTAAGTCAGGGCACTGAGAAGGCTGTTTTACCGAGCCGCTTCTGGTAACTTCAAGAGCTAAAAGTTCAGTGTAACGATACAGCCCTCTCCAGCACAAGAAAGCCAAGTGCGGGGGGCAAGGGGGCAGCATCCCGTAGGCTGCCTCAGGGTGGAGCTAGGGGCTGAATTGCCCCTTGTTGTAGGAGTTTCCCCCTTTTCATCCTCATCTTCTTGGCTGGTTGTTTCACATTGGCATCTAGAATTTGCTTATATTTTGTGATAACATTTTTTTTTTCGCCAGGCATGGATTTGCATTTAAGTTCTGCATTTGGCCATCTGGAAATTCTTTTGCGAATATGCTGCAAAAATTTGCAAAGACAAAAAAGTAGCAGAGACAAAAATGTCACTGAGATAAAAAAGTTGCCAAGACAAAAAAGTTGCCGTAAAAAGATGCCCATTTCATAAATTTTTCAGCAGTTTTTCTAATTTTTTGATTAAGTGAAAGGGGACAGATTTGCTCATCACTACTTATATTTAGTGGAACCCATTCTTCCCTCTACAATAAGCAATGTTTCCTGTGTGACTGGCTACCACACAATCCCAAAACATAATGGATTCACCCCCCTTTGGTGATTGTGGCCAAAGAGTTTTGAATTTACCAGTCCCCAGCACTTGGAAGCGCTTGTTTCTACATGCTGCTTTGCATACCTCAGAAGCTAACATTTGTAATTGGGTCATAGCCAAGGCTTCTCCTGCAGATCATGTTTGTGCAAGCAATGCTGCACCATGGAACAGTGCAACACAGGTCCTTTGCAGTCACATAAGGTGTTGCCTCTGCCTTAATACCCAGGGGCCCCCCCAAACACATAAGCACATCTGCTGCTGTGGCCACCACCCCTCCACTTTATGGGCAGGGCTGCCTCCACTGATGAAGAGGGTGTGAAGCCCTTGAAAGGCTTGGTCTGTATGTGCATGCCGCAATAAACAGGTTGGAGGTATTTTTTTACACCAGCAAATCGTTTTGTGTGCATTTCCTTTCTTCTTTTTGTGCTCAAGAAAATATAGGGTCAAGGCAAAAGTGAAGCTGGAGTTCCCAAAAATGCGGCACACTTAGGGGCGTATTTATTATGCTGTGTAAAACTAATTCGCCGAAAAAAACGGAGTAAAAAGCTGTGTAAAATAAATGGAAAAGATCGCCCAATATTACGCCGTTTTTTTTCCATATGTTCCGGTGGAAGAAAAAACGCGTAAGAAAATTACGCTGATTTTACACGGTTTTTGCTCGGCGATGCATACCGATGTGTGGGAAATTTTTGCTGTTTTTTACACAGCATAATAAATATGCCCCTTAGTGCTGCAGCAAGATTTGTGGGCCTTTTGCCATTTACCTTTAGCCCTTTGTATCTAGATATACTGTAAGATCTTCTAAATACCGGCACTAGCTGCTAATTTACTGGCTAGGCCTGTCAAATACCGGACAGGAGCAACCCTAGCTGTCTCACTTAGTGACTGGCTGCTTTACTAGCACTCTGCCCACTCTGTAATTGACAGTAACTATTTATTGGGCTGGTGGGGGCCAGTTTGGGTCTCTGAGCAGGCCTGAATTTTTGGCAAGGTCACAAAGGCCTGGGGTGGCACAAATTTAGGGGCAGCATGCCACCCAAGCTGCAACAAAATTTTGCTACATACGGAGCAATGGGGACCGGACACACACAAAACTTCAGCGTGTCCTCTCCCCTTTGCTCCGTATGTGAGTTGAATGAGGGCGTCCCTGCCTCTGAGTACCTAAAATGCCAGGTCTTATTTTGAATCCCAGACCAGACCTGCGTAATGGGACTGTGTTTAATCCAGGGGTGGTCAGACTTGGCATCTGGTGACTGACAAGCAGAAACGGTGTAACACTGGCCCGGCCTGTCTGTAAATCAATGTGGCCCCTGAGCCAAAAAGTTTGCCCACCCCTGGTTTAACCTGTACTAAGAATATTATGGCTTTGCTGTGACAGAGCTGACTTTGTTTGGCTTTGGGGGTTATTCTCACACTGTATTTGGCAGCTTTGATAGCTTACTGAGCAATTGGCTGCCTTACTTTCTTGCTTTGCTTGCCCTTCTTACTGGCAATGTGCAAACTTATCCGCATACTAAACTTTACCTGTTTTCAGTTAACACTGCTGAATGCCCCTAAAAACACACAAATGGTGCCCTCCTCCATTATCAGCCCTGTTCATAAGACTATGAATGTGGCTATCGCTTTAAAAAAACACATCTAAAACACCAGCCCAATTTCAAATTAATATAGTAATAAATTTCCCCAGAAACATATTTATATTTTAACACCAATCCTGCATACACATTCAATTTAAGAAGCAATAAGGACACACAAAGAAGAATAAATATAACAAATTTATTAGAAACATAAGGCCAAAATCCAATTCTGATTCAATTATTAAACGAAATCAGCATCTAATTCATATTTTGCTTTGTACATTATATTTACATGACCAAATGAAAATCAGTTAACCCTTGAACTTGCCAGGAGGGTACTGTCAATTCTGCAGTTAAATGTTTTACTGAAAAACTCAGCTCTGGCAAGTATATATATTTCATAAACCCACAAAATAAATAATGCAAATATACTATAATTTTTTTTCTCCCACCATCAGAAATAGCGGAGGGGGCAGAACTGTGAAGTTCACTTCCCCTTTTAGTTTATTAATAGAAAAGAATTTTTACAAAAAGTCCATAACCAAGAAAAGCGAAAGGCATAGGTTATCTCAAGCGTGTCTAAGCCCAGGGTAATAAAGGTGCTCAAGGGCTTTCTTTAGTGGTGGAGGAGCCCGTTGCAGGGTCCCATTCTGTAATATAGCACTATCCAACCTATGGTCATTTTGGTTCTCATTAGCTGTCATCTATGTTGCAGTTTTCTAAGTACTCCTGAGTGCCCTAGAGTCTAAAATTGGCTACTCTTGTCTGATGAATGCCAGGTATGATTCGTGACTACAAATTTAGAGAATGCCAAGGGCTGTGCTGATGTATGAAAACATCAAGCCCAGACTGGCAATCTGTGGGTTTTGGCAAATGCCAGAGGGGCTGCTGTAAGATGCCAGATGCCAGTCACTATTTATTGGGCCTGTCGGAGGCTGTGTGGCCTCTGTGTACTTGAAATGCCAGGGCCTTTTTAAAATCCCAATTTGGACCTGGGAAACATTATTCAGCTTTGGCACAGGGGCAGGTGGAAGCCCCATGCTGGCTGAAGTGATCTGCTTGATGCCATGTTGCTAGTGCAATTACTCTCTGCACTAGAAGAGACAAAGTTCCATTTAAAAAGACCAAACTTTTGCTCTTAAAGTTACCAGTTCCTTTTTCCGCACCCCTGGTAAAGATCTTCACACTACAGCCTGAAGAAAGGTTCTATAACTACCGGTGGCACTGTAGCTAGTGGTGTAACTATCAAGGAAGCTTGGGGGGGGTCCCAATAGGGGGTCTGCTTCTTTGACTGTCACCCACGATTTTGTGTGGCCCGTGATGAGAGCAAAAATCACACAGGGGGCCCAGAAGTTATACTCCTGACTGTAACTACAACTGCTGTTCTTTAGATCCAAGAGGACTACTCTAAAGTGGGGAAGAGGCGTGCTTATTAAACGGATGCCATATAAGCTACTGGATCAGTTTTAAAGTAGGCCAGTAGGCATTTCTGGTTGGAAATTTCTGATTTACAGCATTTTTAAAATCTGACTGGACACCCAAAGCTTAAAGCTTCCCTACATAGCCCACGGCCTACTCTTCTCTTTCTTTGTATCATTGTTTTTATACCTGAGGGTTTTCACAGCTGTGAATTCCAACAGAAATATAAACTGACCATTAAAAATGTTGAGTTATATGGGTGTCCCAATGTCTGAGAGATGTAGCTGCCAAAAGCAATTACACACACACAGAATTATGTCTTTTTGACATTGAATACAACAATATTGTGGAAGACAACAATATTTATCAGCTACTTAACTTAAATCAAGGATAAACTAAAGTTTTACAAATTTTCTTTATGTAGGAGAACTGCACCATCTAATGTTATTTTTCATTAAGATTTTTCTCACTGCTGCAGAACTCCCAGAACTTCTGGAGTAGTAATTCTGCCATGAATGGAGGGGCAAAGGCTAGCATGGTTCTTAAAAAATAAACCAGGCTTTTATTGTGCCTAAATAGCATGGCTGCAGTTAATTTTTTTGTTTAAAAAAAGGAAAGTTACAGGTCAGTTAAGGAGAATCCATTCAATCAATATTTTGAACAGACTAGGCCAGCTCTAATTTACTGACATGAGTTAAAAGGACTATGTTATTTCTATGTTCCAACTCTTAAAGGTAAATTATTGTTTGTATTGTTTTGAGTGTGTTCACAAAACATTGTGACGCTTTGCATTTTACTGTCCATGGAAGGCTGCCACAGACCACAGCAATAACACCTTTACTGTTCAGTAGTTCTCTGTGGCTAATGTTCTTGCTGACCTTGCTGTAAAACAGAAATCATTATACCTATATTATATAGCCTGGTGTAAACACCACGTCAGTACTTACAAAAGTGCAAATCACTTAAGGCAGCAATATTAAACTTGTGGTTTAATACTGCAGCTGTTAATAACTACATTCCCCAGCATTCTCAGCGCGTGAGAGCACAAGTGTGAAATGCGTGACTATAGGAATCCTCCCAGTTAGGGCACGTGAATTCCATTTATCCTGCGTCAATTTGCGTAGGGTGACAGCACAACCATTTTAATAAAAAAATATTCTTTGAACTGCGGTGATTATCAATAAGCTTCCTGTAGTAAATGGGTGGCAATGATGCCTCCCACATGCCTTAGCTGGACAAGCTCTGGTAGAAAGCCAGCTTTACCCTCTCTATGTGGTAACAGAGTCTGACAGCAGCAGCGAGCTTGAGATCCATGCAGTCCTGCACAGCAGGGAGAGTGAGGAGGAGCAGCGCCTTCCCATCAATTTCCTGTTGGAAAGGGGAAACAGTGAAAAGGCAATTAGTCTTTTCTTAGAATACATACTAATGTGTGTATTACACCATAGCTTCTCTCTTATGCTCCCTGCACCGCTAGTCTCCTCTGTGCCATCTTTACTTGTCCAGTAAGAGCAAGTATTATCCCAAATATATTAAAACAGCAATGCCTGCAGCTACAGTGCATCCCAAAAGTAACCATGACATGGTGGGGGCCCCAAATGATACACAATAATTATGCAAGGACTTTGTGAAGTATAGAACAGCTATGGTTATTACATATGCAGCTCTGTTTATTTTCTTGCTTAATTGCTTAGGAGAAGGAAAAACTAGGTGGTGGCAAAATGTTAGGCACCCCCAGTGATTGTAATTGCTTATCTGAAACCCCCGGCCAGTACTCCTGTTAGGAGAAAACTGCACCAGCCAGGGGTAAATGCAGGCGAGTGATTCTCTTCCTTTCTTCTCCTTTTGCAGAGATCCCGGGGGCCCGTGCATGCGCAGTTGAGCAAAAAGACCATCTTTTAAAGTTTGGCTTTTCACTCTACTGCACATGTGCAAAGAGCAAAGGAGGAAGAGGAGTGCTCGCTCGCATACACCTCCGCCTGAGCAGTTTTCTCCTAAGAGAAGCACTGGCGGGGGTTTCAGGTAAGTGATTACACTGGTGGGCCTAACATTTTAGCACCCCCCCCAGTGATAGTAACTCATACCTAGTCATCGAGAACAGCTTACCTATGGCTTGGATAATGCATTACCACATACACAGACTATAGACTAGCCATACATGGCCCCTAGGCTATGGGCCCCAACAGACTGCATTATAACCAAACAAGCGTATTGTAATGTGTATGGCCAACTAAAGGGTTATGACTACTCTGACCCTGCCAAAGCATCTGTGATCAGGTGTTCACTGCTTGGAAACACTTGCTGATAAACTTCTGACCAATAAACACCTGCACTGGGAGGGACCAGGTAAGTCTACGAAGAGGAAAATTCAAGTGTTTTGCCATCCACCTACCAAGTTGGAAAATGAATTTGCCCTGTGTACAATAGCCCAATTATTTGTTAAACAGATTCATTAAACATCCACTGCATTTCAGGAGGCTGTTAATATGACAGAAATTTTCCCTTCAATGTTATACCTGTTCCTGAAAGTGCTTTGCCAAATTAGCACAGTCTGTGGATTTGATATACTGGATGACGTCGTTGACAGTCCAATCCAACGGACTACTGTCCAGGATGAGAGGTTCCTTCAGCTCTATCCGAATGTCCTGCAGGATGAAAAGAACAAAGCTTATGGCACATGTACCTTCTCTAATGGAAATAAATACAGGCTGGTTAAAGAGACATTTTCAGACACATATAAACATACTTGTTAAAGGGGTTGTTCACCTTTAAATTAACTGGCTGCTAGGGTCTTGTATACCTTAGTAATCAGGCAGTAGACTGGAATATGCCTTATATAAAATAAGGCATAAAATATAAAATAAGGCATAAAAGGTAACAACAATAATAATAATAAAACTGTAAGCTCACAGAGCAATAGTTTTTGGTTGCCAGCTCAGTAACCCCCATTTGAAAGCTGGAAATATTCAGAAGAGAGGGGTAATTAGGGGGTAAAAAATAAAAAAATAGTATTATGAAGACCAATTGCAAAGTTGATAGGAATAGGACATTCTGTAACATACTAAAAGTTAACTTAAAGGTGAACCATCCCTATAAACTAAGTTCCACCTGCCTTAGCTCTTGTCAGTGCATCATACTTTGATGCTTAGGTCCCAGCTTCTGTCTAAATCTGTCTTGTAATCGGGTACATCAAATGACCTCTATTAATGCTTTGCTACCATACAATAAGGAAAACCAAGGTGACTGTAAGCTCTTCCTCAGGTCGTACCTTTGTAAGTAGTTTCTCATTGTCTGAGAACAAATGGCTTCTCTTCTTCTCAGTGCTTAGGGAGTGTTCACTCCTAGTAGGGGATGTGGAGGAGGAGCCCTTCCCTGAGATTTCCGACCCTTCCTGTTGATCCTTACTATGGGAATCATCTTCATCCTCCTCGTCCTCCTCTTCATCACTCCCCTGAATAACATGACAATTATTTATATGACAATGTTAGCAAAACTACACATTTCCTCACTTTTTGTTAATTAACCATCAGGATTCCAATATGCTAGTTTCCCCATTTACATAACCTTTCTAGTGTATCCACACAAAACTGAAATAAAAAAAATTAACCCTTTGATATCAAATCACAGCTCTTTTGCTCTGCGGCTTCTCTCAACAATTAGCACCTTATCCGATAACTCTGGGTCTTTCTCCTACTTTTCTGGAGCACCACTAAGGGGCCCTGACAAATGAGAAAATTAGTCCCACTACGATTCATATCCTCTAGTACAGACAACTGACTCTGAATGCTTTTCCACTGGCAATAATGTAAATCGCTGGTGGGAAAACATACAAGTCCCACAGTCCTAAAAGAACAATGCCACACAAAAGAACATTGTATTAATGCCAGAAAATACACTTGTATTAAATAAGCTGATAAATAACCCCCAGTGGTTCCTACAGGAGCCCCACCTGCGGACTCCCTCCAGGTGTGTTATCCACTGAAGTTGACATGCGCTTCTTTTTGTGCACAAAGAAGTTTTTCCTTCTTCTCCTTTTTTTAGCTGGCTTTTTCAGGGCAGCTTCAATGCTTCGCAGAATCCCTGTAGGATTGGTAAGGTTTTTTCCACGTCTCTTCCCATAATAATGAGCTGCAAATAACACATAAAGAAAGGGGCTGATTATATATTAGTACAACTGAGTAGCTCACATTACAAACACTGTGCCCTCATCAACCTAAACAAGAACAGTTTGAAGTCATACTCTGACCAATCCAGTTAAGAAAAAACTGTATTTTTTCACTTTGAAGAACTAAACAACTTGTGGTTTGTTTATTTGCCCAAAAAGCTTTAAAATGGCTCAGCCTTAAGCAGATTTTGCCGTTTGCATCCCCCTTAATTAACAAGCTCCATGTCTATCACAGACTTAAAATAGGTCCTGGAATTCCAAGTGCAAATTGGCACAAACAGTCCCAAATAGGGCCAGTCCATTGGCATGTGGCAGCTCACAGCAGCATTGGCCAGAAAGGGGCAATTCTGTGCCCTGGCCATCCTGAGGTGCACTTTCCAATACCACTCCCTCCCTCCCACTGCACCTACCTTTCATAACTTCTGTGGGGGTCAAGGTGGGTGTGCATCATTAGTGAAGACAGTGCAATAATGCTCTGTGCACTAAAAGAGCCAAAATACTTAAAATATTGGAATTTTGGCTCTTAGGCATTACCAGGAGAGGCTTTTTGATGCCCCTGATAACCTGCAGCGCACTGCCACCTTAGCAAAGATTCTCAACTTGCCTCATGGCATCAGTGCCACTATTACCAGATGATCTAGGCCTGCTAACATCCATAACTAAAGTCTTCCCTGTGGTCTTATTCCTTCTAATTTGATTTTAGTGGTTGCAACATCCAATTACACACACAGACTATAAATCTGCATAAAAATTCCTTACTGTACTTGGTCTTTGTTAAAACAGAGCAGTTTTCTGAACACTGATCCAGCACCATTTGAGGTCCAAATAGATTAGGGCAGCATTCCAGTTTGAGGCAGGTTTTTCGGCAGAAGTCAGGCACTTGGTCTGATGTTCTCACAAGCTCCACTGTAGATCTGTAGGTCTTCCCTTTATACCTGAAGCAAAACATAACATAATGGAATGAAACTGCTGTCAAAATAGACTGTTAGAGGCCAGATGTGGCCTCACTTTAGTTGCACACTCTATGCATCTCTGTCCTGAAGAATTTTCATTCCACAGGGCGCAGGGTTTCACAGACAGAGTGGGCAGTGCCCTCACACACATCAGCTTCCCAACATATATGTTTATATAACTGTATTTTCTTTGGTATTTCCTCATCTGATCAAAATGATCTTTGCACATGACATTCCTTCCCTCTCGATTCTTAACAAATATCCAAATACAGTATTTCGATAAAGACAATATATAATTTGTTTCTAAGATATGTTTACAGTTCTATTTTTTAGATTTCAACAGCTTATAGTAAAGCTTATAGGAAAATTGTGGTCAGCTATCGCTTGGGCAGATCCCTTGGAGGGCCCTATATATGGCAGATAAGCTGCCAACTTGGT
Source organism: Xenopus tropicalis (assembly GCF_000004195.4). Taxonomy (NCBI): domain Eukaryota; kingdom Metazoa; phylum Chordata; class Amphibia; order Anura; family Pipidae; genus Xenopus; species Xenopus tropicalis. Next base: position 123,588,396 of record NC_030680.2, read on the forward strand.
CTGCAAAGCCCAAATCAGCAGCTTAAATCTGCTTGCGTATGACCACCTCTAATCAGGATGGCTACAGGCTCCCCAGTACTTTTGAACCCAACAGTTTGTCTGCCGTCGCCCTGTTACTCACATTCAATCGGTTGGCTTTACTCAGAAACATAAAGGGCCTGATTTACTAATAATTGTGGAAAGGGATAGGGATAATCATTATATAAGCCACAATCATGTTCTGCATCACATGCATATTTTTTAAAACTATTTTTTTTTCTTGCACTAAAACAATAAGGATTGTGATCATGGATTTTAAAGGAGAAGGAAAGTCTAAGTCACTTGGGGGTGCCAAAATGTTAGGCACCCCCAGGTGACTTTAATCGCTTATCCTTTACCTGCAGAAAAGCGCTTCCTTCTTGTGTCGGCAAAATCCCTGGGCCGGTGCATGCGCAGTAGAGTGAAAAGCCGACTTTTTTGTTAAACTTGAGATTTTCACTCTACTGCGCATGCACGAGGAAGAGGAGACGCTCGCAGCTACCCCGGGCTGGTGTGGTTTTCTCCTAACAGGGGCACCAGCCCGGGATAAAAGGTAAGCAATTAAAGTCACTTGAGGGTGCCTAACATTTTGGCACCCCCAAGTGACTTAGCCTTTCCTTCTCCTTTAAAAACTACTGCCTGATTTCCGTTCTACATTTATTAAATGACTAAGGCATACCATAAGACCCCCCCCCCCCACACACACACACAGTCTGGGCCCTCTTGTCCCCCAGGGCCCCACCCTCTACTTCCTCTATTGTTACTCCACTGCCCTAATTCTTGGCCTTCCAGAACAATCTCTGGCCAATGTATGGCTAATGTGAGCACTATGAATGCAGGTATTGTAAGAATATTTGCTACTACGTGTGATGGGAGCATGGGGATGGCTTACTTTGCTTTGATAGTTTCTGTGTGTTGGGGCCATGAAGAATCTTCCTGCAGTTCAAGTTCCCGTAACACTCGGCTGGGTTTATAAGCAGCATTTATGAGCAAAGATAGGACCTGTCATCAAAAAAGAGACATGGGTATAGGGAAGGGAATGAAAAAAATCTGTCATTGCATGTCAGATGAACTTAAAAAATAAGTAAGCAGGATTAACCATTTTATTCATCAGGGTGTGCCTAGGATCAGCTAGGTACAGTAATGAAAAATATATCCCTAGAGGACAGCAATGATTTGCATGCATTCCATTCCCTTTTGATTTAGTTTTCCACCCAGTCAGTTAAAGGGATAGTTTAGCTATCATGTACTTGCATTTCATTAGGACAACTATGCCAATAGCTTGCCCTCTGTAAAGAAAGTAAAGGAATTATTTGCAAACCCAGGCAATGTGCATTTGCACTTTTCACACTGAGCCTGGGTGTACACTAACAGCTTCAGGCCTCTGTGCTTTATGTTGGAGCACAGAAACCTGCAAACTGCACTTTGCCTGAAACACTGCCTGCATCAGGCATAGGGGCACAAGGTAGGAGCGGCAGGACGCACAGCTCGTATCAGGGCCCTGTCCTTAGGGCTGGCATTAAAGGCTGGGCAGAAATACAAATCCTGACACTGCGCTCTTCACTGGGCGCTGTATTTTGTTATCCGCTGTTCAGTGCAGAGTGCGGCCTCCAAAAGGGCAGAAGTGCTTAAGAAACAAGCACTAGGGAGCCTTAGTGCTTTTACTCCCTAGAGGATGTCACAACTTAAGAAACCAATAGGACTGTGCTGTTCAAACATCTGAATGCAAACACCAAAAGCTCTAATACTTTGCTCTCAATTAATGGGTACTAAATGCAATGTCAGATGGGCTCACCAGAATACCAATAAAACTCCTGGTGGGCCTAGGTGTCAATGGACACTCCTGCTGACCCAAGCATTAGGCCATGTCAGCTGGCCCACTGCCAACAATCATTTCTATATTAGGACAAAGAGGAAAAAAACCAGAAGGAAATACGGTTGAGCGTAGATAAAGAGAGAATATACTACTGAAAGAATAAGTGGGCTGGTTGTCAAAGGATATTTGGTGAACCCCTGGCACCTCAGTCACACACTGACTAAATGTATATACATTATGTTTTTCAAGAGCAGACAAAAAAATATCAAAATTGAAATCAATAAACTGTCACGATGGATAATATTATAGTAGTATGGAGTGACGACTGTACCTCTTTTAAGACCAGAACACAGCTGCCAGGCCCAACAGATTTCGGCAGTTCTGCTATTCTCCCCTTGTTCAGATACGGCCCAGAAAAACATCGGTGGTTGAAGTATATCTTTGGGCAGAGGTACTTCCCATTGGAGTCTGAGTGGCAGGGAGAGCAAAGGAAGGACGCTGGTTTAAAACATTCACTGCAAAGTTCCGATAGTACACGTGCTAATTGGTTTTTCATTTTTACCATTAGGATTACTGGAATCCTGCTGGACTGGAGGGCGCACAAACCTGACTTGTCATGTGCTGTTCATTTGCAAACACAGCCAAATGTTTTTTAATTATGCTCTTTCCTTTCTCTTATGGGTTACAGAAAGAGGGCATTTGACCAAGAAATGAAAATAGTTTCCCCCCAATTAAGTACAAATAGTTTACATAAAGAAGAGGCCTAGATTTGAAAAGAAGAATATGCATTTTGTATATAAACGGTTTGTGAGAGATAACCACATAGCACATCCTCGTTTTTTGCCACCACTCCTGTCTCTGTGCCACAGAAATCTGAGGCTTTCAAAATGGATTCATGCAGCTTAGTTACTATTAAGTACAAAGTACTGTTTTATTATTACAGAGGAAAAAGGAAATAATTACAAAATCAGAATTTGTTTAAAATGCACTGTATTATAGATGGCCTTGCTGTAATTCAGAGCTTTCTGTATAAGAGATCCCATGCCTCTACAACACTAATAGAAGTTTACTTACTAAATTTGCAGGGTGCAGGCTCTGTTGTGCTTAGACCATTCACATTCTTGGAGGATGGGATTCTACAACAGAACACATAGTCATGGTGTCATCATATGAAGCAAAATATTAGATGTAACTTTCCAAGACCAACATGCATGGCTAGCAGCGAATCAGGTAAAAACAGATAACCTGGCTCATTTGCAATGCACCAAGCTTGTGCAAAGTGCAGATAGATGCAAAAAACTGCAGTTTTTTTGCACTTTGCACAATGCGAAGTGATGCATTGTGCAAATAGACACAAGCCTGTGCACTTCATATTGGATAAGATCTAAAGGCATCCCTCTCCTGCCCCCTACCTAGCGCATTATTTAGAGGTAAGGAGTACACAGGGCCCTGTCCTTACTGCCTGCCCTAAGGCTGCGCCTCCTAAAGCTGCTCTCTGCACTTAGTGCTGGATTTTTAATCTGGAGCTCAGCAACCCCGAGGAGAAACATGCTCTGGAAGCCAGCATTAAGGAGTGCTTTCATTGCACACTTGGGGATCTTAAATGGCCCCTAAAGTAAAATACAAAGACCTATAACCATTGCATTTACATAAAGCTGAACGCAGGTTACTAAATAGTTTATACTGTCTGATCCAGCTGTAGGAGCAGTGTTTCAGTTTTGATGGATGTCCTGCAGATTTGACAGATTTCGAATTGCTTATTACAGAGTATTCAGAACAGATATAAAGTACTTACGGCTTTTCATGCTGAGTGGTAACCGTTTCCTTAGGTGGACTTACTAGAGGGTTAAAAGGCAGAGAGTTACTTAGTTTATAGAAGCAACCCTAATCTGAGTCCTACATATTAATAATGAATGTCTCCCTCAATGTTGTTAAGTTTATTTTAATTGAGCCATGAAGAGTAAACCCACAATCCTGTATTATGCCCTTAACTAATAAATCCATTATATTTTTAACAGGTTTAAAGAAGGGTACAGTTTAACTTTAGAAAAGGCACAATGAAAAAGTCATCAAACAGGTCATGTGTCAATACAGCAGTACTGGCTTAATCTGTGATCCTTTAGTACTGTTGCACTCAACAAATGTTTCTAGCTAAACAATATGGTAGTAATGTGGTAATAGCTCTAAAATCTGCTCCAGGACTAGTCAATAGCGAGAAAGAACTAACCAATGAAATGTAACTGTTTAAAGAGGTGGTTCACCTTCAGATTACCATTTAGTATGTTATAGGATAGCCTGTTCTTAGCAACTTTCCAATGGGTCTTCATTTTTTATTTTATAGTTTTTAAATTATTTGTCTTCCTCTTCTAACTCTTTCCAGCCTTCAAATGGGTGTCACTGACACATAGGCTGTCCTGTATTTATAATCCTGTCTTTCATTCACACCACTGCCTGGTTGCTAGGTTAAATTGGGCCATAGCGACCAGATAGTTGCTGAAATTCCAAACTGGAGAGCTACAAAAATGAATAAATAATTCAAAAACCTAAATAATAAAATTAAAGACCAAAGGCAACTCTCTACATCACACAAAAAGTTAATTTAATGGTGAACAACCCCTTTAAAAGTTACTCCTCCTATATATTCTAAACATGAACATAAAGAAAAATCACACCTTTAGTTCGAGGAGGGGCACACAGAAGGTGTCCGTTGGTCTCACACCAGCCCATTGGAAAGATGTCCATGGATTCCACATGCACAATGCACTCTGCAATGGGCAGCTTAGAGCCTGATGAGAAAGGAAGACAAATGACTCAAACGGTAATTAATATCAACATGGCTCAGGTAAAGATACAACCCCTAGTTAGTGTGTGGGGTAAAAAGACACATTCATATAGCAAAGGTAATTTTTTTATGCAAGCACAAGTCTAGCTACACTAAAATGGAGGCAAATGTTGTAAAGGTTAATGGTGCATAATTAAACTAAGGTGCCATTAAGTCCACCCTGCCTCTTCTGCTGGAAAGTGCATCTACTGATGCTGGAAAACCTTGCCACTACTGCTACCCTTAGCCCTTGGCGTGGTGGTAATTCCATGGATCTCGCAGTACAGTAGAACAAAAGACTCACAACCTAATGCTGTTTTATTAAGGCCATTTCCAGAAAACAGTAGCCACAATTTGCACCCAATTCATGAACATCAGGAGCGACTCCCAACACAGGACAATTATGCTGAATTCCAGGAAAGAAGGGTTAAATGTGGGTAAAACACACAGCCTTTTGCGACCAGATACTGCACTTTGCACAATGCACCTCATTTGTAAATGATGCCAAGGGACATATTTATAAAAACTTTGCATTATAATGACAAGAAGCAACTTCTTATTTAACATTTTTCTTAACCACAAATTGATAACTTTCAAAAATTCATGTTGAAAAATGGTCTTGGCAAACGTGCTTGTACACGGGTCTTGGTCTAAGTGCAGGGGCATGGCATGATGCCTATTTCCTTTAAAGAAGCCAGCGTTTTTTTTATGATGCCAATCATAAAATGACAAATAAATGACTGCACTGGATGTAAGCCTCTAGATAGGAATTAACTCATTAGTACCCTTTCCTTCTCCTTTAAATGACACGATGGAGCGTTTCCTGAGACACAGTAATGAATGGAGTTAGCCAAATTTAGAATTTCTCTGTGTGAAAGATTATGAGAACCATGTGCACCAGAATCGCAGATGACCAGTGACCCGTGCAAAGTCATGGTACACCTGCAATTCCCTCTAAGAAGGGGGCAGATTTATTAAAATGTGAGTTTAGAGCTTAATACATAAAAATTCACCCATGTTCTATTCATTCCTATGGGATTTTTAGAAGCGTATTTATCAATGGGTGACAGTTAGAACTATCTATTTGATAAATACGCTTCCAAAAGTACTTACACCAATTTTATTATGTTTTTAATGAAGTCCCTTTTAATCTTACCTTCCCTAATACTTGCAGGCTGATTTATCAAAATAACTTTAATTCACAAAAACTCACCCACGTTCTATTCATTCCAATGGATTTTTTTTAGAAGTGTATTTATCAACTGATGAAAGTTAAGAGTTCACTATTTGATAAATATGCTTTTAAAAATCCCATAGGAATGAATAGAATGTGGGTGAGTTTTTATGTGTTAAGCTCTAAACTCACATTTTGATGAATCTGTCCCAGTCTGGACTGGGATCCAAAATAGACCATGGCATCTCAAGTATAAAGAGGCCCAGCAGTTCCCCACCAGCCCACTAATTAATGACTGCCAGATTCCACAGATTGCCAGTTTTGGCCTGCCTTTCACCCTTTTCTGCAGAAGAAGATGGTGAAAAGCTGGCCCCAACCATGGCCACAAGATATGCGCCCTCTGTAGTTACACCACTGCCGATCTATCAATTAAGGCAATATGTGATGCCCCAAGGGGACACCCTCCTGGAAACAAACGGCATCCAGCAACACAAATCCGTACTACTGAGTCTGGGCTCTTGGGTTTGGTTTAGCCCAGATTTATAAAAACAAGAACTTTAACCACAGAAAAATCCAACCACTTTCTATTCTTTCGATTTTTAGAAGTGAACCCTAACTTTCACCCACTGATAAACACGCTTCTAAAAATCCCTTAAGAATGTACATATCTATATAAATATTCCTTATGCAATAAAATCAAGACCATTTAGGAACATGCAAGGCTGCTATTATTTATTTTTATTTTTTTTATACATTACATAAAGATTTTTTTTTTTTTTTTTTACTTCCAAGTGTAGAAGGGAAGAGAAGCAATGTACCTTCCAACTGCAGCCTGATATAAGGGCCCATGACTTGGGTGACTGTAGCTATGCAGATATCCTCTTGCTGGAAAGGGTTGACGGCCTCTAGTTTCATTTGTTCCTGGAAGACATGATCGCTCTGCGGTTGTGGCTAAAAAAGTAGAGAACATGCGAAGGTAGAAGAGAAAAATCAATGGGTAAATAATTATAATGAAAGGCCTCTGCTCTAAACCACCCAGCATCGCGCCCAATGATTTCTCTTTCCCAGATCCTTCTTTTGTATCTTTCTTAACACTGCTGTACAGGAGACTGTGCCCTTAAGCCTACAGTACAGGTTATTGTGCAGAAGGACAGTGCTAAGGACCTACTAGATTATCTGTACATTTCATGGGTAGAATATCATGATGTCTGTCAGCAAGAAATAAAGGTATTGCTGGAAGTTTTAGTACAGTCCTTTAAACTGTGATGTTCAATTAAAGAGGCTGATCACCTTTAAATTAACTTTCTCTCATGTCCAAGGGGGACACAAGAACGGTGGGGTAAAGGGCCCCTCCCACCAGGAGGCAGGACACTGTAGTGACGTAAGAATTGTAGCCACTCCTTCTCCCTTTATCCCCCCTTGCTCAGCGAACAGCATTCAGTTTTTTCTGTGTCCTCGTCACAGGAGGTATGGACTGGCCCTACAGGGCCTTACTAAAGGACATCATCGGTCGGTGATTAGCACCGACACCCGGGGTGAGACCTGAGCCAGTCTTCTGCCTGTGCTCCAAGTGTCAGCCCCCTACGATGGATTCCCTCCGATACCCTAGAGGTATATACACGGAGCAGAAAGTCTCCCGGTGGGGAGCATGCAAGACAAGTGCATCGCACTAGCTCTTACATTGGTAAGCTACCGCGGTACTCCCCCTGATAACCCCATACCTCAGCCTTGCTTCGTTCTCCCAGGGCGCGCTGGGCGCGCCTGCGCGATGACGTCATCTGCGCACGCTGGCGCGTCCACTTATTGATGGCGCGGCTCGCAATACTAGCCCTATATCAGGCGGAACTGCGCGCCATCGCCATTCGCGCCCATTTGCCTTACTCAGCACACGCAGCTTAATAGCTCTTTCCTTCTCCGCTCTCTCCTTGCTCCAGCACGGTAAAAAGTACATTACTTACTACATTATGGCTGAAGGTAGGGGGGATTTATTTATCAGGGGAGGTAGACAACTCCCAACGGTAGTTTCATATTTTGCCTGCACTAAGTGCCTTAACAAGTTTAAGGAGGCCCAGCCTAACCCTATTTGCTCATCTTGCAGCACTCGGGTTACATCTGCAGAGCCCCCTGAATCTCAGTCAGCGGGTATTTCTGAACAATCTCAGACCGGCTCATTGCAGTCTACTGCATCAGCCCCACAGGCATCCTCTGATGCGCCAGCTTGGGCCATCTGCCTTTCTCAATCCCTACAAGCTATACCACAGCTTGCCTCCTCTATTGACAAAATGCTTGGCAAAATGGCGGAAGCCCCAGCTACCACAAACAAGCGCAAGCGTGATTTGGGTAGAAAAGAAGCCACTCTAAAACTTCTTTCTTCCAGCCCCTCTCCATCTGAGGGTGAGACCAGTGAAGGAGAGGTTTTTTCCTCTGAACATTCAGATTCTGAAGAGGGTAGTACATCTACGGACTCTTCTTCTAATATAGACCATCTCATAAAAGCAGTTCTGGAGGTATTGCAGATTGAGGAACCAGATTCTGCCGCAGGTAAAGCAAAAGGCCTTTTTAAAAGACATAGCAAGGCCTCAGTGGCCTTCCCGGCCCATGAGCAACTTCAGGCAGTTATTCAGGATGAATGGCAGACTCCTGAGAAAAGATTTCAGGCAACTAAGCGCTTTACTAAACAATATCCTTTTCCTAAGGAATTTGTTGACAAATGGAGCTCTCCTCCAGTGGTAGATGCTCCTGTCTCTAGGTTATCAAAAGCCACAACCCTACCAGTACCAGATGCATCAGCCTTTAAAGACCCCACAGACAAAAAGCTGGAGGGGTTTCTTAAGGCTTCCTTTTCTGCTTCAGGGTCAGCACTACTCCCTATCCTGGCCTCTGCCTGGGTTAGCAGAGCCATTGAGGCCTGGGCCAACACCTTGCTTCAGTTATCACAAGAGGAAGGGTACCCAGCCCAAATTCCTCAACTGGTATCTTATATCATTGAAGCCAACTCCTTCATAGGCGAAGCTGTTCTAGATGCAGCAAAGTTAGTGGCTCGCTCCTCAGCTCTCTCTGTAGCTTCTCGTAGGTCTCTCTGGCTCAAACTTTGGTCGGCTGACCTCAGTTCCAAAAAATCCCTTATTGCCATACCCTTCAAGGGATCGAGGCTTTTTGGGGAAGAACTAGAAAAAATCATTTCTCAAGCAACGGGAGGGAAAAGCACACTTCTTCCGCAAAACAAACCAAAACCTAGTTTTGGTGCTAAGAGAGGTGGTTCCTTTCGTAGCCAAACCTTTCGCAACTTCAAGAGTAGCTCCCCCCCGCGTGCCTCCTCCTCATTTAAACAGCGGTTTCCCAACAAGGGTAAATCCACCTGGCAGGCTAAGAAGCCCCAGCACAAGCCCGCTAGCGACAAGAACTCTACTTCCTGACTACAAGGTAAAAACCTTGGAAGCCCAGACCCTAGGGGGCAGGCTTCGTTTTTTTGCAAAAGCTTGGGCAACACACACTTCAGACCCCTGGATCTTAAACACGATATCCTTCGGCTATCGCCTCGAGTTCCGACATGCCCCGCCTCCTCGGCATTTCTTCATGTCCAAACTTCCCTCACAAACTACCAAGAGGGAGGCCTTCTTGGCAATCGTCCACTCCCTTCTAAACACAGGGGTCATCGTCCCGGTTCCTCCTGCCCAACGTTTTCACGGGTTTTATTCAAATCTCTTTATAGTCCCCAAGAAGGACGGGTCTTACCGCCCCGTGTTAGACCTCAAGAGACTGAACAAACAGATTTCCTATCAGCGCTTCAAAATGGAATCACTTCGTTCGGTGATCCGAGCCATGGAACCGGGGGAATATCTGGCATCCTTGGATATCAAGGATGCCTACCTCCACGTTCCGGTGTTCCCTCAACACCACCAGTTCCTCAGATTCGCTTACCAGAATCAGCACTTCGGCCTTACGTCCGCACCTCGGGTGTTCACAAAAATCATGGCCGTTATGGCAGCATTTCTCCGTGTCCGTGGTGTGTCTATAACACCATATTTGGACGACCTCCTCATCAAGGCGCGTTCCAAGGATCTGGCGGAACAGCACCTTCAATTAACGACTCAGTGCCTCCAAGAATTCGGCTGGACGATCAACTTCCAGAAGTCCTCCCTTCTTCCCAGCCAGAACATGGTCTTCCTGGGATTGAAATTCGACACTTGTCAACAGAAAGTGTTTCTCCCGGAGGACAAACAACAGAAGCTACGATCCTCCATAATGCGCCTCAAGACTTCACAGTATCCCACGGTTCAGACGTGCATGAGAGTCCTCGGTCTGATGGTCTCAGCCATAGAGGCAGTCCCGTTTGCCCAATTTCACCTCCGCCCACTTCAGGCAACAATTCTCACACGCTGGCACAGAACCTCCCTGCACCACAGAATACTCCTCTCAACGGGAATCAAGAGGTCATTAAATTGGTGGCTGAACCCCAACCGCCTATCGCAGGGTCGGATGTTCACGGAGCCCTCCTGGCAGATTGTTACGACGGACGCCAGTCTCCTGGGCTGGGGAGCGACCTTCCAAGGGAGGTCAGTCCAGGGCTGGTGGTCCCCAGAGGAAGCTCTTCTCCCAATCAATCTCTTAGAGATAAGAGCAATTCGCCTAGCTCTACAGTCCTGGCAGTCTCTGCTACAACACAAACCGGTGCGCATCCAAACAGACAACGCCACCGCCGTAGCCTACATCAACCGCCAGGGAGGCACACGGAGCAGGGCAGCAAACAAGGAAGTAGCTCCCATTCTGCACTGGGCAGAGAACAACGCCCTTCAACTCTCCGCCATTCACATTCCCGGTGTAGACAACTGGGAGGCGGACTACCTCAGCAGGCACCGGGTGGATCCCAGGGAGTGGGAATTGCACCAAGACGCCTTCCAGCTGTTGGTTCGCAGATGGGGAGAACCCCAAGTCGATCTAATGGCCACCAGGCACAACCGCAAAGTCCCCAGGTTCTTTGCAAGATGTCGAGACCCTCTAGCAGAAGGGATAGACGCCATGACAATGCCTTGGCGCTTTCGCCTAGCTTACATCTTTCTGCCCCTACCGATGCTCCCCCGAGTACTCAAAAAGATTCGCAAAGAAGAGGCCAGGGTCATAGTAGTCGCCCCACGCTGGCCCCGGAGGTCCTGGTATTCAGACCTCTTAAGCCTATCCCTGGAGGCTCTGGTACCGCTCCCTCCAAGGGACGACCTCCTTTCCCAGGGTCCCATCCGCCATCAGAATCCTCATCTCTTCGCGTTAATGGGATGGCTCTTGAAGCCTCAATCTTAAGAAAAAAGGGCCTGTCAGAGGAAGTAATCTTGACCATGCTAAAAGCACGTAAGCCATCAACATCCAAGGCTTACCACAGGACATGGAATTGCTACCACTCTTGGTGCGACCAAAACGACCTGGATTTCACGGAACTCAGTATCCCAACAATTCTTGACTTCTTGCAAGCCGGTCTGGCCAAGGGACTTCGCCTCGGTTCCATGAAGGCACAAGTTTCGGCTCTTTCCATTCTGTTCCAGGAACGCTTGGCCCTACAGGAAGACGTGCGTACCTTTCTCCAAGGGGTTTCGCGAGTGGTCCCGCCATTCCGACACCCAATTCCCCCATGGGACCTCAATCTGGTACTTAGGGCACTCCTCGAGCCTCCCTTCGAACCACTGGAGTCGGTAGATCTCCATTTCCTCACGTGGAAGACCGTATTCCTGGTAGCCATAGCCTCCGTTCGGCGGGTTTCAGAACTGAGTGCATTGTCATGTTCACCACCCTTCCTGATTTTCCAGGAAGACAGAGCGGTACTACGTACGGTACCCAGTTTCCTTCCCAAGGTGGTATCCTCATTTCACATCAATGCGGAGATTATTCTTCCCTCCTTCTGCAATAATCCTCAGAACGAAAAAGAATCAAAGCTCCACTGCCTAGATGTGGTGAGAGCCTTAAAGATTTATACTTCGCGTACCAAACCGCTTAGAAAAACAGAGTCCCTATTTGTAATCCCCTCAGGCTCTAGAAAAGGGCTCTCGGCTACCAAAACCACAATAGCCCGTTGGATCAAAGAGGCGGTCAGGCGGTCCTACCTGGCACATAAGAAAACGCCACCCTTACGGTTACGGGCTCACTCTACCAGAGCATTAGGAGCCTCTTGGGCTCATAGAAACTTTGCATCAGCTGACCGGATCTGCAAAGCGGCTACCTGGTCCTCCTTACACACCTTTACACGGTTTTATCAATTCAATACTTACCTTTCCGCGGAGGCGGCCTTTGGCCGAAAGATCCTCCAAGCGGTAGTTTCTTAAGGAGTTCCTCCCTCCCTTATTCGGGGCATCTTTGGTATGTCCCCACCGTTCCTGTGTCCCCCTTGGACGTGAGAGAAAGGGAGATTTATGTACTTACGGTTAAATCCTTTTCTCTCCAGTCCTAAAGGGGGACACAGGACTTCCCCCCCGGAACTCTTGGGGTTCAATTTCAGCTGTACATGTAGCATAAGTTCAATGGAGTTATGTTCCTGTTTGAGTTTGTTATTAACTGAATGCTGTTCGCTGAGCAAGGGGGGATAAAGGGAGAAGGAGTGGCTACAATTCTTACGTCACTACAGTGTCCTGCCTCCTGGTGGGAGGGGCCCTTTACCCCACCGTTCCTGTGTCCCCCTTTAGAACTGGAGAGAAAAGGATTTAACCGTAAGTACATAAATCTCCCTTTAAGTATAATGTAGAAAGTGCTATTCTGAGGCAGTTGGTCTTCATTTTTTATTTGAATTATTTAGCTTTATGTGCTCTCCAGTTTAGAATTCCAGCAGCTTTCTGGTTGCTAGGATCCAATTTAACCTAGCAACCAGGCAGTGGTTTGAAAGAGAGACAGGACCATAAATAGAGGAGGGCCTAAATAGAAAGGTAAGCAACAATGTCAATAAAACTGTAAAGATCAATAATAGGTTTTTTTTGGCTGCAGAGTTCAGTGAATCCCATTTAATAGCAGGAAAGAGTCAGAAGAGCAAGGGAAATAGTTCAAAAATAAAAAATGAAAGACCAATGGAAAAGATGCTAACTATAGGCCATTCTATAACATACTAAAAATTAACTTGATGTTGGGGATGCAGTAGATATCATCTATTTGGATTTTGCCAAAGCATTTGATACGGTTCCCCACAAACGACTGCTTTCTAAGCTAAGGTCTATTGGTCTTAGTGAAGCCGTTTGCACATGGATAGAAAACTGGCTACAGGATCTGGTACAGAGGGTGGTTGTTAATGGCACATTCTCTACTTGGAATAAGGTCCTCAGTGGGGTCCCTCAGGGTTCTGTACTGGGTCCACTTTTGTTTAATTTGTTCATAAATGACTTAGGGGAGGGTATTATGAGTAATGTATCAGTGTTTGCAGATGACACAAAACTCTGCAGACCAGTCAATTCTATCCAGGATGTGACATCCCTGCAGCAGGATCTTGACCAACTGGCAATCTGGGCAGCTAAGTGGCAGATGAGATTTAATGTGGATAAATGTAAGGTCATGCACCTGGGATGTAAAAACATGCAAGCCCCGTATACCCTTAATGGGACTGCACTAGGCAAATCCATAATGGAGAAGGACCTTGGAGTCCTTGTAGATAATAAACTTGGCTGTAGCAAGCAATGCCAGGCAGCAGCTGCAAGGGCAAACAAGGTTTTGAGCTGTATTAAAAGGGGTATAGATTCACGGGAGGAGGGGGTTATTCTTCCCCTTTACAGAGCGCTGGTAAGGCCCCATCTAGAATATGCTGTTCAGTTTTGGTCTCCAGTGCTCAAACGGGACATTACTGAGTTAGAGAGGGTCCAGAGAAGGGCAACTAAGCTGGTAAAGGGTATGGAAAGTTTCAGTTATGAAGAAAGACTGGCCAAGTTGGGTCTGTTTACACTGGAGAAGAGGCGCTTAAGAGGTGACATGATAACTATGTATAAATATATAAAGGGATCATATAATAACCTTTCTAATGTTTTATTTACCAGTAGGTCCTTCCAACGGACACGAGGGCACCCACTCCGTTTAGAAGAAGGGAGGTTCCATTTAAACATTCGGAAAGGATTTTTTACAGTGAGAGCTGTGAGGTTCTGGAATTCCCTCCCCGAATCAGTCGTGCTGGCTGATACATTATATAACTTTAAGAAGGGGCTGGATGGATTCTTAGCAAGTGAGGGAATACAGGGTTATGGGAGATAGCTCTTAGTACTAGTTGATCCAGGGACTGGTCCGATTGCCATCTTGGAGTCAGGAAGGAATTTTTTCCCCTCTGTGGCAAATTAGAGAGGCTTCAGATGGGGTTTTTTTGCCTTCCTCTGGATCAACTAGTAGTTAGGCAGGTTATATATAGGCATTATGGTTGAACTTGATGGACGTATGTCTTTTTTCAACCCAACTTACTATGTTACTATGTTACTATGTAACTACCCCTTTAAGTATGCAAAAACATGCCCCATATATTATTGTATCATTGTAGCTTTAAACATTTACATTCTCAAGTGTAAAACTGCATAACCACTTTATACAAAGGTGAACTGCATGCAAGGTGCAAAGTACAAGGCACATGTATGTAAGGGAGTCAGGCTTCCTTTGCATGTTGCTTCTAGATATTTCTCTAAAATATTAATAGCTAAACGTAACATTCATTTCCTTTGTCTTTTTTCCCCATAGCTTCTCAAAAGTCGTCACTGTGGCTGGTTAACTAACATAGGTGCTAAATTGTACCAATGCCGATCTCTAGCAATTGCAAATGGGCAATTTCGTTAGTACATCAGAAGCCATTTTTCTCAGGCCCCATAGACCTCCAATCGAGTTCTCATTAGCCAAACCTGGCTATAAATGGAACTCTCAGTGGCAGAAATAGCACCCTATGATTTTATTAGCAATACCTATATACTTAGCATAGATCTGCAAATAAGCAAGTACATGTTATACAATACTTGTTTGTATGAGGTTTCGTATGATATTATTGGTGCGTGTATAGCCAGCTTTAAAATGCAAAATAAAAACTATTAAAATAAAAAAAAATACAACACTAATAATCTCTGTGTTGTTGTTTGTGAGTCAAACCAAGAGACCAAATACCAGGCAATTAAAGCTTGTGAAATACAGAAAAATTCTGTAGGTCATTGCCCTTAAATAGTACGAGCTACTGGAAATGATCAAAACAAACGGTTTGAAGACACTCACCATAGGGAAGTTACTCTCAGGAGCAGCTGAGCCCTCGCAATGAGTCAAATACTTATCCCAATCAAATTCCTCTTCCGAGTACCCTACAGGAAGTGAAAAGGCCAACGGGCTGTTGTTTAATATGATAGCTTAGCACGCAAACTACCAAAAATAACCAACACCAAATGGGGCAGATTTATCAAAATGTGAGTTTAGAGCTTAATACACAAAAACTTACCCACATTCTATTCATTCCTATGGAATTTTTAGAAGCATATTTATCAAATGGTGAACTCAACTTTCATCAACTTTTAAACACGCTTCTAAAAATCCCATGGAAATGAACAAAACATAGGTAAGTTTTTAGGTATTAAACTTATTTTGATTAATCTGCCCCCAAATATTAGGGGATGGAAGATTGAAAGGGATTCCATTAGATACATAATACAATTTGACAAACACTATGTTACAACATTTTGCATATTCCTTTTATTCCTATGAGGGATGTCTCCTATTTAGTCCAAGCTTTAAAGTGATACTGACACTAAAAAAAAAACACTTTTGAAAAAAAAAAAAAAAAAAAAACACTCACAATCTCAACCCACCCCCAACATCCCTACTGCCTGCACATTTTTCATCACTCACTTCCTTTCTTAAAAGAACAGTAACATCAAAAAATTAATGTGTTTTAAAGTAATTAAAATATAATGTGCCGTTGCTCTGCAAAAAACTGGTGTTTTTGCTACAGAAAAGCTACTATATAAATAAGCTGCTGTGTAGCCATGGGGGCAGCCATTCAAGCTGGAAAAAAGGAGAAAAGGCACAGGTTACATAGCAGATAACTAGCAGATAAGCCTCATATAATGGGGGTTTATCTGTTATCTGCTAAGTAACCTGTGCCTTTTCTCCTTTAAATGGCTGTCCCCATGGCTAAACAGCAGCTTACTTATATAAACTATAGTAATCTTTCTGAGGCAAACACACCAGTTGTAGCAATGCAGGGCAACAGTACATTATATTGTAATTACTTTTATACACTTTCATTTTTTGGTGTTACTGTTCCTTTAAGGTGCTTCAAAGTACTGGTGGAACCAAGACAAAGGTATTGGTGACCCCCATAGCTCCACTAAGAACTTTGTGGCAGAACAATAGAGAAAGTAACGTAACCTAGAGATCCTCTTATCTTACAGTCATTGTTGGAGAATAAACAAGCAGAACCTCACAACCCCCATCCATATGTGCGATCCCCAAATCTCTACAAGGAAAACCTTGTATTTTTCCAGATACAACTAATTACTGTTTACGTCTTCCTTAAAAAATGTTTGCGTAATGCAAATTCACTACAGCTTCTACTTTGACTTTTTATTGTTTTTTTTTTTACTTTGGCCTTAGATCACTAGAAATATTACTCCCACACCCACACTATGTTTACTGTTTGCAAACATACCAGGTGGGGGGCGAAGGGGCACCCCCATCTTCTGACTTGAGCCAACAGAGATGATTCCAGTGCTATTACAGTGGCACAACAAAGGCCGACTCGTTTTTGAGTCCAAAGGTCTGAGGTCGTCAAACTCAATCATGAAGTACCGTTCACTGAACACCTGGGGGCAGTGCAGTCAGATTAAAGAGCAGTACTGCAAGGGAAATAAGCAGACCCTAAGCCTGCCAAACAAGTTACACAAACACTGCTGCATCCCACCCAACCAGAAGTGCAAACTTATCTGCACAAAAGCAGGCAATAACAAAGACAAATTCTATTATCACGCAGCTTAAAGTTGCTACCTTAGTGACTGTAGCTGGCATGAAGCATGATGGGTTGGAGGGATCCAGGGCCTCAACTTTCATCCCTGCCAAGAAGGAATGGACAGGTAATGGAAGCTGCTCCTGTACAACAGAGAACAGAAACTATTAGTAGCTCAAAACTTTATCTCCCTGGCTTCCAATTTTATACCGGATAGCTACGTACATACAAAAGGCAGATTATGCAGACTCTCTTAGGGACAGATTTATTATGTAATGTAAAATATGGTGACAAAATTTGCCAGCAGGAATATACAAAAAAATTTGCCGCTATTTTTTGGATGTGTGCATAGTTTTTTTTAACGCGTGCATAATTCTTTTGACGTGAACGTCCAAAAAATTACTCACATGTCAAAAGCCGATGCACATCAGAGAAAGCGCCGCCGGCGTCAAAGAAAGTGACGCGTTACGAATTTTATTCACCCATCCCTATTCACCACACATCGCCAGGCTTTGCATCGTAAAAAACAGCATAAAATCATGCAATTTTTCCACGGTTTTTGTTCCCACGGAACAGTGAACCTTTTGTGAACTTTTGTGTTTTTTCAGCTAATTTAATGTTACACAGCATAATAAATAGGCCCCTAAGTGTTCCAGGTAAAGGCATAACAAAATGTGAAGCAGGCCCTAATGTTTTTACATTTGTTTTACAAAACAAATCATCTTCCTGGTGTTTTGAGGGTCCCAAAACTCGTTTCCAAATGTTAAAAAAAAAATGCATATGGACAGGCCCGGACTGGCAATCTGTGGATTCAGGCAAATGCCAGAGGGGCTGCTCTAAGATAGCACAGACAGTCACTATATAGTGGGCTGCTGGGAGGCTGTTTGAGGCTCTGTGTACTTGAAATGCTAGAGCCTGTTCAAAAATCCAGGCCTGCATATGTGTAATCTAAGTGTATTTCACTCATAATCCAATGTTTTCTTACTTCTTACTTGCTTTCCATTTGAACTACAATTCCCAGAACTTCTGACACCAAAGGTATTTAACTATGCATGCAGAACATTCTGTTTTAAACGGAATTCAGTAATGGCTCTAACCTGGAAGAACTCGGCTGGTACACAGTCTCCGGGGTCCGTTTCCCACTTGGTCAATATTTCCTTCCACTCCTCCTCACTCTTCAGGTGTGATATGGCTGAAAGTACAGGAAAGGCACTGACATCTGCAATATTACTGTGTGTATCTACAGTGATAGGGCTTCATCAAAACTCCACTGCTGGCATCACAAGCAATAAGCATTAGACACACTGCTACATAATGAAGCAGGACTGATGGCATAGAGAGCTAGTAGTGTAATAATAAGCTCCAATGAGCAGGGCCCTCTGCTTTGTGTATTAATCCGTATTTAAATGTAATTTGTATGTTTGATGTATACACCCATCTGCTGGAGAGCTCTGCAGAATATGTTGGCACTTTAAAGACATTACTATTATTATTAATAACAACAGCATTCTACTGACAACTTCAAGCAACTGCAGGACATCGCATCGACGCATATGCCATTAGTAGGGAAGATTTGTTCCCCCCAAAGATGCCCCCAGTAGCCCCCCATCTTCATTTCTGCTGATTCCCTGCACATGTTCTGGGCTGCTGTCAGTTGCTGAGCTTAGGGACCCACTCACAATATTCTGCATATATAGAATATAAATGTCCCAATACGAGGCTCATTAGTAATTAATTCAAATTTTCATTAGATGGCACCTCTGAAAACAGTGTAATTTACATTAGAATTTAAAGTGGAACTCCACTTAAACACAACTTTAACATTTTGAAAAGTAAAGACATAATATGAAGCAACTTTGCAATATACATCAGTTAAAAAATGTGCAGCCTTTTTATGAAATCCCTCTCACCACAATCCACCTCCACCACATCCCGTGATGTCAATAAAAAAAGTAACATCACAGTGCAATGCATTGTGGATTATGTAGTTTTTGCATGCTGTATGTAAGCTGTGGAGAAGTTGTCACAATTTATAACATCAGTATTTTAGTATCTCCTCCCCACTCAGGATTTCAAATGATGCATAAAGAGAAGAACTGTTTTGCAGCTGATTTCAGCATATTAAATGGTATTTATTCATACTTTTTGAAGGAACAGATTACAGTGATAGGTATATTAGGGGTTTCTGTGCTGTGCGGGGCTTCCCCTCTAATTACCCCTTTAATAATCAGCCCTACAGCATCAGCTTTGACAGGTAAACCTCATTTCTGCTTGGTAATTTGCAACAGCTGCCTAGAGCACACTAACCATGTGTGTGGCACTTCCAATAAAATCCAAGATAGGAAGCTCCTTTAACAACTTTAAAGGCCTGGATCAACCTTAAGGCTGGTGCAATAAGTTTGGTACATGTATGGGATCTCTTATCCGGAAACCCGTTATCCACAAAGTTCTGAATTACCCATAGACTCCATTATAAGCAAACAATTCTATTTTTTAATTTCCTTTTTCACTGTAATAATAAAACAGTACCTTGTACTTGATCCCAACTAAGATATAATTAATCCTTATTGGAGGCAAAACAATTGAGTTTATTCAAAATTTAATTGATTTTTAGCAGACTTAAGTTATGGAGATCCAAATTATGGAAAGATCCCTTATCCAGAAAACCCCAGGTCCCGAGCATTCTGGATAACAGGTCCCATACATGTATATAAAATATGGCATTTCTAGCCATATTCATTTCTAGGGTTTAGTTCTCTATTTTCTCTATTTTATATGTAGTGTGCAAAAGAGGGGATATCAACTAAATGTGTTAAAAAGGTTGTTCCCCTCTTCTAAACCTGTGCATTGTACATTTTGCACTTTTTGCATATTATAGTTTCAATTTTTTAAAAAGGCACATAAATCTTTCCTAAAACAGACTCTTACGTCTATTTTCCAGGAAGAATCATCCCTACTAACGCTACAATAGCCATCTCAATGTTCTAATGTAGCAAAAATAATGTGCAGTTTCTGTTTGCCAATATTACACTGTAATTACAGTTCAAAAGAGTGCATATACTGAGGGGGCCCAGGGTAGGAAATGAGTATAATGCATCTGACAAAGATCATATGAAAAGTAGAACAAACAGTAAACTGTATATAGAGAAGGCAGATTTTTTTTTCGAGGATCCTCTTGCTTTACTTGGCTCTGGAGGATTTGGGAAACTGTACATTGTTAAAAATCAGTCTCCCATGTTTGCTGCACTACAGCTCCCATCATGCTTTATACCTTGTTAATATGGTGGAGAATGTTGCCAGCTATAGTCAAGGAATGTTTGGGTAAAGCACCATTGCTATGAAAGGTTTATGTCCCCTTTTAAAATTTACATTATTGATATCTTATTTTATCCATATTATGGGGCGATGTGGCTCCCAATAAATTGTACTATAAGCACAATACTTCTGACACCTGTTCTTTTATTTCCTACTGTTTAGTTTTCTGCTCGGTTTATGGGACTGAAATAGCATCATGTGGTTTCGATGTGCCATACATATGGACAATTAAATATTATTGAGTTAATACATGGCCCCACATTTTGTCACTGATACTCTTCCTGAGAAAAAGTCGAGCTGAGCAAGTGCAAACATTATTGTATAACACTGTGTTGAGAACAAGTGACACAAATAGATAAAGGTGCCACACCTGATGATCTTGCATGTTTGGAAGCTTCTAAGGATAGCTGCATTTCTATGGCTCTTTGTGAGGTTTAGATGTGCTGCTCATTCTCTGACTAAACTTATCTCTTTACCAGGATCACACAGCAGTGTGTTTTTATAGCCTACTTTTTATTTGTTTTTTTTACCAATAATCACTCCCAAAATTAAATGTTCATAACAACAGCATTCTATGACTTACATTAATATACCATATGGAACAGAATGTGAGTAGAAAACAGCTGGTACCTTGAGGTGGTTGCATATCATATTTATGTTGAGCTGCCCATCCGACCTGGTGAAGTGACGGGTGGAGATAGAAGAGCCATACACAATCAGACACCCCTTCATACTGGAGCTGTAACCTCCCTCCAGTGTTCTCAAGTACCCTAACAGGCCAGGCCACAATAGAATCCCGACAGTGTTGAAGCTCCAGCTTGGACCCAGGGCCAAATAGGTCAAGAGGGTCTTTTCCCCGGTGAGGCTGTGGAGAAAATAGAATTATAGTAAAAGGGACATGATTTTTTAATTGTAACAAAAGCATTAAAAATATATATGACAAAGCATCACCATTCCCAACATTGCATCGGTTTTACCACACCTGAAATGTCCCATTGGTAATCTAATTACCTACCACCAAAGGACAAAATTTGGAGGGTCTTCAGTTTTCCTGAAATTCACGAAATAACAAAACCATGGATTTTTTGTGATTGAAACAATAGGCTTGTGACATGGGTTACATGGGAATTATACTCTTCCCCCAAAGCCAGAATGGCTGGACATTCGGGCCTATCCCACTCCACAGGGGAACAAGACAGAGGTGTCCCCTCTCTCCTCTCTTGTATGCCCTGGCTTTTGAGCCCCTGGCTGCTATTATACAACCAAATTGAGGGACTTGAAGTGGCGGAGTGCATAGATAAAGTGGGTTGATCCTGTTTTTGAGAGACTCCTCTCAGTCTCTAGATCGAGCCCTCAAGTAAATTAATGAGATGGGTCAGCACTCCGGACTCTGCATTAACTTGATAAAGTTCAGCATCTTTGATGTTAAAGAGCACAGAGAGCAACCTGTAGACCCTGTATTGCCACCATTCAAGCTGGTTATACTAAAGGTATGATATCAAAATTATACAGCACACTCTTAAAACCCCAATTACATACATTGATTGCTCTAAAGCAGATTGGCAAGAAAATATTGGGCGCTTAAGCCTCCAAAATATGCTTCCCCGTACGCAAGGGAATACACTATCCTGCATAGAGCCTATTTAACTCCCCTG
Organism: Xenopus tropicalis; assembly: GCF_000004195.4. Taxonomy (NCBI): domain Eukaryota; kingdom Metazoa; phylum Chordata; class Amphibia; order Anura; family Pipidae; genus Xenopus; species Xenopus tropicalis. The sequence continues at coordinate 123,610,110 of NC_030680.2, forward strand.
ACTCTCAAACACTTCTGTCAAAACAAAGATACTACTTGCCCAAGATGTCATTCAAACAGCCCTTACTTCTATCACTTAATATGGGCTTGCCTAGTCCATATTGATCACTGGAAACAGCTAACCCAGTTTATGCATGATGTGATGTGATCACTAGTCCCACTGGATTCTAAAGTGTGCCTATCGAAGACCTTTACCCTAACACATACATGAAAACAGCAATAGCTGAATTACTTGGCCCATAATACATAACAGGCAAATGGTTATCTACACAATCCCCAACACTGAATGGATGGAATGCTCTTGTAAACTAGGCACTCCCTCACAAAAAAAAAATACTTGTGTCCTTGCTTACCAATTAAAGGAAAACCTTTTTGCCTATATTCTTTTTTTTTTATACATTAATGTATGTCTTGCTACACTAGAAATTATTCAAAACCATTGTACCTGTACTTGCTACCTACTATTAGCCTCTGAAAATGTATTACAACTCTTTTCTTTTGTATTGCAACCTTTTCTTTTAAGAATTGAATAAAGTGTTGAATTAAAAAAACAAAAACAATAGGCAAAAAGTATGTTCAGCGCCCCTATTTCTGGCACTGACGTTGAACAAGGGGGTGTATTGGTCCTTAAATGAGCGCAAGGTTGATGGCACATAGGTTGTATTCTCCATCAAGGTTTCTATCTGCCTGACACAGAAGCATTTTCTCTGCTGGGGACAGGTTGTTTCCATTTAAGCTAAAGGTAGGCGGCATGGTCAGATCTCCATTTAACAAAAACACACCAGGGAAGAATATGCCAAGTGCGCCATCAGCCTTAAGGGTAAATATAGTTACACTCTACTAAAGCACTGCTGTAACAAAAGGATACTTAAAATCATGTTATGGATGAACAAATAGTAGCCTTCCCACATAATGCTGTATTAAGGTTTCCATAAAAAAAAAATAGTAGATGCTACTTGTAGAGGGCTAAACTTGGGTTTTATTTTTTTGCTGAATTAGTTTATTATGCCAAAGTAAGAAACAATGTAACCTATAGTCAGTTATCAGAACCAGCTACTGACTTCTCAAGTGCAACTTAGTATGTTACACAATGGCCTATTATATGCAACTTTTCAACTGGTCCTCATTATTCATTTTTTATAGTTTATATTTGGGCCTGAATCATTGGGGTTTTCTGGATCAGTACCCAGCACCAAAATGTAAAAGAATTTAAAAAAAAGATAGTAATAAAAAATGAAGGTTAATTGCAAATTTTCTCAGAATATCACTCTCTACATTATACTAAGGGACAGATTTATTATGCAGTGTAAAAAACGGCACACGCCGCCATGCTTTGCCATGTAAAAAATGTAAAATTGGCATAATTTTTTTTTACAAGTTTTTTCTTTCACCAGAACTTACATAAAATAACGGTGTAAAATCTGGCTTTCGAACAGCGAACTTCTCCATTTATTTTACACAGCTTTATACACCAATTTTTCAGCAAATTCCATTTTACACATAATAAATATGCCCCACATAACGCTAAAGCAGGGGTGGTCAAAACAGCGATCACGGCCCACCAGTCAATCCCCTGTGGATTTCTGGTGGACCGCGTCTAAGCCGGGAAATGCAGAAGTGCAGCGCGTTTATTGGGTATGCGTATATACACTGCTTCGCATATATACGCAGGGAGGAGCCAAAGTAGATCGCCGGGGGAAAAAGTCTGGCACTTCTGAGATAAAGGCTATCAAGCTGTAACCACCAGGAATACAGCTTCATGGCTTGATTTTCTATCTTAAGGAAGGAGTATTTTTAGAGAACAACATGACAAAGCAGCAGAATTCAAACCAGAAACAAGAGACTTACGCCCTCTAGCAAGTGAGCGGGTGCACTGCTGACTCCAGTTGAATTTTCAGCCAAGAATTCCTCCCAGTTTTGCAGCTTCTCTCTTATTCCTGAAAAACAGTATGAGCAAAAGGAGGAAATGATGTAAGCAAACATTGAAAAAATGTATGGAAAATATAGGCAGGATATTTGTATAACTATGGGATCCTCCTAATAAAGATGATTAAGGACACTCACAAATAGGACACAATGGTCAGTCCCATGTTCTTCATAAATAAGCAGCAGATTTACATGTACAAGTCTCTCATATAATGGAAGTGGGGGGGATAAGGCAGTAAATGGAAGCAAGGCTGCACCAGATTCAGTGGCCGAGGACATGCAAGCTCCCCTACTTTCTCAAGGTGCACCTGTTCACAACAAGTGCAGATTTAAAATTGAAAAAAAAAATAGACTGAGGTTACAATGATTTCCATATACTACACAATAGAAAACATCCAGATAAATAAAATAGCACGTAAGTGTCACTTAAAAAAAAGAATATTACATTTGCCTACATCATTCAGTGTGTACATAGGTCATTCCTGCACTTTGTATGAGCAGAACTGCACTGACTTATTGTTTGCCTTGAAACAAGTAAACATGAAAAGGCTCCGCAGACAAAAGGAGCATTGCTAGTTGTTAAAAATAGATGTAGCTACTGGAAGAATTGCCTGTGAAGGATATCCAGATTTTAGCAGACTGCAAAGCAACTATGATTTCTGTGTATAAATCAAAATGAAAAGGAAGCAAATATGCTGCACACACTATTAATTATACCCTAAGCTAATCAGTATCTAGTTAAAGTCATACTAAAACTGATGGCAGCATTGACTTTTTATATAAAATAACTCCATTATGTGCAATTACTTTATAAATAAAAAATAGATCTGTTTTAGCTCTAACAGGCAGGAGTATCCCCCTATCTCTCCATACTCCCTGATTCCTGCCCTTTGACACAGAGCAGAAAAGCACGCTGGGTGAGTTATAAAAAATAAACACAAACTACACATTCTTGGTGTATATTTGTGCCAGGAATTAAATGCTACCAATAATCAGATCACTTTTATTACAATATATTAGGGGAACTCTGGCTTCCAACCCAAAATGTGTTAAAGATCCCCACGCAACACCTAATATACCAATCACTGTAATTTGGTTCTTCAAAAAGTATTAAAAAAAAATAATTAAAAAAAAAAGTATTAAATACAATTTTTTTATGCTAAAATCCAGCTGCAAAACAGTTCTTCTCTTTCTGCATTATTTGAAATCCTGACAGGGGAGGAGGGACTAAAACACTGATGCTACAAATTGTAACAACTTCTCCACAGCTTACAGACAGCATGCAGGAACTGCTTAACCCAAAATGCTTTGCACTGTGATGTTACTTTCCTGACATGGCGTGTGCAGGGGATTATGGGATTTGGAGGATGCAGGCTGAAGGCAGGCTGAGGACAGTCGACTAATGTTACATTGTTTTTAAATCTCAAAGTAGTCAGCCAGATCAGCAGGGGAACAGGGGGCCAGGCTTAGGTAACTGTACCAAACCATATTATTACATTAAAAATCATTAAAAGGCTGCATATTTTTTTATTGATGTATATTGCAAAGTTGGTTGAAAATGGATCATGTAGTGTTGAGGGCATGATTAGGAGCCCAAGCTCTGGAACTGTAAACAGGGCCACCATCAGTAATCACAGGGCTGCATACTAGTAAGTTAGGAGGGCCCACCCCTCCAGGGGGCTCTAATTATTAGCCCACTTGTCAGTTGGGCCCCCTGGGGGTTAGCCCTGACAACAGGTAAAATGGGGACCCAATGAAAAAATTAAATGCATACATGGCCACTCTCCTGTTTGAGCGCTTGTCTTGGCCATTATGCCAAGGGAAGAATTGGCTTCAATTAATTCTGAAGAATCCAGAGATTGTGAAAGCCACAAACATGACTTGGAACAGGACAATTACCAAACAATTACACTTGCTGCTTACTATTCAGGAATGAGACAAATATGAGAAATTCATGCTTTAAAAGGAAACATTCACCTTTAACTACATTTTTAAGATGTGATAAAGGGATGATTTTCAAGCAAATTTTTAACTGGTCATTCATTTACCCAATTAAAATTCTACTTTTCTGCCTATTTCTGGCATGCAATTGAAAATGATTACTAGTTGCTGGCAACCAAAACACAGATTTGGCCACAAGGCTCACATTTTATCATTATTTAAATGCTTTTGTTTCTATTCAGGCCCTTTATATATCCATCCCTTCTTAGCTTCTAGCTGATACCTTGTTAAAAAGAAATTTAACCCTGGCTCTACAGCTGCCAAACGTAATATTTAAATAACCCCCCCCCCCAATAAAAACCAAAAAACAGACCAACTGCAAATTTTCCTAAAATACAGTTGTCTGCATCATACGTCTTTATACAACCTATGTGTTTGTCAGGAATGTTCTTTATTACATTGCCAATAGAAACCACAGAACCACTTTGTCTTCCATAGAATCATTGTGTTCCCTGTTTCATCCAGTATCATTTACACTGTGAATACAAGCCAGCAAAAAATGTGCACAGGAAGTTTTATTCTATTTAAAATTCACAGAAGAGGTCAACTTAATTTTTGAGGACAAAGTAACAGTCCATCATACCAGAAATAAGAGAACCATGGTTTGAAATATTGAATGAGCAAAACTGACACCAATAAACGTGTAATACAATACTGAATTGGTGTTCTTTCTATAGACACCATTTAAACAAAGATAATTTCACCTACCCTACCAGCTTTTGATGCACAACTAGCGCCTCAATGCCTGTTGCAGGCCTATAGGTAGCATAAAAGGTCAGTACCCCATCTTCCATTGGGTGGGAACTGTGGGACTAAGTTATACCTCATTCCTCCTACTTTGCATTCCATAATCAAATGGGTAGAGGATTTGAGGAAAAAGGGTTATAGTTACATGTTTAAAAAAATAAAAAACTTTTAACAAGACAGTTTATCCATATATACATAAAACATAAGCACAATGTAGAAGTATCTCACATATATAGAAAGGACCCACACCACATAGAATGACACCACATAGAATGACAGTATTAACATGTCTAAAATTAATGAACCAACCTGTACATGGCATCACAGCTTTAGAGGCTCAGTGATGGCATCTGACCATTCTACCTGGAAGAGTCACTCACTAGATGGAATTTGGACAGCCAAGCCTTGACTGGGTGGGCACAGGGTGTGGGTAGCATTGAAATCAGTGGATAACTTAAGCCAGGGTGAACATGAAACTTCTTACAAATGTCTTACAAATGTATTCATGCCAGATTAGAAAAAGATCATTCTCAGTAAGCACTGTGGTAGTGTTTGGAAAGGGACTTTTTGCTGGCCTGGATATATTTTTGCATAAATGACCCAGACTAGGGTGGTGGATTTAGCAATTGGAAGACTCAATATATGTATCCAGAAATATGCAAACAGTCAAATCCCATATTATATATTATATATATTATATCTAATTAGCAGTTAAGGTACTAGTGACCAAGCAAGGGCAAAGGCTAAAAAGACCTCTGTCTTACCTTCTGGTGGTCTTAGGGACTTCCCATTCTGCTGGGCCCAGCCAAGGGGATGAAGGTCAGAAGTCACCATGTCACACCAAAAATCAGCAGACCTGTCTTCCCCACAACCAAGATATCTTAGAAGAAGCAGCTTCCCACAAGTGGTGATGATGTTGGCAATCCAGTAAACCTGAGATTCTGTTCCGTGAGGGACCTCTAACCTCATTCCTGGGGACAAGCCATTTTTTAGAGATGTGTCGACCTATCCAGAAAAGGCAATATGATATGTAAGTAAAAGTAACGATGAAGAAAGGAGGAAACAGAGTAGCTAAAGTTGCATGGAACAGCCCATATGTGAAAACTCTTTCAAGCCAAGCCATTTAGGCTTTACCTAAATCAACCATTTTATTAAAAATGTACTTTTTTAGTAGTTTGTGCCATTGGGTAATCCTAAGTAGAAAACTACCATTTTAAGTACTAAGTGCCACCCCCTCATACAATTCACAGTACACACAAACAAACCAAGGGCACACATACATGTAAGGTCACATCAGCCAATTAATGGACAAAGTTCTGCCTTTTACTCCCACACTTCTTCCTGTTACAGTTAGAGCTGCATTATTTCCTGGCAGGTTATCTCTGAGGGAGCACACAGCCCATCCCAAAATGGTGGCTCAAGGGAAAATATGTAAAAGGGGATTATTTACCGATTATATAAATTCCAGTTTGGTAATATTCTTTAATAGGCTGCTTATTATGATATAAATCTGCTGGTTAATTATGCATTCAGGGGGTTTAGGTTTCCTTAATTAGCTCAGTAGATCTGTGCATCACACTTACATGTTTGAAGAAACTGTGAGGAGCAGCAATGCACCCCGTCTCCTCCAGATATTCTTCCCAGTTAAATTCTGCCTCCTCCAGGTTGAAGTCAGCATCTGGCAAGCAAAAGAAAAAACAAATATAAATGCAAATAGTTTTGTATCAGTTGTGGCAGGTGTGCCCCAATACCGGTGATAGCCTTAAATTGGACACAGGATTTCTGAAAATTCATACAACCACTAAGAGACAATTTGATTGGTTTAGCTAGAAGCATATTATGCAAATGGAAGTTTTCACTGTAACTGCAGCACCCGAATGGATGTTCTCACACACACTGCACTGTAACAAACCTGTGGCGGGCTGTTCCTGGAGGTTCATCTCAGCGGGATGTCCAAGAGGGGAATGGCGACTACTTACAAGGATCTTGTTGAGACCTCACCATGACATCAAACGAGTTCCTAAAAAGATAAAACAAATTAATCATGCCAGATATAACATAAGTAGCACAATATCATCCAGAAAAATTGTGTTTAGTTGACAAAATATCTGATTAGCAAAAGCACTGCAAAACAGATTCTGCTTTCTGGAAAAAAAGGAAGTTGTCTTTCTGACAATCTATTTTTCGTGGCAGTTCCACTTATGTGTAGACATTAGCTATCACAAGAGAGGAAAGGAATATATAGCTGCATGAAGTTACAACAATAATAATATAAAGACCAGAGATATTTTTAAAAACCTCAGCAGCTAGAGGATTGCAGGTTGGCTAAAATGTGTAACAAAAGACACACTACAGGCTCAGCAGCCCAGGTCTGGGAGAAGAGATTTTGCTGAGTGATGGCACACATGGTGATTTGTCAGCCATAAGAAACCGCCTCTCCTATGGGAGAGCCCAAAATACCTCTTCATTGCACCAAACAATTTTAAAAAGTCCAATCAACTGGTTTGACATCCACAGGCAGACAGGTGTGCTGCCAATTTGGTACAGGTATGGGATCCCTCATACAGAAACCAGTTATCCATACAGCTCAGTTATGGGAAGCCTATCTACCATAGAATTTAAGCAAATAATTCTAATTTTAAAAAATAGTTTCTCTTTTATCTGTAATAATAAAACAGTACATTATACTTGATGGTAACTGTGCTGCATGAATCCATCGGGTTTACTTAATGTTTACATAATTTTATAGTAGACCTAAGCTAAGGAGATACAAATTACAGAAAACCCCAGGTCCAAAGCCTTATGAATAATAGGCCCTATACCTGTATAAAGCAAAATGTCACTGTATGGTAGATTTCAACCTCTTGTATTTGGAGCCTTCATGGGTTCAATAACTGGTATATAATATGGGGGGAGAAAGGAGTATAAGAGTGCAACACATAAAATACTTATCTTACCAACAGAAGCAGTAACGTCTGTAAGCCAAAATGATATATGTATTACGTCCTTAAAGGAGAAGGAAAGGCTAAGTCACTTGGGGGTGCTAAAAAGTGACTTTAATCGGTTACCTCGTACCCCAGGCTGGTGCCCTTGTACTGCTTCTGTTGGTAAGGTAAGTATTTTATGTGTTGCACTCTTATACTCCTTTCTCCTCCCATATTATATACCAGTTATTGAACCCATGAAGGCTCCAAATACAAGAAGTTGAAATCTACCATACAGTGACATTTTGCTTTATACAGGTATAGGGCCTATTATTCATAAGGCTTTGGACCTGGGGTTTTCTGTAATTTGGGATGGCACATGCGGCGGCACGATTTCGGCAAATCGCCTAAAAAGCCTAGCGAGGCAACTTCGGCGATTTGCCGAAATCACGCCGCCGCGTGTGCCATCCCACCGCCCGTGGGATGGCAGGTGATGGCAACTCGGGGAGATTAGTCGCCCGCGAACAGGGAGTTTTGTCGTGGGCGACTAATCTCCCTGTGTGCCAGATCCCTTAGGAGAAAACATAGTTACATAGTATAGTTACATAGGGTTGAAAAAAGACCAGTGTCCATCAAGTTCAACCCATCCAAGTAAACCCAGCACACCTAACCCACACCTACCAATCTATACACTCACATACATAAACTATAAATACAACCACTAGTACTAACTGTAGATATTAGTATCACAATAGCCTTGGATATTCTGATTGATCAAGAACTCATCCAGGCCCCTCTTAAAGACATTAACAGAATCTGCCATTACCACATCTCTAGGAAGGGCATTCCACAACCTCACTGCCCTCACCGTGAAAAACCACCTACGCTGCTTCAAATGGAAGCTCCGTTCCTTTAATCTAAAGGGGCGACCTCTGGTGCGTTGATTGTTTTTATGGGAAAAAAGAACATCCCCCATCTGCCTATAATCCCCTCTAATGTACTTGTACAGAGTAATCATGTCCCCTCGCAAGCGCCTCTTTTCCAGAGAAAACAACCTCAACCTCGACAGTCTCACCTCATAGTTTAAATCTTTCATCCCCTTAACCAGTTTAGTTGCCAGTCTCTGCACTCTCTCCAGCTCATTAATATCCTTCTTAAGGACTGGAGCCCAAAACTGCACTGCATACTCAAGGTGAGGCCTTACCAGGGACCTATAAAGGGGCAAAATTATGTTCTCATCCCTTGAGTCAATGCCCTTTTTTATACAAGACAGCACTTTATTTGCTTTAGTAGCCGCAGAATGACACTGCCTGGAATTAGACAACTTGTTATCAACAAAAACCCCTAGATCCTTCTCCATTAAGGATACCCCCAACACACTACCATTCAGTAGATAGTTCGCGTTTATATTATTCCTACCAAAATGCATAACTTTGCACTTATCAACATTGAACCTCATTTTCCAGTTTGCTGCCCAGTTTTCTAATTTTGTCAAATCGCTCTGCAAAGCGGCAGCATCCTGCATGGAACTTAGAAAATAGAAACAGTACTCTCTATGCCCACCTCCAGGTCATTAATAAACAAGTTAAAAAGCAAAGGACCAAGGACTGACCCCTGCGGTACTCCACTAACCACACTGGTCCAATTAGAAAATGTTCCATTTACCACCACTCTTTGTACTCTATCCTTCAGCCAGTTCTCTATCCAATTACAAATATTATGTTCTAGGCCAACATTCCTTAATTTGATCATTAACCTTTTGTGAGGTACTGTATCAAACGCTTTAGCAAAGTCCAAGTAGATGACATCAACTGCCATTCCAGCATCGAGGTGCCTACTCACCTCCTCATAAAAGGCGACTAAATTAGTCTGGCAAGTCTGCACGTCTAAAATTGAGAGTTTTAGTTACTCCCTTATAGAGCTGTCTCTGCAGCATTATCTCAAAGGAGACCATGTTGTGATCACTGTTCCCCAGATGCTCACCCACACAAATGTTAGAGATGAGTTCATTATTATTAGAAATCACCAGGTCCAAAATAGAGTCATTCCTAGTAGGTTCTTGAACCGCCTGAAATAAAAAGTTGTCATTTAGCATATTTACAAACCTACTAGCTTTTTCTGACTTAGCCACCCCATTACTCCAGTCAATGTCCGGATAATTAAAGTCCCCCATAATAACAACTTGACCCAGTTTTGAAGCCTCCTCCATTTGCAACAATAGCTGGGCCTCACCCCCCTCATCTATACGGGGTGGTTTATAGCATACACCAATGACCATTTTCTTTGTGACCTTCAGCCCTACTGAAATTTCTACCCAAAGAGATTCGACGTTTTCATTGGTAATGTCTTTATTACATGGCTTTAAATCTGACTTTACGTAAAGACAAACCCCTCCACCCTTTTTAATCTCTCTGTCCCTCCTAAAAAGTGTATAACCATTTAAATTCACAGCCCAGTCGCATTTATCATCCCACCAGGTCTCAGTGATACCTATTAAATCATAATTTTCAATACATTTCAATACAGACGTCTTTGTTAAAGTTTGGCTTTTCACTCTACTGCGCATGCGCGCGCTTGCAAAGCAGGAAGGAGGAAGCACTGCAGGTGCCCCGGGCTGGTGCTGTTCTCTTCGTACAGGGGCACCAAGTCACTTGGGGGTGCCTAACATTTTGGCACCCCCAAGTGACTTTGCCTTTCCTTCTCCTTTAAGGCGAGAGGGATGTGCAGCTCATTGCAAGAGTTCCACACCCATTTGCCACACATTTATTTAATCTGCTGCACTCAGCACGAGACTGACATTCTCTCTCTTCATTTCTCCCACTGTTTCACTTTCATTTCTTCATAAAATGTACATAGATAAATGATAGATCGATAGAGAGAGAGAGAGATACATAGATAGATACATAGATAGATACATCGATAGAGAGATACATAGATAGATAGTCAGACAGACAGATAGACAGACACACACACACAGAAAGATAGATAGATCCTTTTTTTTGCTGATTTACAATTGTGCTACCATGAAGACATAGTCAGGCCCAGACTGGCAATCTGTGGATTCTGGCAAATGCCAGAGGGGCTGCTGTAAGATGCCACAGACAGTCACTATTTAGTGGGCTGGTGAGGGGCTGTTGGGGCCTCTGTATACTTAAAATGCCAGGGCCTGTTTTGAATTTCAGTCCAGGCCTGGACAAAGTGCTGTGTACAAAGAACATTTCAGGCATGGTACTCAATATTAAAAGACCCCTTGTTCTGGAAGCCCAAAGTACAAAGTATTTTGGATAATAGATCTCATACCTGTACTACTGTTCAGGGTTTTTTATGCTTACTGTTTGCTATTTTAGTGTGATTGCCCACCTCCCTCTTCCATTTTGCTGTTCCTAATCTCTAACATTCCTACAGCAGCCACTAGCTGGCATGGCTTCTCTTGCACGGTACTGCAGTGACTACAATTAGCAGGAGCTGTGAGCTTTGCTTTCTTGCACACCCTTCCAGAGATAAATGATTCTGTAATGCAAATTGCAGTGCATGTGTCGTAACAGCAAGTAGCCCTATAAGGAAGACTAGTAATACCATTTAAAAGGCACGGGCAGGTGAGAAAACACTTTGCTACTCTGCCCATGGGTGCAAGGAGTCATCTATCACATACACACCTGGCAGGAGAACTAGATACACATTTGCCTCACACACTGCAGTCCAACAGAAATCTGAATGTTAGAAACATACTTATAACAAGTAAAAGAAAACTTAACAATATTGGCAATATTTGCTTTTTTGAAGGTAAACCGCACTACTGGGCAAAGACTGCTATTTTAAGATCACATATGGACCTGTATGAAAAATGTTGTTGTGCTCAGGACTGGGCTACAGTGTTTGTAGGCAGTCTTTGAATACATGGCTGCTTTTAGAAAAATTGCACCTGAAATCCTATGAGTGCAGTTTGTACACAATACACTTTGAAACACAAAATACATTTTGTAAAATCAAAATTCATGTATTATATATTTGTTGCTAAAACATACATTTCACAGTCAAAATAATGTTCTTCAAAAATATAGTTTTGTCACCAGCAAAAATAATTTTGTGCAAACAAAATTTATACAGGTATAAGAGCTGCTATCCAGAATGCTCAGGACCTCCCAGTTTTCCCAGATAAGGGGTCTTTCAGTAATTTGGACCAACATACGACTTAAAAATGTTTTTTCTGTAAACATTTAAGAAACCTCCAATAAGGACAAAATATATTTAGTTTTTCTCTAGTTTTATTACTAGAGAAAATGAAAATATTTTAAAAAATTAGAATAATTTGATTAAAATCCAGTCTATGGTAGATGGCCTTCCTATAATTGGGGCTTTCTGCATAGGGAGTTTCTGGAAAACAAATCCTATACCTGTATTGTCACATCGAAATGTTTGTACAGAATTAATTTTGGGCTCCAAAATGGTTTCTGCACTGACAAAATTAATTTTGTAACCATGTAAAGTATGTTGTGATAAAAAAGGAATTCTGTCAGCAGAAAAATAATTTAGCGTTCACATTAAATAAATTTGGTGCTGCACAATACATTGCACCGCACAGCAAGGCAAATTAATCTCTTGCCAGGCATATTACAATTTAGGCATGTCTCTTCTCAGGTGACAGTGCATACTGTTATGACTCAGCTGGTAAAGGATGGTTGTTTGCAAAAAAAATATATATATATTATATGCATACACACACACACAGGTATGGGATCTGTTATCCGGAAACCCCTTATCCAGAAAGCTCTGAATTATGGAAAGCCTGTCTTCCGTAGACTCAATTTTAATCAAATAATTCAGATTTTTAAAACTGATTTCCTTTTTCTCTGTAATAATAAAACAGTACCTTGTATTTGATCTGAACTAAGATATAATTAATCCCATTGTTTTTAATTAATGTTTTATTGATTTTTTAGTAGACTTAAGTTAAGACGATCCAAATTATGGAATATCCTTGGTCCCAAGCATTCTGGATAACGGGTCCTATACCTATATATAGCGAACCCAGGGTGGCACTCTGATTCAGCTCTTACCTCGGGTGCAAGGTAAATGATTTAAATATCCAAAAAAAGACCAGCAACACAGAGTTTTATTCCAAAAAAAGATGAATCATGTATTAAAAACACATGAACAGCCATCGTTACTTTTCGGTCCCCATCGGGACCTTTCTCAATTCTCGATGGGGACCGAAACGTAACGTTGGCTGTTCATGCGTTTTTAATACATGATTGATCTTTTTTTGGAATAAAACTCTGTGTTGCTGGTCTTTTTTTTTATATTTATATATATATAGTTACAACAGGGATAGCACACCACAAAAACAGAGTTTTTCAGTGCTATGGCCAAAAGAAAATATACAAAATGTAGATGCAGTCCCAGCCAGCAATCAAAGGACTTTACTACAAATAATCAATAAAGAAATGGTTAACAAAAAGTAGCCTTACATGGTTTTTTATTAATTCAACATTTCAGGAACTGAAACCTTGGATTAATAAAAAACCATGTAAAGCAAATTTTTGTTAACCATTTCTTTACTGATTATTTGTTGTAAAGTCCTTTGAGTGCTGGCTGGTACTGCATCTACATTTTATATTATATATATATATATATATATATATATAACCACACAAAATATAAAACCTATTTGGGAAAAACAATTAAGCGCCCACTACAGTAGTGGGTTTTTACAAAAGATTGACAGTTCCCCTTAAATTTCAGTTAATGTACAATGAACATGTTTTATTTCCTGGGGACGTAAGGGTAAAGCAACAAACTAAAATCATTAGTCCTTTCTAACAGGAAACCATAAGAAAATAGAGATGTCTTTGCTGAATTAAAGGTAATGGTACATTTTTATTAAAAGCCCCAAATGTATGTGTATATTTTACCTTTAATAACATAAGATGAACATTGCAATGCAGTAGGCAACGTATAGCAATTATATATTTAGTTTGGTAACACCTAAAATGAAACCTATTCATTTAACTTAACATTTTTTTCTCTCAGGTCAGTTTCAAAACATTTCTTTGTATATTCATATACAGTATATATTTTCATTGCCACAAGAAATGTCAGACACAAATATCATTCTATCTAGAGATGGTACAGGAAGTGAAATTTTTGTTCTATGGTCTATTCATTTCCTTTAAAAGAGAAGAAAAGGGAAAAACTAAGTAAGCTTTATCAGAAAGGTCTATGTAGAGAGACCTCTATCAAAAGAAACACAGGATTTCTTGTCTCCTTTTTTGTAAACATGCTTTTAGGGTATCTGACTTTCTCTCTCAGAAACATCCTTCATTCCTGGGACTAGAGTCTGCGCAGCTCTCTCCTCTCCTGCTCCCCCAACCCATAAGAATTCATAAAATTCAATCCCCCCCATCCTTAGGAATGTGTGATCTGAGCAATAAGGGCTAGACTGCAAACACCAAGCTAAAATGTCAGCTGCAATCAGAGAAAGCTTCTAGGGCTCCTTACTCAGGTATGATTAAGTTTTCTGCAGAATAAATATAGTTTTCTAGGTGGCACTAATGTGGCAAATCTATTGGCAGTAAAATGCTATAAATGACTTTCCGTCTCCTTTAAGATCAATAAAGCCAATTACTGACAACATTACAGTAAAGAAAATCCAGAGCAAGGCAAAAAAGACTTAAAGTCCTGTGTTGACACACAAACACCAAGTAAGCACATTATAAATGTAGCACTAGTAAGGGGCTTCCACTTTGATAACTGTAAATGTGGCACAGGTAAGGGTCATCCAAGGAGACACTCACATCCCTGCCAACATGCCAGCCCATGGGTGGAGAAATAGAACAGTATTCATATTTGAGTGCCAGACAAAGAGTCATGGGTATGGGTTAGGTGTGGGCCCTACGATGGCAACATTTTACAGGCTAGTTTCAGGTGTAGGTTAAAGTTTTGTGGGTCGGGTAGGGAGCGGGTTGAGTTTTTCCTGACCCACACATTACTAGTGCTTAACAGTACTTAGTATAAAGAAGGGGTTTAAACATTATATGTTTATTTGGTTACAGAATTTGATTGCCATATCTCATGACCCAAACCTATAATGATGTAGAATAAGCCAAGCTAGATTATAGGCACAAAGACAACGTTTTCAAGGAGGACTGAAACGTTGGAATAACAAATACTTTTTATATATTATCACCATACTTTAAAGCCCTGTGAGTGCCCTGCTTTATATGACTATGTTACTTATTTGCGGTGTGCATGCAGCCATTTTCTCTAATAAGTGAGTGCAACTACTTTTTGGCTTGTTTTATGTATATATGTATATACACTCAAAAAGAATGTCAGTCAAAGGAGATGTTGCACATCAGCAGCTCGCAGCCACAGGAGAAGCTAGGATGGCATCCAATCAGAGGGATCAGAAGCAGTACAGGTTTGAAGTGTACCATCTGCATATCAATTGCAGGGCTGTACAAGCAGAGCTTTTGATGCATTCACATGGAATTTTAAAAATGTGCTTTGATATTGTACTGATATTTGTTGCAAATTCATGTATGTTGCTTTCCTTGGCCTCATTCACTTGATGCTCACACCATCACTGTATATTTTTTTATTCTGTAGCCCTGATTTGTTACATGTTTAAGTAATACCCCTCTTATAAATTATTGTAACATAATAATAATAAATAATAATAATAATAATAATAATAATAAATTACTGATGATAAATCTTATATTCATCAATATAAGGAAAGGCCTTTCAAAAAGCAGTGTACATAATGTTATAAATTAATTTATAAAACAGCACTTCTAATAATAATGTAGATTTAATGCTCTATGGGCACAATTAAATATCAAACTGAAGATTATCCTTTTAAAAAATGTGCTTGGGGACGTGTACTTAGCAGAATGGAATTCCTATATTAGATACAGGCTTTATCTTGCCATATGCTATAAACATATGTAAGGATATGTATAAATGCTAGTTATTACAAACCGGATTCCAAAAAAGTTGGGACACTAAACAAATTGTGAATAAAAACTGAATGCAATGATGTGGAGGTGCCAACTTCTAATATTTTATTCAGAATAGAACATAAATCACGGAACAAAAGTTTAAACTGAGAAAATGTACCATTTTAAGGGAAAAATATGTTGATTCAGAATTTCATGGTGTCAACAAATCCCAAAAAAGTTGGGACAAGGCCATTTTCACCACTGTGTGGCATCTCCCCTTCTTCTTACAACACTCAACAGACGTCTGGGGACCGAGGAGACCAGTTTCTCAAGTTTAGGAATAGGAATGTAGGAACTAGTAGTTAGGCAGGTTATATATAGGCATTATGGTTGAACTTGATGGACGTATGTCTTTTTTCAACCCAACTTACTATGTTACTATGTTACTATGTTACTATGTTACTATGAATGCTCTCCCATTCTTGTCTAATACAGGCCTCTAACTATTCAATCGTCAGGTGCAGGTTATGGCCCAATTCACAATTTGTTTAGTGTCCCAACTTTTTTGGAACTTTTTTGGTTTGTACTTTCAGCTGACCACACCCACTAATGATAGAAGACCCCTTGGCAGGGTCAAAAAGGGATCCCGTTTTCAGCCTGGAAACTATAGGCCTGTTAAAAATTTAGAATAATGGAGGGCACTCCTTGCTAAGATATTCTTGCCCTTTACAAACAATCAAAAAAGAATAAATATATGAAATATCCAGGTGCTAGAGTTTCAACAATCCCCCCATTAGAGGATTATATATACCAATAAAACCCCAAATTAACCCTGAACACCAGAAAGAACTTTCCCAGGGAGGTATTATAGTTAAGACATTTTTATTTAACAAATCGTTATGCAGCCAAAATATTGCATCTTAAACAGTACAATATCCATCAATAAACAATACATACCCCCTAGTGAAAAAACTGAACAAAAGGATATGAAGGCAGATACTCTGGATGAGAGAATACCCCAACGTTTCAGCTCAAACGCCTTTGTCAAGGGAGCTCTAGGCCTGTTAGTCTGACATAAATGGCAGGAAAGCTTTTGGATGGGACAATAAGGGATAGGATACTTTAATACATTACAAATCACAATAGATTAGAGGAACTGAACTTTTATTTGAAAAAATGTAGGTGGTTTTTCACGGTGAGGGCAGTGAGGTTGGGGAATGCCCTTCCTAGTGATGTTGTAATGGCAGATTCTGCTAATGCCAGGATGAGTTCGTATCCAAGGCTATTGTGATACCGAAATTTACAATTAGTATTGACGTTGGTATGTATAGTCTATGTATGTGTATGTATATATATATAGGTCGGTATGGGTCTATGTGTGTGTGCCCTGGGGTTTGCTTGAAAAGGTTGAACTTGATGGACTTTGGTATTTTTCCACCCAACTTAACTATGTAACTGTGTAAAATAGGCCCAGGCATTTTAAGTACACAGAGCCACAAACAGCTCCCCACTGTCTTGGACCCTAAGGTGTGCACAAAAGTACAGAGTGGAAACCAAGGACTGGTTGAGTGCGGGTCCTACAATGGCAACATTTTGCAGATTAGGGTCAGGTGCAGATTAAGGTTTTGTGGGTTAGGGTCGGGTGCAGGGTGAGCTGACCCCCTGCATTACTAATGGGTAACAAGGTAAGCAAGCCCTCAGTACATCCAATTATGGTGGCTCAGTGAGTAGTGCTGGGGTCCTGAGTTCAATTCCAGCCAGGACACTATCTGCAAGAAGCTTGCATGTTCTCCCCATGTCTGCGTGAGGTTACTCCTGTTTCCAACCAAACTACAAAAACATACAAGCAGGTTAACTGGCTTCTGACTAAATTGACCATAGTGTGTGTGTGTGTGTGAATGTGATAAGCTCCTCTGGGGCAGAGACTGATGTGAATGATGAATAATCCCTGTAAAGCATTGCAGAAATGTGTTGGTGCTATATAAATAACAGGAAATAAATAAATGAGTCTGTACAGCCTGGTTCCAGTTATGGAAAGCATAATATATGCAAGTTGCATTGAATGCTAACAGCAAGATATACAGTTCTAAAATAATGTGACAACAATACAGTTTTAAACAAGAATCAACAGCAATTGGATGTGATTAAACACCTTCTCATTTTGCACACACAAACAGCATCTTTGCTTAACCCCTTAAATTCCAGGGCCTGTAGAATCTATGGCAGTAACACAAAGCATGGAAAGATCAAAGCCAAAAGGCATGCTAAGCATTAAGGCGCCTCTTTACTAAAGTGCGATAAATGGCGATAATGACCTGCATCAGAAAATACACCAGAGCTGGTTCACTAAACTGTAAACACTTCTGTGAGAATTTTCTGGTGTTCATATACATATTATTGCTTATTATCACATTCAAAATAAATAAGCTTTTGCAAAAGGTTTATTAAAGACTATCTCTGGATTTATAACCAAATAAAGACAAAATTTTCACCAGTTTTTATCGCCACCCTGAGAGTAGCAATAGGAGAAAAAATGCCAGAAATTGTACACTTAGGGGCTGATTTACTAAGACACGAATTCCGACCGAATTGGAAGAATTCCGATTGGAAAACTAACATTTTGCGACTTTTTCGTATGTTTTGCGATTTTTTCGGCGCCTTTACGACTTTTCGGAAATTATCGCGACTTTTTCGTTACCAATACGATTTGCGCGAAAAAACGCGAGTTTTTCGTAGCCATTCCGAAAGTTGCGTTTTTTTCGTAGCGTTACAACTTGCGCGAAAAGTTGCGCTTTTTTCGTAGCATTAAAACTTAAAAGGCGAGACGTTTCGCGCAAGTTTTAACACTACGAAAAAATCGCAACTTTCTGCGCAAGTTTTAACTCTACGAAAAAATCGCATCTTTCGGAATGGCTACGAAAAACTCGAGTTTTTTCGCAAAAATCGTATTGGTAACGAAAAAGTCGCGATAATTTTCCGAAAAAATCGCAAAATACCGATCATTACGAAAAAAACGCAATCGGACGCATTCGGCCCGTTCGTGGGTTAGTAAATGTGCCCCTTAGAGAGACAATGTCGCTGTTTCTACAAAACAATCATACCTAGAAATGCATTAATGGTGAATTAATCATGAATACAGTGTGAATAACTATATCGGCCATAATTACATTTAGTAATGTGTTTAAAAACTGCTAATACTATTTTATATAAACTATTCATTAGTCTGGTCTACTGAAGTGGTGCCAAATAAATCCACCAGAATTAAAGGGATTGCTAAACTTAAAATTAACTTTTAGCATGATATAGAGAAAGATATTCTGGGACAATTTGCAATTGGTTTTCAATTACATGTATTGGACCTCTTATCCGGAAACCCATTATCCAGAAAGTTCCGAATTACAGAAAGGCCAATTGCCATAGGCTCCATTTTAATCAAACAATTCACATTTTTAAAAAAAATGGTTTCCTTTTTCTCTCTAAAAATAAAACAGTACCTTGCACTTGATCCCAACTAAGATATAATTAATCCTTATTGGAATCAAAACAATCCTATTGGGTTTAATTACTGTTTAAATAATTCTATTAGCAGACTAATTCTGCTAATAGATCCGAATTACGGAAAGACCCCTTATCAGGAAAACCCCAAGTCTCGAGCATTCTGGACAACAGGTCCCATACCTGTATTTAGCTTCTTGCTTAACCTTCCTGTTTGGCATTTCAGCACCTATCTGGTTGCCAGGGTCTAAATTATCCTAGCAACCAGGTAGTAGTTTGAATGAGAGATTGGAGTATGAATAGGAGAGGGACTGAATAGAAAGTTAATTAATAAAAAGTAACAACAGTAGTTTTTTGGCTGCTGGGGTCAGTGACCCCCATTTGAAAGAAATAGTTAAAAGAAGAAGGCAAATAATTCTGTAACTAAACTAAATAAAAATGAAGACCATTTTATTGGGCATTTATGTGCAATGAGACAAATTTGTCTCATTGCACATAAGTAAACAAGTAAGTGCAAAAAAATTTGCAGTGATAACAGGTGATGAGTTATTATTATTATTATTATTATTATTATTATTATTATTATTATTATTAATATTATTATTATTATTATTAATATGAAATGCCAAAATATTCAACAGCATTGTACAATAAATAGGTATATAAATTAAACATAGAATACATATAAAAACAGCCAATTACTAATGTAATAGGTAAAGAGGGCCCTGCCCATAAGAGTTTCCAATCTTAAAGACAATTTTTAGGAACTTAACTAAACGGACGGCTAAAAGTGTATAGAAGGCCCACTTTGGTACAATCAGTAGTTAAAACATACTATACCCACAGTATAACTTTTACTACACTGGTAACAAAAAAAGCCCAAACTTACAAGAACATTGCTATTTGCACAGAACATAATCGTTTATGCATCCAAAAAATAAGTAGGAACTACCATATTGCTTGCTCTAGGAGTGCAACCTGAAATTGCACCCATTTCATTTGCACTTTGCACCTTGCCCAAACACATATTCAGTTATGGCAGTGGCGCCCAACAGGTAGATTGTAACCAGCAAAGCACTGACCACTAACAATTCAGTTATAGTACCGTGCTTAATGAATGAATCTTTCATATACAGGTATAGGATCCAAGCTAAGACTTACAGGAGGCCATCTCCCATAGACTTAATTTTAATTAAATTATTTTAATTTTTTTAAAAAAAATATTTTCTCTGTAATAATAAATCAGTGCCTTGTTATTGATCCCAACTAAGATGTAATTGATCCTTATTGGTGGGAAAACAATCCTAATGAATTTAATGTTTAAATGATTTCTTAGTAGACTTTAAGTATAGAGATCCAAATTACAAAAAGACTCTGTATCTGGAAAACCACAGGTCCCAAGCATTCTGGATAACAGGTACCATACCTGTACAGTTATGGCATTTATTACCCAGAAACACTATTTATTACTATTTATTAGACAGGTGGGGGGCTGTTTGGGCCTCTGTGTAGTTAAAATGCCAGGGCCTAATTTGGAGCTGGAGATAACAGTTAGGGAATTAGAAAGGCTATGAAAGGACTATAACTTGAATAAAATTCTGAATAGGAATGATAATAATAATAATGTAATATAATAATAAAATACACAAGTTACAGTGGGTCGTGGGACACAAATTACATCACTAAACACCAATTATAACTTATGGCATCACTAAGCACTGTTTATACTATATAATAAGGATAAAATACACAGTCCTGAATATCCCATAAATTATATGCTTAAATGGTGCTTAGCGATGTCATCAGTTATAATTGGTCGTTAGGTGATGTAATTGTTGTCACATGACTCATTGAAACTTGTGTATTATAATAAATAATGTAAAATATGACAATATTAGAAGTCACCTTGGAGTACCATGAGCTGTATAAAAGCACATAGCCTTGGGCCTCCTCTGTGACTTATAATATACTTATATTTGACAACAGGGGGTACATTATTTACAATACAATATAGATAAGTAGTATAGACTGAAGAGAAGACAGCTGACTACATAAAAGAGATATTAGAATTTGGTTACAATAGCTGCAGCAGGAAATCGAGCATGGACTCAATGATACAGCTGGGAGTTGTAGTGCAACACGATCAGGAGGGTCTCAGACAGGACATATACTATAATATATAAAAATCCCAGAGTTTGGCATTGAGCAGCATTCTTTCTTTCCAATAAAATCACCACTACACAGGCCTCAGGTTTCTTCGCGCACTCAGTTAATGGGATGCAAGTGTTTATGCATATTTCTGTAATCCTTCCCTCTGCATAATGTTTAGGGATATTACATTATAGTAGTAAGCAACAAATTCATTAGTCAAACGAATGGAAAAAACAGCACGGAAAGTTGGGAGGGAGTTTTATCACACAAAGAGCCAGTGCTTCCAGACACACTGCAGCTGAAACAACGTAGCTTGTAGGAGTATCCTTCCCTTCCCAGCCTAACGGACCTTGATAAAAGGCCCCGGGCTCTCAATATGTTATGTATTGCTTCAGAACAAGAAAGGTTTTGCAATTCTATTTCTCCAGTTGGAGCCTCACTCACTGTTAAAGGTTTGGAGGTGGAGTAATAGGGATATGACTATATTATTTCATATTCAATTATTACTTTTTTCCCACACTGAAAGTATACCTTTGCCATTAGGGAGCTTGTTAAAAAGAAAATATATATATATATTTTTTTTTTTTTAAAATGAGCCCTTTTGTGCAACAACACCAGTAAAATCGCATTACTGCCAGTATACTATTATAAATAATAAGAATCCATCATGTCCTGTGATACTATAGTAACATGCATAAAAGGACTTGGTGCTGCAGCAAAGCGATGTAAGGGTTAACAGTACTCTAGCCTGTGTGACCCAAATAATTTGGCTAAAACTCTGCAACTTATATACATGGTTTTACAAAGATTGTTCATCCACATTAGTCCCTACCCCAGAAGAGCATACAATCTAAGGCAGTGGCCACAAACTGTGGCCATACACCTAAAGCTCAACTTGTTTGGCAAGGTTGCCAAATGAGTAGATCTTTTCCCAATATGTCCCCACCTTATCCAATCCAATCGTTTGGCTCTCAGGCCTAGTATTTTTTGTGGCTGAATGACCGATAAACCAATATTTGCAATAATTAAACCAATAAATAATAAATATAATATATATATATATATATATATATATATATATATATATATATATATATACACATACACACACACACATACATACACATAAAATAATACATAAACTAAATAAACCAATAATCCACATTATTTTTATAATCTAAAATTTGGACCTTTCAGTGAGGCTTGAACTGAAAAAGGTTGATTACTGATCTATATTAAAGGGGTTAATCACCTTTGATTTAACTTTTAGTATGATGTAGAGAGTAATATTTCCAGACAATTTGCAATTGGTCTTTGTTTTTGTATTATTTTTAGTTTATTAATATTATTAGTATTTTAATACTTGTTCAGCAACTCTCCAGATTTATAACAGCTATCTGGTTGCTAGGGTACAAATTACCTTAGCAACCAGGGAGTGGTTTGAATGAGAGACCGATATATGAATAGGAGAGGGCCTGAATATAAAAAAAATATAAAAAGTAAAAATAAAACTGTAGCCTCACAGAGCAATAGTTTATAGCTGTCAGGGTCAGTGACTCCCATTTGAAAGCTGGAAAGAGTTTAAAGAAGAAGGTAAATAATTCACAAACTATTAGAAATAAATAATGAAGACCAGTTGAAAAGTTGCTTAGAATTGTTCATTGTATAACATACTAAAAGTTAAATTAAAGGTGAACCACCCCTTTAATTTTTCCCGTCACTTTTAGTCAAACCATCCAGCATCAGACTGGCCCACTGGAGTACTATGCAAAAACCTTGGTGGCCCCAACTCCACTGATTTAAGCTGGCAGCTGCTATCTATAATATACCTATTCCCACCCTGCCCCTGGTTAAGTCATAAATGGGTAGGTTGGGCTATATTACAAATCACAGCAAGCCTATTTGACCAGGTCTGAGATAAGAGAGGGAGTGTTAAGATAGGGCAGCCATGCATGTGGTGGGCCACCACCGGCAGTCCCACTGGGCTCCAGGTACCCAGTCCAAAGCTGAGACTATTACTTGAAGTGAAGCAAACATAACTGAAATGATAGTGGAATTTGATTCCTAGCACATAAATCCCTGTACATTTAACACTCCCTGCAGATTGTTCATTCTGTTAATCATCTGTTACACTGTATATGAAGTGTGCTCAGCTCTTAGTGGCTGCATCATTTTTCTATTTATTTAGAAATAAATACATCTTTCTTGCACATGTATTGCAGACAGTGTTAATTAAAGTGCATTAATAGCAGAATTTTTTTTCCCTTTAAAACCAAGTTTTTCCCTAACTTTCATTCTGGCACAAAATAGCCAAAAGCCTAAATGCGAAGCTGCAAAATGTCTGTTTTGATAGGCTTTACATCAAAATGTGTTCCCAGCTCAAAGCACGAATAGATCATTATTTTCTATGGAAGCTGCCAGCAAAATCATATTTTTTTTTCACTTTCATAGACAAGTCGTGTTGTGCTGAGACAAAACATCTGGTTGGTAAGATTTCATTAACAAGTTGCCAGAAAGTTTTGCTACTTTTCAATTAATTTCAGTGTCTGACCACAGGTAATTTTGTCACACAGTAAATGGAAATGATGAAAATATAAGTTGCACTATGAGACATGCACCAGTGCAGTTGCCGATTGCAAGCAATCCAATCTGTCCGTAGACTGAGCAAAACTAATTACTGATTGGTTGCTATGCACAATTGCACTTGGTAAATTTAGCTTTTATGTTAGTAAATAAACCCTGCTGTATCAGGCCATATAGAATTACTCTGTAAGGGAAGGGGAACACGGGGAGATTAGTAGCGCCGAGACAATTCTCTATTGTCGGGGACGACTCAAGGCAAAATCACGGCGCTGTGTATGCCATCCCACCAGTGATTTACATTCTAGCCAATGGGATGGCATTGCAGGGAGATTAGTCGCCCGCGAAAACGGAGATTTGTCGCAGCGCGACTAATCTCCCCATGTACCCCTACCCTAACAGCGTAACTGTGATGTTAGAGGCCCATTTATCAACATTCAGATTTTCCTGCTTTTGGAGTTGTTTGAAACCATGATTAAACTCATTTCCAGTCAGTCATGAAGTTTATCAGAGCACAGGTCACATGTGGCACCCTGGGAAATGAAGAATACGGCTAGCCCCAATGTATGCATTTTTGAAAAACAAATTTAAATGCAGGATTCTGCTGGAGAAGCTCTATAAACTGATGCGTTTTGAAAAAATCCTGTTTTCCCATGACAGTATTCCTTTAAAAGGGTTGCAAATAATTCAAAAACTATAAAAGATTAAAAAAAAAAATGAAGACCAATTGAAATGTTGCTTAGAATTGCCCATTGTATAATATATTGAGTTTTTCCATGACTTTCATTCTGGCACAAAATAGCCAAAAGCCTATATGCGAAGCTGCAAAATGTCTGTTTTGATAGGCTTTACATTGAAATGTGTTCTTAGCTCAAAGCAGGAATAGATCATTATTTTCTATGGAAGCTGATTTCAATGCAGGATTCTGCTGGAGGAGCTCTAACAACTTATGCGTTTTGAAAAAAATCCTGTTTTCCCATGACAGTATTCCTTTAAAAGGGTTGCAAATAATTCAAAAACTATAAAAGATAAGAAAAATGAAGACCAAATGAAAAGTTGCTTAGAATTGCCCATTCTATAAAATATTAAGTTTTTCCCTGAACCAACCCTTAAAAAAAAAAAAATTTTTTTCCTGGAAATTCAATGTGTTTAACATAAGCCCAACTGAATAAGTTAATATCAAAAATGAAAAATTGTAATGAATGTATATGGAAAGTTGCTTAGAATTCTGTTTTCTCTGAGTTCTTGACTGACACACCTCGTGTATTTCATCAGAAAGGGTGTAAATTCAATATTTAATCAGGAAAGCATTTCCTGGTAAAATTATCAACTCCAAATGATGAATCACAAAAGAAACTAACAGCAAATTACAAATTCCAGCACAGTCACAATACACACTAAGGGGCACATTTACTAATCCACGAACGTCCGAAAAGCATCCGAATGCGGTTTTTTCGTATTGATCGGTATTTTGCGTTTTTTTCATAAATTGTCGCAACTTTTTCGTAGCCATTACGACTTGCTCGTAAATTGTCGCGACTTTTTCGTAGCCGTCGCGCAGAGTACGAAAGTTTCGGATTCATTCAAGCTTCAGTATTGTGACTTTCCTTGGGCTAGGTTGGAGCTGCAGAGTGCCATTGAGTCCTATGGGAGGCTTCCAAAATCATGCAAAGTCGCAAAGGTTTGCCGGACGTTTACGAGCGCTCAATACGAAAAAGTTGCGACAATATACGAGCAAGTCATAATGGCTACGAAAAAGTCGCGACAATTTACGAGCAAGTCGTAATGGCTACAAAAAAGTTGCGACAATTTACGAGCAAGTCGTAATGGCTTCGAAAAAGTCGCGACAATTTACGAGCAAGTCGTAATGGCTACGAAAAAGTCGCAAAATGTTCGTTTCCAATCCGATTTTTTCCCATTCGGGATTCGGATTAGTGAATTTGTAAATCAGCCCCTAAGGGATGCTCAGAACTACAGGTTAACTGTTTAATATCATGTACACCTTAAGGCCCTCTCTTAACGCACCACGGTTCAGTAGGTAATTCTAGCAAAAGGAGACCTAAAAATGGAAATGCATATTTGCAACTTTTTCACTTGTTTTCACAGAATACACCACAAATAAAGTTTACGACATTTTTTTTAATTTTTCACTGTTCTGCTTTAACAATGAATTGGCTTCATTTGCCACCCTCTGGTGTTCCCCAGCTGCAGCTCAATATCCAGGCTGCCAATCTAATCTGCTACAATTTGCTGCATTTGTTGATACATTTCTGGCCAGCATCTGATGTGTCTATTGTAACAGCTGACTTTACACCCTAATCCTAATTATTATGCAAATGACAATTTTCAGTTCTTTACAACCTATAAAGTGTTTTGAAACATACTGTGCGTAATAATTTGGAACAGTGCATTGTAAGTTTTTTATTCTCAAAAATACTGTTATCATTAGGTTTGTTCAATAAAATTTGAATTGTACTCTTAATAGTTGATAACATGAGAATTATGCTGACGGTTATTTACATTAATTATTTTGGTAAATGAGAAAAATATCATTTGCATAATAATTTGGAACAGGGTGTAGTAAAGCTCAGGGAACATGATCAGTAGGTTATAATGTATCAAGTAATGTAACAAATTTTATGTTTAGCGAGTCAATGAGCTATTGATGCGCAGGCTGGGGCGACACCCGTGGGTCAGACAGATTTGGGCCGACATGCGCATAAATTCCTTGGGTCGCGGGCGAGTTCAGGGCGAGTATTTCCTGCCGCCCTTCCCACCCGCAACCTAACTTCGCCCCATTTCTGCCTACAGGAGTGGATATTTATATATGCGCACCTGCCTTGCCCCGCCCCCTCATGACATCAGAGATGGGTGGGTCAGGCTAGGGTATATAAATAGCCACAGAGCAGCAGCCTGGGTCAGGTGCGGGTCGAATTTTTGTCAACCCGCACATCACTACAATGAGCACTACTTCCTACTCCTATAAGGTGGTGGAAAATAAAGATTTAGGAACTTATAGTTTAGATGTCAAAAATAAACAAGTGTAGTTCTGCTGTATTTTGTGTATTTATACTTATTTATTGTATTTATTATAACACTTGTCCTCCCTGTGTGTAATTTTGTATATTGTAAGACTGTACAGCGCTGCGTACCCTTGTGGCGCTTTATAAATAAAGTTATACATACATATACATACATACAAACAAAACAAAAGTGTCTGAAATCTGATCTACCCCATTGATTTTAAAGAGAAAGTTTACCTTTAAGATATAATTTGTATGTTATAAAATATCTTATTCATTATTTTTTAATTGTTCTTTATTTTTTCCATGTTTTTGAATAATTTACCTTCTTCCTTCCAGATCTCAAATATGCATAACTGACTTTTACTTTTGATCACTTTCTATCCAGATCCACTTCTATTTATCTTCCAGTCTCTCATTCAAACCACTGCCTGGTTGCTAGGGTAAATTGGGCCCTAGCAGCCAGACAGCTGCTGAAATTCCAAACTGAAGAGTTGCCTTGGCAAAAGTTAAATAATTCAAAAACCACAAAATATAAAAAATGAATACCAATTGCAAATTGTCTCAAAATATCACTGTCTGCATCATACTAATAGTTATTTTTTATGGTGAACTTGCCCCTTAATGCTTAATTTTTTTTTGTAGGGTTGTGTGGTTTCTAATACAAATTAGACAAAAGGCATATTTAATAAAAACAAACTAAACAATAGGAATACAGTATTCCATAAGCACTTCACTGTAAACTGGATGTGTGTGGATATTTTTATTTGTATAGAGTTACTGCTGTACATCACACTTCAGAGAGGCAAAATAGTCACAAATAAATACAGAGTGATACAAAAATAAAGCTGTAAAATACTGGGTTAGTCCTTTAGCACATGAGCGTACATCTCAGAATTTAATTCACTAATGATCATTATCTCTACATTATTAAACTGTCATTTTTCTGTTTTTTAAAACTGAGACTGAATCTGATGAGCCCCAATGAATTATTGGTGACAACTATGCATTGTACCCAAGGCACAAATGAGTTTGATTAAAATTAGATTGATAATAGCCCCTTACCAGGGCACAAACACACTGCATACAAGTATGGCTTGCATTTCTTTCAAAAAAGATGAAATTTTCTTTTATGTGGAAGGCCATACACATTTAGATTTTAGTCTTCTTCCGGCGAACGTTCGGATATCGATCGTACATTTAAACGCAACAATCTTAAACTAACATTCAAACTGAAATTGTAGGATAAGGTCTGAACATGAACATACGAAAGTGACTTCCATTGCAGGTCCCCCAAGTATATCCTCAGATACACAATACACGCGCAGATTTTAAAAAAATCATCTGAAAACTAGTTTTGTACTATTTTATTGGTGAAAGTATAGCCAGCTTAAGGGATCCCTTTTTTAAATTTATTTAAAAATTAAATAAAACCCAATATGATTGTTTTGCCCCCCCAATATGGATTCATCCAGCTTAGTTACCATCAAGTACAAGGCACTGTTTTGTTACTACAGTGAAAAAGGAAATCAGCTTTAAAAATTAGAAATATTTGTTAAGCTGGATCCTATGGGGAGATGGCCTTCCTATAATTTGAAGCTGTCTAGATAATGGGTTTCCAGATAAGGAATCCCATACCTGTATAACATCAGGTCTGAACTAGTTAGTCTTCTTTGTTATTATAACTAAAATACCAGGAGTAATTATACAATGTAGTCATAACAGAACATCTCAGAAATTATAATAACTCTAATAACCTTAAAATGCCAGTTGTCAAATCTGGCCCATTGTGTTGTAGGAGGGTTACATAGTACTTTACTTTACTTACCCCCACCTTGTGTTTATGAATCAAATACACCACACACCGTCATGTTAAAAAAGAACATCTATAAAGGTGTGTATTAACTGCATAAAATGTTTAGTAAAAACAGCATTTATCCAGTGTCTTATCACACCAGAATATACTTGCCACTGAATTATTTCAGTTTACATTAATGGCTTCTACAAGGCCCAAAGTGGTATATAATAATGGAGTAAAATATGGCAATAAAAGATAATATTCACACAGAAATATACCATTTTATTTTGACACCAATTTTTACCCATTTTCCAACAAAAATTATTTTACACAGTTTGGCCCCTTTTGCCCCTTAGTGTAGTGTTACAGAGCAACCTATTTCCAACAACTTTTTAGTTGGCATATATTAATTATTTTGCATGCTTTTAGTTAGTGTACCTATTCTTCCTATTTCCAGAGGCTTTCATTTCAGTTCTATTTCAGTTTTTTTATTGCTACCCCTAGCAACCAGACAGCAAATATTCCAACCCTGAAAGCAACAGGACAACAAATGTAAATCTAAAAAAAAAAAACCAAAAAAAATTAAATAGAACAAGAAACGTAGCTGAACAGTGTTTTAGAATACTGTTACATCATACTTATAGTTAACTTTTGGGTGACCTACCCCTTTAAAAACTTTTTTTCAAACTCCAATCAAGGTTGGTGTAGTGAAACAGAAACCTAAATAAATATATGCTAATTTTGGGAGGTGTGTACAAATGATAATTTAAAAATAGATTAAAAAAAAGATCTCATAATGCAGTTCATTTTAAATTTCAAAACAAAATCCAAGTTTTGTGAAGGCAAATTGGGAAAAGCTGCCCTCTCCTACCTACTGCAATACACTAGCATGGCCCCTAATTTTTTATTTGATGTCATGTTTGCTGGTGATGTTGTTTTAACATAAATATATTTATATTTTTTTTTTTACCAACCCTTGTGGATGTCTGGACAGCAAATGGTAATTAATTAGTTGAATTTTTTAAATGTAATTATTTCACGTTTTGCCTAAGAAATTATTATTACATGGGCATAATGGAAAATAAAAGTTAATCTTAATAAAATTAAAAGATGCCGGTGTGAATGAGATAAATATAAACAGAAGTAAATCATATACTGGAAAGCCAAAAGATGATTTTGTGCCCATAAAGTAGCAGCAAGGAGTATTAGGATTTTTCAGCAGTGCCAGTGTACCAGGGCACAGACTACAGTGGAGATGCCTCTATAGAAGCAGGAAAATAACACGAAGTACAGCTTGTAGTGCAGGCACATGAGGCATCCCATTGCCATTTTTCCTGCTATTCACTGCACAGTAATTCTTGGGAGGAATATTGCTCACACTCACAGACACATTATGCTGAGTTTGCATGAAGTTGTTGATCTTAATGTGTTCTCATTGTTATTGTGGCTTTTTTCTCCTGGCAGTGCCTAAAATGTGCAGAAAGTGAGTGGGCAATGGCAGGGCAATGCCAGCCCAATAGATCTATATTGCCAGGTAGACAAATGTCCATGCACTGCTGCTAAAGTGCAGCCAGCTGCCCCCTCCCATGCACACACATATACACAACATCCTCCTACAGGGATACAGTCTTGCAAACTTGGGAAGCTCTTAAAAAACATGTGAGCGCACAGAAAGGCGAGAAACCGGCCCCAGCAGGTAGCCCAGACTCCCCCCTGTCTAAGGAGACCCGTTGCTGAGCTTTTTCTTACCCGTCCAGACTTTTTCCAGGAAGATTTGCAGGGCCCGGTGCGCTGCTCTCTTCCCCTGTGCTTCTCAGCTATTCACCCCCCACCGCTGCTCACTGCCTCATTCCAATATGGCACATCGGCAGCCACTGCGCCTGCGCACCACTCTCTCTCCCGAGCTCACACTGTCTGCCTTCTTTAATTTTTGGGGCTTTTTTACTCTTCCTCCACCCACTTTCTCAGCATTCTTTCGCCACTATCTTCCTTCAACCTCCCCCAATTTATTTTTTTACTTTTCTCTTTGTCACCATGAACTGACAATCTAACACCTGTCTGTACATGCATTGTCGTTATTGATTACTTATAAACTGGGAATATTCTGAATTAAATGTGACGCTATATAGAAATGTACTTTGCATATTCTCGCTTTCGTTATTTATATCTTCTATTTTTCTTTTGCATTTCCCGGATTTTTATTTTATTTTTTTAAATCACCACAGGGGATCTAACCCTTCCCCAACAGATGACTAATTTG
The DNA here is from genome assembly GCF_000004195.4 of Xenopus tropicalis. NCBI lineage: Eukaryota > Metazoa > Chordata > Amphibia > Anura > Pipidae > Xenopus > Xenopus tropicalis. Next base: position 123,640,957 of record NC_030680.2, read on the forward strand.
CACCTTTATTACATGTAATTAAAGTCACGAAACTGAAAGCAAATTTTTAGTGACCTGTATAAAATAATAAGAAAAAATATGATGTGGTTTAAACTCTGAAAGCAATATAATTTCACCTTCATCTACTCAGAGGGGCATGCATGGCTATAGTACAGCCAGCAAGTGAACTGCTGCTCCTCCCCAAGTACAAGCAAGCAGAAATAAGCAGATCTGTGTAGATGAAATTGCTAAGCTTGTCTTTTTGGGCAAGCTGGGAGAATCAGTTTGCTTTAGCTTCTTACTTCCTGGTAAGGAATTTGTTCTCTACTGTGAATGACACACACATCAGGAAATGAGTGCAAGAAAAAATACTTCCCCATGACTTCTGACAAAGAAAAACCACAAGCAGCACATATGTTCAAAGCCCTGTCAAGGTAAGGGGAACTTTTTATCTCTTGTGTTTTGCTGTAACAGTTATTTTTAGCTTTATTAGCCATTTTAACTGAATGGTTTTGGCAGTTTTTAAAAATAAATAAAAACATGTTCTGCATTTGGATTTACACCTAATTATGAACATTTTAAAAGGTTTTTGCATATAGTGTGGAAAAAATACTTATACTGCAAATAATCGAAATATCCGTCAGTGTGATCACTATGCCCATTGTGCATTTGAAACTTTACACCCACAATTTCTTATATGCAGAGTGTGATTTATTCATAGAGTAAAGCCGTAGAATTCTTACACTATGTTACCTAGTCTGCACAACTGCAGGACACATTGGCAGTTTATTTGTCACTGGTGTTACAAAAAGCTGCTTTAATGATTCTGGAAAGTCTTGCACAAATAGCATATAACTATGTAGTGTAATGTCAGTCTGCCATTTTGTGACATTTCTGCAGATGTTTGATAGATTGGACTAAAACCAAAATAATCAGCGAGATTTGTAATATTGCATCTTTTGCTCATACAAGTTTGTCTATGCATACAAATAGATATTTCTTTCTTTTATTTAGTAAATGGTATATGCTAAGGAAACATATCCTACCCCATCCACTTTAAATTGTGAGTTATTAAGGATATCAGAGGGCATTTAGGTAACCGCAACATGCTGCAGAATTGACCAATGCCCTTCCTTGCTGTGGGTGCCATTTACTTGTCGTTCATCCTTTATCCCATCGAAACACACAAATGGTCGTCGACTACAGAATATAATACATTAATGAACACTTTTTCCAATTATTATTGTTTCTTGTGTAGGGATACTGTGTGTGAATGGAGCATTGTATCTCTTCTGGAACAGAGAAGCAATGTAATGTATTGACCATATACATGCATGTAGATATAGGCCTTGTGAGTTAGACTTATTATTTTTAGTGGTATCATATGAATAGATGAAAGAAATTATATTAGTCAGGAAATGATATATTTGTGTGGATAATAGGTATCTATTTTCAGGGTGTGACTCGTTATAAGGATGAAGCAGATTTCAACTGTGACTTTGCAGAATATAAAAATATGCTTGTGACATATCACTATATTATTTATAGCACATTATATATATGTTCTAAAGGGACAATGTACATCACAGCACCTAAAGAACATTTACAGTTGCACTGGATACCATTAAAACCATTAAGAAAGGCATTTGTCTTCAATAAGTCACTGCAACCCTATTTCTTAATTGCACAGACTCTCAGGTGGGCTTTAGATAGCCACCCTGTGGATATCCATGTGCATTATAAATCCAGTATAAAGGACTTTAAAAATATAAAATATTATGCATATTGCCTACTGAATTTTTTTTTTTTATAATATTTATTTATAAATATAAAGTTTCCTATGGACACTACAGACTTACATAGTTCTGTGGTATTCCTAAAAATAATTTATTCTCCGATGATACCTTATACTGCATAGAGTGTGAGAGAGAGTTGATCATTATACAGAGTACATTATTCTTCCTAGTACTGGGAGAGAAATTGGGACCAAATATTGTCTCTCGCCTTTGCATAATTCCAAAAGGAAGTAGTTGCTGTAGAAAGGTTACCTGTCTCATGTGCAATACTTGGTTAAAAGCGAACATAAATTTTAACACTATATATGTATAGTGTCCCTTTCACTTGTAGTCCATGCATTGCATAGAATATGCTAACTCCTACAAAGTATGCATTTGCAGGACTGGAATTACCCTGGAATAGGTACAAAATACTGGGCCAAGGGCAGCATTCTTGTTTGTTCTTGCAAGAACAGGCCTCACAAACTTTTTCACCCAGACAAGCACCAGGCATTATTAGTGAAATTTAAGTTAGGGTTAGAAGTGTCTGCAGATAAAGCTTTCATCTACAGAAAGCAAAACCCTTTAAGAAACAAAAAATGGGAAGGGAGGAGGCAACTCAGGCCTCACCAGACAAGTGCGACTGGTCTCGCAGTTTGGAAGCAGAACTCTAAGTACAGCTATCATCTGTGATGACAATACTAACTAACTCATGTGTTATGCATTGAATCCTTTGAAGTTTTTTGCCTTTACAAAGGATTTTGTCCCAGGAGTGGTAAGGGCATAATATAATGCAGAGCAAAATCATGTAGTGTGATGTTGTCAGTACAACTAACACATATTTATGCTATTGTACACTACTTGAGGTAACCCAGATATCTGTCTGGGTCTGATTTAACTAAGGTGGTAGGAAGTGACAAAGCAAATCAATTAAAAGGACACAGAACACTCCTACAAAAGGTCATTAATAGCCTGCTGCCATTACAAGTCTATAGCATGGCAATGTGGTGGTTAGCATCTCTATTATATAGTGCTGTGAAATATGGTGTCTCTTTATAAATAAGTGTTAATATCATAAAATATTAATAATTCCTGCCTATCATTGCTGAAGTTTTATTCCAACAGTAACATACACTTTGCATGCAACATAAAAATATAATTTTACCTCTCAAGCCCTCCTGGGGCTGATATGAGTAAAGAAACATTCTCTGTAAAATGCTGTATGGTATGATGGTACTAAATAAATTAAGAGAAGAGAGTATCACCCAGAAGCAAGAATTGTGGTAAACTAATGGAAACACCACTTTAGATTGTAAGCTCTACGGGGCAGGGACCTCTATCCTTGATTCTTAACTTATTGCAACTGTATCTTGTATTTATTTGTATTTATTATCATACTATGTATTTATCTATTATTATTTTAATAACCCCCTGTTGTATTATTCTATTCTACTGTACAGCGCTCTGTACATAAGTAGTGCTTTATAAATAAAGATTTACATACATACATATACCACTAACCCCTACAACAAAAGGGGAAATATAGTGTAAAGTACATAAACAACAACATTAAGTAATTCAATTTCTCTTAAATTTTATTATAAGACTTTTTATTGTAGTTTATTAATATTTTCTAATTTTATAAGACGACTGAACTGTATTGGTATAACAGCACTAAAACTCTACCTTAAATAAATTAAGCATAATAACAATAATAAAGTGAGTGTATATTTTATTTGAATATCTTGTTTCCCCCTGGGGCTCTGTGTTCTGAGTAACCCCTTGTTTACTGACATTCCAACACAACTACACGACTATATGGGATATATTCTGTCCCTTTCAGGCAGCAGTCTTAATTTATCTATCTGTGTAGGTCATACTGTAGAGCCTTTTTCTGAGGAGACTGTGCTTAATCCATTCATGCCTGGTTCTGTCTTTGTACTGAGCTGATCCTTGAATTATATAATAATATTTATTATATAATAAATACACGCACACATATATTGATATATATTTACATGATCAAGTTAAAGAAGGGAAAGAAGAATCCAAAATGGCTGCTAGAAACAGGAAGGTGCAGATGAAAGTCAGTCAGAATGTGCTGGCAGTAAATGTAAAAACTTCCAGTAACTGTCAGTGATTCAGAAAAGGCTGAGCCTGCAGGAAGAGCAAGGAAACAGTGCAGTGCATTTCAGGCTGCGGTGGGGAAGGAGCCTCTTTCCGTGTGAAGGAGTTTTCTGCCATTTCTGCTTATAAGACAACAAGTTTCATCTGTTATAGGGTTAAATCTCCAAAATGTCCCTGCACAGTTCTGCCCCCTGAATGCTTTTTGTGTCACTTTCTCTCTGTTGTGTGCTTAATTCTGTGATATACACGTATATTGGCTGGCTTTTCCTAATCACCTGCTGCAGATCCAGTACCCAGGAAGTTGCCTCCTTGGAACAGCCTGACCAAAGGAGATTTGCTGCTGCATGCAGACAAATGCATTTATACTGAGCTTCTAACGTGGGGATTCATAGTCTAAATTCTACAGAGATATTGTAATTTTCAGTAGTTAAACTGTTTAACATTGTCCCCAACAGGGACAGATGCTTTAAAAAAAAATGGCTGTTTGCACACCCCTTTGTGGTGGGGCATTCTTTGCTGGCCAAAAGGGCTGGTAACCTCCCCAGAGTGTGGCTGTACAAGCAGGTGTCTTAAATTACTGTCTCATGTACTTGACTCTATAAAAGGAAATGGGTCACAGTCTGGATCACTTTTTTTGTGACAAATAAGGATATTCACAGAGCAGTTCACCCTTCATGCAGGGACCAGCCTGGGCACCAAGGAGAAACCATGCTTCTATGTGAACCACATTCCTCTAACAATATTGACTCATGTTGTTGCAGTTGCGTCACTAAAATAGCTGTGAGACATGGGTAAAATCTTTAGGCACTGACATGTGCAAAGACTATAATATACCATAAAGGCAGCTCTGACAATTAGAATAGACAGTCAGCCTTTATTGTTCTTGTAACTCCTTAGTTCTATTTTTCAATATCTGGCATAAACAGAAACACTAGAAATCTTGTAATGTACTCTGGGTTCTTTGCTCCTGGAGGGATGAATCGAGGAGACCAAAACATTACATTAAAGCTGGGGATAACACTTTTTGTGCCTGAAAGTGCTGTGCATCTTTCAGATCATTGCCGTGGGTACTGGTGCCTCTTAGTGCTCTAGTGCTTGTTATATAGAAAGGAGAATACGTGGGGTAGGTTATTTGACCTTTAACACAACATTTAGATAAGATCCTACCCAAAATCCATTAGCCATTCTACTGTACTGCGCTGGGTACATAAGTAGCGCTTTATAAATAAAGGTATACATACAAGGCAAGAGAGGAAAATCCACTACCGTTTTGTAACTTTATGAACAGAAAAACTACCAGAATTATTAGAACTGAATAAAAAGTTCTAATAAAAAGAAATGTTTTGCAAGGGAAATCTAGGAATGATATAACCATTTAAAGGGATACTAACATGTTTGAAATGTCTGCTATTACATGAGCTATCCTGGGCTTTTTTTTTTTTTTTTTTCAAAATGCCTAATTTTCAGGGCTATAACCTCTAGTCTGTCATGCCTAAATCACAAGGGAGCACTAGAAGCCAGAATGTTTGCTGTTTGTTCTATAGTCTGCAGCAGCCCATAAACTGGCAAAAAGCATGGTTTCAGAGCAATCAGTGCACGTGCTGAACAAACACACACCCTGGAGGGTTTGGACACTTTTCTATTGGTCATGCAAACAATCAGAACAATAAGAAGTAAGAGGAGTTGCTCTTCATTCCACTGATAATCATCCATACAGCAGCTTTAATAAATGAGCTAGGATTTTCAAACTATTCTAATAATTTAAAAAAAACACACTTACCATCCACAGAATAGCAGGCCCTGGTGATGGTATAGAAGAAATGTATAAAAAAAAAGTGTATAAAAAGTGTCAATATCCATTTAATAATTAATGTCTTTCTCTAATTTCAGAGGTAGATGATTGTCCGGCTATACATTACAGGCAAAATCATGAGAATTGCACATTACAACTGTAAAATTCTACTAATACTATGTACAGATCAAGAAAACAGAATGAATTCCAGATATGTATTGTACATCTATAACTTAGCCCCGGTGCTGAGTCTAGCCATTGTTCTGTAACAGTTTCTTCTACTCCTAACTTAGGCATACCTCAGTGTGTTACATGGGAAGGGGAAACATTATTTTTATGTATGACAAGTGACCTATTTCTGGTAATGTTTTATTATACCTTTGCATTATTCTTTATCAGTTCCTCATTGGCTATAGCTCCATCTGCAAGTCATGCATATATTATGTACTGTTTATATAAGTCTTGTATTAACTTCCTCTTCCTCTCTAAACCACAGTTCCAAACACATCCCTGATGCTTTGCGAGGCTCATTGTTGCTTCTCACATTTCTGTAGGGTCAAGGTGTTCTGCTTTATACGCCTCAACCTAACACTTAGAACCACAGTGTGTTATAGTGATGGGTTTCCATGACAACCATCTCTGCTGAGGAGTGATCAGATGCAAGGCACTCACACACAGAAAATATCTATCTGGGTTTTTGCTCTGTATGTTTGGAGTGTTTAGCTATTAGCACAAATCCTCAGTGTTACTTCTGCATGCAACAAAGGCTTTAGAAAAAGCTGCAAGCATTATTATTTTATTTACACTTGAATAAATTGACAGTATAATTACTGGATCAGATTAGAACTTGCATATATGTGTGTTTTATTTATACTACGAGAAAACTAAAAAATTACAAGTGAGAAAGATTTCAAATTTTTGTATTGTATTGTTCTTTTTTTAATAATTAAAAAAAACTACAGGATGATAATGATGGGCTATATAATGAATTTTAACCAGACAAGCTATGAGCTTAGGCACAGCTGTCTCTGAACATTCCTCAAGGCAGAACCATTTGTTGGGGGGGAGCTGTTTCTCTGAATTCCTGTTACTTATTTAATAAGACACTAGTCCATCAGGATGGGGGAAATCATTGCTGACTCCTGAAAACAACATGTTTCTTCTAAGATGAACATAAATACTTCAGTTTCAAGAGCATCCTCTTTTTATCTTGTGTTCTGAAAAAAAAAATCTCAGGAATGGCTTTTAGGGTGAATGAAAATGTATAACAATCCACTGTGTCGTAATAAAGGTTGTACTCAAATTTTATTTGATACTTATAGTATTATATATATTTTATACTTATAGTTTTTTATATTTAACCTCTCAAGCTCAGAGTTGTTTCCTTGGTGCAGCCATCTGTATCATGCTGTGTGTCCCTGCAGCTGGCCATTCCAATCAGTGACTCATGCCGGGCTAACAGACAGTACAAGTCAGTGGGGGTCATTTACTAAGTAGGTGCAACATGTAATGGTGGTACAATTTTGTGCTCTTTTTGCCTCTTACTCCTGGGATCCTTAGTCTATGCTTGACATGGCTAACAATTAAACAAAAAAACCTAGGTATGTAGCTATCCAGGATTCTGTTCAGGATTCTGACAAATCCCAGCACTGCGGGATTAGAATTTGGCTGAATCCTGAGTGTTTAGTTGAACCATGTCCGAGCACGGAACATTGTAAATTAGCAATTTTATTGTTCACAGGGTTTTTTCATTTTACTCAAATTTGAATATAAAAAGGATTCTGGTTTGATTTGGTATTCAGCAAAATCCTTTGCAGAGGATTCAGTATGCAGCTATACTATATATAGATTGTAAGCTCTACGGGGCAGGGACCTCCATCCTCTTGTGTCTTTGACTCTTAACTTATTGCAACCTAATCTTGTATTTATTGTTTTACTTTGTATTAATCTATTATTATCTTAATAACCCCCTGTTTATATTAATGTATTCTACTGTACAGCGCTGCGTACATAAGTAGCGCTTTATAAATAAAGATATACATACATACATACAGCTGAATCAAAAAAATCTAAAAATTACAGACTGAAAACATAACTATCAAAAACTGCAATAAAAAAATATCAACTGCAAAGTTACTTAGATTAATAACATCTAAACACTAATGTAAGGGTGATCTTGCCCTTTAAGTACTGTAATTGCCTCAGCCAGAAGAATGGCATCTATTTCTGCATGTAAAATACAAATGGGTCATGATAGCCATATTTATGTAGTCAACCAAACAGTTAAATACTGTATGTCTATGCTGACTGGTATTTCCTGTGTAATACTGTTTATATGGCATGATAACACTGCCTCACAGCCAAACAGCTTTTGTGAAAGCCGAGAAAGACATTATTACATTATGTTATTTGTTGTCTGTACAGGATAATATTCCTCACTGAACCATCACTCTGCATGTTCCCACTCTCTCTCATCTGAGAACATGCTATTTCTACCATTCTTTTTTCAGGGGCTGTCCCTTTGTGGCTGTCCTGGGTGGGTGATTAAATAATTTGGGCACTAATAGAGGAACTTCCATTACTGGTGTTGCTACAGCGAGAGGCTGCCTAGCAGGACAAAGCAAGACACAAGCTGGTGAGAGTGTGGGCATAGTAAAAATGGTCAGTAATGAAAGATTAAATGTGATTGGTTAAAAGTCTCGCCAGGGATATAGAATGATGAGGATGTAGAAAAGAACATCTAGTCCAAGATGATCCAGAACACACAAGTAAGATCAAACAATTAAGCAAAAGACTGTTTTTAAGCAACAAAATCCCATTAAAAGATGACAGTTTAATTAAATGAAAACCAATCACATACAGTGATGTAAAAAGTTACTGGTCCCCCAATTACAGACTGTGGGGAGATGACCTGTTTCACATGCATACATTAAAGTGAAGCCCTATATTCTTGAGCCCCCAACAGCCACTGGGTCTGCTGTTTCACCCTTGGCACTGAAAAACTATCTGGATTTTACTTCTTGAACTAGTCAAGACTATTAAATACAAGTAGGGTAATTTACAAGGTACAAGACAGGTACAAACCATGTGCATTTTTCTGCACATTTGAACCCTGCCCTGTACTTTACACAGCTGGTGCAAGGACCTGTGCTCCCCCTTGATTGTAGCATTGCTGGCATTGTATTCATGATGGGAGGCCTAGAGCAGGCACTCAGGCCTATCTATCCCACCCTCTACCTGTCCCATAACTTGCACATCTAAATGATTAGGGATCATCAGCAGGCATAGGGTACTAAGGAGCCTTGCACCTGCCAGTGTTGCCATCTGCACCTGAGTTGGACCTTAATCTGGCACGTGGTGCAGACAACAACTATGCCCCAGAGGCACAGTGAGTGATTTTGTGTCCCTTAGTGCTCTTGTATTGCCATCCAGAGCCACAATCAGCCTTGTAAGCAAGTTTGGAGCCTAACCACATCAGATATATAGGTGGTAATGAAATAACAGGCACAAAGTTTGCTCCAGTAACTCATAATAACCAAACAGTGATAGTAAGCCTTCTATTTCAAAGTAAACATTTTATTGGTTGCTATGGTTTACAAGACCTGGCACCAAACCCCCATGCCTGTTATCACATAATTCAGACATGTGGTGAGGCAGCAGCTCGCAAACAACCGAAAGTGAAAATACGGTAAAATGTGCAGATACCTGTATAAACAAATAAGAACAAAAAAGTGGTTCAAGTTGAAGAACAATCTGTGTTTTCAGAATAAGATAAAATTTTTAAAAAGGGCACATGCTGAGTTGCTTTTAGATTACAGATATAGCATCTTTTACCTTGAATGTTCAGGACCTGGGGTTTTCCAGATAGGGTATCTTTCTGTAAGTTGGATCACCATATCTTAAGGGTCATGGCAGACGAGGAGATTAGTCACAGCGCAAGAAATCTCCCTTGTCATGGGCAACTAATCTCCCCGAAATGCCATCCCACTGGCTAGAATGTAAATCGCTGGTGGAATGGCATACACAGCACCGATATCGCCGAACTTTCCTCTCAAGGCAACTTCGGCGATTTTGGCAAATCGCTGCGCCGCGTATGCCATCCCACTGCCGATTTACATTCTAGCCGGTGGGATGGCATTTCGGGGAGGTTAGTCACCCACGACAAGGGCCTGTCACGGCCCTAAGTCTTTTAAAAATATTTTAAACATAAATAAACCCGACAGGATGGTTTTGCCACCAATATGTATTAATGCAGCTCAGTTACTGTCAAATACAAGGGACTATTTTATTATTACAGAGAAAAATGAAATTATTTTTAACATTTAGAATTATTTGCTTATAAAGGGCTCTCTAGGAAATGGCAAAGCTTTCTGGATAACCAGTTTCCGAATAAGGAATACCATACCTACACTGGTTAAATAAATGTAATTGTTTTCAGTAACTTGAAAGGGTAGGGGGATAAGTATATGGTTTAAGTATGTTATAAAGAGATTGAAATATCCACCTTTCACTGAATTACATTAACTCCTTGGTGATTTAAAATATAACTACATTTTACAGGAGGTGGTACAGGTATAGGACCCGTTATCCAGAATGCTCAGGACCAAGGGTATTCCGGATCCGGGGTCTTTCCGTAATTTGGATCTCCATACCTTAAGTCTACTAAAAAATCAAGAAAACATTATTTAAACCGAATAGGATTATTTTGCATCCAGTGTGGATTATTTATATCTTATTTGGGATCAATTACTGTTTTATTATTATAGAGAAAAAGGAAACCAGTTTTAAAATTCTATTTGATTATAATGGAGTCTATGGGAGACAGGCTTTCTGTAATTCGGAGCTTTCTGGATAACGGGTTTCCGGATAAGGTATCCCATACCTGTACATTATTCCCTATATAAACATCATGTTCTGACAACAGAATGTGGTTAAAATAGAGTAAAATATAAACCCCACTGTTAATTACAAGACATTGAGATGCCTATATATGAAAGTGGTCATAGAATGCTAAGATGACTTCTAATAGTCTTTTATACTTTATAGATGGTATATTATCTTATGTAATATAGAAAACCCTATGTTAATGGCTGTCTGCAGTGCGAATAACTATGGTGACAGGCAGCACCATGAGCAGTGCTGACACAAAACTCCTGTTCCCGTTGCCCTTACAGCATGTCCATATTGCTGCCTGTCAGCGTTGCCATGGACACTGGTCTGATGGTGTGCTTCCGTGATAGGGGCATGCTGTCAAAGCAGCGTAAAAGGGTCTTGGTGCTGCTCGGCGTCTCTAAAGTAAATGTAGCCAATATAGTGTATCATGGGATGTGCAGACTTTAACCTTTCAGCAAAGAATTTTGAGTGAAGCTCAGTGGGTAGAAAGGGAGAGTGAAGCTCACACTGTGTATTATGGCACATGTAGACTTCACTTATTCTTGAGGTGAAAGGCTATAATAATTATCTAAACTAAGGCGCACCCTTAATAATTATCTAAACTAAGGCCCACCCACTTTGCTAAATTCCATCGAGCCTTAGTTAATACATATTCATGATCTGCCCCCAAAAGGCCTACTGATACAGGTAAAAGCATACAGTAAAAGCATATTATTTCCTGCTGTTAAAATATGACATCCATAACATCACAAAATGGCGGCTCAAGGTAAACGATGCAAAAGGTTAATATTTATGTCAATCTGATAGTCCTGGTTGGTGTTTCTGAAATGTCATTTTTCTGCCATTCTGTTAACTTTTTTGTCACCAATGTAAAATTTACATTTTTGGTTGGAAAATTATTACTATAAAAGACAAACCAGAATGATGGCCACTCAATAATTGCTACCTGCAATATATCTGATCTAAATATCACATAGTGGTTACACCCTTGTTCTACACAGTCAGCTCAGAGCAGGAAGTGGACTTTTTCCCACAGTCTGAAACTGAAATGTAGATCCAAGAAATAATTGTCATGGGCATTGTTGTCCAGTGGAGGGAGCTCCTGTTCATTTATTATTTTCCTTAAAAAAGCTGTAAAACAGTGGTTCTAAAACTATGAGGATGCACCCCAGGGAGGCCCCAGTCAGCGATTTTACATTATTTCCTTAGTGGGACCCCACAAAAAAATGACAAGTTGTGTCCACAAAACATATTTAAGTGGTAATTATTCATGCAGCTGTCAATTTATGATGTGTTATGGCATTTATGAGCAAACTTGTGGGTTATAAAGGTTTATAAGGTGAGTTTTGCTAACTGCTAAGCCACAGCCTTTCTGTATTCTTGTTAGGGAACTGCAACAAGTAATACGGTTGTAACTCAACAGATTGAGGCTAAAACTAAAATATAAAAAATGCAAAGGAAAATACAATCCTACAACATTTCAGTATTCATCAGCTAGCTTATGCTACATTGTTTCAATAGTCAGCACCAGCAGTACAGAAAACTTTACAAATACAAAGGGTAATAATGATCCAGTCCCAGACTTTTAAAATCCCAATTCTTTGACTCTTCCCTTGTTGCTAATATTTGTTTTGCCTTTGGTGATTACAGCAAAGATTTTAAATGGGAACGCCACCCAAACACAACTTAAGCTTTTTGAAAAGTAAACATAATTTCAAGCAACTTTGTAATATACATCAATTAAAATTATGCAGCCTCCGCCTGCCTTCAGCCTGCATCCTCCAAATCCTGCAATTCCCTGCACTCGTGATATCAATAAGGAAAGGAACATCACAGTACAATGCATTGTGGGTTATATAGTTCTTGCATGCTGTCTGTAAACTGTGAAGAAGTTGTTATAATTTGTAACATTAGTATTTTAGTCCCTCCTCCCCTGACAGGATTTCAAATGATGCAGAAAGAGAAGAACAGTTTTGCAGCTGGATTTGAGCATATAAACATGGTATCTATTCATGCTTGTAAAGGAACCAGTGCCGGACTGGCCCACCAGGATACCAGGAAACTTCCGGTCGGCCCAGGTGTCAATGGGCCCTCCTGCTCACCCAGCCATTTGCTTTGTATGCCTATACCATAGCCATTACTCAATTCTATATGAGAAGAAACTGAATAAATGTAGGAAAGGATAAGTAATATTATGTAAAAAGAAGTAATTAAGAAATTAAAGAAAGTGAGTGAACAGAGAAGGCTAGAGTGGGCCTAAGGTCTATGGGTCTACAGGTTTTCTGGTGGGCCCTTGGTACCCCAGTCTGACACTGGAAGGAACAGATTACAGTGATAGTTATAGAGGTATTTGACCTGTTATCCAGAATACTCGGGAGCAAAAACCCTAGAAGCTTTCTCCGTTTGCTTAAGATAGCAGCTGCCATTTTAAATAGCTTCCTTTTTGCAGCTCTAGCACTTATAGCTCAGATCACACATTCTTAAGGGAGGGGGGAATTCTTAGCATTCTTATGGGAGGGGGGAGCAGGAGAGAGCTGTGCAGACTCTGGCCACAGGAATTAAAGGGGACCTGTCACCCTAAGAAATAACTCCAAATTATTTTCTATATTGTTAGTTGAGCAAAATAAACTTTACTTACTCTTTATAAATAATATAAATCTTGTTTTCTTCCGTCTTGGAATTACTCAATCAAAGCAAGCAGGCAGGCACCATTTTGTGGACACTGTTATGAAGCCAAGCTTTGTATCATGCCAAAATCTTGTTTCTATGACAGAATGGGGGACCTGATGCCCATGCACTGGCTATACAATTAGAGGAGGAGGAGGGAGGGGAAAAGTGAGATGTGCAGTGACATCTAGGTAGTGCTGAACGGAAAGCTAAAGTTATTGTCTGCCCAGCCTCTATGCCTAAGGCATAGAGGCTGGGCAAGCAATATATGATTGACAGCTGGGATTTTTAAATGCCTTTATAATGGGTTTGGATGTGTTAATATAAAAATGAATTTGGGTTTCATGTTTAATTTGAAAAGGACTTTTATTATACAGCTTTTTATGTCTGGGTGACAGGTCCACTAAGAGAGGAAGTCAGATACCTGAACAACATGTTTACAAAAAAGGAGACAAGAAATCCTGTGTTTCTTTTGACAGAGAACTGTAAGTTCTGTAAGTGCTTATGGCTGTATTTACATAGACCTTTCTGATAAAGCTTACTTAGTTTTTACCTTTCCTTCTCCTTTAAGTCTACTATTTATCATTTAAATACTGAACAAACCCAATAGGATTGTTTTGCCACCAAATAAGGATTAATTGTACTTTAGTTGGGATCAAGTACAAGGTACTGTTTTATTATTACAGAGAAAAAGAAAATCATGGGAGATAGCCTTTCTGTAATTCAGAACTTTCTGCATAAAGTGATCCCATACCTGAATTACTTTCAAATAGAGTTGCTAAGTGAAAAGTCTGATATTAACTACAAATATCTCACCTAACAACACTAAAACAGAGTATTATTACATATTGCAAAGAAACACTCTGAATATGTTTACATCAATTATTTTATTTGGGTTTTGGAGCCCTTATGTGGCCTTAGGGCCTCCATCTGGGGGTACATCACTCAGGGGCCCCATGGTAGAGGGGACCCAAAGTATCACAATGCTGTGAATTACTGGTGTGTATTGGGGGCTTAGAGGGGTGGGCAGTCTTTGTGTTGCTGTCATGATAGGTGTGACAGAGATCAAATGTGTGTGTGTAGGGGGGCTTCTTTATTGGCCCCTATTCTACTTGTTGGCAGGCACCCAAGTGACCAGTGGGTAATTTTGTAGTATGGCTCCCCACTAGGGTAGTACTGGCCTGCTGGGACAGCAGAAAATATCACAGCGATGCTTACGCCACAGCACCCAGGTACATTGGAGGGTGCTGATTTAACAAAGCACCATTTCTTCTAATAGTTTTCTAGTTTCTGGCCATTTCTTCTAATAGTTTCAATGCTAATTGTTTTACGGTTTTATACCTCTTCTGGCCAAGCTCAGCCATGCAGGCATTGGTTAAATTGGATGTGAACTTTGAACCTCATAGTCCAATCCAACCTATCAGCAGGCGAAAAGGTGAAAAATAGAAGTGAAGGGATAGCGGAGGAGAAGGAGACCAAAGGAAAACAGGAAAACAGTGACACTCAAGTTACAGAGCCATAGATTCTAAGTTGCTGTGTTCCTGGCATAAAACTCCATTCAGCAGAAATCTACCAGCACCGGATGGGTTAATCTAAGAAATTCAGTCAGTTATATTGTTATGAATCTCTATTGTCCTTAGTAGCATGAACATTTTTAGGAAATTATAATAATGTTTATTATAAACACGTTGATCTTCTAAATAGTGAATAATATAATTTTTATAGAATAGATGTTCATTTAAAAATGCAGAGATTCGCATTCAGTGTATGGAAGGAATATGCAACTAAATAGTTTCTAAAAAGTAACAGAAAGCCTGTGTGAGTGTAAGAGTCTAAGTACAGGGAAGCACCGTATCCAGGATGTGGTTTTGGATCCAGCTGAATCTCACGTTGGAAGAATTCGGATGTGCCCTAATCCTCTGTGTTCAGTTGAGTCTGAATTCTTAAGGTCATGTGACTTTAAAGCACTGTACAACCTAACGTTTTTAGTGGAGTTTCAAATCAAATTTGAATATGCAAATTAGGGTTTTGGATTTGGTGCAGGTTTTGTCCAGATGTTTTGTGGAGTTTTCTGTATTTGTCAGAATCCAAACCATGATGAACTGGGTTCATTCTTAAAGGAGAAAGAAAGGTAAAAACTAAGTAAGCTTTATCAGAAAAGTCTAAATAAATACAGCCATAAGCACTCACAGAAACGCTGCACTGAGTTCTCTGTCAAAAGATTCATGTTCCAGAGACACGCAGCTCTCTGCTCTCTCCTGCTCCCCCCTCCCTCAAGAATGCTAAGAACTCACTCCCCCCCCTTAGGAATGTGGATCTGAGCCAATCAGCAGGAAGCTGACTCATAGGGGCAGATTTACCAAAGCACTAATTCGATTCCTGAATGGCAAAAATTCGGATTGGAAACGAAAATTTTGCGACTTTTTCGTCGTCGTCGCAACTTTTTCGACACCGTCTCGGCTTTATCGTATTTTGCGCGACTATTTTGCCGCTGTCGCGACTTTATCGTATTGAGTGGTCGTAAACGCCAGAAAAGCCTCTCCGACTTTGCATGATTTTGTAAGCCTCCCATAGGGCTCAATGGCACTCTGCAGCTCCAACCCGGCCCAAGGAAAGTCTCCCATAGGACTCAATGGCACTCTGCAGCTCCAACCTGGCCCAAGGAAAGTCTCCCTTAGGGCTCAATGGCACTCTGCAGCTCCAACCTGGCCCAAGGAAAGCCTCCCATAGGGCTCAATGGCTCTCTGCAGCTCCAACCCGGCCCAAGGAAAGTCTCCCATAGGGCTCAATGGCACTCTGCAGCTCCAACCTGGCCCAAGGAAAGTCTCCCATAGGGCTCAATGGCACTCTGCAGCTCCAACCTGGCCCAAGGAAAGTCTCCCATAGGGCTCAATGGCACTCTGCAGCTCCAACCTGGCCCAAGGAAAGCCTCCCATAGGGCTCAATGGCACTCTGCAGCTCCAACCTGGCCCAAGGAAAGTCTCCCATAGGGCTCAATGGCACTCTGCAGCTCCAACCTGGCCCAAGGAAAGTCTCCCATAGGGCTCAATGGCACTCTGCAGCTCCAACCTGGCCCAAGGAAAGTCTCCCATAGGGCTCAATGGCACTCTGCAGCTCCAACCTGGCCCAAGGAAAGTCACGATACTGAAGCTTGAATGAATCCGAAACGTTAGTACTTGGCGCAACAATACGATTTTTTTGGACGGCGACGAAAAAGTCGCGAGAAAATACAAGAAAGTCGCGTCGGCGACGAAAAAGTCGAAAAAATACCAATCATTACGAAAGAACCGCATTCGGACCGTTTGTGGATTAGTGGACCGTTTCGCAATGAGTGTATTTTTTGCGACAATTTCATACCTTTCACGACTTTTACTCATACTTTGTGACAAAATTTGTGCAACAAAATAGTATTGCCGCGCTGAGTTCTCTGTCAAAAGATTCATGTTCCAGAGACACGCAGCTCTCTGCTCTCTCCTGCTCCCCCCTCCCTCAAAAATGCTAAGAACTCACTCCCCCCCCTTAGGAATGTGGATCTGAGCCAATCAGCAGGAAGCTGACTCATAGGGGCACATTTACCAAAGCACTAATTCGATTCCTGAATGGCAAAAATTCGGATTGGAAACGAAAATTTTGCGACTTTTTCGTCGTCGTCGCAACTTTTTCGACACCGTCTCGGCTTTATCGTATTTTGCGCGACTATTTTGCCGCTGTCGCGACTTTATCGTATTGAGTGGTCGTAAACGCCAGAAAAGCCTCTCCGACTTTGCATGATTTTGTAAGCCTCCCATAGGGCTCAATGGCACTCTGCAGCTCCAACCCGGCCCAAGGAAAGTCTCCCATAGGACTCAATGGCACTCTGCAGCTCCAACCTGGCCCAAGGAAAGTCTCCCATAGGGCTCAATGGCACTCTGCAGCTCCAACCTGGCCCAAGGAAAGTCTCCCATAGGGCTCAATGGCACTCTGCAGCTCCAACCTGGCCCAAGGAAAGCCATGGGCCAGTACTAAAGTTTCGGATTCATTCAAGCTTCAGTATCGTGACTTTCCTTGGGCCAGGTTGGAGCTGCAGAGTGCCATTGAGCCCTATGGGAGACTTTCCTTGGGCCAGGTTGGAGCTGCAGAGTGCCATTGAGCCCTATGGGAGATTTTCCTTGGGCCAGGTTGGAGCTGCAGAGTGCCATTGAGCCCTATGGGAGACTTTCCTTGGGCCGGGTTGGAGCTGCAGAGTGCCATTGAGCCCTATGGGAGACTTTCCTTGGGCCGGGTTGGAGCTGCAGAGTGCCATTGAGCCCTATGGGAGACTTTCCTTGGGCCGGGTTGGAGCTGCAGAGTGCCATTGAGCCCTATGGGAGACTTTCCTTGGGCCAGGTTGGAGCTGCAGAGTGCCATTGAGCCCTATGGGAGACTTTCCTTGGGCCGGGTTGGAGCTGCAGAGTGCCATTGAGCCCTATGGGAGACTTTCCTTGGGCCAGGTTGGAGCTGCAGAGTGCCATTGAGCCTTATGGGAGACTTTCCTTGGGCCAGGTTGGAGCTGCAGAGTGCCATTGAGTCCTATGGGAGACTTTCCTTGGGCCAGGTTGGAGCTGCAGAGTGTTATTGAGCCCTATGGGAGACTTTCCTTGGACCAGGTTGGAGCTGCAGAGTGCCATTGAGCCCTATGGGAGACTTTCCTTGGGCCGGGTTGGAGCTGCAGAGTGCCATTGAGTCCTATGGGAGACTTTCCTTGGGCCAGGTTGGAGCTGCAGAGTGCCATTGAGCCCTATGGGAGACTTTCCTTGGGCCGGGTTGGAGCTGCAGAGTGCCATTGATTCCTCATGCCCATAAGTTGTTTACACGTCATTCTCACGCCGGAACCAGTATTAAATGTATGTTTACCAATGCAAGGAGTCTGACTGGTAAAATGGGAGAGCTGGAGGTACTGGCGTTGGAGCGGAAATATGATGTGATTGGTGTTGCTGAAACTTGGTTGAATGAGTCTCATGACTGGGCTGTTAATATTGGGGGGTATACATTGTTTCGGAGGGACAGGGGCAATAGGAAAGGAGGAGGAGTGTGTCTGTTCATTAAGCACGACTTAAAAGCAAATATTAAGGAGGAAGTGATGGGGGTAACAGAGGGAGCTGAATCCTTATGGGTTGAGCTTCTCACAGATAGTAAAGAATCTACCAAGCTAATTGTAGGGGTATGCTATAGACCCCCTAATGTAAGCGAAGTGGAGGAGGCCCAGCTCCTGTTGCAAATAGAAAAGGCTGCTAGTTTGGGGCAAGTGATAATAATGGGGGATTTTAATTACCCTGATATTGACTGGGGCAATAGTACTGCCAGGACAGTAAATGGGAACAAGTTTATAAACTTGCTGCACGACAACTTTATGTCACAGGTTGTTGAGGAGCCAACCAGGAACCATGCTATACTAGATCTAGTGATCTCTAATGACCCAGAACGTATAGCAAATGTGCAAGTGGTTGAACCCCTGGGTAATAGTGACCATAATGTTATTTCATTTGATGTTTGGTGCAGGAAACAAATTTACACGGGGGCAACAAAGACACTGAATTTTAGGAAGGCAAATTTTAGCTCCTTAAGGGCAGCGCTTC
This sequence comes from Xenopus tropicalis, assembly GCF_000004195.4. Classification (NCBI taxonomy): domain Eukaryota; kingdom Metazoa; phylum Chordata; class Amphibia; order Anura; family Pipidae; genus Xenopus; species Xenopus tropicalis. The sequence goes on from NC_030680.2 coordinate 123,659,784, forward strand.
AGGGCATAGATTGGGGCATTATGTTTTCTGATAAAAATACAGAGCAGAAATGGTTGTCATTTAAAATGATATTAAATCATTACTGTTCTCAATTCATTCCATTAATAAGAAAAAGTAGAAGTGTTAAGAATCACCCTATGTGGCTTAACTCTGAGGTAAAGAAGTTAATAGGGAAAAAAAGGAAAGCTTTTAAGAAATATAAGTCAGAGGGGACAGTAGCTGCGTTTAATGAATATAAACACTATAACAAGTGTTGTAAAACAGCAATCCGGAAGGCAAAGATAGAAAATGAGGAGCGCATCGCGGCCGAGGCCAAGACTAACCCCAAAAAGTTTTTTAAGTATATTAATAGTAAAAAGATGCAGGTTGAGGGTGTGGCCCCATTGAGTTATAATAACAATATGGTTACAGCGGATACAGAAAAGGCAGATGTGCTTAACCAGTTCTTTTCTTCTGTGTATACAGTAGAGGAGCCAGTGGGCCAAGTCCCACCCAATAGCTGCACTGTTGCCTCAGCTCCAACTACACAGTGGTTGGCACAGGATATGGTGCTTAAAGGGTTACACACGATAAATGTAAACAAGGCACCTGGGCCAGATGGAATACACCCTCGGGTACTGAGAGAGCTAGGGGCAGAATTGCAGTGGCCCTTGTTTCTGATATTCTCAGACTCTCTTTCATCAGGTATGGTACCTAGTGATTGGAAGAAGGCGAATGTCACTCCCATATTTAAAAAGGGAATAAGATCTCAGCCTGGCAATTATAGGCCTGTAAGTTTGACATCCGTGGTGGGCAAGTTATTTGAAGGCTTGTTAAGGGATCACATTCAAAATTATGTAGTGGAGAATGGCATTATGAGCAGTAATCAGCATGGCTTTATGAAGGACAGGTCATGTCAGACCAATTTAATTGCTTTTTATGATGAGGTAAGTAAGAAGCTGGACAGTGGGGATGCAGTAGATATAATCTATTTGGATTTTGCCAAAGCATTTGATACCGTTCCCCACAAACGACTGCTTTCTAAGCTAAGGTCTATTGGTCTTAGTGAAGTCGTTTGCACATGGATAGAAAACTGGCTACAGGATCGGGTACAGAGGGTGGTTGTTAATGGTACATTCTCTACTTGGAGTAAGGTTCTCAGTGGGGTCCCTCAGGGTTCTGTACTGGGTCCACTTTTGTTTAATTTGTTCATAAATGACTTAGGGGAGGGTATTATGAGTAATGTATCAGTGTTTGCAGATGACACAAAACTCTGCAGACCAGTCAATTCTATCCAGGATGTGACATCCCTGCAGCAGGATCTTGACCAACTGGCAATCTGGGCGGCTAAGTGGCAGATGAGATTTAATGTGGATAAATGTAAGGTCATGCACCTGGGATGTAAAAATATGCAAGCCCCGTATAACCTTAATGGGACTGCACTAGGCAAATCCATAATGGAGAAGGATCTTGGAGTCCTTGTAGATAATAAACTTGGCTGTAGCAAGCAATGCCAGGCAGCAGCTGCAAGGGCAAACAAGGTTCTGAGCTGTATTAAAAGGGGTATAGATTCACGGGAGGAGGGGGTTATTCTTCCCCTTTACAGAGCACTGGTAAGGCCCCATCTAGAATATGCTGTTCAGTTTTGGTCTCCAGTGCTCAAACGGGACATTATTGAGCTAGAGAGGGTCCAGAGAAGGGCAACTAAGCTGGTAAAGGGTATGGAAAGTCTCGGTTATGAAGAAAGACTGGCCAAGTTGGGTCTGTTTACACTGGAGAAGAGGCGCTTAAGAGGTGACATGATAACTATGTATAAATATATAAGGGGATCATATAATAACCTCTCTAATGTTTTATTTACCAGTAGGTCCTTCCAACGGACACGAGGGCACCCACTCCGTTTAGAAGAAGGGAGGTTCCATTTAAATATTCGGAAAGGATTTTTTACAGTGAGAGCTGTGAAGTTGTGGAATTCCCTCCCCGAATCAGTCGTACTGGCTGATACATTATATAGCTTTAAGAAGGGGCTGGATGGATTCTTAGCAATTGAGGGAATACACGGTTATGGGAGATAGCTCTTAGTACAAGTTGATACAGGGACTGGTCCGATTGCCATCTTGGAGTCAGGAAGGAATTTTTTCCCCTCTGAGGCAAATTAGAGAGGCTTCAGATGGGGTTTTTTGCCTTCCTCTGGATCAACTTGTAGTTAGGCAGGTTAGGTATAGGCATTATGGTTGAACTTGATGGACGTATGTCTTTTTTCAACCCAACTTACTATGTTACTATGTTACTATGAAGGATTAAAGTCGGAAAGATTTTCCTGCATTTTATGATCGTTCAACACAAAAATTTCGTGATTTACGGATCGCCAATATGATATTTTCGTGACTAATACGATTTTTTCGTACGCATATTCCTGATATTTGTGATCTTCAGAAATTTTCGTATCCAATCCGAATTTATTCCATTCAGGATTCGAACTTGCGTTTTCATGAATGTGCCCCTTAGTCTGGGTCTTGGTGCAGGAGTGAGGCTTTATGGGAACTTTCTTTACACAGCTCAGACTTAAGGGCACTATTGAGAGAACTGAAGGTATGCCTGCAGCTTGAGATTAACTCTTTATTAGCCTTTCCTTCTCCTTTAATAGACTGTAAGGGGAATATAGCAATAGAATATTTACCTTTAATAAAGGGGTAGAATAAATGTTACACATTGCGTTTTTGGGTTCTGTACCAGCCTGAGGCAACCACAGTCCTTTGGCAGTAGGGTTGCCATGTTTCTTGGCAAAAAAATCTGGACACATTGATAAGGATGGGAAAAGGGGCTGTTTGGGACAGGGTTATGATGTAAAAAGACCCGGGCCAGTTGGTTGAAAATTTGGTGAGATGGGCATGGAGGTAAAGGGGCAGGAAAAAAAGAGGCCAACCTTGAAGCAGCAACAGCAGCGGCCATGGGACATAATGACAGGTATTTCTAATACATTTGTAATATCTTCCCCAACCTTTACAGGCTTGGCAAGTAAAATACAGGCCAGGTGGCAATCCCATTTAGTAGTGAAGATCGGTGCATCTGAAATTCCCCTTGTAGCTCTTCACCTTTTTTTCAGCAGATTGCAAGCTTAGAGACTGACTCACAATATACTGTATATTTAGAATATAATTGTAACAATAAAAGCTGGTTAGAAAAATAATTAAATTACATGGCAGTTTAGAAACCAGTGCATTTTACATTAGAATTTTAGAATTAGCCCTGGTCCATAAATTTTCTGCTTGATAAGTTGTGACAACCCCTAAGGTTAGTTTCTCAGCAGCTCCTGTGACAACTTTAAGGCCTGAATCATTACGCTTATAGAGATGTTAAACCTTTAGGCTGGTGCATTAAGTCCAGTAGATAAAATAAAGCAATTCTAGCCTTATTCATTTTTAGGGTTTAGTTCACCTTTACTGTTTAGCGAAGTTGCAAAACAACATACCTGAGAATGTAGCAGAAAGCTGTTGTTGCAACATGCTCAGAATACCAATTCTGTAAAGGTACCGGGACAACACACACACTAATAGATAATATGTGCCCATAAATTATCACGCTTGCTCTACACCAGAAGAATATATATTTAGTTCCACTGAATAAGCAGCCAAATATGACATGAAGAAGTGAGAACATATGCTTGCAGTGTAATGCAGTTGGTAATGGTAATGATGTTGGCAAGGAATCTGAGGGAAAATTATTAACATTTCCAGCTTTGGCTAAACAGTAGAGGGATTGTTAAATTAAGATGCAGATTGCACATCCATATCATTAATTTATATGATTCCAAACATATGAAATGCACCTGCAAATAAACAGGGGAGTAGAAAAGGAAGGCAGAATATATCATTGCATCGTAGCCATACCTTAGCTGGCATTAAGGATCGAAAATACATCAGCAGTATTTTATACCTTTTTTATAATACTTGTTTGAAATATGAAGTCTAAAGGTGATTTACAAGCCTTTATTATTTCTTTGAGAGCACCATGTATACAAGATGACAGAATTAAGTACAAGGACAGGGCATCCATTCCGATTAAAGAAATGGCGGTTCTCTCTAAATATTTTAAAGTGAGAGCTGTGAAGTTATGGAATTCATTCCTAGAATCAGTTGTACTGGCTGATACATTATATAACTTTAAGAAGGGGCTGGATGGCTTTTTAGCAAGTGAGGGAATACAGGGTTATGGGAGATAGCTTTTAGTACAAGTTGATCGAGGAACTGGTCCGACTGCCATCTTGGAGTCTAGAAAGGAATTTTTGTTTCCCCTCTGAGGCAAATTGGAGGGGATCCAGATGGGGTTTTTTCATCTTCCTCTGGATCAGTTAGCAGTTGAGCAAGTTTTATTTAGACGGAAAAGGTTGAACTTGATGGAGGTGTGTATGTGTTTTCAACCTAAATTTCACTTCCTTTGGAAGGCAATGCCTTGCATGTTATGTGATTGGCAGATCTGTTAAAAAGGCGTTTTACAAAAGCATGCAAAGCATTGTTGAAAACAAAGTGGAGACTGGAAGGGAACTGAATGTTCTTTTATAGTACAAAAGCAGGAATAGCAGTGCAGAGAATAGCAAAGGACAGACAAAAACCACTTTCAGTAGGAATTACACTACATAACTTTAAAGGGCACCTATCATCTAAAGTTTGCTCCACACACTCTGGATGAGGGAAACAGTTATGTTTTTCTACACACAAACACATGTGCATAATGAGCATGTTCCCTATGTGCGTGCATGTGACATAGAGCTGGGGGACATGCTAACAGCTGGAGCGATTACTCATTATGCACATTGGTTTGCCCCAACATGGCTACCTGCACTGGGAGCTCCCTCTTGGTGCAGAGGCCAGAGTGCTTTATAGGGTAAAATGCTATTTCTGGCTTTACATTTCCATTAAAGGTATCATTATCAGCACACGCAATCCATCGTAACACCTGATCCTTGTATTGTGAACAGTATATACTTGCAGAGTATACATGTAAATTCTGCTTGGGCCAAGAAAAAATACAAATCAGAATTGCCAGTAGTATTTACAGGGGGTACTCCGGTCACTCATGGCAGTTTGGCGTCCCAAGAGATACAAAACTGTGATGCTTGGATTGTAAATTGGGCAGGGATCGTGGGAAGAGATTGGGCATAATGGGTGTGCATGGAGCTGATCAGGTTGTGGTCATGCATGCACAGTTTATTTTTTTCTACTTGATTTTTTTTCTCTTTATCTCTTTATCAATTTTTTCTTTTTTTTTTTTTCACATTAATTCGTAACAGTATCAGTGACATGGGTTACAGTACATTTCAGTAAGAAGCATTGACGAGTATCGATGTCTATAGATAGTATTCTCTGTCCTGGTGGGAAATGGGATTGTCCCGATGAGGGTCAAGTAGATTTATTTGTGCTGTTTATAGGTCGGTCTTGGAGTTCTTGAGTCTTGAAAGTTGTCCAAGGTTCCCAAACTTTGTGATGTTGTTCCAGCGCGTCTGATTGGGTAGCTGCAAGGTAATACATGGTCTGTATATATTCTATCTGAGATTTTAGTTGGGAAATGGATAAGTGTGGGGCTAGCCAATTCAAAGCGATATCCCAGCGTGCTGCCGCTATAAATTGTATGGTCAGTTTGTTCAGGGTTTTTGTTAAATTTTTGATGGGTAGTAAAAATAGTGCTAGTTCTTGGTCTATGGTGACTTCTGTTTGCAAAACTTGGGGAATAAGTTGAAATGTTTGAGACCAGAATCTACCCACTATTGGGCAAAGCCACCATGAGTGGTAATAATTTCCTTGTGTTTTACAACCCCGAAAGCATAATGGCGGAAATGCCGGGTTAAACTTGTTTTTTAGGACTGGTGTAACATACCATCTAGAGAGAAGTTTGTATGTTGTTTCTTTGATGCCTATATTTGGGGAGATCTTCTTTGTAGATTGCCATATCTTTACCTATTTTTGGTAGGAGAGTGGGGCAGGTAGTTCTGCATCCCATTCTTTCATATATTTGCATAAGTTGTCTGGGGGTTCTGTCCTTAAGTGGCAGTATATTATATATATGAGTTATCAACCCTGAGAGGTGTGTGGGAGACTTGCACCGGAGTTCAAAACTAGATGTCTCTGTGGTTGGGCGATTAGGCTTTTGTGAAAGATAAAAGTGGTGAATTTGTGTATATCGGTAGTGTTCTGAGGGGGGGATATTGTTGGTTTCCTTGAGATATTCCAATGATTTCAGTCCCCTAGGAGTGATGAGGTCTGCTAGTGTGTTAAAGTTGTTTTGTGACCACCAAGAGAAATCTTTTGCTTTTAGTCCATGTGTAAAGTCTGGGTTACCTACCAGTGGTTGTAAATTGCTGTTTGTTTGGTGCGGAAAAATTTTGGGTTTCAGTAGGGTCCAGATCTTTAGGTGGTGTGAGACTATGGGGTTTGATATGTGATAGGGTTGTATGCTCCGTGCGGTAGCCAAAAGTAAGGCTAACGTTTGTAAAGGGAAGATGGAGGCATTCTCGAAATCAACCCAGGGGACTGTATTTGGTTGTGCATGCCATTGGGTGAGTTGGGTAAGTCTTGCTGCTCTATAATATGTGAGAAAGTGGGGGACATTTTGTCCTCCTTGAGTGTAGGCTCTGAATACGGTATCTTTGTTTATTCGGTGTCTTTTGCTTTTACAAATGAAGTTCATGATGTCCCTTTGTAAAGTGTGAATTGCTTTAGCATACATTTTTCTACTTGTTTTAAATGCTCACTGCCCAGGGAGCCCATGTGATTGGTGAACTAATAATTTATCCCCCGCGTTGATGGCCCTGCTATCTTAGTAGTATGGGAACCAATGATAACTGATGGTGGCCCTGGAATGAATATGTACACAAATCTGTGTTACAGTATCCACTTGTGATCATGGGATTTGTAATCAGACATTACTGATTATGGGACTTGCACTTAAACTAAAGAGCATGCATGGCTGACCTCACAAACATATGCAGCAGTGTATTGTGAGGTAAAGACTTGCTATTGATCGCTGGATTTGCCCTGTGATGCAAGGGACCAAGCTGACCAGTTATTTGTTGTGACTTTGGTTGCTAGTGACCACTGGATGTAAAGACCGACCTATGATCCCATTTAACTTCTGTTCAGGCATATACACCTGCTCTTTGGTATTTATATAGTTTATGCTAAGAGAAATGACCATTTCTGCGCTTCCCTTACAGTTGCCTTTCCATGCCAGCATTTGGTTCATTTCACATGCTCATGTATTTCTGCTTTCTCATTGATTTACCTCATTTTAGTTGCAGCCTTGAAGTTTGGCGCCAACCTACTTAGTTGCCTAAAAATAAATATATGGATTTTTTTCCTTTGGTAAATAAATTCCAGTGCTTTCCTTGCAGAGCTGTGTGAGTGCAGTCCCAAAATTGGCATAAATAACACAAAGGGTGAAGCAGAATGCTGTTATACTGTAGTTAGACTAAGCCCCTAGGGCCGCTGGTAGTGTGAGGAACAAGCTGAGGCCTGTCAATGTCAAGATGAAGGGTTAAAGCAGAACTAGGGCAGAAGTGTTGTACATTATGGGGGAGATTTATCAATCCACGAACGCTCCGAGCGCTTGTTCGATCGGAGCGTTCGTATTTTACACAAATACGTTATCGTGACTTTCCTTGGGCCAGGTTGGAGCTGCAGAGTGCCATTGATTCCTATGGGAGGCTTCCAAAATCATGCACTGAGAGATCAAAGTCAGAAAGGTTTTCTTGCATTTTACGATCGTTCGGTACGAAAATTTAATGACTTTCGGATCGCCAATACAATATTATCATGACTAATACGATTTTTTTGTAAGCATATTCGTGATATTTGCGATCCTAAGAAATTATCGTATCCAATCCGAATTTTTCCCATTCGGGATTCGAACTCTTGTTTTAATGAATCGGCCCCTTTGTTTTGGGGTTCTGTACCAGCCCAAGGCAACCACAGCCCTTTAGCAGTAAAGATTTGTGCCCCCCAATGATGACTCTAGTAGCACCTAGTTTCTTTTTTGCTCAATCACAGTGCATGCTCTGTGCGGCTGTCAGTTATTGAGTTTAGGGACCAACTAACAATATACTGTATATATAGAATATAAATGTCAGTTTAGGTCTGATTAGTAAATAATTCAAATTATTAGTACATGGCAGCTCTGAAACCAGTGGAATCAGCATCAGAATTGAATAATCAGCCCTGTAGCATCAGCTTATATGACCGGCACACCCCTTTTCTGCTGATTTGCATTGACCCTTAAGCTTAACTTCTCTACAGTTGTCCTGAGCACACTGAGCTTGTGCAGTGTCACTGACACTTCTAACAGAATCCAAGATGGGGGGCCCTGGATGCCCGGATCATTACTTCTATAGAAATTTTTTTTTCTTTTAGGCTGGTTCAATAAGTTCAGTGTATTAAATGTCGTTTCTGTCTATATTCTTTTTTTAGGTTTAGTTCTCCTTTAAAATGCTTATCCTATTTATTGCATACATTTTTATATAAAGATATACAGGTATGGGACCTGTTATCCAGAATGCTTGGGACCTGGGTTTTTCCGGAAAAGGGATCTTTCCGTAATTTGGATCTCCATAACTTAAGTCTACTAAAAATAATTTCAATACTGAATAAACCCAATAGGCTTGTGTTGCCTCCAGTAAGGATTAATTCTATCTTAGTTGGGATCAAGTACAGGTACTGTTTTATTATTGTAGACAAAAAGGAAATCATTTTAAAAAATTGGAATTATTTGCTTATAATGGAGTCTGTGGGAGATGGCCCTTCGGTAATTCGGAACTTTCTGGATAATGGGTTTCCAGATAAGGGATCCCATCCCTGTACTGTAGATCTCTTCCAGTCTGCCATGTTTTTGGGTAACAGCACATGGGGCTATGTTTCTTAACATCAAAAATGCAACACCATCCCATTGTTATTATATTATGAATCTTTATTTATATCCAGTCAACATATCCTACATATTTACAGAGCATTACCAGTGAGCTGCTGGTGGGGGGACAAAGGCCCCTGAGTTAGAGGTAGGTGACAGTGACAGAAGATGTATGCGTTATCTATCAACTTTAATGGGCAGTACGTTACTGTATTTTAAGCATGACCGCAATGAATAGTAGAACAGTATTGAGTATTAGTATTTCAACCACTGTCTGGTTACTAGGGTAAACTGGGCCCTGGCTACGAGATAGCTACAGAAATTCCACACTGGAGAGCTTCTGAACAAAAAGCTAAATAGTTTTTAAAAAAAGTAAAAAATTAAAACCAATTGCAAATAGTTTTGAATATAAATGTCTACATCATACTAAAATTTTATTAAGAGGTGATCCACCCCTTTAAAAATGAATCAGTTTGGGAATAAGCTGAGTACTGACACTGGCCTCTGCCTATAATTATATGCAATAATAATAATGCAAAGCTAAAACATTAAAATATGTTAAATCCCAGAGACCCCAGACCCACCATGTGAGGGGGCAGTGTGTAAGTGGACCATCTCAAGCTCCTTATAAGTATGCCATTACAGTCATGGGTGTAATGTGCATTAAATGCCTGTACAGGTATGGGATCCCTTATCTGGAAACCCATTATCAAGAAAGTTCAGAATTACGGAAAGGCCATCTCCCATAGACTCCATTATAAGCAAATAATTCTAATTTTCAAAACACATTTCCTTTTTCTCTGTAATAATAAAACAGTACCTTGTACTTGATGCCAACTAAGATATAATTAGTTGATTAGATGAGTGAAAGGACATTGTAGAAGTTGTGGTTCTCTGGCCCCTAGGCTTTGTCAATACCCAAATTAAAGTACAGGTATGGGATCCCTTATCTGGAAACCCAATATCCAGAAAGTTCGGAATTACTGAAAGCCCGTCTCCCATAGACTCCATTATAAGCAAATAATTCTAATTTTTAAAATTGATTTCCTTTTTCTCTGTGATAATAAAACAGTACCTTGTACTTGATCCCAACTAAGATATAATTACCCCTTATTGGGGGCAAAACAATCCTATTGGGTTTATTCAATATTTAAATTACGGAAAGATCCCTTATCCAGAAAACCCCAGATCCTGAGCATTCTGGATAAGAGGTCCCATACCTGTACTTACCAGATACTCATGGTTCAGGTAGGCTTCCTTACAAGTCAGTTAACAGGGTATTGGAACAGAAATCTTCTTAAACATGCGGGCAACTAACAGCTTACAATCACATTAATGGGTAATGGGACTACTGTCTTTCCTGCGAAATGAATGTTACCATAAGCAAACACCAGAAACTACACAATTGTTTTTAGTATAATTATTTTACTTTTTATCTTGTATAAAAAAAAATATATTCTCCAGGGAACCACTTTATCATACAATACATAGATATATATTAAAAGAACACAGTTAAGCTTTAACCACCAAAGGACTCAATGCCCATAATTAAGTCTGACTAAATTATAAACCCAAATAAATAAATAAGTCTGTGCTCTCACAAGGTTCATTTAAGGTAAGACACTCCCTTGTGTTGCCAGCTGGGTGTATCTAAGGCATTTGTGCTACACGAGAGTCTGACTTGCTAAGATTCTCTTCACACCAAGTATGTACATTCATGAATTGTACAATCTGGATACAGACTAAATCCTTTGCAAAAGATTTGGGGATACAAAATCCAATCAAACCCTGATTTACCTACTGAATTGTAGCAATATCCCAAGGCAAATCTGGTTGCCTTTGGTTGACCAATACAGTAAAGCCATACCAAATCCTGACACAGCCAGGTGCTAGCCAGCTTTCTGTAGGGGAGGGGGGGTTTAACAATGGCTCCCCTCCAATTCAACCTTTCAAACGGGTCAGCATCAATCACTTTCATTGTATCATCACGATTCTACAGATGCTATCAATTTAGTTTCATTTACCGACATTATGCCTAAAATATATTGTTTGGCTTTATTTTTAAATACGTCAAACCCCATATCCCCACAGCTTGAATCAATATCACACAAATGCTAAGGAATAAACAGTCATGGCCAAGGAATGTCCAAAGTGGCAGGAAAAAGGCCTAGGGAAGAAAAAATTGCTTTCTTCCTTCTCATGCTACGGTGTTTAAAGAATAACAAAAATATCTGTCAAAATATGTATATATGCCTTTGTGATTTGGGAGAATGTTATGCAGGCGCATTTCAATGCAATTAAAATATTTTGGTCCATTGGCAAATACAGATTCGTTGTATTGTTCCAGAAAGTTCTCTTTTAACTCCTAATGTACAAAAATGTTAATAAACTAAAGCCAAAGTCAGTTAACCATATGCCAAATGCACCAATTCCTTCTGCACCACAGAGGGTCAATAGTAATTTCTTCTCTATTTTTGACATGCTCCGACCACAGGAGAAGGTACTGGATAGGTTTCCAGATTCTGTCACATTACTGCTCTTTCCTCTGGTGTCTGGATAAGAGATGGCTGCGAATGAAGTGTGTTAGTTTCTTTTCGGACAAGACGGCAGCCCCAAGTGTGACCAACAAACAGAGTCCTCCCACCACAATGTGGCCCAGACAGAGTAGCCACCCTTTGTCACAACACAGGGCAACCTAAAAAAGAAGGGTCAAGCGTTACATTATGATAGTTTATACATATGGCACAGCAAGTAATTGCTATTAAATATTATATATATACTGGAACAAGGACAGCACTCCTAGGATTTAAAGAATTGTGAGGTTTATTACCTTTCTATTTTTGCATTTACATTTTGCTCACAATTCTTTAAATCCTAGGAGTGCTGTCCTTGTTCCAGTGCATTTTTTTTGGTACTAACACCCAGGTTTTGTAAATATATCCCATACAGCATGTTGGATAGCTGGATTAAATTATAATAAGGGTATCATATAGTGAAGTGTAGAGAACCTTTGAGCAGACAGGGGGCCATAAAAATCCGCTACAGCTAGCCTTAAGGTCTCCAGTCGGATCTATATATAATCAATATGTATATAATACACAAGAACCATGAATTATTAACTATAACCCTTACTACTGAGCTTAGTGATGTCTTCAGTTTTAATCAGTATATAGTAATATCACTTGTGTCATATCTCACTGAAACATATGAAATTTATTATATATGTGCAAATCTACAACTATCACCTGGTTGCTGGTAAACAAATCAAATAAAAAAAAGCAACTGCACTCACAAGGCTTAATTGTAATTAGTCAATATACCCTCTACATTTTAAGCCCTGTGAGTGCTTTATGTGTTCTTATACTTTCACACACACACACACACACAAACACACACGTTAGAATAACAAATAAACTTTGTTTCTTTTTCATCATACTTTTAAGTCATGTGAGTGCCCTGCTTTTTATGATGTTCTATATTAACTCCATTGTGGTGAGTGCAGCTATTTTTTGCATTTTGTATATACAGTATATATTGATCCAAAGGAATGAATCCATATATTACAGGACTTAATCCAGCATAAAGTATTTTTATTTTTGGAGACTGACATTTTGGCCCTCACTTGGGCATGGCAGATTCCTTCCTTTGGATCAATATTCCTGTCCTCGAGACTGCAGCCAGGCAAGGCTTCTCAAACATTAGTGGCTGCCCCCCCCCTTTTTTTTTTTTTAATTAAGCCCCGTGAGTGCAGTTCTGTTGTATTCTCCTATACAATATTTTGGGGAAATGAAGTTCTTCCTCATCCAGGCATATAAACACAGGAAAATGGAAACAGGGGGGCAGACCTTTTACAAACCACCTGTCAATGTATGTACAAATGCCCACTGGAAAGGCTCTTACCTCTGAGTAGCCAGTCACTGCAGCACTGACAGCCAGGACACAGACAACAACAGGGGATGGCAGGAGGCCAATGAGTGGCTGGTAAGGGCTTCCTTTATAATATCTCATAATGTAAAGCAAACTGTGGGTGATCCGCAGTCCCATATTAAAGCAATTTGCTAGAATGAAGCCTACACTTCCCAGCCAGAGGGTCATGTAGTAGGACAGGCACAAAAAACTCAGGGACAGACCAAGCATGACGTAGTTATACCTGGGAGAAAAGAAAGAGATTTAATGGGGGGAATAGTAATATAAAGGATTTAAACCAGCCAAAGAAAAGCATTATGGCTTTATCTTTGAAAAGAATAATGTATGAATCAAATGTGGGAACGAACCAAACTTTCTACACTATCGTTTGCCTTTGCTGTTTGTTGTTGTTTGATTCTGCATTTGTGGAATCTGTAAGTTATTTTTTAACTGGTTTCATGTGACACAGTTCTCCTTTGTTTTACCCTTTCTAGTGCTAGAGGTGCCAGGGTTTCTACTAAAGGAATTCTGGGGGAATCTATTTGGAGGTAACAAAACAAGAACCGTTCAGAACATTGCGCTCTTAACTGGTATTCACCAAGGTCTTGCATACTTATTATAGTCAACACTCATGCCTTGCCGATTTGAAACATTGGTACCAAAACTACAATTAGGCTTACAGTTGTCTTCAAATTTAATAGATAATTAAATTGCCTTAAGATATAAATGTGTCTGAAATGCTATTTTATGTCCTAGACGTACTATTCTCCCTTACCTTCCTGCAGACCCACATTATGGGTCACTCATCACCCATTATGTATCAATAGATGACACTGTGCATGGAGGGTGAGCCAAAGTTCAGCCTTACCTCAGCAGAGACCAGCTGTAAGGCTAAGGCAATCTTTAAGTTTAAATATAAATATGCAGAGAATCAACATGAGCACACAAGGCTTGACATTGGCTTGATGTTCTGTGCTGTGTATGGCCATCTGGAACCCTGATGTTACAGAACCTAGGTATTAGGTTTCCCCTTACCTATAAGCAAAAACCCACCTGTCCACATCTTCTTTGCCCATAGAAGCAAACGTGAAGCATTCAGTGACTCCATTGATAGCAAGCAGGAGAACATATAGACAGTAGCAGCGCAACAGGACAGGACCTGCAACATCACAGACCTCACAGTTAGGCTGAAATACAGTATCTTTTTCTACCCAGGATGTAATAGCTAAAGGAGCAGTGATGTGATTCCTGAATAACCCAGCAGATAAAGCCTATCAAGGAATACTGGCAAACATAGTAAATCCAGTGCAGTTTCATCACTAATTCAGTAGACAGAACTAGGAGAGGAGGGTATAAAACTACTGCGCTTAATTTAAAGAGCCAAGACTTCTTCAAACATGGTGCCTCATGGCCTCATTTCAGTTTTACTTTTACTATGCAAAAGTTCTGCTTATTAATATGCGAAATGGTATTTTCAGACATAGGAAGTTAAAATGTGCCACTGCACTTTTGTAATGCTATTTTGGCATTTAAATTGTGGCTTTTGAACACAAGATGGCAGCGTGAGACAGGATAGTAGCTTGCTAAAAGACTGGTAATGGCTTTAAATATTACAGGTATCGGACCTACTGTCATGATTTTTATGATATACATTTTAGTTCTAAATTACACTGTTTACATTGCAAATAATTCACTCTACCATTTTAAATTTTATTCTTGAACCAACAAGAGACCACCTGAGTCTGAGCTTTCAGAAGGAGCCAGCTCTACACATTAGAACTGCTTTCAGATAACCAATTGTTTCTCCTACTCCAATGTAACTGGAGGAGTCCCAAGCCAGACTTGGATTTCTTACTATTGAGTGCTATTCTGATACCTACTGGGAGCTGCTATATTGCTCCCTTCCCATTGTTCTGCTGATTAGCTGCTGGGAGGGGTGGTGATATCACTCCAACTTGCAGCACAGCAGTAAAGTGTAATTGTTTGTTGTTGTAAAAGTTTATCAGAACATATGTCACATGGCTGTGGCACCCTGGGAAATGAAGAGTACGGCTAGCCCCATGTGAAATTTCAAAATGAAATATAAAAATAATCTGTTTGTGTTTTTCAGTGCAGAATTCTGCTGGAGAAGCTCTATTAACTGATGTGTTTTGAAAAAAAGCATGCTTTCCCATGACAGTATTCCTTTAACAACACATAGGTAGCTACAGGTCAGATATGTCTGTTCTGATGCAAGGCATCAGACAATTACAGACTGATACAAAATGTTCTGTACAGTACAATGCTTCAGACTGTAATTACAGTTGAAATTATTGCATAGGAATACTATTAGAGTCGTTTGTTATTGTATTTATGAATTTAAGAAACGGGAAAAGGGCACATCTCGCAATTAGCAATGTAGGGTTGTAATGCACAGCAGCACATTACACAGTACAATGCTTCAGACTGTAATTACAGTTGAAATCATTGCATAGGAATACTATTAGAGTCGTTTGTTATTGTATTTATGAATTTAAGAAACGGGAAAAGGGCACATCTCGCAATTAGCAATGTAGGGTTGTAATGCACAGCAGCACATACCAGAACCCCCACTTAACATGGATCCACCATATATATCCAGTGCCAGATGGGAATACGCATATCCAAAAGCAATGATAACCAGACCAATCAGTGTCACCAGTTTGAGCAGTGATTCCAGCACTTCAGATGCCATGGAGATCTCCTCCTGACAAAAATGTAAAAAGTTACAGTTAGAAGTGGTAAAAAGCAATTAACCACCGAGCAACCCAATCAGCAGTTACAGAATGCAATTTCCGAAACAGAAATGGTCAGATTCATATTAATATTGCAGGTTCCAAGGGTGAATGGACTTGCATAGCCAGCTTGTTCCTTCTGGCTTATTTAATAACTTATGGAACTTGGAGGGAAACTGAGGTAGATGAGTGAAAGGACATTGTAGAAGTTGTGGTTCTCTGGCTCCTTGGCTTTGTCAATCCCCAAAATAGAGTACATCCTTAAATCTGAAATGGATGAATAGCTTCTGCTCTTTACTGGCAACCAGTGTTCTAAGGTGGCCAGACTTACCATATGTAATGAAGTCAATCATCATGGAATAATAGTTTGCTCTCACAGTGGTCATAGCAAGCAGTTCTGAGCAGAGTGAGTAGCAGCTATGGCTCCTGCCACCTCCTACATCTGCTAGTGTCTCTTCCATGCAACAACAACAAAAACAGCACATGGAATTCACAGTAAGGACACACCAACTGCAATCTCATAGTATTACAGGACGGTCTGATATACGGTAACTGCCCACACAGTGCCTTAAATGCCCAGATTGTTATGCTAACATGGAAATTGGTCAACAGCTGAAAATCTTGCCATGTATGGCAACCTTGTGGTTTTCCCACTTTTGCAATACTGTGGTTTGGTGCTTCTCAAGACCTTGCTAAGAATAACTTACCCAATGAAATTGTTCATAAGTTCAACTGTGCTGCCTATACTACATTTATATAGTCTGCTTCACCTACTGGTACACTTCTAATATGGGGAAACCAAAAAATTATTCATAGAATGCCTTCTAATGTCTAGTGAAGATCAGTATACACAATCAAGTATCGTTCCAGGTTTGGGTAAAATCTCTGAGCTCTGCGTTACTACCCCATTTACAGTATACTTGCAGCTCTGCATTCAGCTGCTGTACCAAACCCAGCCCTAAAACACACATCTGCAATTAAAGGGGAAAATATGGTGATTTGGCCTGTACCCCATTTTGTTTGTTGGGCTTTCCGTTAGTATGTCTTACCCAACAAGAAGACCACCAAGTAGTAATCAGCCTGGGTTTATGAAAGGTTGATCATTTAAATGTAATAGCTTTTACTAAAGAAGTGAGTAGGGGGTTTAATAGTGGGGTTGCAGAAGATGTGGCCTACTATGATTTTGCCAAGACTGTTGTCATAGTGCTGCATATTAGTAGCAGTAAAAAGTTGAACAAAGTAAGCAAATCTTATGAAAGCTAATGGCAGTATAACCAGTAGCCCTCCTGCTTTAGTCCCACTCAAACTCCCTGCAACCCTATGAGAGCTGAACAAGCTAAAGGCTGCACCTTGGGCAACTTTCTCCCTTCATTAAATCTATACCCATTTAAAGGAATTTCTACAACAAAGAGAGCCTGAATCTCTACTAAAAAGCACTTGGAAAAGCTACATAGAATTTGTTACTTTTAAATGCAGCTGTCTGTACATCTGAATGTTGGCAGCTAAGTAGAATAACTTCTTCCGGCATAAAGAACTTCCAGTTGCTGTTAGGAAATTCTACTTGCATTAATGATGGTGATACCCTCTACTCCAGACACAGAAAATCAAATTTACAATGGTTAAAAGGAGGTAATAAGATGTACCATAAATGTAGAACTGTTAACGGCTAGATGAGTGAAGACAGTGAGCACTGAGCAGGCTGTGACTTACCTTTCTTTGGCTCTGGACTTTCTTCCCCCTTTCCAGGACCTTAGCAAAGAACACATAGAAGCTCTCCTCTATTGGCAGAAAAATGAAGCGAGCTACGAGTGAGCCCAGGTTATTGACAATGTCATACACACCTGCACAAATAGACACAATGGTGGTTATTATACTTAAAGTAACTTTATATTGACACCTGTGCTTATATATTTGAAGTACTTGAAGATAAGTTATTTTAAAGGAGAAGGAAATATCAAATGGGGGGGGGGTGCTAAAATATTAGGCACCCCCCTTCCCCCTAGTGATTGTCTTTACTTACCAGATACTCCAGGCTGGTGCTTCTGTTAACATGTACCCTGGGCTGGTGCAATTTTCTGCTAACAGGAGCACCGGCCCAGGGTATCAGGTAAGTGATTACAATCATCACTGGGGGTGCCTAACATTTGGCAACCCCCAGTGTTTTTAATTTTCCTTTTTAACACATATTTCCCAATTTTTCCCTGGATTTGACACTATTTATTCTGGTCCCCTAAAAAAATGTAAAATGAGGGTTCTACTTTTTTAATTAAAATCCAAAATAAAATAAGGCTCTTGGACAGAACAACATATTGCAGTATTTATGTGAATGATTACTGTCAAGTAATATTAATGAAAAAGTTTTATACAAGTGTGGGATCGGTTATCCGGAAACCCATTATTCATTTTCCAAATTATGGGATGGCGCCCATAGACTCCATTTTAATCAAATAGTTTATTTTTTTTTTAAATGATTTCCGTTTGCCCTGTAATAGTAAAACAGTACCTTGTACTTAATCCCAACTAAGATATAAAGAATCCTTATTGGATGCAAAAATCTTATTGGGTTTATTTATATATAAGACTCTTTATCCAGAAAACCTCGGGTCCTGAGCTGGATAATAGGTTCCCATACCAGTACCAACAGTATCTAAAGAAAACTCTGTTTTTCAACTAAACCTTACACCAAGACCACTGGGGGCACTGGAAGTAGTTCAAGGCCTTAATCACGTGTCTCACATGTGTGCAATAGCAGGGGATGACAAATGTTCTGGCAGTGAGAGGCAGGTTCTGCTCAGAAAGGCACATCTACTTACCCTGATCCCCAAACGACAGCACATTTAGGAAAGTCATCACATATCGTTCACCTGCAAAAAATTGTTACTGGGTTATAAATGGTTGTTACAACTATCCCATAAAGCATAGGTTTACTTGCAATTAACTTTCATTTTTATGTCAATAGGATCTTTCCACCACTGTAGGAAGTAAAACAAATTAACTGAAAAAGGTTTTATTTTCTCAGTGTAGCAGAGAGAAATAATATTGTAAGTGGGAAATCCATACTGACCTTCAGTCAGGATCTGCTTTAGGAATGACTGTTTGAAGAAGCTCCATGCCAGCCAGGCCTGTTTCCAGTCTAGGAATGCCTAGTTGATGTAAAATGTTAGTATTATTATATATTACAGTTAGACGCTTTTTTTTTTTTTTAAGTGTGCCTTCTTGAGTTCCATATACAACCATCTATTATCTTATAAACATGCTTTAAGAGCAAAAAAATGCAGAATTTTGTGTTACAAAAATACAATGAAACCTGACTACAATAAAATGCAATTCAAACTGCACATGAGTCCAGATAGGCACTCACCCATTTCACTGAAATTGCGCCGCCGCGTATGCCATCCCACCGGCGATTTGCATTTTTGCCGGTGGGATGGCAATCCGGGGAGATTAGTCGCCCGCGAACAGGGAGTTTTGTCGCGGGCGACTAATCTCCCCATGTGCCAGAGCCCTTAAGGCATAGTGGACAAAACTGAAGATTAGTATTAGAAAACCTAGTTCCCTAGTGTTTCATCACTTGTAGATACCTGGGAAGAAGAAAATCTGGGCAAGAATTCCCTCATTCTACGAAGTGGAAAGGGCTTTTTCTCTGCTTCCAGGGAACCCAGGAATCTTGCAAAGTATGCTATATAACACAAGGCAAGTGCACTGGTATACAGGACCTAATAAATGGTGAACATATAAAAAGACACAGAAATGCTTATTTAGATTATACACACAACATCATACCAGTCTACACAATCTAAACACAAGTCTAGACGAAAATATACACACACCAATCCTCTAAGGTATCCAGTCAACCAAATATGGTGTGTTGGCAGGTGAAATCTGTAAACCAGCCCATTAACTGAACCAACCAATATCCATAGTACATAGATATTGGGCCACAATAAACGTACTGAAACATTTTTTGTTCTATTTTATTGGTATGTGTATAGCTAGCTTTGGTTCACATAGCAAAAAAAAAAGGGAAAATTGTGCTTACTACTACATTTTACACCATTAGGCAGGAGTGCAATGAGGCTGTAACCACAAAATTCATATAAACAGCAACAAGAGGTCCTCTGCACTCACCCATTATCAATATATATAGGACATTAAGATATCCTGTGCATTAAGCTACCAAGATATAACCTCGCAATATACTTCAAGCTGGCCAACTACATCAAAGTCATCCCCAGTCTGCCTAGTCCTACACTTACTTTTATCTGATTCATTAAGAATTCTACTGCTTCAATATACATTTAAAAAAGTAACTGAGTTTTACCTGCAACTTGCTTGCTTTCCAAATTGTTGCCCTTTTATTGACCCATTGGAATCACCTGACTGTAGCTTTGGTATATATTGTCCAGTGCAGTAGCTGTAGAATACAAGGTATATGGTTCCCCCTATAGCTAGCCATAAACATTTCATACAATTTTTGGTATGTGTATGGTGACCCAATAACACTGACTGATATCTACATACAGTACTGTGTGTCAGTGCATTGGAACTTTATTGGTGAAAATTAAGAGGAGTCACAGATCCTCCTGCTGTTCCTGTTCTTTAAGCTGCCAGCCAAAACGTGCAAAACAATAGAAAGTTGGCTATGCCACAGTATCTGTCCATTTGACCTGAGAGCCAATTGGTGAGATACCACGTGGGATAAGCCAATTTGTAGGGGATTGTAGCCATTTAATAAATTGATCACCCACATTTCATTTTCTGAATAGACAAAACCAATTTAAATTAGCCACAGACTTGTTGCTATTGGTTAATCGACAAGGGCAAATAAGCACTGTTACTATATATGACGGAAGACCCATCTTCCAAAGAGGAATGTCTGTATGTTTAAATATGATTAATTATAATAATGACAGACTTAGGGGCAGTTTTATCAAAATGTAAGATTAGAGTTTACCACAGAAAAATTTGCTCACTTCCTATGGGATTTTTAGACAATGGGTGAAGAAATGCGCTTCTAAAAATATATGAATAGAAAATGAGTGATTTTTTTCTGTGGTAAACTGTAATCTCACATTTTGATAAACTGCCCCTTAGAATACGATTTGCTAAAATTCAAACTGAATATTCCTAAAGAAATATAAGCACCTGGAAATATTTTCACGCTCACTTACCTGAGCTAGAGAAAAGATTAGAAGTCCCCATTGGGGGCATAAAAGCACCAGGATGACCGTGACAGAACAGCGGATGATTATTGCAAGACTCTCAGCAACTACCTAAAAAGCAGTGAGGAAAGTTAAAGGGTCACACTAGCATCGAAAACTGGGACTTCTACTTGTTTTCTTTACATTTAGCAAATATGTTTGTAACTAGGAATGCAACAAATCCAGGATTTGCTTTGGGATTCAGCTGACTCCGAGCCTTATTTAGTAGAATTTGAGAAAATCTAAGTGCCTGGCTGAACCAAATAGGGACCCCTAAAGCAGGGGTCCCCAACCTTTTATACATGTGAGCCACATTCAAATGCAAATAGTGTTTGGGGGCAACACAAGCATGGAAAAAGTTCCTGGGGCTGGCAAATAACAGCCATGATTGGCTATTTGGTATCCCCTATGTGGACTGGCTGCCTACAGAAAGTGATGTTTGACATTATATCAGATTTTCATGCAGCCAAAACTTGCCTCCAAGTCCCTGCTTTAAGGCCCTTGGGAGCAACATCCAAGGGGTTGCAGAGCAACATGTTGCTCACAAGACACTGGTTGAACATGTGGAACATCTCTCCTCATATAATTTCAGCAGAACCAAGAGATATAGCTTTGCCAACTCCTATTTCTACCTTACACAGTGCATTGTAGTTTAATGTATTACAGCTGAGCCAGATGTCAGTGCAGCCTCTGCTGCTCTTCTGTTTATTGTGCAGCATGGCTCATTGAAATGCTTTATAATGCTGCCCTAACAGGAGCAATAGAATGCAGGAAGCCTTTCTATAGGAACCTCTGGCTGCTTCAAACAGGAGTAAAAGCCATTCTTTTAAGGAACGTGCCGATAATAAAGTACCCCTCCGGGCACAAAAAACATAAGGCTTTCTTAATGAGATGCAATTCTTTAAATAAAAATGGCACTTGCATTCTGCTACCATTCTACAATGGGTGCTACTTTACTACAATAGGTGTGTGCATCTGTGGCTAACTACCAATGTTTAGCTAATCCATCAGGATCTCAGGTGTCACTCCACCAAATACTCATCATTAGGTAATGTCTTGGAGTGGCCTGCCAATGGAGGCCTTGAAGTCACAAATGATATTATCCTTTACACCACAGTTATTCTATACACCACTTTTTTTGGCAGATTTTAATAAAATCCCCAGCTGGTCAATCCTGCATTCAGCAAGCTTTATGCAGTGGTCATTTATGCAGAAACTATTTGCCCTGGTAGATACTTTCACTTAATACACTAGGTCAGTGCTGTCCAACTTCTGTTGTACCGAGGGCCGGAATTTTTCTGACCTACGTGGTGGAGGGCCGATAATGGAAGGCAGTTCTGACCACTCCCCTTTTTGAAACCACACCCACTTGAAACCACACCCATGTTATCACATGACCATACCCATATTAATGGTTGTAGTACAGCAAAAACCTGCCATACTCTGCCTGCCCTACCCTGCCTGTGTGTGCCATACTCTGCCTGCCCTACCCTGCCTGTGTGCCATACTTTCACTGTGTGTGCCATTCTTGGCTGGTTTGTGCCATACTTGGCCTGTGTGTGCCATACTCTGCCTGCCCTACCCTGCCTGTGTGTGCAATACTCTGCCTTCCCTACCCTGCCTGCGTTTGCCATACTTTCACTGTGTTTGCCATTCTTGGCTGGTTTGTGCCATACTTGGCCTGTGTGTGCCATACTCTGCCTGTGTGT
This sequence comes from Xenopus tropicalis, assembly GCF_000004195.4. Lineage (NCBI taxonomy): Eukaryota > Metazoa > Chordata > Amphibia > Anura > Pipidae > Xenopus > Xenopus tropicalis. The sequence goes on from NC_030680.2 coordinate 123,682,227, forward strand.
GCCATACTCTGCCTTCCCTACCCTGCCTGTGTGTGCCATACTCTGCTTGCCCTATGATGTATGGCACACACAGGCAGCATACAGTGACACAATGCTGGCACTGCTCCTACAGTCTGCATAATAACTATATATTAAAAAACTTTTTAATTGCAGTACCACCTCAGTATATGTTCTTTTTGTAGCATGCAGGGATTATTTGTGGGTTTCTACTGCTCCTGAGGTGTGAACAGGGGAACAATGTGGGTGATTACAGCCTCAGCCTGAGGTGTGAACACTGCAGGGGTAGAACAATGCAGAGATTAAAAGGTGTGAACAACACAGGGGATTACATATTTAAACAATACAGAGGGATTGCAGCCTGAATCTGAGGTGATAACCATGCAGGGGGGGCAGTTAATCACAGTACTGATACCATTTAAAGCTTACACAAGAGTAAGCCATCAAAGCAGCCAGACAGGTGGGGGGCCACACAGAGGGGGGTCGCGGGCCGCCAGTTGGACAGCACTGCACTAGGTATTTCCAAGTGGGAGAACTTCAGATGTTTTTAAATGCAACACCCAGCATCCAAATGCTACAGGATGGACATTTCCCCTTAGATACTGACTCAGCCCTCCTTGTGGGTTCTCTCAACATTTAAGTGCAACTGGGATTGGCCAGTTTGTATCATTAGCTTTCCCAAGAACAGTATTAGCTTTGACACATGTTAGTGAAAAATTGTGCAAGTTTATTTCCAGCCCTGCAAAGACATCAGTAACTGGTGAGGATTTATTAGCTTGTAGCTCACAATTACAGACTGATATACCAGTAAACCCAAGTCAAAATTCAGCTTCATAAATAAAAATTTATTGTGAGCACTTACCTTTAGTTTCACAAAGAGATGTGCTTGGGCTAGGACCCAGAATGGTTCGGCTAGAAGTTCCACCACTGCAGAAAATCCAAATGCCCAGACACCGATATTATAGTATGGGATGGCTTCTGGTTCTGGAACTTCCAAAATCTGCAGCCAGATCCATCCCAAGATAAATGACCAGCAAATGCCCAGGGGCACCCTACAAACACAAGAACATATAACCCCAATATTTTCAGATTATACTTCTGAATTTTGCCAGAAAATGTTTGCCCTACACTAGAAAAGGGCCAGATACAGTGCTCTATACAGGTATGGGATCTGGAAACCTAATTATAGAAAGCCAAATTACGAAAAGCCCGTCTCCCATAGACTCCATTTTAGTACAATAATTCAGATTTTTAAAACTGATTTCCTATTTCTCTGTAATAATAAAACAGTACCTTGTATTTAATCCCAACTACGATATAATTAATTCTTATTGGACGCAAAACCATTCTACTGGGTTTAATTAATACTTTATTGATTTTTTAGTAGACTTAACGTATGGAGATCCAAATTATGCAAAGACCCTTTATCCGGAATACCATTGGTCCTGAGCATTCTGGATAACGGGTCCTCTCCCTGTATTTTAAAAAAAGTACATAATCTATCTTTTCTTACTTATTAATGTTGTCCTTACACTAGGATGGTTGTATTAAAATGCTCTGCCATATGTAGGGCCCTTTAGGAGCCAGACAAACTTTTTTAAAACTTTAAAGATTAAGATCTTGTATATAGCCTGTATTCTCAAAAATTAGTAGCAAGGAGGGAAATTCAAGAAGCCACAGCAGTTCTGCCTTGTAGCGATGGCTAGAAGGAAAATACTGCCAGCACTACTCTGTGAATTAAAATGATACACTTACGCCAGCCAGGTTAGGTGGATGGTGTGCCTCCAGCTCTGTTGCGCAGAGTGACTCAGACAGGCTCTCCGAAAAGCTTCACGTGCAAGAAACACCACTGTAGTGTAAAACAGGGTCAGCCTGGTGAAGAACTGGGTATCAGTACAAATTCTAACAACACTGTATTACACCACAGTTTGCTCAGTTTGGTGCAATTACAAGCATGCAATATGACAACTATAGGCAACCTTCAGTGCTCCATGCACTCTCATTTCACAAAAGCTGTAGTACAAAAGAAAGCTGCCCACTACCACAGCAAATAAAGCATCTTATAACAATAAGTAGACTTATAGCACTCTACAGAAATATACAGCAAGCAAATGCACATGCTCAGATATTTCACAATATTAACAGAAATGCAAGTTATATTCATAAATGGAAATATTACATTACCGGACATTAACGATGCCAATGATCTCCTTTGAGACATACCGCAAAGTAAACGCATTCAGTGCAAAAGTAAGCACCCGAAATAAAATCTATAACACAAAAGTAATCTATTTTGTAAAGTTGTAAGTTTGAATATTTTACTGCCCTTTAATGTCAAAGTAGAACTAAAGAAGATTGTCTGAATTTCCCTATGGCATTTTGTGGGATGAAATATAGTTATCATATTTGTACTACTGCTTATTTGCTGCAGAGATCATCCAAAGGTCTAACCCTACGGCACATTAAAATTCAGGCATGACCATGGGCCTTAATGGAGGAATATATCTTCCCCATATATGTACAAGAGAAGAAAGATATCCGGCAGAAAGGGATGGCATGAGGCATATTAGGGAGAGGTTTACAATGATTATATTATTTATGGCAGACCCTGCAACAGCACATGTAATATTACTAATGGATAATCCCACTCCATCTTGACTCTTGCAGTATGATAAGTCACAATGGTCAAAAAGAAAGATATACTCTACTCCTTATATCATAAATTAAAGGAGAAGGAAAGTAATTTGGGCATTTTACTGCCAATAGATTTGCCACATTAGTGAGTAAAGAGCCCTAGAAGCTTTCTGTTTGTTTAAGACACTAGCTGTCATTTTAAGTAGCTTCCTGCTGTAGCTTCAGCCCTTATAGCTCAGATCACACATTCTTAAGGGTGGGGGGGAGTGAGTTTTATGAATTCTTATGGGAGGGGGGAGCAGGAGAGGAGAGAACTGCACAGACTCTGGCCCCAGGAATGAAGGATTTTTGTGAGAGAGGAAGTCAAATACCCTAAGAACATGTTTATAAAAAAGGAGACAAGAAATCCCGTTTCTTTTGATAGAGGACTCAGTGCAGCATTTCTGCAAGTGCTTATGGCTGTATTTACCTTTCTGATAAAGCTTACTTAGTTTTTACCTTTCTTTCACCTTTAATGTTGTCTTTTGTTTATTAGTTCTTGGATTGTTATTTTTATGACCAGGATATATTTAAAAAAATAAACACACAGCCCTCCCACAAAATATATTTTGTTTCTGAGGATGGTGAATAACTGGCAGGATACTAACTAGCTGACCCTGAGAACTAGAGCATGTTAATGCAATACTCCTTGGATGTCTAGACTGAAGCCCTCCTGTTGTTATAAGGGATTCTTGGCCTTGAATGCTGCAGCAGGATTAAACCTACAGTGTCCAGTATAACCAAGTGATATTGCAGCTTTTCCAGTCTTCTATTCCTTGATTTTGCTCAGTGGTATAACTTGGCTTTATTGTGACCCCCTGCAAAACAAATGTTGTGCTGCCAACCCCCTCCCCTTTGCGCCTGCAAATACATGGATTGTATGGCTCTGTGTAGGCAGGAGGGAAGTGCCAGGGGAAAGTGGGTCCTTACTGGGCTCCACAGTTGCTGGTAGTTATACCACTGTTACTGCTCTTTTGTGTCATGGACAAAACACCAGAGTTATGGTACCATTTATGTACGTGGAACCATTTCAGAAGCAAATATCACCCTGGCTGCTCTGCCAAGTTGTTGTTCAAAGCAATTCACCACTTCAAGCTTTTCCTGAACTACAACTTCTTGGGATATATAGTGCAGCATTATGAAAGAGAAATTTAATATCACTTTCTTTGGAGCTAAAAACGTAAAGGAAATACTATGAGCCCAAACTGTAAATAGATTGTAAGCTCTACAGGGCAGGGACCTCCTTCATCTTGTGTTTATGACTCTTATTGCAACTGTACCTTGTATTTATTTGTATTTATTGTTGTACTTTGTATTTATCCATTATCTTATTAACCCCCTGTCTGTATTAATGTATTCTACTGTACAGCGCTGCGTACATAAGTAGCGCTTTATAAATAAAGACATACATACATACATACTGTATCACATTGAGATATGGCCAGAAACCCCAAATAAACAAAAGTGGCAAAGTATATAAATTATTTTTTTACATTGTGTAACCAAGTATCTGCATTTCACAAAAACAGAGAGGTTGAAAGTTTCTGCCTGAGAAACACGACCCGCAGCCAGAGGGCTTAGCCGCACATTTATCAGCCCTTATAATACATGCAACCCAGGATTCATTGCGCTAGCCCCTCCCCCACGCAATTAGGATCCGAGTACCTGCAGAATAACGCTATAGGATGCTAGTTTGGTGGCATCCATCAGAACCTCTTGCGATCCCATTTTGATAGCACACTGTCATACACATAGGAAGAAAGCCGGCGTCTCAGCATAGTATAAACTTCCTGGCTGGAACTCCGGAAACGCCATTTTTAAACCGGGTAAAAATGCATTCAAACACAATAAAGTTCTTCCGTCGCTATAGTTCCCACTACCAGACTCAAAGCACACCCTACACGCGTTATAATTAATTATTAAAACATAATTTCGCTTTGGTGACGTTTAGGCAAACCTAACAATGGCCGTACTAAAATTTGCCAGTACTCCCTCAGAAATCCCGCCCCCATCGCGCAACCATAGGAACGGCAGGAATCCAATTGGGCGGAAGTGAAAACTATCAAAGGTGTAGGTGGCCTTGGTTTGAGCAGTGGCGTAGAGTGCTGCTGACACCTATTGCCTGACTGCGGCAGTGCTGCGTGTTAATTACATTTACTAATCTTAAAATGACTCTGGCAGCGATTAAATAATCAATTGGGATACTAAAATTAGCTCTGAAATGCTATTTGTTCTGGTATTTAATATTTAGCACATTAACTAAAGCTGTCAAGCCGGTATATATTCGTTTCAGGCTTTTATTATCCGGTAGCAATAAGGGAAATGTTGAATATTCTCTTATCATTTTGGGGGAAAAAGTAACGTGCAGAAATCACCTTGTCATGCAAGTTATAAAATGACCCAGAGCTTCCGTTTAAACCCAACAAAAACTGTGGCAAACTATAAATACACTCCTGTAAATAAACTGTGGTAATTGGCACATTAAGATACAGAAACCAAACCACACAGAAACAGCAACAAATACTGAGGTAATACAAAAGGGAAAGTTTCAATAGTATTTCAAGTAGTGAACTATTAGGCATACCAGATAAAGGGCCGAATTTTAAATAAAAAAAAAAGAACATCTCATGGTTTATTTCATGAAAACTCAGTAGAGTTTCTTTTAGGAAAATTTGGAGTTGAATTAAAAGATACGTTTTTTTTTATAGAATTGAATCTGCCCCATTGTGTAGCATTTATAGCCTTAGGTTGAAGACACAAATAGCTGCTTAGTAGCAGCTACTTGTCACAGCTAATAAATGCCAGAAAATACCCTGCCATAGACAATACTGAGACTTGCCTCTGCTAAAACACAGTAGAGACAATTATCAGTAAATGATCAGCATTGTCTATTTCTGTAGCTGTAAGGGCTCTGGCACACGGGGAGATTAGTCGCCCGCGACAAATCTCCCTGTTCGTGGGCGACTAATCTCCCCGTGTGCTAGAGCCCTAACAAGTAGCCGCTACTAGTAGCTCCATATGTTTTCACCCTTAGGGCAGTGACACACAGGGAAATTAGTCACCGTGTGACAAATGTCCCCACAATGCCATCCCACCGGCTAGAATGTAAATCGGCGGTGGGATGGCATACGCGGCTCTGCGATTTGCCAAAGTCGCCCAAAGTTTCCTCTCATTTGACTGTGGCTCACGAATAAGAAAGGTTGGGGATCCCTGGTTTAACACAACAGCTCTATAAAAGTGTTTCATGCTCCAAAAGCACTTAACCTTTTGCTCTATATTTAAGCCTGTTAAGTGTTTTTGGAACACAAAATGCATAAGGCTATGGTGACATTGTCTTAAATAACAGTTTTTATTTTTAACTGTTGTTTTTCTGGTGGCATGTGTGAACTTTTTGAGTGCCCATAATTTTTTTTTATATACTTTTATAGATTTCCCCTCCCTTGGCTGAAGATCTGGAGCTGGTACACGTGGACCACACTTCATTTCTGTTTAGTCTTAAAATTGAGTTCTGTCACTAACATATTTATAGAATTTATATAGCATTCCTAGCCTACCTGTAAATTAAGCTTTAGTTCTCCAATAACTCACCTCTACATGGGACAGCACCTCTCCAATAAAGATTTCAACTCTGTATGAGAATCTTTCGAACCAAGAAAATACCTTGCTGGGCTGGCAATACACACCCATCAAGGTATATTCTTGGTCAAAAGATCAAGTTCAATTTGGACAGCAGACAGTATGGGCCTATAAAATAAAATTGTCTATTAAAACTGCCTCCCAAGGTGCCCCTATATGTATGACAGACAGGTGCCATACAGATTTTAGCTACCAACAGGGTCACTCTTGACTTATAAGGCTTATTGGGCAGCTTAAGGGCTTAAAACATTGCCCTCCCTGGTTGATATCTCATTGAGTGTAGGTCAGATATTTATTTGGCAAGGTGGAAAATCTTGAGGACTATAGGCCTTGAATGGAGTACATGGCGATGGGTGTACATGGGCCCTGTGATATTCTATTCCATTACAACTGTAACGTTTCAGTTTCAGCTCCTCTTTTACTAAAAGGATACAAAGTTTCCAGGCAAAACAAATAGAGCATTGTTAGTGCTAATGTATCCTGTGGGTTAATTTTGTATCATGGAAAGTACAAGCATAGTCTCAATTTACAGTATATTGTCATTACATTCAATGTTTTAACAATCAAAGTAGACGTTTACTATTATACATTGTTACTGCATTCAGTGCTCATGAGGTATTACAGTCTTGTCATTAAATGCATTGCTTTACCACTTTATGTTCCAAGAAGTTGTTAAAGTATCTTGCCATTACAATCAGTTCTATAACAAGCATATGCCATGGAGCAGTTTAGTTTATTTTTCTTTTGGTTTTTGGTTTAACAAAGCATAACGATTTTATTTGCATATTTTAGAGTAATAACTTTATTCCAGGCAACAAAGGACAAGAGAAGGGAGATACAAAGTGACTACAGTTCCTCCTGGGGGCAGCAATGCTTTTTTATCCATTACCATGACTTCTTTAACATAGTAATTATTGCTGTGTTTGTCATTCTTTATGTGTGCAAACTGCATGGAAAGGGAGGGCCATTTTTAATAAACGGATTTAGGCCATAACATGTGCAGATATATTTTAATGACACTGATCACTGAAAAAGTAGCAATAAGCAGTAATCAGGTGCTGGTGCTGTTTAGCTATGTTGGTTAACTGTGAAAATCATTATTCCTAATCTGTGAGAGTGATCAATGTCCTAGATCCATCAAGATACAATATTTTCACTAGGCTGTTCTACATTAACTTTGAAGTGTTGTGAGTGTTGCTAAGGGTTGTTACACTGTAGAGACTAGTGACAGGCAGCCGCTGAAGCTCTCACTGTTAATCAGTGCAGAAACTGAAAGTTGGCTTTCATCACCAACCCAAAACCAGCAAAGAGCTGGATCAGTGATGGATGGCCCTCTAAAGCGCATTGTTGTATGTGACACCCAGGGTCCAAAATATAACCAGTATAAAAAATGCTAATTGGCATCCTTATTACATGGCTTTGTTGTTGAAATAAGAAGGTTAATGGGAACTGTTGGACAGTGGGGCAGACCAGAGAATTTTATGGTGCCCTGTCAGACCAGTCTGACTCTGGGCTTGTGGAGACCTATGAGCTAATGCCTCTCTCTGTTCTTAATTGCCACTAGTCTTTTCATCCCTCCCTCTCTGTCCCTCCACATCTTTCAACCCTTTTGTTTGCAATTGTTCATTGGCACATCAGATTTCCTTTATGAACTCTGTATACACTATATTTATAGCCCTGAGCATCCTACACACCCTATGCTATATAATGTAGTAGTATAACAAGTAATGTTTTTATTTTCTTTCTAGAAAAACATCCCTGGTAGTAATCTGAATGAAAGGAGACATTTGGTTCCCAAGGCTTCAGTTTACTTGCAAATCCATAAATCCATAATTGGAACTGTCCATGAGACAGTAACAGTGCAAATGCATGCCTGTCTGTTTATGTATGACACGGTCTGCAGCTGCTATTACATATACAGGTATGGGACCTTTTATTGAGAATGCTCGAGACCTGGGGTTTTCTGGCCAAGGGATCTTTCCGTAATTTGGATCACCATCCCATACAAATCTGCTAAAAAATGTACTTAAATGTTAAATAAACTAGGTTTGTTTTACCACCAACATAGATTAATGATATCTTAGTTAGAACAAAGTACTAGGTACTACTTTAGTATTACAGGTATCGGACCCCTTATCCGGAAACCCCTTATCCAGAAAGCTCCGAATTACGTAATGCCCGTTTCCCATAGACTCCATTTTAATCAAATAATTCAGAATTTTAAAACTGATTTCCTTTTTCTCTGTAATAATAAAACAGTACCTTGTAATTGATCCCAACTAAGATATGATTAATCCTTATTGGATGCAAAACAATCCTATTGGGTTTAATTAATGTTTTATTGATTTTTTAGTAGACTTAAGGTATTGAGATCCAAATTACGGAAAGACCCCTTATCCGGAATACGTTTGGTCCCAAGCATTCTGGATAATGGGTCCTATACCTGTACAGAGAAAAAGTAAATTATTTTTTTAAAATTTTAATTATTTGTTTAAAATGAAGTCAATGGGACATGGCCTTTCCACAATTTGGAAACAGGTTTCTGGATAAGAGATTCCATACCTGTAATCTATTCTTATGAGAATGTACAGTGTGCAGTACAGAGGTACTGAGACATCTTTCCCGTACACTGTTACTTTATGACCAGGAGAATGCAATTGTGTGTTGAGCAGCAGACTTTCGAAAGTTTTTTGAAATAGTTTCCTGTTTTGTGAAAAAGGAAGTCATGATACCAAAGAAAACACTTACCTAAGCATATTGATTTCTCCATTTAATATGGCAACATGTGTTAGTGCTAGACTGTCTGGTACCTTCCTGGGGTGCTCAGAGCAGTGAATGGGGAAAACTCTGGACAATAAGGTTGTGATTTGGGGTGAATGGTTATTCTCCTGGATTTTCCTAAAAGTTCAGTCTGAATGGCAATTAGAATAACATATAGGGATAGCCTTACAGTTATTTCCTGCCCTAGACCATCTTGGAACTATTACAGATCATTAATAAAACAGTGTTTTCATTTATCCTTATACTAGTTGTTAGGTAAGGTGCGTAGCAAATGTGGGACTGCAGAGGTGGGCTACAGCACTAGTTGGTTATGGAGCCTGTCAGTGTATCTTTTTTCCTAAATTCCTTTATACAGACATTCAGTAACGTATACCAACCCTATTTGGAATTATTCTTACCATAGGTTGGCACTACAGCTAATGTCCCTGAATGCAGTTCACTGCATGATAAGTGCATGATAAGACTAAGGGGCCCATTTACATACTCACGAACGGGCCGAATGCGTCCGATTGCGTTTTTTTCGTAATGATCGGTATTTTGCGATTTTTTCGGAAAATTATCACGACTTTTTCGTTACCAATACGATTTTTGCGGAAAAAAGCGAGTTTTTCGTAGCCATTTCGAAAGTTGAGATTTTTTCGTAGCGTTAAAACTTGCGCAAAAAGTTCCGATTTTTTCGTAGTGTTAAAACTTGCGCAAAACGTCGCGCCTTTTAAGTTTTAACGCTACGAAAAAAGCGCAACTTTTCGCGCAAGTTTTAACGCTACGAAAAAATCGCAACTTTCGGAATGGCTACGAAAAACTCGCGTTTTTTCCCGCAAATCGTATTGGTAACGAAAAAGTCGCGATAATTTCCGAAAAGTCGTAAAGGCGCCGAAAAAATTGCAAAAAATACGAAAAAGTCGCAAAATGTTCGTTTTCCAATCGGAATTTTTCCAATTCGGATTCGAATTTGTGGGTTAGTAAATCAGCCCCTAAGAGGCAGATTCATCAGAATTCATATTTGTGTAATGTTTGTGGTTTTGTTCTAAAATAAATAAACTCACATTTTTAAAAAGCACAAATATTTCCTTGTTTATTAAACTTGTTTATTAGTGAACTTTACATCACTTTAATAGCTCTCCCCAAAAAATACAAAAAATTGAATACCTTGAAGTAAAAGGACTCCAAAAAAAGAAAAAAGTCTAGGACAGCTCTCACTGACTTCTACCTGACCTCGACAACTTTTAGATGGTGTACACACACACACACAGTGTCTAGATATGCCAGCTGTAACCACAAGGGGGTGCAAGGAATGCAACTCCATCTGGGATCCTAAGGTAGTCCTATAATAACAACACTCATTTGATCTTTCCCAACAGAAAGAAGACAATGTACACTTATGCATTAAAATATTTAGTATAGAGAGGGCCAGGAACACAGAGCATGTTAGAGGTTTGTTGTATGAAATCTGCCTTTTGCTGCTACACAAGATACACCCTGGAAAGTGCAGGCACAACATACATTGCCCTTGTTAAGCTTGTTGTGTGACTTCTTGTTAAAAGTGGACAGAGATAACATTGTAAGATGCATCCAAATACTTGGAATTAAGGGAATTCCAAGATACATCACACAAGTGCATGACTCCCACAAATAGACCACCTGAAAGAATAAGCTGCACAATCTCCTACTATCTTTCTTAGCTCAGAAGTGTTTATAACACCTCAGCTTTCAACATTTTGCTAGATAAAATATTCAGCGATGAGTAAGTTTCATTTGAAAGCACTGCTTCCCCTTTCTTGTTATCTGGTTATTACAACACTGGACATTATAAAATCATTGTCGCACACAGTCATTTTTCTCTGCATATCTTCACAGGAAGTCAACAATTTTGTCATTAATGACTGGTACTGGTCTCAGACGCACACTATAGGCTGCAAGAAAGAGACCAGTAGCATGAGAAATGAACCATGGCTGTCTGAACACTTAAAGCAGAGGGAAGCAGTGAGGAATCATAATATGGCCTACCTGGCAGCCTCCGGGACCCATAGCTTTGTGGAGGCCAAATGCCACCTGAATCACCATACTCTGATCTACATCTTGTAGTCTACTAAAAAACATGGCAATTAAAATGGCCGAATAGAAAGGAGACAGAAAGAAGAGGATAAAAGGAAGGAGGAGAAGTGGGGGATATTAGTGGAGAAAAGGGCAGTTCTGAACGGGGGGAGAAAAAAAGAGATCAGAAGAAAGAGGTGTGGAAGAGGAGAAAATAGGGTTGTTGTGACTAGATGATGCAAACCAGAAGCCAAAATTATTCTAATATCAGGTTAGCAAAATATAAAACATCTTATTATGCATGTTATGAACAAGGTTTTTTCTAACAACCATCTGCCATTTAAAACAGCAGAACCAGCAGAAATCAGGAAAAAATACATTCCACAGGGAGTAGTAGTAAATTCACAAAATAATAGTGGCATAAAAGTGCTAAATCAATCTATATAGAGACACAATCAATATAGAACTAAATAGAGATATTTTGTGAAGCAAGCTGTCAGGGCTCCCTTCCTAAGAACTCCTGTCTGTAGGTATATCTAGTATAAATAAATATAAAGCAACTGGACTTGTTAGGTAATCATTGAAGACGTTTCACTACTCATCCGAGCACTACTCGGATGAGTAGTGAAACGTCTTCAATGATTACCTAACAAGTCCAGTTGCTTTAGGGGTCTGGCACACGGGGAGATTAGTCGCCCGCGACAAATCTCCCGTGTCTCGGGCGACTAATCTCCCGTGTCTCGGGCGACTAATCTCCACGGATTGCCATCCCACCCATGAAATTGTAAATCGCCGGTGGGATGGCATACGCGGCGGCGCGATTTCACTGAAATCGCGCAAGTTTCCTCTCGAGGCAACTTGCGCGATTTCACTGAAATCACGCCGCCGCGTATGCCATCCCACCGGCGATTTACAATTTCATGGGTGGGATGGCAATCCGTGGAGATTAGTCGCCCGCGAACAGGGAGTTTTGTCACGGGCGACTAATCTCCCCGTGTGCCAGAGCCCTTAGATTTATTTATACTAGATATACCATGACCTGGATGAATGAAAATCTTCATCGACATCCTGTCTGTAGGGTGTGCCCTGCCCTACAGACAAGAACCAGTACCTTAAGAGGACTTTTTTCTGAGTCAGAGCATTTAAGGAAAAATGGCAATGGCAGCGATGTCATGTATTTCCCTCTCAAGTGTGCAGCAGCATCTGGCAGTCTTGTTTTTGGCACTTTTACCAGCAAATTATGTTAGCAGAGATTACGTGTAAAGTCCCTTGATACCAAGAGAGACTCTTTCCAATACAGGGAAGGAATTGCAGCCAAAGCTACACAGGAATAATCAGAAATATTCCTGGAATTACCATTCCTCTCCTATGGATGGAAGAGCAGAGCCCCCACATTTGTAATTGGCACATTTCCTGGACACTGGCATTTCCTTCCATCGTATGCATTATGAATAGGCAACTACAACAGACAATGCTAAAAAACAGGCAAGCTACCAATGTCACATCTAATATTGTCTACACAACATTGTGCATACAATGTTGGAATGGAAAGCTCGGTTCTTCAAGGACTTGTTACTGCCAAGGCTATATAGTATTCCAGTTATAGGACCACTCACAACTCTTATCTATACAACTGACCAGAACATCTTCAATGATACACTTAGAACTGATTTAGATTGTATTACTAATTGTGCCTTTGAAATGTACACCTTGGCACACAAATCTAGTTTTCTGTACATAAATATTTACATAGTACTAGCCAATAAAATATCTAATACACATATGTGACTCATGTTTGTTTTTTAAATTGTGAGCAAAACTACAAGTTTTTATGTTATTAGGTGAAACACATTTCCTTGTACTCACATAACTTCTCAACTTCCTTCTGGGAAAGTAAATGCATAGGTCACTTACGCTTTATGACTGAGATTGCAGAATCTAGCAAAGCATGGCTTATATCATAATCTAATAATGAGGAGTGTGTCAAAAATTTCCAGATTCCCACTCCCTAACCTATCCTTTCCAAGACCCTGCCCAAATGATTTTAAAACCTGTGCCCACCCCACCACTTCTGATGGCCCATGGGTTTCAAGCCAATCTGCATATCACTAGAATGTAGGTCAGACTAATTAGCCTTCAGATAATTTCCTATCAGAAAGAAAAATAAATTACTTAATTATTTATATAATTGCAGTACAGAATAATTACAGCTTCCAAGTGTTCCAGTGTTGTCCATACACAGTCTCAATATGGAACCACACTCATCTGAACACCCAGACAACAATTTTTTCCAAAGGTTCTTTGGCTTCTTCTCATATTCACAGAAAATGGCACATGTAGTGGTGGAACTGAAATTTCCTTTTACTAAGTGCAATAGAGCGTGATAATGACTGGAAACTAGAAAATGATACATAGAAAAACTATAAACTAAACTGCAGATTTTTTGGTGCGCCTATATATATTAACACCTATGTACCGTATTTTTCGGACCATAAGACGCACCGGACCATAAGACGCACCAATTTTTTGGGAAGGGAAATGAAGAAAAAAAGATTCTGAAACAAAGTGTCCTAAAATATTTTATGTGCATTAAAACCCAACCTGTACCAGCAGCACCCAACATATTGCCCCCCACCTGTACCAGCAGCACCCAACATATTTCACCCACCTGTACCAGCAGCACCCAACATATTTCACCCAACATATTGCCCCCATCTGTACCAGCATATAGCCTACCGATATACTTTAAAAAAATGTTTTTACTTGCCCATGTGGTCTCCGCAGGGCCCTCCTCTATTTACCAGCGCTTAGCTCTGGCGCATGCACAATGACGCGCATGCGTATGGGCATGCCCATCATTGTGCATGCGCACAGCGCCATAGCTAAGCGCCGGCAAATAGAGGAGGGCCCTGCGGAGACCACATGGGCAAGTAAAAACATTTTTTTAAAGTATATCGGTAGGCTATATTCGGACCATAAGACGCAGGGACTTTTTCCCCCCACTTCTGGGGGAAAAAAAGTGCGTCTTATGGTCCGAAAAATACGGTATATATTAAAGGGGAACTCTAAGCAACTTTGCAATATACATCAATTAAAAAATATGCAGCCTTTTGATGATTTATAATTTAATAATATACTTTGAAGCAGTTCCCTAGGCCCAACCTCCTGTTTAACTGATCTGACTGACTACTTTGAGATTTAAAAAAATGTAACAGTAGTTGACTGTCCTCAGCCTGCCTTCAGCCTGCATCCTCCAAATCCCACAATTCCCTGCACACGTCATGTCAGTAAGGAAAGGAACATTGCAGTGCAGTGCATTGTGGGTTATGCATGCTGTCTGTAAGATGTGGAGAAGTTGTTTAGTCCCTCCTCCCCTGCTAGGATTTCAAATGATGCAGAAAGAGAAGAACTGTTTTGCAGCTGGATTTCAGCATATAAAAATGGTATTTATTCATACTTTTTGAAGGAACAGATTGCAGAGTCATATTAGGGATTTCTGTGTTGTGTGGGGCTCTTTTGGTTTGAAAGCTGGCTTTCCCCTCAAACACTTAGCCTGGATGCAATTTCTATCACCACACAGAGAGAAATGTTTTTTAAAATAACACTACAAAATTGTCTAGTGGGCAAGGGGTGGTCAGTTTCTACGTGACCAGTGCCCGTTACTGCCTAGGTGCAGATGTGGCCAATGAATACCTCCATTTTCTGTTGCTCTTCACACTCCTGTAACTTATCATGCAAAGAAATATTATATTATAATTCTAGGATGAAGAAACTAAAGGCCCTTTTGATATAAATCTGTTTATTAAGGGTACAGAGTATGTGCATCCTGGGAATTCTATGAACATCTGAACATATTAGTTGGTAATGATAAAATAGTGTATATAAGAATAATTACTTAGCAAATGGCAGTTTGGAAAAGAAAAAAAGAAACCCATATAGGTCAACTCCAAGGGTGAAGTCAGAAACCTTATTATGTAACTGCAGTTAACTGGTCTAGGTGAGTATATTCATTTCACTTTGTGGTGTGAATGCCTTCCTATTCCCTGTGCCTTCCCTATCAACCCTATGAAGTTCTTACTGAACAATCTGACACTCATAAACACGACTGTGACAGCTGTGTCACTGGGCCAACTCACTCCTGCACCCTTCCTGCATGTGTGTTGGGAATATTGCAGGTTTAAAGGTCTGTGGAAAATCGGTCAGTTAAATGTTTAATGTTATAATAAACAAGGTTGAAATGTCTGTGAAAAAGAAATGGGCCTCCAAATAGAAACCTGGGAGAAAATGAAAAGTGATGAAGTATAAAGCTTCTTGGCATGTGTTTATTTAGGTGAGTGAAGCCAGTTCCACTGTGTTCCATGGCTACGCCATAACTAATTCCTACTAGGCATCCGATCTGTGTTACAATGCAGATTTATTAAAGTCTGTGCATTAAAAGACCTTGTAACACTGCCTAGTGTGTTTTGTGCTTTAAAGACACTCCTCAGCCAAGCAGGCCTGGAGCCGAAATTGGGTTACAAAACAAACCCTGGCATTTCAAGTACACCAAAGCCAGGACAGCCCCCACCAGTCATTAAATAGTGACTGTCTGTGGCATCTTACAGCAGCCCCTCTGGCATTTGCCACAATCCACAGATTGCCAGTCCAGGCCTGCAGCCAAGCCACCAGACATCTGGCAGGGGCTATTCTCTTTACTGACAATAGAATTTAAATACAGGGAGGGAGCAGTTTCTTGACACCTAATGGCACAACTAATGCCATCTGTTCTAAAAAAGCTAATTTAAATCCTTTTTTGGACCAGACAAATAAATCTGCTTTGCTTAATATTCATTGCAAGCATATACTGACCTCCTGGTGAAAATCTGGTTAAAGTGCAGAGAACAGCTCAAACAGGAGGCAAGAACTTAATGCTTGGCCTCATGCTTTCCAAGGTAGGTGCCCACAGTAGAGACATTCAAGGGAACATCCACATCCTGACCTGGAAATACGGCCATTGTGTACACAAACTAACAGAACTCTTTGTACTCCATTCTGTAAGTGGCAAGAGTTCTGCCCATAGGTGCCTTTTTTTCTACATCCACTAATTAATTGCACCAGGCAACTCTACTGGAGATTTGTCTCTTATGTTCTGGCAGATATGTATCATTTTTCTTACACATATGACCGATTGCAACATTCTCCTGTGGTGCTTGTGCATGCAATAATACTTCCCTCTCTCCTGTGCAGATGATAATTCATCCCAATGTGTGTTAGATTCCTTCCAGATGTCACTACTGCAACACAGCTATTTGCAGTGTCCAACTGGAGCCAAGATCAATAAAAAGTAGCAAAGAGTAGCCACCTGATTTATGTGAAGTGTAAAAATATATTTCAAAAATATACTATGTGTAACTTCATACAGTCAGTTAAAGGGAATAACACACATGAGGGTTGATTCACTAAAGTGCGATAAGTTTTATCGCACGTCTTTTTGCGTTAAAATAGATGCGAAAATTAGCATGTGATTCACTACAGTATTACCGCGTGCGTTAAGCCGCATATCGCATGCGTTAATTTTCGTGCAACCGCATGCGTTAATTAGCGCGCTGAAAAGAATACTAACGCATTTTGGCAATAAAATATGGATTTTGCAGTGGGATTTATTCAAGTATGTGTTGGCCCTAGAGTGATGCAGCCGTTTGTATTGGCATGTATGGCTAACATGGCGTGCATTTATTCGCACGACTATTTATATGCGGCTACAAGTGATGAAATGTTTCGCCAGGCATGGATTTGCGGCAAATTTTTGGATGTGCTGCAAATTTTTCCGCTGCAAATTTTTTCATGCGTTTCACAAAACAATCCGCCAATGGCAAAAAGCATGAAAAAATTTGCTGCGGAAAAAATTCGCCGCACGTCAAAAAATTGTCGCAGGCGTCAAAAAATAATAGCCGCGGGCAACAATTTTTTTGGCCGCACGACATTTTTGCCGTTTTGCGGAACAGATTCGCTCATCACTAGCGGCTACTATTTATAAGCAGCTACTAATTATATGCTACCATTTATATGCTACCATTTATATGTGGAGACAATTTATATGCGGCGACTATTTGTGGCGACTAAACGCGGGCGTTGATTAGCACATGTACAGTCAAATACCGAGCGAAAATAATCTTCGCGAGTTAAATAACGCATGCAATATCGCGCGTAAATTAGCGCAAGTGTGCTTATAGTGAATCGTGCATTAAGTTGCGAAAATTTAGATGCAATAACATTTTTAACGCACGCTATAAATAGCGCACGTTTTTACGCACTTTAGTGAATCAGCCCTTTGGTGATTTTTTTCAGCATTTTGCTGTTTTTTAGCTCAGCAGGTGCTGGACAAAATGCTTGAAGTTGCCTCTCCTTTTATGTTAAAGAAGTAGTATTGGCAGATTGCTTGTGATTATTTCTTGGATTACTTGACTGTCTGTGACCCTTGGAATTGTAAAAATCCCTGATGGTGTTTCCTGACCTCTTTGCTCACAACGTACGCTGTGGCAATTAGGGCCATCAAACAGATAAGGCTTTCTGTATTTTCCCATTCTAAAATATATCCCTAGTATGCTTGTGTAATGTCTGCAATAAAAACAACACAAAGCTCAAGTTCATTGCTCTTTCCTTTGACTTGGGGCAACTCAATTTTCTGTGTCAGTTTTCCAGCCATGTCTGGATAGCCGGCTTTAGTCACCAAGTGTGTTACACAGTAGGTATTTACATTACCCCGGGGTGAAGTGCAAGAGCTCTAAGGGGCACAAAAACACACCCCTTACTGCTCATTCATCAAGTGTTTGCGCTGCAGGGTAAACTGTGCTCTCCTCCTTGCAGGGCCGTTTTAATAAATGGGCAAAAGGAACATAACAAAAAGCAACACAATTGCTTGGAAATAAAAATGATAATTGCCACAGTCTGGCAGAAAAACCTCAGCTAACTGTAGTGTACACAGTGCAACTTGAGGTTGTGGGTGTAGGTATACTGTTACTGGAAAGACACTAAGAAAACTGTCTGGCTTCCTTTGTAATATTCCAATATAATCATAATGGATATTTATCACAAGTTTTTTGTCCTGTTTATTTACTGTTAGTATAACTGATGGATTTGCACTTAGAGAACTTGCATTATCTAAATGTTTAATGATAAAACCATTAAAACTGTTATCAGATTAAAACAGTTATCAGAAGGAAGTGACACATTCATAAAATATGGATAAATCTATGGAGATGCTTCTGCCACCTCGGAGGTGTATGGGAAATCTACAGTAAGCCAGAGGAACATCATGGCAAAATACAGTATCTAGTAGAATTAAGTCTAAAACAACTGGACTTTTCTGAGTTTTTCTTGAAAACGTTTCACCACTCATCCGAGTGGCTTCTTCAGTTCAAATGACTGGTAGGGAATTCCCCGGTATTTAAACTCTTGATGGTAGTAGAGTCACAGACATCCAATCACAATGGTTCCATTGAACTTGTTCAGTTAGGTGTTAGCTGAAACTGACAGGTGTAAGAAGGTATGATCCAATCACAATGGTACCAAGATTCTCATTGATGAAGGTGTTAATCCTTCAAAGTACATGACTGGAAGTGTGAACTGTTGTGAAACTGCCGGGGTAAGGATGTCAACGCGCCATTGTATGTTGGTGACAAGCGGTGTCTCAGGCCCCCTCCTCTGTTCAGGGATGGTTTTTCCAGGTTGGCATAAATGGCCTCTTTCACACCTCTTTCAAACCATCTGTCCTTTGGTGTAACCCTTTGTTTATGTTCCAAAGGGTGGTGGGAACTTGGTGGACAAAAACCTTTTGGAACATAAACTGGGTGTAATTAGGACTCTACATCATCGGGCTGAAACTGTGGCATCGAATGCAGAGGCTAAGGAGAAAGAATATAAACATCTAAAAGGAGCTCTGAAAACTTGTTGGTACCCAGACTGGGCCTTCATCAAAACCAAATCAAAGACCAACAGAAAGGCCAGACCTACAAACAGAAGGGAGGAACACAGCAGGCGAAACAACATAGTCATCCCATATGTTGCTGGAACATCAGAAAAACTTAGGAGAATTTTCAACAAACATCGCATTCCTGTGTTTTTCAAACCCAGCAACACCCTGAGACAGAAGCTGGTGCACCCGAAAGACCCAACACCCAAGCACATGAAAAGTAATGTGGTCTATGCTGTCCAGTGTAGTGAAGAGTGCTCAGACTTATACATTGGGGAGACAAAACAACCTCTCTGTAAGAGAATGGCCCAACATAGGCGGGCAAACTCCTCAGGACAAGACTCAGCGGTCTATCTACACCTCAAAGAAAAAGGTCACTCTTTTGAGGACAGTAACGTGCATATTTTGGACCGAGAGGACAGATGGTTTGAAAGAGGTGTGAAAGAGGCCATTTATGCCAACCTGGAAAAACCATCCCTGAACAGAGGAGGGGGCCTGAGACACCGCTTGTCACCAACATACAATGGCGCGTTGACATCCTTACCCCGGCAGTTTCACAACAGTTCACACTTCCAGTCATGTACTTTGAAGGATTAACACCTTCATCAATGAGAATCTTGGTACCATTGTGATTGGATCATACCTTCTTACACCTGTCAGTTTCAGCTAACACCTAACTGAACAAGTTCAATGGAACCATTGTGATTGGATGTCTGTGACTCTACTACCATCAAGAGTTTAAATACCGGGGAATTCCCTACCAGTCATTTGAACTGAAGAAGCCACGATGAGTGGTGAAACGTTTTCAAGAAAAACTCAGAAAAGTCCAGTTGTTTTAGACTTAATTCTACTAGATACTGTATATCATGACCTGGATGAATGAGAATCTTCATAGACATCATGGCAAAATATTTTCCCTTCTTTATTCACTTACATTCTTTCCTCCCATTCTCACTTGCTTCCCACAGTGTACAGTCAGATTATTCTCCTTTTCTTCTCCCAACCCTACTCAAGGAAATATCTTTTCTTCCACCTTTTCTTACTTTCTTAGGTAGCTCACAAGGCTGATTTGGCATTTTAAGCCACATGAAGTCCAAAAAAGGGATTCTGTCATGATTTTTATGGTTTACTTTTTATTTTTTAAAGTACACTGTTTCCATAGCAAATATTCACTCTACCATTTAAAATGTTATTCTTGAACCAATGTATTTTTTCTAGTTGCATTATTGGTGTGTAGGTGCCATCTCAGTGCATTGTGCCTGAGTCTGAGCTTTCAGAAGGAGCCAGCGCTACACATTAGAACTGATTTCAGGTAATCTATTGTTTCTCTTACTCCCATGTAACTGGAGGAGTCCCAAGCCAGACTTGGATTTCTTACTAGTGAGTGCTATTCTGATATCTACTGGGAGCTGCTCCCTTCCCATTGTTCTACTGGTGGGCTGCTGGAGCAGGGTGATATCACTCCAACTTGCAGCTCAGCAGTAAAGTGTGACTGAAGTTTATCAGAGCACAGGTCACATGGCTGTGGCACCCTGGGAAATGAAGACTATGGCTAGCCCCATGTGAAATTTCAAAATGAAATTTTAAAAAAACTGTGTGCGTTTTTTAAAAATCATATTTCAATACAGGATTCTGCTGGAGAAGCTCTATTAACTGATGCATTTAAAAAACATGTTTTGTCATGACAGTATTCCTTTAACATTTAGCTAAAGTTTTAAACACAATACCCCACTTCTTCATTTACAGTGCTCCAACTTATGGAATGCCTGCAGATTCTACAGACTGTTTATAAGAAAAATGAAGTTAATTAAAATAGTTTATGTAAAATTTCACACTGTTCCAATGATTTGAATTGTTAATAAATATAATCTAGAAAATACCATAAATATATCAGTATATAAAGTACCCCTATCTGACCCCATGGCAGTGCTCTGCTTTTGTTTCATTCTGTATGGCAGCGTTTTTCAACCACTGTTCCGCGGCACACTAGTGTGCCGCGAGATGTTGCCTGGTGTGCCGTAGGCAGGGCACCAATGTACTAGGGGGGCACTGCTCTTGGCACCAATGTACTAGGGGGGCACTGCTGCTGGGCACCAATGTACTAGGGGGGCACTGCTCTTGGCACCAATGTACTAGGGGGCACTGCTGCTGGGCACCAATGTACTAGGGGGGCACTGCTGCTGGGCACAGAGTTAAATTTTTTAACATTTTCTAATGGTGGTGTGCCTCGTGATTTTTTTCATGAAACAAGTGTGCCTTTGCCCAAAAAAGGTTGAAAAACACTGCTGTATGGCTTTGTTAGTTGGAGTTTTTATACCTATATCCCCAAATAAGTGTGAGATATAGAAAAAAAAAAACAACAAGAATCAGGCATTACATGTACGCATTAAATAAAGGTAACATATTCAATTATTCTTTGACCTATTATGGAATTTGATAAATAAGCGGCCATGTAAACAACCAAGTTTTAAAACCCCTACCGTATTAGATACTAGCAACAGCAGGTCTAACAGGAGGATTAACAGCAGGGATGGTGAACCACTAGCAATTAATGTCATTGGAATGTATTTAGTTCAGCAGCTGATATACATACTGGCTTTCCTAGCAGTGGCATAACTATAGAGGAAGCAGATCCCATCCAGGGGACCAGGGGACAGGGGGGTCTGCTTCTTCTATAGTTCTTAGTAAAACCCCTCCCCAACCGTTCAGGGCAGGGAGCACAGGAAACATGTGGGCGGGTGGGTGCAGGGAAGGCCCGGGCAGGGACTTGCTGAGGGGACTGACACAATGTTTGTTACATGACTGTTGCCTGTTCACATCTTATGTCATTATTTTGTGTTTTGGTCCTGTTACTTTTGGTTCTTTTACTGCAGGGATCCCCAACCTTTTTTACTCGTGAGCCACAGTCAAATGTAAAAAGACTTGGAGAGCAACACAAGCACCATAAAGGTTCATGGAGGTGCCAAATAAGGGCTAAGATTGGCTATTAGGCAGCCTCTATGCACACTATCAGCTTACAGGGGCTTTATTTGGTAGGAAATCTTGTTTTTATCCAACCAAAACTTGCCCCCAAGTCAGGAATTCAAAAATAACTCCCTGGTTTGGGAGCAACATCCAAGGGGTTGGGGAGAAACATGTTGCTCACGAGCCACTGGTTGGGGATCGCTGTTTTACTGGATCAAGTAACGTACGAAAAGGAAATATTTGATGGAGGTGCGGCTCGGCGGGTAGCACTTCTGCCATCTGCAATGCTGAGGTCCTGAGTTCAATACCAGGTTTAATGCTATATGTTCTCGCCACAGGTTTCCTCCAAGTACTCCAGTTTTCTCCAAAAACATACAGGCAGGTTAATTGACTGACCATAGCATGTGTGAATGTCATAGGGACCTTAAATTATAAGATCCGCTGGGGCAGGAACTAATGAAAATGATGTATAATCTCCCATAATTTTTGGGCTCTGAAACATTAACCATTTTCACTTTCTGTGGCTGAATGAGTTAAATATCCTTTGCAACAAGTGTGTGCAACTCCTTTCTTCAGCAAAATGTGCTGAATGGATGCCATGCCAGCTATCTATGGAGTTCTAAGCACCGCATGAAAATTGCAATTGGAGAGCGTGTGCTGCGGAATGTCCCAAATGATGTCACTTGTGCAAGTGTATAGTAATTAGCAATACCCTCTCAAAGTTTCCTGTGTGTGCAATACATTGTAGAGCAGATGCTATCTCTATGGCAATGAATTAGTTAAAAACACAGTAGAAGCAGCAGCTAGGACAACAGGAGTGGAATGTAGATTGTCTGGTCCTTGCATATTGCTGCAGGGCATTCTACAGGCACAATATCATCACTGCAGTCTCATCTCCTGCTGCATTCCATCTCCTGTCTACACATGACCTATTCACCACTTCAAGGAAAACAGTACCAAGCATGTTTCACAAAATCATTATTTAAGGGCCTGTAGATTGTTTAGCTGTTAATAAAAATGATTACAGCACAATTAGCATCTTGCTAATAAATGAATTAGAACAGAACCACATGCAGTCAGTATTATATAAAAAGAGCTGATGAATGGTAAAACTGGACAGCACTTGCTTACACTGTAAGGACTGAGAGCTTTAAGCTGTATGTAACTATAAACATATGGATGTTAGATGTTGATTTGGACCACGATCTACAATTTAAGAGGGCTCATATTCAATCATTATGCTCAAAAATGGGTGTTGAATTATGCCCATGAAATCGCTTCACACATCGCTTTTGCACATACTTACACTTACTCTGATATATGAAGCACAAGGTAGAGCCCACATCCTAAGGAGCATTGTATATCACCTGTACAGCTCCCTTTGCATGTTGTATGTGCAAGTGTGCCGTTTTGTACCTGCTAAATCACACACAATTCCAAGGGAAGCATGTCCATGCCCTGCATGTGTGCTGCCCCTTACCTCAGGCCTGGGCTGGCCATCCATTGATTCTGGCAAATGCCAGAGAGGCTGCTATAAGATACCATAAACAATTATTATTTTTTGTGCTTGTAGGGGGCTATTTGGGCCTCTGTGTACTTGAATCATAGTCAAGACCTGCCTCAGGCACAAGTTATGCCCATTTCAAATCTTTGACCTCTGCATCACTTTGGGTAAATTGTCAAAGCCACAAACACATTTTCAGTTTTGGTTGCTATGCTCCAGTTACCATGCAGTGTTTGTTCTGTGCAAGGTGGTAACCTCTAACACATTAAAGTTTAGAGCTGCATTACTACAACAAACCAAGCACACTCTGTTTGGCTATACCTGCTACAAAAATGCAGAGTAATGCAGCAAGGTTGGCCATTCTGGTCTGCTTGTGCTTCTGGTTGGCAATAGCTACCAGAAAGCCTGAAAGAAGCTAAACCTACACTACCCTGCCTTTTTTAACCGACAGTGATGTGGGCCAGTATTCTGGATTGTGCAGGGTGCATTTTTAGGAGAGGCCTTTGCACGTTCATGGCTGGTAGTAGAAATTAATAAATTAATTAAAAGTATAAATGCAGTGTAAAGTATTTATCTAAGAGCATCTTTGCATTCATACATAGCATTCATAATTAGAAAGGGTTACCTACTATATTGGCCAATATATTACTTTACCCAATATTACCAAGGCTTAAATGAGAAGGAAACCTTCAATCACTGGGGGGTACTTGCCAGTGAATGCAGGCAGGTATAATTATTCCATCGAATCCAGGACCACATCAGCCCTGAAGGCCTATATCCCTGTCATTGTGATCCAATTGTTTGGCTCTAGGTGGGCATATCTGGGAAAGATCTGCTTGCATGGGCAGCTTTACTTAGGCCTAGAGATTCACACACAGGCATCATTTTGACATGAATGCCAGAAATGAAGGTGGCCCAACTTTATGAGCCCTTGGAGTGCCAGATTACATTAAAATTATGCCATACGTACAGATTGCTTGGGTAGGATTACAACCATAAGTATACATGAAAGAGCCACATCTAACCTGTAGAATGGCAGCTGAATAGTCATGGAAATGTAATGCATGGGTCAAACCCACCCATCTCTGACATCAGCAGAGGTGTTAAGGGGAGCAAAATTTTTGTGGGTACAGAAGTGGGTTGGGACAGGGCTGGCGGAAGTTCGGCATGCTTCAGTGTACAAATGTGCATGGGACCATTGCTGCTGCAGTATTCTTTTCTCATACTCTCCAGAACTAAGCTTTGCTGTGATCCCAATCCCATCCAAAATATGGATGATATAGACTGTATCTAGTTCCATCCCTGCCTTTGGCACCCAGCCCACTGCCAACCCTTCCATGGTCAATTGGCACATGTTTAGGACAGTCTGTGCATGCAGACTAGAGAGAGGTACAAACACTCCCCATCAGCTTTGTGTTTTTTTTTTAATAATCACATGATAGGGTCACCCATAAAGCTACAACTCTAGGCACAAGTGTTTGGGGGCCTATAAAGTAAATATGTCCCTCTCCCTGCCAAATCTCCTCCCACTTATATAACTGCCCGACCGCTGTCATTGCAATCACCATCACCATGCAGCCCCTCATTGCCCCCCCTCCTTTGCACTTTGCATGCTACAATGACTTTGACTTTACTTGTCTTTGGTTAACTTCTAGTATGTTAAAAAATGTCCTATTCTAATCAGCTTTTCAAATGGTATTCATTTTTTTTAGTTTTTTAAAAAAAAGAATTTGCCTTCTTTTTCTGCTGCAATCCAACTTTCAGATGGGGTCAGTGACCTCATCAGGCAATGAAATGTTTGTTCTGTGAGGCTGCAATAATGCTGTTGTTATACTGCTATTACTTTATCCCTTATATTTCTATTTAGACCCTCTTCTGTTCATCTTTCATTCGTACCACTGCCTGGTTGCTAGAGTAAACTGGACCATTGCGACCAGATATCTGCTGAAATTTCAAACTGGAGAGCTGCCAGAACACAAAGCTATATAATTCAAAAGCAACTAACAATAAAAAATGAATGCCATTTGGAAATTGCCTCACAATATAACTAAACATTTGTTTAAAAGTAATCTTGGTGAGCATGATTAAGCTTCTTTAAACCTGAAAACATATACTTTACATGAGAATTGACTTGAGGGGGTCTATTTTTAAAAGATATACACATTGATTTTTTGTCACAGAAGGAAAGGGTTAGGTATTCTATTTATTTTTATATATCTTACTGACTGCCTATTTTTCCAGCTTAATTATAAATGGAAAGCTCTGCCTTACTCTGCATTGTTTTGTTTCCATTGAAACCTGTATAAATGGCCAAGAGCTCAAACAAAGCAGCAGAATTAGAACTGGTCTGGCCTGGAAAATCTGTTACATGATCAGGTTTGGTTGCTTTCATCAAATACTTTGCATCATCTACAAAAGAAACAATGCAGGGTTAGTGGCTATTTGCCTTAAATGTTAGCAAAACATATCATAGTAAATATACTGTATAGCCCTGTACTCATCCAGAGGTGCAGTCATGCAGAGTTCCAGCAGCTCGGAACCGGTACAGTATTACTGTAATAAAAATCAGATGTAAGATATTTTTATTTTTACAGTTTTTTTATAGTTTGTATTGCAAACTAAATTGCCATAAGAACAATGCTTCATTTTTAATGGCAGTATTGTTTGTTATATAAACTATATACTTATCCACTCAGTACTACAACGCACGCACTGAGACACTAGAGAACTGATAGGAACAGCACTCACATAGCCAGAGACTGACTTGTGCAGTGAATTCAACATATTGGGGGGGGACAAACCTTCTCTTCAATGGGTTTTATCCTTGATGAAGGGAGGCTTTGTCCCCCAAAAATGTTGAATTAACTTCACAAGGAAATCTATGGCTTACAATAAAGGGCAGGGTGCCAGACCTTTAATGGCAGAACAAACAGTCAAACATTAAAATACATGAAACTTAAACCTGTAAACAAGCCAGAAAACAATACTGCACTATTAAATCTTTTATGAAAAAGAAAATGAAATAAAAATAATACCCACAGTTTGTATGTGTCAGGTATTTTCATTTTAATCTCACCCTTCTCATTGTATCCAATAAAGAAGACACAAAAAAAGGTGACAGAACAGCCTGCTACTGTATATCCTGGCTCCATGTATAATTATCAGACTATATAAAAGTGGCTTTATTGGGATGCGGGGTGTAGGCCTTTGGTTTTCTCTTGCTTTTAGCCCTGCTTGTACCTCCCTCCTGTCTCTCCAATATATATTCTCACAAGCAGAGAGAAGCGCCACGTAATTCTGGGGTATATGCCTAAAAATGATTAATCGCTATTCCTGTCAGTGTTAAGGTAATTTGTGCCTGGATTGGCTACAAGCTTTTGTAGTGGTTAAAAGCTTAATCTGAATCCCTTTCTGGCTGAACTGCTTTCTTTCTCAGGATCTCCTACGTCTCACTGGGAATTCCTTTCAGGTAGTAGAACCAAAATAGCTTGAGTTTCCCTTTATAGTGTAGAGGAAAGGCCGCCCATTTCTCCTCTCCCCACTGCCCCTCCCTTTCACTCAGGACAAGGAACTACATTGCAGCAGGAGTGCCACTGAGATTAAATACATGGAGACTGTATCTGCCTGCTGGCAGCCATTCCTCATGGGTACACCTGAGTCATGTTCCATACACAAAACTATCTCTCGCAGCTCAATAAATACAGTGACGTAACGTTTTTCTCAATGCCCCGTGTGTCTTCTAGGACTGTGCCAGTATGACTGCATTTACTATGACTGCATTTTCTATGATATAGATGGAAGGTGCATTGTCAAGATTTTTAGTGACATTAACAAAAGTGGATTTGTAGCTATAGGTGTTGTGACCACACCTGGGCCCTTATTAAGTTGTGTGGGCACAAAGAATTGGCTACTGACACCACAGAAGAAAAGAGATAAAGACATTGTGGAAATATTGTGTATGGGGCTGCCCTGCTACACTGCCCTGTGCACTCTGGTCTTAAAGGACATGTAAAGCCTACATTTCCCTACAATGTATATCAGTTGGGCACGTCTCCCCCACCCAAATGGCATTTTTTGTACTGCATATTTACCCTCTGCTTGCCAGCACCATCACATTCTCCTAAAGCCAATAGCAGCTTTTACCCGGTGGCCATTTTTCCTCTAATACATAATCAGTTACATTTAAATCTGCAAACAGCATACACACACACAGACCCTTATTCAGCATACATTTCATCATGAATACAGGCTCACACAGGTAGAACTATCTTTGATAAAAGTTCTGCTTTGTTTGAGCACTGTAATGGTTAAGCTGAGCTCAGGAGAAAAAAATTGAAGCAGACAGCTAGAGCTGAGTTTCTATGGGAACCAGAAATGCCATCTCTTCACTGGCTGCTAGACTGGGGGGCATGCTTAGAACAACTGAGCATGCCCACAAGCCAACAGCCAAAGTAAATTCCTGAGGGAGGGGGCTGAGTGGGAATCTAGGTAATTAAGGAGATGTTGCAGCCTTACTATTAACCTCTGGACAACCAGTGTGGCAGGTATTGAAAGATTTCAAATGTCCTTTAAGGGACTTTTCTATGGACCTTTGTTGCCTAGGTAAATCCTAGTAGGCAAGTAATACTCCACTACTGAAGTTACAGGCCAGCTCTAGGCTGTAGGGTAGGGGGTGTGGGAGTGGAAGTTCAACAATTAATATTCAGTTTGTTGAAGACAGTATAGCACATGTCTTTTTATGGCAAAAAGGCATTCAAAGCATTTTAGAAATCCACCAATAAATCAGTCATTGCCACCTTTGTTGCCAGAGAGTTCCATAAACTGACTCCCCTTTCATGCTTATACAGAGGGGGTGGTTAATAAATGGACTTTCCATACCCCTAGTTTGTGTGTCATTCAGGGACAAAAGGGGGCCTATTTATTATGCTGTGTAAAATGAAATTCACAGAAAGCTGTGCAAAATAAATGCCGAATTTTGCCGTCCAAACTATTTTACGTAAATTCTGGTGGAAGAAAAAACACGTAAAACATTTATGCCAGTTTTTAAGCGGCAAAGCCTGGCAATGTGTGGAGAATTTTGTTGGCGATTTTTTACTCATAATAAATAGGCCCCAAGGTGAAGCGGTATGTTCAGGGCTCCCTCGTGCCTGTCAGCGCCGCTCTGCACCTACTTGCACCTGTGCTGTTAGTAAATGAATCCTCACATGACCTTTATGGAGAACAACCCAATTTGTGAGGCCTGTGTCAAATAAAGCTCCTATTTTTTTTATTTCATCAAAATCATATTCGGGGGCACATGTATAAATGTAAGTGCAAGTTGCTAGTAGGGATGCAAAATTATGGACACATTTATTCTATGGGGTAATGTCCTTAAAGAAAAATGTCATATTTGCGCCAACTCATTCACAGACTGATCTTCCATCATTTTTCCCCCTCAACCGAAAATTTGCAAAAAATGTTGTAAAAAAAAAAGTAGGTGTGGCTATTTTGTGTCATATGTATAATATTTTTGAGAATTAGTCAGAATCACAACATTTTAACAGACATGTTTTAGGCCACAAATTCTCTGCCATAACAAAAATGCCAGGGAAAAATGCCAGTAATTTGGTTTAGGTCTGTAAAGAGAACATTTTTTGGGACACAAACCACATTTTCATAGCACAATAATGACAATTGTTTACCATGTATATGTAAGAACTGTGCACTTACCAACACTTTTGTGAATTCCCCCCTAGAGGTTACTTCTGGCCACCTTACAGTGATGCACCTGTCCAACCTTAAATGTACACATTTGTGTGCAAGGAAGCTAGGAACTTGTGCAGCCTAGACCTGTCATTAGTGATACTGGAACTGATGCCGTCCCCACTATGAAAATGTGTGACGTCACAAAAGTCAGTTGCTAAATTGTGCACATTTTGGCACATCACATCAATGTGCAGTGGATGTTACTTAGTGGGCACCTACATTTACACTTCGGGCTAAACTGAATGGTGGGGAAAAAAATATGGTTATTTGATTCCAATTAATGCACTTTGCACTTGCTTCATAAACAAGCCCTGGAGAGTATTCTGAATAAAACATTATGTATTATGAAAACATTAAACATTATTACATTTTTTTCACCTTGGAATTGTAAACAAACTCCCTGAAAGGGGAAAATATTAAATATTTATATGAAATGGAGCCTGCCAGTTTTAAATGGTGCAACACACAATAACTCTGTGAATATTGTAAACACAATTAAATTGTACCACCCCGCCTCCCCAAGAGGCGTGTCTAAATAAAAGCTTTCTGTAGATCGAAGCATTTTAAAGGAATTTAGCTTAATAACTTTTGTTAGGAGTTTTTCTCTCTACTGGTTAAAGGTTAAACTGGCAAGTCAAGCATAACTATTCATCTGAAAGTTTGTTTTGTGAACAAAATAGGTTTTCTGTATCAGAGGCGGCACAATGGCTCTTCTTGTTCTTCCCTTATGTTTTATGTGTGGTACTTTGTTACATTGGACATTGCCAAGTTTTGTGTTTAACATACACCTGTAATTCTGATGTACAGTGGATACCAGTGTAATAAGAGGAAGGTTGGGTAAAACATTGGTACATCATTTACAGCTGACATACAGACTAAGAGATGGAATGGTTAGGTCCAGTAAACTATTACACCCACGGTGAGAAAAGTTTAAGAAAGAAGGGGCTGGGTGGTGTGGTCACTGATTAAGGAGACTGAGACTTATGAAATCATATGTTTAATTCCCATGCCTCCTGTTCTGATTCCTGGTGGCTTTACACAAATTATGAAATCCCCTGGCACCTACCTACAACTCCATAAGTTATCCCCTGCGGACACCATCAGGCGGAGGGCCCTGTGTTTGCATGGATCTAAAGCCTCGGGCACTTTGAAACTTACTGATCTATAGGTTTTCATATGCTCTGCCAATTTAAGAGGATTGTAGCTTGAACAGCTCAAGAAGCACAAGTTTCTAAAGTTTTATATTTATTTCTTATAAGTAACCTGCCAAGCTGCATGTGAATGTACTGCCTAAAGTACAAATTAGCAGATACAATCCCTAAAGGAAAAATGTGCTTTAGACTAAAGTGTGGCATATCTCATTTTGCCCTGGATTTGTGCCAGTGGACTCGATAGTGAAGCCATAAAGAATGGAACTAATTCAGGGGTCCTTAACCTTTTTTACCTTTAAGCCACATTCAAATCTAGGATAATAAAAGTTTCTGGGGGTGCAAAATAAGGGCGGTTATTGGCTATTAGGTAGACCATATATGGAATGGCAGCCTACAGGAGGTTCCGCTTTTAATTACACCTGGTTTTTATGCAACCAAAACTTACCTCCAAGCCAAGAATTTAGACATAAGCACCTGCTTTGAGGCCACTGAAAACAACATCCAAGGGGTTGGTAAGCAACTTGTTGCTCCAGAGCCACTGGTTGGGGATCACTGGACTAACAATGCAGCCTGAAATAGTGACGGTGGACAAACAAAGCGAGCCTGGCCAGTTAAGTAGATAGTAGTTCACACCAGTCAGATGAGAAAGTAATCCTCAAATCATTATTTTCAAATAGTTTAGAAAGAAACTGCTGACTTAACAATAAAAATTAGTGAATGTTTTTGTGAAAAAATGAATGCATCTATAGCACGGTGTTTAAAAATTGGGTAATAAATAATTATACATTTTAATGTAAATAGACTAGTGAGCAATGAAATCTCCAACATATTTGGCTAAAGGTCATAGCCACATATTTTTCCTTTATTATCTTCTAAATAAAGTTTCCTTTGTGCATACTTCTGCAAAGAGATGGTGAATGGCTCTCACTCTTATCTTTGGGGCTCATATGATAACCTGAGTTATCATATAATAGAAAATGTTGAAAACTCTACTTTAGAAATGGCACAACTCCCCTATTTCCTGAAAAACACAGCACACAGGAAGATCTTGTGGCAAAGTCAAGAAAAGGTTATTAAAACCTAAAGTTAATTGAATTGGTTTCAAAGCTGACGTGTAGTGACATTCTGAATTAATTACTAATAAGCCTTGTATTATGACATTTTATATTCTATATATACAGTATATTGTGAGTCAGTCCCTAAGCTCAGGTAACTGTGAGTCAGTCCTGAAGAGCATGTGCTGAGTGTGAATCAACAGAAAAGAAAACAGGGAGGAATCTTTTGAGGCACAGCTCTGAGGTTGCCTTGGGCAGGTACTGAACCCCAATACATATGCAGAATTTTGACCCCCTTCTCTGTAAGGTTTTAGTTGACCTTTAAACAGTTGACTTGTAAATCCTTTGTGCTATTTGGTTTCTATTAGTGATTAGATCTGCAGCAAACCTTGCATTTTTATATATTTATATATATATTGTATTGTATCATACTTCCTCTACAGAAGTATTATTATTCATGCTGTAAGAAATCGTGTATTTGGGTGCCATTATTTGTGATATATATAAATATATATATATATATGTGTGTTTGTGGCTCTATTGTGTTATACACTGAGTATGGGGGGAGCTCTAATGATTACTATAAACCAGTTGTTCAAGTAAATCTCCATATCAAAGGGTTTTTCTGTGGATGGTGGGACAGTACGTCTCCGAGAAGCCATAAAACTCAACAGTTACTGAACAAGGGGCAAGGTGTGGTTTTTATCAACCCCCATCTGATCAGTTGGTATGTGGGGGGCAGTGGCTGAAAGGTGCATAAATGTGGGCTGGACGGTGGTCAAGGGAGAACCGGGGAAGAGCAACCTGGGAAGAGCAACCTGGGAGGAGCACCTGGGGACTGGATCAGAAGTGACCGGGCAGGATGTGAGACAGACCAGAGAGAGGAGGCCATGGCAAGGAATCAGACCACCATGTTCTTTGTTCATCGGTAGCTATAATGTAGATTGTGTCATTAATCTTTAAATGTAAATAATGTATAAATATTGTTTTGTTAACTAATCATTTAAGTGTAACCGTCCATTGATTTGCTACTCAATATATTCATTTTAATATACACTTATTGGTGTGGGTTATTTGTCTGCTTCTCAAAAGAACCGAAAACCCTAGTAAGAGGGGTGATTAATATTATTATTAATATTATTATTATTATTATATATAGTCAAAATCTTACAGATGGCGAATGCAGGCAGGAGAGCAATGCATGGCATTTAATTCATATTTATAAGTGTATATTATTGTGTAGCAAACCAATCGATTGTTTTGTTTTGTGTTGTTTTAGTCTTTGTTTTAAGTTTAAAAAAATGGATGTCTTAGCTAAAAAGATTGCCAAGGTCACGTGCTCAGGGGAGATTGTTAAGTGTATGAAGGGATCTCCAGATCCATGGGCTAAGGCTCAGGTTTATGTGACCAGGGCAATACAGGAAAAATGCATGTCTAAAGCAAAAGGGAAATGTGCACTGGTTTTTGCTGCCTGCTGGATAGCAGAACAGTATAAAACTCTAGCGGTGCAAAAGGAGAATCTGGAGGAAAAGATTCTTTATTTGAATGATACAATTGATTCTCTGAAATTTTCTGTTGAAAATGCTGCTGCTATGTCCATTAGCAACCAGCAAACAATGGCAGAAAACCAGAAGGAGATTGCGCAGCTCAAACAGAGGCTGAGAGATGCAGAGGGCACCATTAAAAGTTTGGTTGCAACCTCAACCAGCAATGTAGGAGCTGATCATTCAAAATATATATCGGAGATTAAAGGGTTAAAAACTCAGTTAGGAGCAAGAAGTCCTGTATCAGTGGTTAATGGGCAGAATAATACTAAAAAGAGTAGAGATCTGTCTGTTAATGAAAGCAGTAGAAAATGTAACACTGCAAGTGAAGGTAATATGACTAGTTTAGAATGTACTAGTCATGCCAGGCCTTCTAAATTGATTTCTAATTGTGCAGAGTACAGGACTGATAAACTGAAAGACAACAGTCCAGGAAAACAGGTTTCTAACCCCTTGCAATCTAGAAAACAGCATAACAAGGAAAGGGTGTCTGCAATACAGGTTTCTCTCCCTGCTAAACAGACTTGGAACAATTCAGTTAAAAAACATACAGAAAAGAAAGTGTTTAGGTGCTATGTGTGTTCAAAAGTTGGGCACATAGCCAGGTACTGTACCATGAAACACTATTATTGGAATGATAATAATTGGTACAATGAAAGAGAGAATTGGAATTCCTCTAGGTGGGGATTTCAAAAGAAAAGTAGGTATGGGAATACATGGATCCCATATCAGGTTCTTACAACTCAGAAAGAAAGGCTGAGTGCAGAGAACTCCAGTCTCCAAAATGCATGGGGAGCATTTAAAAAAGAGTTGGAAAGCATCAAATTAGAACTTTCTCAAATTAAAGGAAGAAGGGCTAATGAGAATAGAAAAAAACAAAATGTGAATATGCCCTAACGTTTTCCCTTCACCAAGTTTATATTTTACAGGATAAACTAGGATTCAGGATTATGCGAAGGAGAAGTTCGTGCCTTACCCTGTCCTGTGGGGAAAAAAAAAAAAAATTATAGAGGACCTTATTTATTTGTTTTTTTTTTTCCTTTTTACACAGAAGGAGAAGCCTCTAAATTGGTTTGGTACAGTCAGGTTATACAAATTCAAAAATATTTTTTGGGTTTTAATAGTTAGAATGACCTGCACTGTGAGGGAGTAAAATGGCTGCTGCTTTAGTTTAGTAGGAGAGTAAAAATCACTGAGGCACAATTTGAATTTTATTTTTGATATGATTTGCCTGAGTCAGATTTTGTTTTTTTTACTCTTTGTATTAGCAGCAACACGTTTGTGACATTTTTACATAGAGTGCATGCTGCTTGATAACTTCAATATATGTTATGTGTTTCTGTATCAAAGCAGGATTCAGTCTATAGTTTTTTTTTTCTCTCCAAAGTTTGTCTTTTGTTGTTTGTATCGTAAGTTTGATGTGTGTGTAAAGTCTTCAAGGTGGGGTGTTTTAAAATCAATTCACTCTACAAGTCTGCATTAGAGTTACCAGTCCAGTCTGTTCTATGCATTTCTAGTTACAGCAAATGATGTTTATGGTCTGTACCTGTCCAAAACAGCTAAAACAATGATGTTCCTTACATTTATGTTACTCTATTTTAGATGATCAGGCATGAAACTGAGGGCGAAATACTGAGACAAAGATGACAAACATCTCACTAGTGATTTGGCTAAGATAGTGCTGCACACTT
Organism: Xenopus tropicalis; assembly: GCF_000004195.4. NCBI lineage: Eukaryota > Metazoa > Chordata > Amphibia > Anura > Pipidae > Xenopus > Xenopus tropicalis. The sequence continues at coordinate 123,716,953 of NC_030680.2, forward strand.
TAGTGTAGTTTATCTTTTTAATTTCCTGAAGTCAGTATTGGTTATGGTCACACCTATCAATGAATTGAGGTGCTAATCCCAGCTATGCTGATTAATAAAATGTGCCACAGAGTTTCTCACACTACCCCACAATAATAAAGGATTTTCCCTGTGTGGTCTCATTCATATGGTAACCGTGGTAAGCAAAATGTGTTGGGTGTTGCAAACACCAAAGTGTAAAGGCCATGGGTTACTGCAGAGGCCTAAAATGGGATCCAGCCCAGACATGGGTGGAGCAGTGTCATGTGGGTAAGTGGTGTGTATAGCGCACAGACAATGCAGCAAAGTAAGCTGGAAACAAAGCCTCTAAAAGTGTGTGAGATTTTCTAACTGGCAGAAGGGTTCAAATTATGAGTATAAACTGTGAGTGTATTTATAATTAGGTTAAATATTACCTCACAGTACCCTAAAACTTTAGCATGTGTGAGTGTTATATAATTTGGGTCTCAGTAATCCTTTCACTTTCAGCACAAATACATATTATACATGAATAGGTGTCCCTGAATGTTATACCTTTTTGTATTTAGAGGGCTCTTTCCTTGTGAAGTCCTTCGCCCTCTAGGTGGGGATTTGTAAGAAATCGTGTATTTGGGTGCCATTATTTGTGATATATATAAATATATATATATGTGTGTTTGTGGCTCTATTGTGTTATACACTGAGTATGGGGGGAGCTCTAATGATTACTATAAACCAGTTGTTCAAGTAAATCTCCATATCAAAGGGTTTTTCTGTGGATGGTGGGACAGTACGTCTCCGAGAAGCCATAAAACTCAACAGTTACTGAACAAGGGGCAAGGTGTGGTTTTTATCAACCCCCATCTGATCAGTTGGTATGTGGGGGGCAGTGGCTGAAAGGTGCATAAATGTGGGCTGGACGGTGGTCAAGGGAGAACCGGGGAAGAGCAACCTGGGAAGAGCAACCTGGGAGGAGCACCTGGGGACTGGATCAGAAGTGACCGGGCAGGATGTGAGACAGACCAGAGAGAGGAGGCCATGGCAAGGAATCAGACCACCATGTTCTTTGTTCATCGGTAGCTATAATGTAGATTGTGTCATTAATCTTTAAATGTAAATAATGTATAAATATTGTTTTGTTAACTAATCATTTAAGTGTAACCGTCCATTGATTTGCTACTCAATATATTCATTTTAATATACACTTATTGGTGTGGGTTATTTGTCTGCTTCTCAAAAGAACCGAAAACCCTAGTAAGAGGGGTGATTAATATTATTATTAATATTATTATTATTATTATATATAGTCAAAATCTTACAATGCCTCTCTTTCTTATCCTGTGCAGTTTTATATTTACTAAGTGACTTCAACTGCCAAATGCAATGATTGCTCTCATGCAACTAAAAATAATGTTAAAAAAAATGATTGCTCTGTGCTAGGGTCCTATCAACGCCTCGCTCTTACTTCCTTATTTGGTCTCCAGAAATTGACTAACTCCAGTGCCCACAAAGCTGGTTACTTCCTTCATCTTATTTTCACTCAAATTTGCTCTTCAGATGACATTTCAGTCTTCCCCTTTTTTCTTGTAAAGAATTATTTTATCCTGCCCAGACACCTTCAACAAACAGGGTGCAACTAACTCTCAGCTTGTCCGGCTCTGCACCAGAAACCCAATGGTATTTATTATAGATGGTCCTCAGGTATTTGTGCATTTTACACCTCGGTGCTCATAAATGACAAACGTCTTGGCCTACAATAACAAGCAGATTCCTAATTCATTGTAACTACACTCACTGGGCTGAAAGTGTGCGGTTAAAATCACACATTCTAACAGACTTTTGCACTACACATGTGCCCCACCCTCCTATAACTCTGCTTGGGTTTCGTCAGTGCAGAGCGATACCTCAGTTGAAATCAATGAGCTCAGATTAGCACATAACTCCAAAAACATACAAGCAGGTTAATTGGCTTCTGACTAACAGATCTTATGAAACACTATTGGAATTATGTTTATTTCGTGGACCTTTTTGCTTATGGACAATTGTCTTTTCTTATTGAGAATTGCCACTATGACATTTGTCTCTGTATTTTGAAATGGTAAATATGCTAATTGCACAATTATGTATGTTAATGAATCGTCAGACTATTAAACCACGCTCACTGTTCTGGTTTGTATGTCTGACGAAGGGGTATGCCCCCGAAACATTGCTCTTATACTTTGAATAAACACGCAGGGGCTAAGCCCCACTTGCATCACACTCGTTGTGCCGGTCAATTTTCTGCTTCTGACAGCACCAGATTTCAAATCCAGGCGCCCCTAGGCCACCCCCATTCGTGCCCCGCCCCCCCGCACATGCGCAAACAAACCCACCTCCCCCCCGTGCTGCGCCGATGCAATTGCGCATGCGCAGGCATTTAAACTCTCATACGGAGCAGTGGGAAGAAGTCCCCATTGCTCCGTATGGGAGCGAAATGTCACAATTTTGTTGTGGCGGGGCGGCATGCCGCCCCTAAATTTCTGCCACTCTAGGCCCGGGCCTTTGTGGCCTCGCCACAAATCCGGGCCTGGCTTCTGACTAAACTCACCATAGTGTGTGTGAATGCAATAGTGGACCTTAGATTGAAAGCTCCTCTGGGGAAGGCACTAATATGAACGATGAATAATCTCTGTAAAGCACTGTGGAAATTTGGCTATATAAATAACAGAAAATAAATAAATAAAAACAGCTTCTTGCTGCCTTTCAGTTATATTAATATAATTTCTTCTACATCCTCTTCCCTTGGCTCCTCCAGGCAGCCCTAGAGTTAGAGAAGATGGGGCCAGGGTGATGCAAAAACACTGAGACCTCTGTTTACTGAATTATAATTCCCAGCATCCCCCAAACAATAAGTGTAAATAAAGGGGTACAATCTAACAATTGTAACACAATATACAATTTTATTATGCACGGTTGGTTATTTTATTTTATATCTGCAATGCCCATTTAACCCAGAAACCAGTGACTAGTGATCAAAGGGAGTAATATAACAAGAGGGACCTCCATCCTCTTGTGTCTTTGACTCTTAACTTATTGCAACTGTATCTTGTATTTATTTGTATTTATTGTTATACTTTGTATTTATCTATTATTATCTTAATAACCCTTTGTTTGTATTAATGTATTCTTCTGTACAGCACTGCTTATATAAGTAGTGCTTTATAAATAAAGATACACATACAATAGGGCCAAGGTTTAATTCAGATATTGAAACCTATAGCTATAGTAGGTCAGCTCTGACCTACATTAGACCTGCACATGGTAACTAGCTGAGGTGTATTATTGATCTTGAGAAACCTTTCACTTATGATAAAAGTGTTTTGTGTAGGATCTAGGAAATCTAGCTTGGGAAAAAAGTCTATCCAGTGGTGTAAGCAGCTGGGACAAGATCCCCCCACTTGCCCCATATATGGCTGTGGGTGGCAGATGTGGCCCACAGGTGTTGGTAGTGGGGGGTGGGTGAGGATCCCAACATATCCACTGGCTCCATATGAATGAGGCACCTATTTTTAGCGATAGAACCTTGATTCAGTATCAGTAGGGCAGAGAGAATACATTCAGTAGATATAAATGTAAAAGGGTACATGCAATATGGCCAGTTGTTGTGCAGTTCCATGTCTCATGCAGAGCATAGAGTATAAGAGTATACACTTATTCCAGATATGGCAAATAGCTTTAGCCGCTGTTCTTTATAAAACAGCTTTCACTCCTTTATCAGTTCTTTCATCCCTAAATCAGCAAAAATATTGTGCAACTTGGTCTATTCTGCATTTTCTACAGGATCCGAAGCTCAGATAACTCAGCAACTTCTCCTGTGTTAAACAACTGTTTCAATATACTTGTATACTTATAATATTCCCTTGCTATAATGGTGTTATAACACTTCTCTGTGGTACATAATCCAGTTCCAGTTCGGACCGTAAATCTAGCCTGACCTAATAAAGACGGAGGACTCTATTATTCCTATAACTCTTCCCATTAAAATTTAAAATCTTTGTGTAGTGATCCACTACTGTGGGAAAGCCTATTATTTCAGTCACAATGACACAGTCCTTCCTGGCTTCTATTGTTTCTGGCAAAATAGCTCCTGTAATTGTCTCCATATCTTATTCTTGTCACTATATCTTTTTCAGTGAAACAAGTCTTTGGCTTTGTCTAATCTATACCCCCAGATAGCTGATTACATCTTTAGAGCCTCATTATCATTTGTATGTTTAAGTTACTTAACCCTCACCTCTTTTCATTCCATTGTATATCACTAGTTGCCTGTAGTCTGTCATTCTAACTGATGTTCTTCTGTGAAATAATATAAATATTAACTGATTGAATTGATGTTTCCTGTTCGACAGCACTGCATTTTCACAGGTCAGTGCCCAGCGATGGACAGCTGCTGTACCTACAGGAATTATGAGCTAAATCATCTTAAAATGAATAATAATATCATTACTTTGTTACTTTGTTCTGATTATTCTTCATATGTTTTGTCATCTATAGAGCTAATTTATAAGCTAAATATAGTATAATAACAGTTACCCATAACTTAAATTTATTTAAAATAATGTCCTTGCACAGAGCTGCTGTCTACCATTGTGTGTACAGCAATGTTACACAAAGTCTCTTAAATACTTTATGAGGAGTGAAAGCGATACCATATAGCATACAATGGGAGTATGTGAAACAAACTTGCACCTGAGCATAGTTTATAGCTTTAAGTCATACCTAAGTGGGTTAAAAGGAAGATACTAACTATTTAATAATTGGTCTGGGTTTTTTGTATCTAAATGTGATTTCCCCGTTAGTTGATCATTGGCAGTTTACATAAAACAAAAATACCATAATTACGTTATAAATGTGATGGCATCCTGGGTCAAAGGGGAGCCAAGATCAACTATTAAGGTTAACTGACGTAGATACTGGAATGGGATATATTGTATGGATTTCTTGGGAGCTGAACTTTTGCATATATGGAACATTGTTTCTTTATACTTCTTTAAATGTAAACCAAAGAATCAAAAGTTCCCTGATATTATTCTAAGCAATCTGCATTTGTTACTCGTTTTTAATGGTTTGAAATTTTTTTGTAAATGCAATAGCTTTAGAAAGCAGTAACTGTCTGTCTGTGGCTAATCTCTGTACCACTGGTTCCAACTATAAAAAAATGTAGCAGAAGTCAGCAGACCTATGACGAAGCATGCAAGGCATTGCGGGAGCTGGAGTGTTGCCTGCTGCTACATTGTTTCAGTAGTCAGAAGCAGCAGTATGGAGAATTACAAGACACAGACAGGTAGACGGTTTCCAGTAGCAATTAAAATTACAAATAGCTTTACTGTATGTACATTGAATAGTTGCTTAGAATTATTTTTTCTTATTTTATTAGGTAAAATTAATTTTTAAAAAAGCCTTCAAGAAAATCTAGGATTATCTCAGAGCAAAACCAAGTGTTTGGGTTTGGTTACTTGATCCAAGACAATCTCCTATGTGGAGCGCTGATTTTGGAGACATCCAGAATGCTGTTTATCTGGACAGGTTTAGATTCCTGCTAAGTATTACAAAGCATTCTCAAACTTGAATAAATACAGCAATCACTCAACTGGTGGCCAACTTAACTATTCTAATTACGTATGAATTTTAGCAAATGCGTGGCTGATGACAAGTTGTGCATATTTTTGCTTTAACTAAAAGATCTACATGTAAAAGCTTTATGGGCTATAATACTATATACCAATATTTTTTACCTTAATTAATTTTGTATATGATGAAGAGAGCATTTTGTCCATTTTGTAATTTACCTAGTTGCCAGGGCCCCACTTACCCAACAGGCACCCAATATTAGCTTGCCTCTGGGTAGTGGCATAACTATAATTGTGCAACCCCACTCCCCCGGACTGCAAGGTACACAAAAGAAGCAATGCAGCCTAGTAAGGACAGACAAAGGGGGTTGCAGGACACCCAAAATTGCCTGAATAGGGGCGGGGGTGGCACTGACCTGGGATGGCATTAGTTGCCACCCCTAGTAAAAAACTATTTTCTTAGACTGAAAAACTCCATTACTGACATTTAAGTAAATAGGGAAATCAGGGGTGATTTTGGACTCTTCTTATGCTTCTCACCTTGCAACTGCAAGTCCGTGAGAAATTACTACTTGCACAAAATAAAAAAGAATGTTCACCTTATAGCAATGTGTACATGAACCAGAAACTGGCTGGACCTGCTTTTGAAAAAAAAGTCTCCAAGGCCAGCAAGATAGCATATTGCCCCCGTATTTCCTTATACTGTACTACTGCAGACTCTTTGGTCTAGTAATATGAGAAATGAAACGAATACACAAACTTCACAACAGAAAATAACCAACCAAAATTCTTTGATCAGTTACAACTGTCCAGTTGTATGCTTCTGGCCATGTATGGCCAGCTTCAGTGTATATTTATTCTACCTAACTGTAGGTATTGTGTGCTCATGGGGAGTTAGGCACAAGTTTCCAGCTTAGTTAAGGGTTATTGTTCACACTGACTGCCATGTTGTTCCTATGACCCTAGCATGGTTAACAACATTTGAAAATAATTTCCAGAGAATCTGTTGCTTTGCCTTTGTGTCATAGTATGTTATTGCCTCTCCCATTTGCAGGCAATGGTAACTGATTTTAGAACACTGTACATTTTTGTGCATTTTCTAAGACAGCAATATCCAGGACAAACATTGAAAACCAGGGGCTGTTTTTAGGAAAGAGAGCCAAATGGCATTTATACACCCTGGAATGGTGCACTCCACTGCTACTGAAGGAGCCATAGGTTTCCAGATAATACAATTGCTAGGTGTAACTGAAAGAACTAATGGTAGTCCCCTGTCTTTGTGGACCCTAAGCAAATGACTCTTTTGCCCATTTGTAAAAGCAGCCCTACTGTACTATTGACAGCCTTAGTGGGAGTATGTACTGTATAAAGTAGCTTTTGTTAAGCATTGGTTTTACTCTATACTTTGGTGTCTAAAAATAGAAGCACATATTTAGTAAATGTAAAAATGTATACATACAATGTTCCCAAAATGCCCAAATTTTCACCTTCAGTTTTAATGGCTTGTTTATACCAGTGATTCTGCATGCCATCATTATCCTTTATTTATACAGTACCAAGAAGTTGGCCAGGTATCCCTTCCATGTTTCTACATAAACAGATAGATAGTAGAGAATGAATAACAAGCCCTTCCCAAATAATCTGATGCCTTGTTTTTCATACATAACCTTTTTTGTCCATGTAACAAAACCTATCCCATGTCTAGGTCTCTATACAAATATACAGTGGCTTGCAAAAGTATTCGGCCCCCTTGATCTTTTCCACATTTTGTCACATTACAGCCACAAACATGAATCAATTTTATTGGAATTCCACGTGAAAGACGTGAAAATGTTTGGAATCATGTATGATTTTCGTTCCACTTCTCACATGTACACCACTTTGTATTGGTCTTTCACGTGGAATTCCAATAAAATTGATTCATGTTTGTGGCTGTAATGTGACAAAATGTGGATAAGTTCAAGGGGGCCAAATACTTTTGCAAGCCACTGTATAACATAAAGCAGCTCATATGTAAAACCCTGATTCATTCTAGATAAACCATCATCATAAAAATATACTCATTTATAGTATGTGCCATTAGGTAATCCAAGTTAGAAAATGGCCATTTTTAAGTACTAAGGGCTGCCCCCTGGGATCATACGATTTATGGTGTAGGTGAGCGATCCTCCTCCTTCCTTCTCCTTTTGAAAAGATCCTGGGGCCCACACATGTACAGTTCTGCGAAAAGCCGGCTTTTTTGTTGAAAGTTTGGGTTTTCACTCCAGGAAGACCAAAGAAGGAAGAGGATTGCTTCATTGCATACACCCCAGGAGCAACAGCTGGGGGTTTTAGGTAATGCCTAACATTTTGACAACCCCCCCAGTGATTGTAACTTTCCTTCTCCTTTAATATAATGTAAAATATCTGTTGCTTGAGTATTTAATCTGGGGGTATAGTTTCCTTTAAATTTTATTGTAAATCTAAAAGATCTTACCATTGAATTTATGTTAGCCTTGACTGTCCAGAATATTCATACTGATGATGGGAATATGATTACGGACAATATTACATCTAGGCCACACCCGAAAGCTGAGATACTGCAATCAATAACTCCAGAGTGTGTAAATGTGTGGGAGAGCAATAGAGTACAACTGTTCTTATCATGCCAGTGGAAAGAGTATACAGTGAAACCTATTATAACACACAGGGATATCACATGGAAACTGTAAGGTCATGGCAAATGGCACATGACTATGCATAATCCTCTGCTCCTTACAATAACAAAAAATACTGTGTGGGTGTTTTTCTTGCTTTTGGACAGAAAATAAGAGAATGCCTCTATGGGGGCAGGGAAAACAATGCTACTGAAATCAGGGCAGATAAGTATATATGAGTCTATAACCAATTATCCCCTTTTTGCTGTGAGATTATATAAGAGGAATTGAAAATATAATTACAATATAACAAACATCTTATTTGTCAGTGCCAGACTAGGTCTCCTAGGGTCTCACCACAGAATACAGAGTCCGCTTATACAACAATTAGATGTAGATGTATATAGGCTTATGGGGGAAACAAGAAAAGGTTCATGGAAATTTTCATTGCCTGGGGTCCACTACATAGTAACATAGTAAGTTAGGTTGAAAAAAGACATCAAGTCCATAAAGTTCAACCTTAAAAGGAGAAGGAAAGGCAAAGTCACTTGGGGGTGCCAAAATGTTAGGCACCCCCAAGTGACTTTAATCGCTTACTTTGTACCCCGGGCTGGTGCCCCTGTTCGGAGAAAACAGCACCAGCCCGGGGTACCTGTAGCAGAGCACTTCCTCCTTCCTGCTTCCTTTTCCTAAAATGCCAGCGGTCAGCGCATTAAAATGAAAAGCCGATTTTTCTGTTAAAGTCCGGCTTCTCACTCTACTGCGCATGCGTGTGCATGGAACCAGGAAGGAGGAAGCAATCGCTGCTACCCTGGGCTGGTGCTGTTCTCTCCGAACAGGGGCACCAGACCGGGGTAAAAGGTTGGCGATTAAAGTCACTTGGGGGTGCCTAACATTTTGGACTTTGCCTTTCTTTCTCCTTTAAGTTCAACCATAATGCCTATATATAACCTGCCTAACTGCTACTTGATCCAGAGGAAGGCCAAAAAAACCCATCTGAAGCCTCTCTAACTTGCTAAAGAGGGGGAAAAAATTCCTTCCTGACTCCAAGATGGATAAACTTGTACTAAGAGCTATTTCCCATAACCCTGGATTCCCTCACTTGCTAAAAAGCCATTCAACCTCTTCTTGAATCTACTGTATCTAATGTATCAGCCAGTACAACTGGTTCAGGGAAGGAATTCCACAATTTCACAGGTCTTACAGTAAAAAACCCTTTCCAAGTACTTAGACAGAACCTCCTTTCTTCTAAATGGAGTGGGTGCCCTCATGTCGGAAGGACCTACTGGTAAATAAAGCACTATTATATGATCCACTTATATATTTATACATAGTTATCATATCACCTCTTAAGCTCCTCTTCTCCAGTGTAAACAAACCCAACTTGGCCAGTCTTTCTTCATAACTGAGACATTCCATACCCTTTACCAGCTTAGTTGCCCTTCTCTGGACCCTCTCTAATTCAATAATGTCCCGTTTTAGCACTGGAGACCAAAACTGAATGGCATATTCTAGATGGGGCCTTACCAGCGCTCTGTAAAGGGGAAGAATAACCCCTTCTTCCCGTGAATCTATACCCCTTTTAATACAGCTTTAAACCTTGTTTGCCCTTGCAGCTGCTGCCTGGCATTGCTTGCTACAGCCAAGTTTATTATCTACAAGGACTCCAAGGTCCTTCTCCATTATGGATTTGCCTAGTGCAGTCCCATTAAGTGTAGAAGTGGCTTGTAGGTGCATGACCTTACATTTATCCACATTAAATCTCATCTGACAATTATCCGCCCAGCTTGCCGCCCAGATCCTGCTGCAAGGATGCCACATCCTGGATAGAATTGACTGGGCTGCAGAGTTTTGTGTCATCTGCAAACACTGATACATTACTTATAATACCCTCCCCTAAGTCATTTACGAACAAGATAAACAAAACACTAGGTTCTGTTCTAAATGGAGATACTCTGGTACTTAGCCTGGCCAGTATGACCCTGATCACATTAGCCTTTTATGAACAGGCTATAAAATCCATCTCTCAGTAACACTGAATTGATGCCAAAAATGTCAATCAAGCTGAGGAAAATGTGGGTTATACAGTAGTTGAGAACACCCGGATAGCCAAAGATTCGCTAGTTGTATATAATATATATATATCAAAGGGCCGCCAACATGTAGCATAGCTACATTCTAAAAAAAACCAAAGTACTGCAGCAGTAAACATTCTATAATTATATGAAATATATATATTCAAAAGAAACTTGTGTTACTTGTGTTGAAAATACTAACCTGGGTTATTTTCTCTTTCCGTACCCCCTCTTCCTTTATAAACAGGACAATTTGTTCAGAGCTCCCTATCTTCCTTTGAACAAACAAACCCCTAACCAAACAAAACCCCTTCTCTAAGGGCTGTGGCACGTGAGGGAGATTAGTTGCCCCGTGACAAATCTCCCTTGTTGCGGGCGACTAATCTCCCCGATATGACATCCCACCGGCGAAAATGTAAATCGCTGTTGGGATGGCATACGCGGCGGCGCGATCGACAAATTTGCCTCTCAAGGCAACTTCTGAGATTTCCGCAAATCACCGCGCCGGGTGATTTTCGCCGGTGGGATGTAATATCGGGGAGATTAGTCGCCCACAACAAGGGAGATTTGTCATGGGCAACTAATCTCCCTTGTGTGCCACAGCCCTAAAGGTGGCCATACACGGGCAGATTTGAGCTTTCAGGAACAATGCCTCCTCCGGCCCTGTCAGTCAGCAAGTTGCTAAAAAGACACGGGAAAGATTGCCACCTGGTTGGTAAAAATGATGTTTGATGCCAATGTTATTTATAAAGAAAAAGGTTAAAAATATTGGAAGGCTGGTATTTTTCTCCTGAAACCTTTTGGAAGAGCACTGGGTGTGCCCAAAACGTCGAAATTTTTTCAATAAAATGATTTTTTCTTTTGTATCAAGCCCCTGTGTGTGCGGCACTCTTTCTATTATATATATATAATATATATATATTTTTTTTATTTTTTTTATTACAGTGGTTGCCCTTCTGAGAAAAGTCCAATTTTTGTTCCTACTATTAAGGAATGATGCAATGTAGTCAATTTAAAACATCTTGTCCCTGGCTATAGCTTATGGCAGTGATCCCCAGCCATTGGCTCATAAGCAACATATTGCATACCAATCCCTTTTTTTAAAAAAAATTGAAATAAATTAGTATTGATTCCCCTTCCCGGAATGCATTTTCTGCTGGCCTGCACCTCTGGTGGGGGAAACTATTTGGCCCCGATAGGTGCCCTCATAGCAAACAATTCTAGAATCTATGGTATATTGTGGTACAGGTATGGGATCCCTTATCTGGAAACCCGCTATCAAGAAGGCTCCGAATTCTAGAAAGCCCGTCTCCCATATACTCCATTTTAATTAAATAATTCAGAATTTTAAAACTGATTTCCTTTTTCTCTGTAATAATAAAACAGTACCTTGTACTTGATCCCAACTAAGATATAATTAATCCTCATTGGATGCAAAACAATCCTATTGGGTTTAATTAATGTTTTATTGATTTTTTTGTAGACTTAAGGTGGCCACACGTGGCGATTTTGGATCTTTCGTGCGACCATCGGTTGCACGAAAGATCGTTCAATCAGCCACTAACGTTCAGGGCTGAAACGGCAGATAAGGAGGTAGAAACAATAGGATTTCTACCTCCTTCTGCCGATTCAGCGCTGAAGGCAGATTTTGGTCAGGCACCTTCTATCGACCGATATCAGCAGCAAAAGTTTTTAATTATACAGCGTATTGCTAAATGTTATAACCAGCTTTCTTGTTTAAGTCTGAACTTGTACCCAAACAATACATAGCAAACAGAAGGACATGTAAATATACTTTACAAACAATTCCTGCTTACTAATGAGGAAGAAACATTTTGCAAACACGAAATCTAAATAAAAAACTGCCACAGGAAATGCCATGCAAGAGTCAGAACTGGCACTGGAAGTAGGCTGGAGGAGAGAGAGTGGAGACAGAATGAGCAATAAAATGGGAAAGATAAATAACTGTACCTTGCCAAATCTAAAATAAAAGGTTTAATTCCTGTAAAGACTCAGCAGATTATCTCCCTAACATTTACATTCCATAACAAAAGCACCACATTATTCACTTAAATTCCACAGCAGATCTTTCAAGGCCACCTGAACAGTTAAAGTTATCCTTTAAAGTGATACTGGCATCCCTTTTTTTAATTTCTCTGTTTTGGAAATGCCGGTAGGAAGGAAGTGCAGTTACTGAGTTTCCCTGCAGTGGAATGTGGCTATGGCGAGACATACTGTAAGATTTTTTTGCTCGTGCTTCGCTTTAATAAGAAAAATAAGAGAGAAGCAAAAGACAAAACAACACAAGTATTGGTCACAGAGTGAGAATGAGGAACCTGGCAGCAGAAGGGAAAGACAAGTCACACCCACATAAATAGGATTTCCATGTCATTTAATCAGCATAATTTGTCATCTGGACAGAATGATGAGATGAGATGCTTTTTATCCAGGTATTTATCTGATTACCTTTACTTAACTTTTAGTATGTTTCCTGTTCTTAGCAATTTTGCAATTGGTCTTCATTATTTATTTTTTATAGATTTTAATTATTTGCCTTCCTCTTCTGCCTTTTTCAAGCTTTCCAACGGGGTTCACTGACCCCTCAGCCAAAAAACTTTTGCTCTGTGAGGCTACAATTTTATTGTTATTGTTACTTTTTATTACTTATTTTTCTGTTCAAGCCCTCTTCTATTCATATTCCAGTCTCTCATTCAAATTCATAAAAGTTGATTTAAAGGTTTAAAGCTGGCCATACACGCACCGATAATATTGTACTAAACCTCGTTTCGTGCGATATCTGGTGCGTGTATGGCAAGTCGGCGAGTCGACCGATATCGCAGGAGGTTGCTGATATCGGTCGACTTGCCGATCGGCCAGGTTAAAAGATTTTGATCGGGCGCCATAGAGCAAAATCTGCCTTCAGGGCTGAATCGGCAGAAGGAGTTAGAAATCCTATTGTTTCTACCTCCTTATGTGCTGTTTTTAACGATCTTTCGTGTGTGGCCATCTTAAAGCTGGCCATACACTCACCGATAATATCGTACGAAACCTCGTTTCGTACAATATTCGGTGCGTGTATGGCATGTCGGCGAGTCGACCGATATCGCAGGAAGCTGCTGAAATCGGTCGATTTGCCGATCGGCCAGGTTAGAAAATTTTGATTGGGCGCCATAGAAGGCGCCTGACCAAAATCTGCCATCAGGGCTGAATCGGCAGAAGGAGGTAGAAATCCTATTGTTTCTACCTCCTTATCTGCTGTTTCAGCCCTGAACGGTGTGTGGTGGATCTGACGATCGTCAGATCGCCACGTGTGTGGCCACCTTTAGGAAGATGGCTGTATCTGAATGTAGTTACACACAGGTGACATTGTCAAGCACTGCTATCTTTATTTACAGAGCTGATGTAAAATTTGCCAGTGCGCAGATTTGAACTCTATTGAAAATAAGGAATATTAATTGGGCTACTCTGAAATCTTATTGAATTATGCAAAACAATGAGTGAAATTTTTGGCTGAAATCCTCCCCTTGTTTGCAGTGACAGGCAGATGCACAAGAGGCTGTAGCTGCCTGTGTCAGTGCTTTATCTGCCAGCTGAGAAAGATATCAAGTGCCAGAGGTGGGCCACCTCACCCCCACTGCAGCTTCCCTGTTCCCCCCGTGCTCGTGCACGAACACACACATGCGTGCCATTGAGGGGGGAATGCAGCACTAAAGCCCACAAAGGGGGGAGCGACCAGGAAATCAGCGGTGGGGGTAAGAGATCCTGGACTAGGGGTTGGCAACAGAGGTACCTGCCTAACGACCTCTCACTGTTGCTCCCTAGGCGGGTGCTTCTTCTGCCTACCCCTAGTTCCAGCCCTGTCAAGTGCCATTACCTAAAGAAGCACTTAAATAACACATTGGCATTTATTTATTAATTTCTAAACACTGAGTGTGTATAACCATTATTCAGTATATTACAATATGTGTACATTAGAAATTTGCCCGTGTGGAAGAGGCCTTATGCTGGCCAAACATGCCCCAATGTCAGTTGCCGATTCTGCCCCCCCCCCCCCCGTCTGCATCATATTTGGTTTTGAATAAGACCTGTCCGACAAATAGCTTGGCCCAGCAGGTGCGTGACCAACTGGGGATTTGTTTGGCTACTTTAAAGGACAAGGAAAACATTATTTATTTGGGATGCCAAAATGCAAGGCACCACTGTAAAAAAGAGTTGCAAGCATTGTTCCTTGGGCCGGTGCCCGAATGCGCTGGCCTGGGAAAATTTAAATTGCAGTGCCACGGTGCCATTTTACCTTGCTTTCTCAGTTGTCCCTGACACCGGTATAGTAGGGTAAAATTTCAGGACTTAAGCTGGCCATACACGTACCGATAATATTGTACGAAACCTCGTTTCGTACCATATTCGGTGCGTGTATGGCAAGTCGGCGAGTCGACCGATATCGCAGGAGGCTCCTGATATCGGTCGACTCGCCGATTGGGCCAGTTAAAAGATTTTGATCGGGTGCCATAGAAGGCGCCTGAGCAAAATCTGCCTTCAGCGCTGAATCAGCAGAAGGAGGTAGAAATCCTATTGTTTCTACCTCCTTATCTGCCGTTTCAGCCCTTAACGGTTAGTGGCGGGTCTGACGATCTTTTGTGCGACCGATGGTCGCACGAAAGATCGCCACGTGTGTGGCCACCTTTAGCTCTACTGTGCATGCGTGAACCTATATTTAAGTCCAACAGGAACCGAGGTAAGGCTACGCCTCTGGCTCAGGAGCAAACATTTGTGTTCACTTGTGAATGCATAACATCTTTTACTTTGCTGTTTTTGGTAAACCTACCTTCAGGAAAATGTCCCCTTTAAAAAGTTTAACACATTCCTGGTGCTGAATTTCAGAAAAGCAGTGATACCCAACCAGTGGCTCTGGGGCAACATATTGCTCCCAAACCCCATGGATGTTGCTCTCAGTGCCCCCAAACCAGGTAGTTATTTTTTAATTCCTGACTTGGGGGCAAGTTTTGGTTGAATAAAAACAAGATTTACTCCCAAATAAAGCCCCCTGTAAGCTGATAGTGTGCATAGAGGCTGCCTAATAGCCAATCTTAGGGTGGCCATACACGAGCAGATCCGCTCGCTTGGCGAAGTCGCCAAGCGAGCGGATCTTCCCCCGATATCCCCACCTACGGGTGGGCGATATCGGGGACCATTTAGGTAAAAAAAATAATAATCCGATCGTTTGGCCCTGGGGCCAAACGATCGGATTATGTGGGCGGCAATGGGGCAGTCGGATCGGGGACCGCATCAACGAGCCGATGCGGTCCCCGATCCGACCAGATTTTCTAACCTGGCCGATCGAGATCTGGCCAATTTCAGGCCAGATATCGGTCGGCCAGGCCGCTCTGCTCTCCCCATACACAGGCCGATTAGCTGCCGAATCGGTCCAAGGGACCGATATCGGCAGCTATAGTCGGCCCGTGTATGGCCACCTTTAGTCTTTTTACATTTGATTGTGGCTCAGGAAAAAAACATTGGGGAACCCTGCTCTACAGCATAAAGTTCTGGGCCACCCTAAAACTGCCCCTGAGAAAATGCCTGTTTGTCTTTTGTGAATTTTACTTTGTGAATTTACCGCAGTCTGCTATAGTTGTAACATTGGGTTTTATGCGGTAATAAGAATAGTGATACTGCTTTGTGGTACAGTCCTGGGCTAAAGCATGAAGGCTTGGGGCCCTATAAGATGATACTGGGACTGACGATCAGCAACTGCTGGAGGGCCACAGGTTGGACCTCCCTGGTGTATACACTAATATCTAACAAAATGTACAAAATGTAACGAGCCTTTATGGTTTTATTATGCTTTTCCACTAAGGGGCCATTTTGATGCGGCTGCGGGCCAGGGAACGTCCGGCCCTGGGTGGAAGTGGACATAAATTCTGACAGGACACTGACAAATAGATGCCCTGGGCCTGGGGAGTCTGTGCGGCAAGAGGAGGATAGAAGACTGGGAAGGAAGTTCATGGCCAGGGAACAAATTAGTAGAAGGCGAGTGGGCGTAGGACTGACTGGGACCTTATCTGGGAGAGGAGGGGACAGGGCGCATCGGGAGACTTGGGGAAGGTGAGGGGACATGGCCGAGACACATGGAAGAGAAGTAAAGAAGGTAAGACAGAGGCAAGTAGGGAAGGAAAGTACAGGGAAAGTAAGGGGGCGGGGCCAGTGAGAAGGAGGAGGAGGGAAATTCTGGGAGGGGGACCCGACTTCATTACACACTGCGCGCAATAAGGAAGCAGCTTAGCGAGCAGCACTTTTCCAAGGAACGGACTTTAGTGACCGGGGCTCGCAGCCCTGCCTGACAGGTGAGTGGGCAGTACGAGTTTCTGCCGAACGGGGAGTGGGGAGAAACTTTTGAAACGGAAGAGACTTACAGAAGGTGGGAAGTGAAACTTTGCAGCCATTGATGGACTAAAGAGCCAGGCGAAGGTGCCATTTGTGCTTCAGCAACAGCCTGGGGTGGGACTGAACTATTGGAAAACTGTCCGGCCTGAGGTGCTGCCTAGAACTGCAGGTGGGTGGGAACTGGTACCGGGACTCGCCATGATCCTTGGGCTGTGCCAGAGGGGTTGCTATGGTGGGAAAGCCACAGGCAACATTCACACGCTGCTGAACTACAACTTTAGCAGGCAGAGTACTCATGAACCAGTAGTGATACTTACACAGGGGATGAGCAGGCCAGGCAGGGCGTGTAGCTTGGAGAGGGAATGCTGCTTGAGACTTGTAGTTTGACAACAGGCTGGAAAAGCAAGAGGTGGGTGATCCTTATTAACTTTCAAGTTGTATTTCAAGTTCATTGGTCTGTAGTGCTAAAGGGGTAAACAGGGGTAGCTGGTCATGGAGCTGACAATCTAAAAGTGCCGGGAGGGCTCAGTATACCTTAACACCCCCTTGTCTTACTGTCTGCTTGCTGGATAGTGCTGGAGTCATACAGAGCTACATTGTATCAGCAGCCAGATATTACTGTACTCTAACCCAGTGTTTTTCAACCTTTTTTGGGCAAAGGCACACTTGTTTCATGAAAAAAATCACGAGGCACACCACCATTAGAAAATGTTAAAAAATTTAACTCTGTGCCCAGTAGCAGTGCCCCCCTAGTACATTGGTGCCCAGCAGCAGTGCCCCCTAGTACATTGGTGCCAAGAGCAGTGCCCCCCTAGTACATTGGTGCCCAGCAGCAGTGCCCCCCTAGTACATTGGTGCCAAGAGCAGTGCCCCCCTAGTACATTGGTGCCCTGCCTACGGCACACCAGGCAACAGTGGTTGAAAAACGCTGCTCTAACCAACAGCCCTGGGGGCTCCCTGCAACTCCCAGAATCCTTAGCCAGGCGGTGGGAGAGAGAGTGCTTCTCCAAGTCTCACATCTATGCCGTGATTGTGCTCAGATTGGCTTTCATCTGTTTGAACTATGAGACAAATCATTTTGCTTATTGGAATGATTAACGCATGTACTGTACTATTCTCTTACACACAGCTTGGCGGCCAGAGTCTGACATACTTTGCTTGCAGATGTGCCTGTGGCATGTGTACAATATACACGCACAACTGCTGGACTAAGGCGTTGTTTTTGTGCAATCTCCTTCCCTGTTGTGTTGTGTGGCCTTAAGTTTTAACTGAATATTTGTGTTAATGTATTTGCTCATGAATTGCAGTCCACACATAGTCTGGGCCAGTTTAATATAGTTAAGGACATATAAAACTTATCAAGTGCTGTACAGTAGTTTTGGGATATGCATCAGTGCTGAAATAGTTGGTTGGATGGTTACTCTTCTTCTTGCATAAAAAATAAAAATAGTATTAGATATATTTTTGAAGTAGAATTCACTGGTTAGGTATCCTTTTTTTCTCTTGCAAAGCAGCAGTTGTGTCATGCTTTATGACTCAGATTCTAGCTATTGTTTTAACAGGTCATTCAGTCCAACATCCTACCTGAGTTTTGGATTGTAGTACAGGTATGGGGACCTGTTATCCAGAATGCTTGGGACCTGGGGTTTTCTGGATAAGGGATCTTTCCGTAATTTGGATCTTCATAACTGAAGTCTACTAAAAATCATTTCATTATTGAATAAACCTAATATGATTGTTTTGCCTCCAATAAGGGTTAATTATATCTTAGTTGGGATCAAGTACAAGGTACTGTTTTATTTTTACAGAGAAAAAGGAAAATATTTTTAAAAATTAGAATTATTTGCTTATAATGGAGTCTATGGGAGATGGCCTTTCCGTAATTCTGGACTTTCTGGATAAGGGATCCCATATCTGTATTATGCCATAGGTAGTGAAGAGTAAATCTCTCCCATTTTGAATCATTTCGCAAAAAGTTTGCCAAACTGCAGGAATTTGCAAAACACATTGAAGTCAATGGGCATTGTTTTGTGGCTACCACACAACTCTTGCAGCCATTGAAATCTATGGGCGTTTTTTCACAGCGAAACCTTGCAAAAGATTTAGCTCATCGCTAGTCATAGGTTAAGCAACCACTGCAACAATCTTGAAAACTGTGTTAACTAGCCCAAATAGATGATGGGTTGCTGTTTCTCCCCAGAAAGCTGGCAATTGTAGATTCTGTTAAGGGGGATTCAGCCGAATACCAACCATGTGGGTTCAGTGCATCTCTAGTATGAATGGCTCAGCTCTTGAGCAGGGTCCTCTTTACCTTCTGTGTCTGTACAGTGCTGCAGAATATGTTGGCACTTTATAAACACGTGCTAGTAATAATACAGCAACTGTAAGTCTAGTTCTTACACAGAAGTGGGATTTACTATCATACTTTATGATGATGACATTCCTGCCCTAAAGCAAGGAGGTTAGTGGACAGCGGACATGGCACTTACCCTACAAGATGTGTCCTGTTTCTTAAAAGATAAGTGCATTGGGCTGCTACAGCATTCTTGCTTGCCAATTAGCCCAAGCTTTGACACGCCCCCCCTCCTCTCCTCTTTTAAAGTCAAGATCTAGACTTGAAAAGCAAGAATTAAATTAAGTATTTTTTAGCCTCCCACCGCTCTTTGGACAGTCTAAAATTCTGCTTCTGATACAGTTATTGGGGGAAACATATATATAAATATATATTGCATACATTTAAAAGTTGCCATAACCTATCAAAGTAAAATATGTTGCGTAATGTTACTAGGGAGTAAAACAACTTGGCTAAGAATAAAAGAAATGTAAAATATTTTGCATAATATGTTCATTATTATTATTAACATTTATTTATAAAGCGCCAACATATTCCGCAGTGCTGTACAATAAGTGGGTTACATACATTGGACATACAGAGTAACATATAAAGCGACCAGTAACCAATACAAGAGGTGAAAAGGGCCCTGCCCAAAAGAGCTTACAATCTGATGTCTTTGTTCCTCTTATGACCTTAAAGCACTTTAAGGGCACCTATTGTATAAAAAATGTTTAACTCATTGGGACTGTGGGCACAACAGTTTTTTTTTTCCCCCAAAAAAGGGCCCAAGCTCCCAGTATGGATGGACAGATGTTGGAGCACACACATGCCAAAATGAATGAATGCCCCAACTCATGTGTGACGTAGGCTCACTCCCCAGATCTCATATCACATGCATACATGTGTCCTGTTCTTAGCAAATTTTCAGTTGGTCATCTTTTTTTTTTTTTTTTTTTTATAGTTTTCTATTCTAAATCTATTCACCTTTCAAGTGGGGTGAAGGTAGTCGTAGACTTAGGGGTAGAAAATGTGAGTTCCTGTGGCATTTGTGTATTTGTGCTGAATTATAACTTTCACTCATTGATAAATGCACTTCTAAAAATCCCATAGGAATGAATAGAACGTTGTTTTTTATGTATTAAGCTCTAAACTCACATTTTGATCTGCTCCTTATTTTTTTTTAATACTTACCTTTATTCAGGCCCTCTTCTGTTCATCTTATAGTCTCTTATTTCAACCATTATCTGGTTCCTAGGGAAAGTAGGAAACTAGCAACCATATAGGCTGAAATTCCATACTGGAGAGTCGCTTAACAAAAAAAAAAAAAAATGAAATAATTCAAAATTCTTCCTAAGCCCATATACTGGTAGTTATTGGCTGTCAACAGCATAAATCAACAGCCAATAACTACTAGTGTATAGGCTGTCGTACTGTGGATGCAGCACTGTACATTTTTGCAATACAATAATACGACAGGTGGACAAACATTGCAATTAAGAAAGATTACATAATACCTTAGAGCTTACAGTCTGTTACTTACCACATTAAGCCTGTTAACCTGCCTGGAAGTGTGGGAGGAAACCAGAGTACCTAGAGGAAACCCCTGCAGCTTTAGGGAGAATATACAAACTCCTCGCAGATAGCACCCAGGTAGGGACTCAGTGATACATGATGCATTCTGAGCAGTGCATGAGCATATACAGTGGAGGAAATAATTATTTGACCCCTCACTGATTTTGTAAGTTTGTCCAATGACAAAGAAATGAAAAGTCTCAGAACAGTATCATTTCAATGGTAGGTTTATTTTAACAGTGGCAGATAGCACATCAAAAGGAAAATCGAAAAAATAACTTTAAATAAAAGATAGCAACTGATTTGCATTTCATTGAGTGAAATAAGTTTTTGAACCCCTACCAACCATTAAGAGTTCTGGCTCCCACAGAGTGGTTAGACACTTCTACTCAATTAGTCAACCTCATTAAGGACACCTGTCTTAACTAGTCACCTGTATAAAAGACACCTGTCCACAGAATCAATCAATCAAGCAGACTCCAAACTCTCCAACATGGGAAAGACCAAAGAGCTGTCCAAGGATGTCAGAGACAAAATTGTAGACCTGCACAAGGCTGGAATGGGCTACAAAACCATTAGCAAGAAGCTGGGAGAGAAGGTGACAACTGTTGGTGCGATTGTTTGAAAATGGAAGGAGCACAAAATGACCATCAATCGACCTCGCTCTGGGGCTCCACGCAAGATCTCACCTCGTGGGGTGTCAATGATTCTGAGAAAGGTGAAAAAGCATCCTAGAACTACACGGGAGGAGTTAGTTAATGACCTCAAATTAGCAGGGACCACAGTCACCAAGAAAACCATTGGAAACACATTACACCGCAATGGATTAAAATCCTGCAGGGCTCGCAAGGTCCCCCTGCTCAAGAAGGCACATGTGCAGGCCCGTCTGAAGTTTGCCAATGAACACCTGAATTATTCTGTGAGTGACTGGGAGAAGGTGCTGTGGTCTGATGAGACCAAAATAGAGCTCTTTGGCATTAACTCAACTCGCTGTGTTTGGAGGAAGAAAAATGCTGCCTATGACCCCCAAAACACCGTCCCCACCATCAAGAATGGGTGTGGAAACATTTTGCTTTGGGGGTGTTTTTCTGCTAAGGGCACAGGACAACTTATTCGCATTAACGGGAAAATGGACGGAGCCATGTATCATGAAATCCTCCTTCCCTCTGCCAGGAAACTGAAAATGGGTCGTGGATGGGTGTTCCAGCACGACAATGACCCAAAACATACAGCAAAGGCAACAAAGGAGTGGCTCAAGAAGAAGCACATTAAGGTCATGGAGTGGCCTAGTCAGTCTCCGGACCTTAATCCAATAGAAAACCTATGGAGGGAGCTCAAGCTCAGAGTTGCACAGAGACCGCCTCGAAACCTTAGGGATTTAGAGATGATCTGCAAAGAGGAGTGGACCAACATTCCTCCTAAAATGTGCGCAAACTTGGTCATCAATTACAAGAAACGTTTGACCTCTGTGCTTGCAAACAAGGGTTTTTCCACTAAGTATTAAGTCTTTTTTTGTTAGAGGGTTCAAAAACTTATTTCACTCAATGAAATGCAAATCAGTTGTTATCTTTTATTTAAAGTTATTTTTTCGATTTTCCTTTTGATGTGCTATCTGCCACTGTTAAAATAAACCTACCATTGAAATGATACTGTTCTGAGACTTTTCATTTCTTTGTCATTGGACAAACTTACAAAATCAGTGAGGGGTCAAATAATTATTTCCTCCACTGTAGAGATGAGAAAGTGAAGAGGATCTGTAATTTGGTCCTTTGGACTCAAATGAACCCAAATGTGGCATTTGGCAATCTCTGTGTGTGTCCAGTCACATGTTATCCATCCTTTCATCCTGCAGGCTGATCAGTCACCCATTGTATGTATATACATACATACATTTATTTATTTATTTACTTTATCAAGTGTGTACATTGAAAAATGTAATCTAAATCAAATGGCCTGCAAGCACAATAAGCGATAAAAAGATTGCAGATGGCCATTGATCACAAGTAAAACACATCTATGCCACCTACCTTACTGCCATTGGAGTACTTAGATTGCTTGGTCACATTGATAAAGTTGCAAGTTTAAGTGTAGCCAAAATAATCATGGGTTTCAGATGAAAAACATTTTTGTCTTTGTTCCAGCACTGTAAAAGGACTACAATTGAGGTTCAGTTCTGCACTATGGCTTGCTGAGGTGAGGAGAGAGCTACACAGTGCAGGCATTGATGGCATTCTGGCAGCTGGAGAGGGCATGGTGGTACACAAGACCCTCAGTATTAGCCAGAGCGGATGTCCCAGCCAGGGTTAATCTGATTTGGCTGCACCCAAATTTGCTCTGTTTTTTTTTTTTTTGCACAAATACTTTTCTATGCATTTAATTTCCAACTTGCATTTTTTTTAAAATTTAGCATTGTTTATTCTGACAGCCATCTCAGAGCACTGTTCCAGTGGGTTTATGTTTTACAGCTGTGCTGTATTTTTTTCATTGTAAAATTCCAGTTGTTTAAATGGAAAAAACTATCTGGGAGGGCCCACTAAACAGATGGAACATTTTTCTGTGTTGTGGTTATTTTCAAGCAACACTACTGCTTATTTTGTAGATGGGATAAACAGCCTAAGGGTTTCGAGTATAGGTGCTGTTAAATTGACAATGGGATAGTTATTTCCTGTCTTGCATTAAGAACCTTTTATAATAATTGTTTCTTCCAGGGGAGGTGGGGCTTATACAGCCTGCACTTCAGTTAGGAAAAACAATACTATTTGGGCAAGAAAATGCTTTTAGTGAGCTCTGTGATGCCTGGTGTGGATGCCATGTTTGGAAGCTCACAGATTGGTGTGCCAGTTTGCTCATCATGTTACACGTCACACATATGCACATAATGAGAATATTTGTAAATTATTCAAAAGTTAGGCCCCCCCTGTGATTGTATTCACTTACCCGATAGCCCAGGCCGGTGCGCCTGTTAGCAGAAAACTTAACTAGTCGCGATTCTTCCACCAATCACTTTCATTGTCCTTCTCCTAAAGACACACACACAAAATAAATCTCCAGGTAGTAGTACCAGCACATATATGTTGCCTAAACCACTTAGGTTTGTCAATGATGTGTTCTCTATATGTATATAATGGTGCAAGCTGTACCTGCAGAGAAGAGCAGGCCATAGTGGGCTGTTGGTCAGTAGCCTGTACATATCACTTGCTGCACTGTTCTATTCAGGGTGGGACTGGGCATATTGTTTGTGCAGTTTTGCATGTGTGGTGTTTTGGCAGAGATAAGCACTGTGACACAAATAATAGTGTGTGTTTAACCTTACTTTGGGCATGGGGTTATTACGCTCCTGCAACAGGAATTGGCCTTCCCCAAGTTGCTGCTTCTGACAGGGGGGTCTTATGAGGGGGCATTGGCTGTGCTAGGGTTTAGCAGAGCAGCTATGTCAGCATATTAGTACAGGTAGTTATCTTCATAATTATATATGGATCATTTACAGAAAATAAGCTGTGAGCTTCTCCATACAGCTTAATGCAGCCCTGCATTGTGTTGCATCTCAGATGAGATGAAAATGCCAATAGATGAGCAGACAATACGTAGATTTATGATGGTTCAGCAAAGAAGGACAGTCTGTAGTGCTACACAGGAGTGCTGGTCAGCAGGAATGAATAGGCTGTGCCTTTATATAATTATATTTTGTGTAAGCAGGGATGGAAAGAATGTACTAGTATATAATAGAGATAGCTATATCAGCACAGATGACTGTACGTCTGTAGAGCAGCACAGGATGTGTCAGCAGATATATAGGATATCTAAAAACTAAGGGGTCCCTGTGAGGGCTAATCTGACAAAGGTAACAGCTGCAGTGTAAAGGGGATGAAGCACAGTAGGACATGCAGCGTTTGAATGATATGGTTGGAAGGAGATGGTGGGATGAGGAGACTAGTGGTAATGAGAGGCAAGGAGGGGTACAGATATATAGGAAGCACAACTGGCACATTGTGCAGCCAGCTATCAGTAGTGGTGTTTCTGAATGCACAGCCACATTTTAATTTTAGCAGTTTCAAATAGAAGCGTTGGCTCCACTGCTCTCAGCCTTCTGCAACTCTGTGTATCTGCTTTGACAAATACAAGTCCCACCTAAGTGCTTTTTTGGGCCAATATCTGCTCCATATACCAGAACTCAAGTGGAGCCAGTACTTGTCAGTGCAGATACCTGGAGCTGCAGAAGAGAGCAGATCCACTTCTTTCCACCTGCCTAAAAAAAGGCAGACTGAGAGCAGTGGAGCCAACACTAACATGTATACACAAAGAGCTAACCAGAAGGGCATGCTACCATTATTTGATTATCTAGTCCCCAGACAGTCATCTGTGTCCAGATAAAACAATGGTACGTTATAATATATGATCGTTTAGAATAAAAGCCCATACACACTCCAATATATTCATTCAATACGAACCGCGTGTGAGCTCCAAATTATTATCCTGTCAATTTTCGTTCCATGGCGATGGGACAGATCAGAAAATTTTGATCAAATAGCGATAGTCTCTGTGCATGTATTACTTATCTGATAATATCCTTGGGTGACCTACAATCTATTTCTGGGACACGGCTTTTGTACGATTGTCATCTGGCAATTATTAATTGTCCTACAATTTTAGTCTGAATGCTAAAATCTAAACATGTATGGCCAGCTTAAGGGTAGGGGCACACTGGGAACACTGAGTGGATCATCCGCTTTCCTCCACCTGTGTTTTGTATGCAGTAGGAGGCAATAGCGTCCGCTGTCATCTGCTCATTTGTGTATCCCCATTAACGGGCACAGTGTGGGCCTGCATTGAGCTACACTCAGGAGATATCAGTGCAGAAATGCCTATTATCCTGTTTCTGCGCCAGTATTAGCTCTGTGTGGCTCCATGCAGGCCAATGCCATGGATGTCAGTGGAGCTACAGGAATGACAGGATAGATATCCCCCACCTGGGCAAGAAACACAGATAGAGCAAAGCAGATTATTTGCTTCATGTATACTTGGCCTATTGTAAACCATGGTTGGTGAGTTACCCTCAGAAATACCCCTCAGAATCATAGGTGGCAAAATGTATTGGTGGAATTCTGGTCCTTTGGTGTGGAGGTAAACAATTACCCGTGGGGTTATTCCTATGCAATGGGCGCAGTTTAAACTGGAGAATGTACCTCAAGTGTACATCACTTTTTAATTCTCTTTATAAAGTATGAAGGACAACCAAACATTGTAACATATTGAATACATATTCACTTTTATACATGTATTTCTATATGGTTGGTAGAATTTTCATTTTGTATTTAGCTTTTATGACATTAATTGCACAAATACAGGATGTGCCAGTATATGTGTGATTTCAGATTTGTGCATAAAATTATTGCATAAGCAGGTCCATGTTAGCACCCATACTGGTCCTTGTACGGGTCACATAATGAGCATTTCATGTGAAGCCGTAGATTGTGAAAATTGAGATGTTAGCTTTTTCTCTTACCCATTCTATACCTTCCAAATGTGGAACAGAGGTGTTCAGATTTTTTTTTGTTTTGTTCTAAATCATTGATAAATTCAGTCATATTTCCAAATGCCCCAATTTCTTGTAGGTTGATATCTATGTAAACTGCTAAAATCTATAGGAAAGAGTCTACTGCTGACACAGGTATCCATACACGGGCAAATTTCAGCTGCCGATTCGGTTCCTTCAAAACAATTTGGCAGCTTATATGCCTGTGTATGGACATTCCCCTCGGGCCTACCTAACCAATATCTGGCCTAAAATTGGGCACATATGGATGAGGATGTTTGGTTTTCCCATTGGATTGGGGACCGCATCGGCTTGTTGATGCAGTCCTGGGTCCTACGGCCCCTATACCCGCTGTTTCATTTTGATAATTTGTCCATAAGGCCAAACAATCAAATTAGCCTAGTCCTGCTCACCGTTAGGTGTGCATATTGGGAAAAATTTGCTCATTTGGCAACGTCGCCAAACAAGAAGATTGTAACATGTATATCCACCATTATGGATTTTAGGTACCTGATACCATAATGGGACCCTTCTACTTTTTTTTTTCTTTTTAAAGGTCACCTACCTTAGGGAAATGCTACCTCGGTATGAGCATTTCTTGGTCAAAATATTATTGTTTTCCCCCAACTCATAGTTGGTCTTATTCATATTACCAGCAGGCAGTGCTAAGGCCCTAACCCAAATTATTTGTGGCCCATTGCCCTCTAGCTATGATATATATATTTTTTTTTTTTAAACTTTGTTTTTATTTCAAATTATCAAAGATGTCTTTTACAACATTTATGGTAGTGTTTCATTCTTACATTATAGTAAAACATTTAGGTTTAACATTTGTAACAAGAACTTGAACTTTCAGCTCATACTTGTTTCTCCTAGGCCTTGTGAGAATTAGTTTTCACTGTGGTAGGTTGCCAGCATTCTGTTTATTTGTTGGCTCCTGGGGGGTCCGTAATTTCGTTGGTCCGTTTCCTGGTTTTGTGAATTTTGAAGGTACTGGGATGCTTCAATTAGGAGTGGGTGTTCCTTAAGTGTTTCCATGTCGTACCATGTGGTTTGTCTGAATGTGTGGACTATGAGGTATCTGATTGGGTTGAGGTAAGGAAGCTATGTATGTGGGCCATGTGTTAAAGAACTTTGCAGTGTTTTGTTCTTTTCTGGTTGTTGCCTCCAGCCAGTCCATATAGAAGATGTTATGGATGGAGTATCTGGAGTTAGTGTTATGGATGGAGTATCTGGAGTTAGCCATTGATGTAGTATTGTCTTCCGGGCTGCCGCCGACAGTCTCCCCGCCAATAGTTTTTCAGATTTGGTTAATTGTGTATAAGATGTGGTTGTGCTGAACAATGCCCATTCTAAGTTTGTTTGGAGGGGTTTTCCAGTCACCTGTGACCAGTATAAGGCTATTTCCTTCCAAAAAGTTAGCTATGATATTTTATTTTAAAAAGAGTACAGGTTGTGTCAGTGTGTATATATATATATATATATATATATATATATATATATACAATCTCTATTGCTCTATAACAAAGCATGGCATGGCAGTAAAAACAGCCCAGTTTGTGGCAACAGAGATTCTCTGGGCCGACATGGGAGAAACATTAGACATGCAATATTCTCTGCATGAATCGGCATGTGAAAGGCTTACGGCACTGAGCCAGTCACAGCTTCACAATAGTGGAACAACCTCCTTATCCTTTTGGGAGAGCCCCAAACCATTTAAATGTTTGGATACAGCAATCTTTAAAGGACAAAGCAGCGCAAAATATAATTTTTTGCCTTATAAAAGAAAACAAAATTCTAAGCAGCTTTGCAGTAAACATTTATTACAAATTTGTAATGATTTTTGAGTTATTTCTATATATAATTGCTATTAAAAGCAGTGTTTGCCTGTCCTTTTCTATTCTCTGCCCTGGTGACTCAGACTGTTGAAACAATGTAGATTGTTAGGCAGCAGATTGACAGACTTGACTTGCTGGAGGAGACTGAGGGGCACATTTATTAACCCATGAACGGGCCGAATGCGTCCGATTGCGTTTTTTTCGTAATGATCGGTATTTTGCGATTTTTTCGTAGCGTTAAAACTTGCGCGCAAAGTCGCGCCATTTAAGTTTTAACGCTACGAAAAAGGCGCGACTTTGCGCGCAAGTTTTAACGCTACGAAAAAATTGCGACTTTGCGCAACTTTCGGAATGGCTACGAAAAACTCGCGTTTTTTCGCAAAAATCGTAAAGACGCCGAAAAAATCGCAAAAAATACGAAAAAGTCGCAAAATGTTCGTTTCCAATCGGAATTTTTCCAATTCAGATTCGAAATCGTGTCTTAGTAAATCAGCCCCTTACTGTTGTAACATTGTTTAAAAAGTAACAACCAGGAGTTCAGCAAATGCTGCTTTCAATAGCAGTTACATTTACAAATAACATTTAAAGCGCTACACATTTTTAATTATTTCATATTGGAAAATTGCTTAGAATTATGTTTTCTTTTATTATGCAAAAAATTATTTTTGGGGTTGACATGCCTTTTAAGGACTGCAGCACCAGAACACCTTATATTGCTTTCTGTGGGATGTGATGTTTATATGTCATATCATTTGTCATCATTTTGTCCCCTTATGTATGTTAGGTTGGCGAATTATTTAAAAGTGACCCCATTACTGCTGATACCTACCTGTATGTGGCCATCTTATCCCATTGTGAGGGTTTTTAAGCTATAATTGTGAACCATGGCCTACTTGTGATTTGTCCTATTGCAGCCAGTTGGACCTACAGAGATACCTGTTTTTTGAGCACCCACAACGCTGCCTGCCTACATTGCCCAGGTGATAGAATTGCTCCCTGTTTTACAGGTCTGTACAGATCTCACTAGTACACCTCTACCTCCAATTACCCCTGGTGCTTTGAGTCACAATGATCAGTGCAGCAGATTCAACATTTTGGTGGGGACATCAGGAAGGGAAGGTTGAAATATTACATCTGCTACACTGATCACTCGGTGGCACAATATATTGGCAAAGTGCTTAAAAATCCAGTTCCTATCGTTGCTGCAAACCCTGTACACAATGGGCCTATGTTCACCTCAAAAACTACTGGCTTTACTCTAGACGGAAGGGTAAAGCTTGGGGAGACAACTGCGCTCGCTTGCCAAACACTATAGGACAAGGTGAGAACTGGTTTTCAGCAAGATTCAATTGGTCACAGGGTTATTGCTAGAGGGTGACATTTACATGGTGTTCAATCCAAATGAATCTTGCCGAAAACCAGTTTTCACTTTGTCCTATAGTGTTTGCCAAGCGAGCGCAGTTGTCTCCCCAAGCTTTACCCTTCCGTCTAGAGTAAAGCCAGTAGTTTTTGAGGTGGAATTATTTGACTTATGGTCACTGTGCTGTTTCAGAAGCAACACAGAGGTCCTGAGTTTGATCCCTACCTGAACAATATCTGTGTTTTCTTGTGTTGCCTGGGTTTCCTTCTAAAATCCAACAAATCTCTATACCAGCCCAACATATCATGTATCACAGGTGTACCCAGGACTTTGTTGTTTGGCCACCAGAAATAGTGACCATGTGAATCGCTGTCAGAACAGGGTTATGAAAAGTGATATATATATTTCAACATCAATAACAATCAAACACTTTAATAGAATGTTCCATCCAGGACGCAGCATCTCATCATATTATTATTTTTCCTTTGTATGGTACAGCAGGCAGCAAAGGGTTAATAATAGCATTTGTGTGTTGTTCACATGAAACATATTTGCAGAGTGACCCAAGGCGGCCTGTTTGCTTCCTTTTGTATGTAAAGAATCTCCTAATAACTTGCGTTGGGAGACACCCTTAACTCTTCCGGTGCCACCACTGACCCCCATCTGTGGCACTACAAGGAATACTTTGCCTTCTCATCTCTCCCCAATAGAATCACCGTTTCCTTTGAATTTTACCCATACTGCACCCATAATTTTCGCTTAAAAAAAAAATTGCTGAAGTTTCAAATTTCTACAGGACTTTTTAATAGCCACAATTTGGCCGGATAGGGCAGCTGATTACATCCATAGTACCAGTTGTATATTGCCTTGCCAACAGGATAGGGCAAGCTTGAATGGGGATTATATTATATGTCGGTAATGTAGATGTAGCAACATAGATGATATTTGTCTACAACTCCCGTCATCCCACCAACAACATGTTAATTGGTTGCCCAGTAGTTTAACAACATGTAGCAGGCCTCCGTTTGCCAGCCTGTTATAGGTATGCACAGGTCTTGTCATAAAGAAAAATGCAGTTTTGGTGGGGAAATCCCAGAGCATTATTTCAGTGCTCAGAAACCGGTAGCAGACTCCTACACTTGCAGTTTCACTGCTGTGAGAGTCTGACCCCGCCCCCTGCCTTCAAAGTGTAAGAAGGGCGGTCCCTTATTTTATTTACTTTGTTTGGGTGTAAAATATTACAAACACTGCAGTCTTCATTTACTTTTCTCCATTGCAGTAACTCATAGCAACCAAATCAGCAACTAGCTATGGTCAGTTTACTGCAGTCAAAATAGTCCAAAAAGGTCTCTCAGGTTGCCTTGGGTTACAGTGCAGTTACATTGGTGCATGTGGGTTAATACAAACATTGTGCTAGGTGCAGAACTATAAACATGGGTTTGTCTAATGCTGCCTGTACCCTACATTAATAACACTGTTCTGTACTGGAGGCATTTAGAAATCTGATCCCTTTAAAAGGGGAATGGAATCCTTTGTCGGCGTTGGTTTGTGTGGCCCTGAGCGAGCCCGGACTCGCTATAGCGACTTCCCATTTTTGTGCTGCTGCAGGTTGCAAGCCGAATTCAGGTTCAACCAGTTCTTGTGTTTTCAGTCGAATTAAGGGGCGGGAGGGGGTAAGACGGAGACCAGAAGAAGAAAATCAAGATTTTTCAATCTGTAACTGTTTAAATGAAAGCACAAAGGCTCGGATAGTGGATGTACGGAGGGGAACTGGTTTGGTGGATATGAAGGCTGTGTAACTCAATAGCTTTCAGACATATAGGAGAGCTCTGGCACTGGGGGAGACCATGGGATCTTAATGGCAGAACTGCTTGTAAATGGCTACAAACAGATCTCTTTGTTAGCAGCAAGACGAGGTGCCCATAGGATTATTAACTTTATAAGGAACAAAGAAACCTCATTCATACTTGCTAGAATTACTCTTCTTCAGAGAGGGAGGTTGATGAAGACTGTACTACACCGGCTGATATTGTGTTTATTTACCAAAGAACACTGATATGGCTGTTTGCCACAAGCACTGTTCAGGGACCAATCAGGCGTGAGTGGGCCAGTAGAAGGAGGCTTATAGTAACGATCTATGTTCCAGGCTGACTCGCAGCCAAATTGCTGGAAGTAAAATCTAAATCTGTAATTGGGCACACAATAAAGCATTAGATAAGACTTGCCTGATTAGGCAGTTGTAAGCCAGTTAGTGGGGGGAACCTTAAAGCTGGCCATACACGCACCGATAATATCGCACGAAACCTCGTTTCGTACGATATTCGGTGCGTGTATGTCAAGTCACCGAGTCGACCAGTATCGCAGGAGGCTGCTGATATCGGTCGACTTGCCGATTGGCCAGGTCAATGGCGCCCGAGCAAAATCTGCCGTCAGGGCTGAATCGGCAGAAGGAGGTAGAAATCCTATTGTTTCTACCTCCTTATCTGCCGTTTCAGCCCTGAAGGTTAGTGGCGGGTCTGACAATCTTTCGTGCGACCGTCGGTCGCAGATAGCCACGTGTGTGGCCACCTTAAAGGAACAGTAACACCAAAAAATAAAAGTGTTTTAAAGTAATTAAAATATAATGTACAGTTGCCCTGCGCTGGTAAAACTGGTAAGTTTGCAACAGAAACGCTACTATAGTTTATATAAATGAGCTGCTGTGTCAACACGGGGGCAGCCATTGAAGCTTGGAAAAGGGAGAAAATGCACAGGCACATAGCAGATAACAGATAAGCTTTGTAGAATATAATGGGGTTTTATCTGTTAACTGCTAAGTAACCTGTGCCTTTTCTCCTGTAAATGGCTGCCCCCGTGGTTACACAGAAGCTTTATTATATAAACTATAGTAGTCTTTCTAAGGAAAACACACCAGTTGCACCAGTACAGGACAGCATTACATTATATAGTAATTACTTTTATACACTTTCATTTTTTGGTGTTACTGTCCCTTTAAGTTTCCAGTCTGTCAGATGTCAGCTCTCAAGCACACAAGCGCTAGGTTGCATGTATTTTTTATATAAGGACCAGAGGTCCCAAGCCATGGGTTAAGTCAGTACTGTCCAAGTGGTGTCCCACAGCCCCCCCTGTGTGCCCCCCATCTGTCTGGCTGCTTTGACTGCTTACCTTTTGTCTAGAAAGCGGCGACTAATCTCCCCGTGTGTCACTGCCCTAACAAGCAAGCTCCATCAGCATGTAAGGATCTATAAAATCTGTATATTGGTGCAGAACATGGAGACCCCAGTAATTTACCCAGCAACATCAAATTTCTGGCTCAGACCCCATGTTCCAGATTAGGTGAGCTGCAGAACATATCTGTGCTGGCACGTGACTGCTGTATCTGAGGCACTATAGAGCAGCCCTAATGGAGCAAACAAATGCACCATAACTCTTTCTGGGCCTTTAGTTATTAAAAATCTATATACATAGGACACAAATGACATGTTTTGCAATATTTGAAAGTAGAAACATGCTGCAGATAGGGGGAAGCAGTGTTGCACATAGCCACAAACCATTTCAGTTCAAATTGCTTTGATGAAAATATTGCATAAACTTCCCCCAGATAAGTTCCTGATTTCATGCTCCAAATCATGTGTAGGGGAAGGTACATCCGAGTTTGTTGGAGAGCCTTGTGATGGGGAGCTACCCTGCTGATGGGTAACCAGTTCAACTTCATTTCATAGTGATGGGAAACCTTGTGTCATTTCTTCCATGTGGCCTGACACTGCTGGGTGTGTGTATGGCCGGAGGCTGCGCCTATGAGACGGAGGGATGCCTGACTATATTTAATGAGTTATTTATTACACATTTCCTTGAGTATGATTATTGGACTTTGGATCCCTAAGAAGAAAGAATAGCATTACTGTAGTGCACTAAAGCGCTTATCTGCTTTGTATACACTGACACCAAGCTACATTCTCTTTTCAGCTCACCTTGGAGGTTGCTCTCTGTATAAAGTACTGCCACACTTTCCCTTCATACACTTACACACACAAACAGGGCTCACAGTCAAATCAGTATTCCTTATATAGGAATATATTATCGCTAAAGTAGTGGGTTCCTGCCCGTGCGGACGGGCGGGCGACCGGGCGGGGGGGGTCAAGGCAGTGGATGGGAGTGATCCAGCCTGAACAGCATTTAGGGCAAAATTCATGACTTTTGGTTGTTTGCTGTTTTGGGTGGCCATTTAGTGGTAGCATAGCAGTGTTATATGTATGTATGGGATTCCTAATCCAGAAACCCCTTGTACAAAACACTCTGTATTACGGGAAGGCCTTCTCCCATTTTAAGTAATTAATTCTAATGTTTTAAATTATTTTTTTTTTTCTCTGTAGTAATAGGATTGAGTACAATATACTGTTTCAACTAAGCTGCATGAATCCAAAGCAAAACAACACTATTGTGTTTATAAAATGTTGAAATGATTTTTAGCAGACTTAAAGGACATGTCAACCCCCAAAAAAATGTTTTTGCCGAATAAAAGAAAGCATCATTTTTAAAGCAACTTTCCAATAGGAATTTATTAAACATTTTTAGTTCGTTTTTGTTCATTTTTAGTTGTCAATGCATTAACTCTTAGGGGCCAGGTCATTAAAACACAATTCAAATCCAAAATGGGAAAAATTTGGTTTGGATACGATAATTTCTGAAGATCGCAAATATCGCGAAAATGCTTATGAAAAAATTGTATTGGTCACGATAATATCGTATTGGCGATCCGAAAGTCCTGAGATTTTCGTACCGAACAATTGTAAACAGCGGCAGAACCATTCCGAATTTTTCACGCAGGCGTGCAAAAAAGTTGCGCATGCGTGAAAAAATCGGTGAAAATATGCTTGGAGCTTTGGGTCCTAATAAATCTCCTCCTTGGTATCATGTAGAAACTGCTATTCTGAGACAATTTGTAATTGGTTTTTATTTTTTATTGTTTGTGGATTTTACTTAGCTTTTTGTTCAGCAGCTCTCTAGTTTGGAATTTCAGCAGCAAACTGGTTGCTAGGGTCCAGTTTAACCTAGCAACCAGGCAGGGGTTTGAAAGACAGACAAAAATATAAATAGGAGGGTCTAAATAGAAAGATAAGTAATTTAAAAGCAACAATAACAATAAAATTGTAGCCTCACAGAGCAATAGTTTTTGGCTGCTGGGGTCAGTGACCCCCATTTAAAAGCTGGAAAGAGGCAGAGGAGGAAGGCACATAATGAAAAAAATATAAAAAATAAATAATGAAAACTAGTTGCAAACTAGCTAGGAATAGGCCATTCTATAACCTAGTAACCTGAACCTGAAGGTGAACCTCCCCTCCTGGTTTACTTTTTAAACGAGGTTGCAAGTTAATCTGCTGCCTTGTGTGACATTGCTTCAAACGCCAGAGCCCCAGGGCACAGAATGGGAAAAGACAAACACTTTTAATAGCAATTACTTTTACAGAGTTGCTTAGATTTGTTTTTTCTTTTATTAGTCAAAAGTATATTTTTGGGTTAACATGCCCTTTAAGGTATGGTGATTTAAGTTACAGAAAGATCCCTTATCCATCAAACCCGGGTCCCAAGTATTCTGTATATCAGATCCTGTACCTATATTAATATACGCAGTGCAGCAGCCATGGCTTGCGATTCATACCACCCTTGTGTTAGTACATGAGACTCAATTAATCTTTTCACAGTTCTGGCTATATTGACCCAACTACTGTTCTGTAACAGCGATACCTAACCTGTGTTCTCCAGTTGAAGGGTTGTGAAGGGTTTCTAAGTGGATTTTCTTTTCCCAAAGCATTTGAATGTGAGCCTTTGTTATATAGAGTGCAGGCCATAATGTGCTATGGGAATGCGAGATTCTTCACAAAATGCCTTTAGAGTGCTTGCCCCAGATACAGACGCTCTTGTGTATCCCAAGCCTGTCTGTGTGAAGGTCACATCTTTCCAGCATTGCTAGGAACTGCATCATGTCATTCCTGTGATCAAGCACTGCCTTTTCTTTCTGCCCTCAGAATTGGCCCTTCTGCGTTAGCCCTCAGTGTGGGCCCTTCTGTGTTAGCCCTCGGCGTGGGCCCTTCTGCGTTAGCCGTCGGCGTGGGCCCTTCTGCGTTAGCCGTCGGCGTGGGCCCTTCTGCGTTAGCCGTCGGCGTGGGCCCTTCTGCGTTAGCCGTCGGCGTGGGCCCTTCTGCGTAAGCCATGCTGCACCCAGCTGTCACAGGGCAGCGCTGTTTGCATCACTGCTTTCACTATATTTGTATGAGTGGTTTAAATGGCAATGGTCATTGTTACAAAAAAGACATTAAACTTTAGTTTATGTTTAATAGGGATGCACCAAATCCAGGATTCACATTTTGCCCAGCTCTGGATAACTGAAAATTAATGTTTCTAGTCTATGCAATTTTATTATTTTTCCTAAATGTGAATATGCAAATTAATGTTTGGGATTCGGTTTGGTATTTGGCTGGATGCTTTGTGGAGAATTTGGTATTTGGCTAAATTCAGAAATTATATATTTGTGCATCTTTATATTAAATGACCTATTTGTGAGTTGCTCAACCTAATTTTTATTTTTGTGAGTCACTGACAGATTGTCTCTGCTCTCATTGGCTGATTCCAGCATGAGTCGCCAATAATTTGCATTGTGTATGTACATATGTACAGTACATGTCTTAATACAGGAGTGGGATCTGCTTTCCGGAATGCCAGGGACCCGTAGGTACTGTACATGCCCATATCTGGTTGGAACGTTTGGCTGATTTATACTGCTTAACCCTCTGGGCATGTTTTGCGAGGTGAGAGGCTGTGTGGATTGATTGATCAAAGATTATCTAGCCTGACTGAAAATTTTCATTGGTTGACTGCACTTGTGATCATTTGGGCAATGCACATCACTAGTGGCCACACAGTTTTGCCATTTAAGGGCATTAAGGGCAATGTGCCATCACAACATTACCTGGCAGGGTATCCCACCCCCTCAACAACCTCACAGTAAAGAACCATTTGTGTCAGGTGACAATGCCTTCACTCTGAAGGGCTGGCTTCTTGCTTTGTTTTCCCCTTTGTGAGTCTGTATTGCCTTCCAATTTATTGGGAAAGAGTTGCCATGTTGCTCGAAAGCATTTCTCCTTCAGAGAGAGCTGTAAAGTTGTGGAATTCTTTCTCCCTAAATCAGACGTACTGGCAGATATATTACATAGGATTAAGAAGGGGTTGGATAGCTTTTTAGCAGAGGAGAACATTTTTAAAAAGTTACTGAAATCAATTGATCCAGCGACAGGTTGGTCAGGAAGGAGTGTTTCTCCCCCCTGAGGCAAGTTAGACAAGCTTTAATTGGGTTTCTCTGGATCAACTAGCAGTTAGGCAGGTTTTATTTAGACAAAAAACTTGATAGACATGTATCTTTTATAATGCTAAATACTCTGCCGTAAATGTGTCATTTATTAAAATATATTTGAAAAGTGGAAACATCGTCCATGAAACCAGTACTATAGATAACAGATCCCATGCTTGCCATATGTGTTTTGGGGATTTTCTCTCAAAAACGGGGCTCATGCAGGTAAAAATAGTGATCCCTATGGACCTGTACATACAAAGGATTATAAATAGGGGAGGTGTGTGTGGAAAAGTAACACATATGTAATGGGACGGTGGAATAAACATTTTGTACCTCCCTGTTAATGGGAGCTCTTTTTTTATACTGCGTATTGTCCCCATCCTACGAGTGTATGGGGAAGAGTCACTCATACTACTATTTATACTCATACCTCTTTCTCTGGTTACGTCAGTGGCTTATTTCTGATTTAAAAGGAGTATGGTGAGTAAACAGAAAGAAAGAGAATGCTAATTCTGCCACTGGAAGATGTAGTTATTCTGGGCAGGCTACACAAATTACAGAATATATATATATATATAATATATATGTCAGTGAAAGGCTATTTCCAGATTAAGAGAGAAGATGTAGGCGTAGACTAGTTTTTTGCACATATATGTAAAAGTATAATTTAAAGGGGTGGTTCACACTAAAAGTTAACTTCTGGAATGTTTATTGAATGGCCAGTTCTGAGCAACTTTTTAATTGGCCTTTATTTTTAATTTGTTATGGTTTTGGATTTTTTGCTTTCTTCTTTTGACTCTTTATGGCTTTTAAATGGGGGTCACTGACCCCAGCAACGCATAAATTGTTGTTCTGTGAGGCTACAGTGTTATTGTCTATGAAGATTGTCATTCATTCATTTCATCTCATTTATTTTACAATGTTATTGTTATTGTCTTTTTTGTTACTTATATTTATATTCATGCCTTTTCCTTTAATATTCTAATCTCTCGCTCAAATCAGTGCCTGGTTGCTAGGTTAAGTTGTACCTAAGCAATCAGGTAGCTACTGAAACTCCCAGCAAGAGAGCTGCTGAACGAAAAGCTAAATTGTTCAAAAACCACAAATATAAAAAAAAAATGAAGATCAAATGTAAAAGTTGTCAGAATATCACTCTCTACATTGCACTAAAATTTAATTCAGAGATGAACAACCCCTTTAAAGGGGAACTGTCCTTGTCTGCTAATTTACCCTCATGTTTGTGTTGAATGTGCAGGGCTATCACCCTTATTACTCTCCCGGGGCGTGCCGCTGGCCTGTCCTGCTCCATCCCTGCAATCATTTACTATAGCATTTCCGGAGCTGCGGCCAAGGATATTTCTGGAGGATAATTCAGGAAGGAACAGCTTTCGTAATTACCTTTCACTAGGATGTGGAGGAAACTCTCCTGGCTGAGAAAACTGTAATGTGGCCTCAGTTCTATGTATACATATTGTTTTCTGGTAGAATCCTGTCCTTTTCTTGAACTGTGTATATTTGTATATACAGGTATAGGATCCATTATCCAGAAAGTTCTGAATTACGGAATGGCTGTCTCCCATAGACTCCATTATAAGCAAATAATTCTAATTTTTGAAAATGATTTTCTTTTTCTCTGTGATAATAAAACAGAACATTGTACTTGATCCCAACTAAGATATAATTAATCCTTATTGGAGGCAAAACAATCCTATTGGGTTTATTTATTATTTAAATGATTTTCTAGCAGACTTAAGGTATGGAGATCCAAATTACGGAAAGATCCCTTATCTGGAAAACCCCAGGTCCCGAGCATTCTAGATAACAGGTCCCATACCTGTACTAGCCAAAATAATAGAAACACCAACAGGAAAAAATAGTAATTTAAATTATTAATTGAAAACTCTCTAAATGTTGGCCTTACTGCCAAGTATCAGTGCCCCTTGTAACTTCAAGAGCCGACATTCTGATTCTTAAATCGGAATTTCTGCAACTCGGCCCTCTCTGACACAAAAACCCAAAGTGGGGGTGGGGTTGGGGGAATCATTCACTCAGGGCAGCACTAGGGGCTGAAACGTCCTTGGTTTGGTGGTATGTGGCCAGAGAATGGATATCCGTAGCCAGTGCCTGGCTAAAGCATTGGCATTTGGCTTTAGCATAGCTGCACCAATAGGAACATATCAAGAGAGTAACATACATAGTTAGATATAGTTACATAGGGTTGAAAAAAGACCCTTCCAAGCAAACCCAGCACACACAAACCTATACTGACCTATCTATCCACTCACATACAGTCCCATACTGACCTATCTATCCACTCACATACAGACCCATACTGACCTATCTATACACTCACATACAGACCCATACTGACCTATCTATCCACTCACATACAGACCCACACTGACCTATCTATCCACTCACATACAGACCCATACTGACCTATCTATCCACTCACATACAGACCCATACTGACCTATCTATCCACTCACATACAGACCCACACTGACCTATCTATCCACTCACATACAGACCCATACTGACCTATCTATCCACTCACATACAGACCCATACTGACCTATCCACTCACATACAGACCCATACTGACCTATCTATACACTCACATACAGACCCATACTGACCTGTCTATCCACTCACATACAGACCCACACTGACCTATCTATCCACTCACATACAGACCCACACTGACCTATCTATCCACTCACATACAGACCCATACTGACCTATCTATACACTCACATACAGACCCACACTGACCTATCTATCCACTCACATACAGACCCATACTGACCTATCTATACACTCACATACAGACCCATACTGACCTATCTATCCACTCACATACAGACCCATACTGACCTATCTATCCACTCACATACAGACCCATACTGACCTATCTATCCACTCACATACAGACCCATACTGACCTATCTATACACTCACATACAGACCCACACTGACCTATCTATCCACTCACATACAGACCCACACTGACCTATCTATCCACTCACATACAGACCCATACTGACCTATCTATACACTCACATACATAAACCATATATACCAACATCAATGCTATGCTACTGTAGATATTAGTGTCACAATAGCCTTGGATACTATGCTTGTTCAAGAACTCATCCAGGCCCCATTAACAGAATCTGCCATCACAACATCACTAGGAAGGGCATTCCCCAGCCTCACTGCCCTCACCATTAAAAACAAAAACCCCTACGCTGCTTCAAATGAAAGATCCGTTCCTCTAATCTCAAGGGGGGCCTCTGGTGCGCTGATTGTTTTTATGGGAAAAAGAACACCCCCTATACGTCTACAATCCCCTCTAATATATTTAGGCGTGAGGCGTGCACCCCTCTTCGATGTTTCCGCTTTAATGGTACTTCATGGTGTACACAATATTTCAGACCACCTGGTCTATTTCTGAAGTATATTCAAGAGAAGCCCTGTTTGGTCCCAGCTTTGCAGAGAAAGTCTTTAACCCAAATTGCATGGTCCTATTAAATTATCATGGCACTAGATTGCAAGGTATTAACAGGAATTTATTGGGGTCATTTATTTCTCTGTATTTCAGAATTAGCCGTGGTGCTCAACATTTTGCTTGATTTAGGTATACCCTATCGGGCAGATTTGTCAGAATTCTTTTTTTTTTTTGTTTTTCTAAATATGAATTTTATTCGGAGAAATGCCACTAAGTTTCAAAGGGTTTTTATATATAATCAAAGGGGATTATAGCCAGATAGTGGTTGAACATTTCTCCCATAAAAACAATCAACGCACCAGAGGTCACCCTTTTAGATTAGAGGAACAGACCTTCCATTTAAAGTAGCGTAGGGGGTTTTTCACAGTGAGGGCAGTGAGGTTGGGGAATGCCCTTCCTAGTGATGTTGTGATGGCAGATTTTGTTAATGTCTTTAAAGGAACAGTTATTATTATTAACATTTATTTATAAAGCAGTTCAGTGTAAAAATGAAAATGGGCAAAATAGACAGACTGCACAAAATAAAAATGTATTCAGTATAGTTGATCAGCCAAAAATGTAATCTATAAGTGAGCAGATTTCTAACATAATAGCCTGAACACTACTTCCTCCTTTACAGCTCTCTAAGCTGTTAGCAGTCTTTGACCTGCATGCTCACAAACTAACTGAATAGTTAGTTTGTCCTATGTGCCCCCCTAAAGTCACTGACTAAATAAGAGGTTCAAAAGCGGAATGCAGGAAGTAGTGTTCAGGCCATTATGTTAAACATCTGCCCACTCCTGCCTTTATAGATTACATTTTTGCCTAACTAACTATATTGCAAATATTTTCTATTTTGCGCAGTCTGTCTATTTTACCCAGTTTCATTTTTACACTGAACTGTTCCTTAAAGAGGGGCTTGGATGACTTAACGAACAAGCATATATATGCAGTGCTATTGTGATACTAAATGTGATACTAAAATCTACAGTTGGTTATATATAGTTTATGTATGTGAGTGTATATATATATATATATATATAATATATTTTATGCACTGGGGTTTGTGTAAAGGGGTTGAACTTGATGGACTTTGGTCTTTTTTCAACTCAGCTTGACTATATAACTATTTGTGTAACTGACTTTAATGCCAAGAATTCTTGAGTTAGTAGAGTGACAGAAATATTTTCATTCAGCCAAGCGATGATGTGCCATTGTTTTCAAAGCAGCCATAATTTAGTATGGCACACTAACCACTTGTCTAATAAAAATAATAAGGAATGAATGTATGACTTTATTCCAGTTTCAGGCAGAGCTTCCTTTTGTTGTTAGTGGCAAACAGGACTATCTCAGCTGTTTGCGCACTGTGTTTTTTACTTGCATGGCATCAAATCATCTCAACAAGCCCTCCATTGCCCTCCATAAGGATCACTTAGAATTCCAGCACAGCTCTTACGAGATGCAGGAGAGCACATTTTCTATTAGCCGCAGCCTTGCATGGTGATTTTTTGTGATTTTTTTCAGAACTTAAAAACTCTAAATGCAGCTCTTTAGCACCATCCAGAGTCAGTGCCGGGGCAACACAGGATGTTGATGAAAAAAGTCCTATCAGTGAGAATTGTATCTGACAAGTCTTATCTGCTGTGGTCTAAACACAGACAAGTGTTAAAGGATGTTTGCATCACATAATCGCCCCCTCTAATAATTACACCATCTACAGCATTTAACGTGTGAATATGACTGGTGATACCGCAGAAATGACATTTTGATCTGTGCCGCTTTATTTGTGTTGTCTAGTAACACCCGGCATGGCAAGATTAGAGAGAACCAGCATGGAAGGTGTTAAACATTGTTTGAATTGAAAAATGAGCCCAGAAGGACTGTTGGCTTGTATTATGGTAATATTGGTTTGTGAGATCCTAGCGGCCTGGGCCTCCCCGAGTGATTTTGCCCTTCTCTAGATATTCTGTCTGTGTCTGCACACCTGAACTGTTACAGCAAAGCAAACCATTAGGAATGTCATTTTAGCTATAATGTCAACAGGGGGGTAGGTGGCAGTGCTGCCCACAAAATAAATAGTGCTAAACTATATGTAAGTGGCCAAAAACTATATTGCCGTTTTGGCACACACGGGTTTGTGGAGATTAAGTTAAACAAATAATTTAAAGAAAGGAATAATTTTAAAATGAAAGTTATATATATATATATATATATATATATATATATATATATATATATATATATATATATATATATATATATATATATATATATTAGTGTGTGTGTGTGTGTACGTATCTATATATATATATCCTGACATTTCTGGAAGGAAAGTGGAATAATTTAGGCTCATTACTTTGGCAGTAGATACTTGTAATATAGTAACAGAATCCATGATTTACTGGTTATATTTCAGCCTGGTAGAGTCCTCAAACAGGTATAGGGTTACTTTTGGTTTTAATTCCTTCTTTCTTTTTCTTTCTTTTTTGCTGTATTTTAATAGTTGTTGATTTTAATGTAGGCAAAATAAAAGTATATTTTATGATTCGGAGCAGGTGTGCCTAGATTTCATGTGTCTCTTTACTACTTTCAATTTATATAATATTATACACACTAGCGCACCCTGTTAATAGACTATAGTGCGAGGTTGATCTGCTCTATAATAGGGTTTACATGTCTGCGTTAAGCTTTCCTGGGTTAGAGAAGCAGAAGAAGCATTGCAGAAATGCTGATCTTTACAAGGCCCTCTTGGGCAAAAGCCACAGAGCATCCCACTTGGGCATTAATTCCGATAATGGTGTTGTGGGCACATGCCAGTCTCTCTGTAGTGTTTACTTTGCTCTTGTATAAACTTTGAACATTTTATTCCTGCAGATTAAAAGCAGACTCTTAGCTGTCCATTAGGAGCAGGTCCAACGTAAACAGAGCCCCCTTCCAAAGTAAACCGAGAACCCTCCGTTTCCAGTCACCTGGCCCATGTGGCACCTCTGCTGTGGGCTGCCAGTGAGCATTTCTCTAACACTTGGTTTGCAGCTAATTTCTTCACTGAAAAGTCCAAAGATCTGCCAGC
Organism: Xenopus tropicalis; assembly: GCF_000004195.4. Taxonomy (NCBI): domain Eukaryota; kingdom Metazoa; phylum Chordata; class Amphibia; order Anura; family Pipidae; genus Xenopus; species Xenopus tropicalis. Next base: position 123,760,197 of record NC_030680.2, read on the forward strand.
AGCTGTACCCGGTGGGCACTACCTAGGTGCTTAGCCAGTGCTGTAGCGATGGCTGCCATTGAAGTGCCTTGTGGTGCCACTGTTCACTCTGAGCATGCTGCAGGCATTGCATATTCTCACCATCAAACTGTACCTAGAGAAAAACATGGCCACTAATGTAGGTAGCTCCTAATCAGAGTTATCTATGTCAGATACAATATCTGCTTATATACGGCATGCCTGGGATTGTTCTTTTAAACTGCCATTTTTATCCAGTGAGAGGGTCCGCTCTCTGTGTTACCATGAGGTAGATAATCTGGACAAGTATGTTCTTTTCTACATGTCTTCACAATAAACAACTTGTTTTGTTAACACGCTACTTGTGACTCTTTTCACAGGGTTTACAATGTCTCCTTTCCTGCGCATTTCCTTTAATTCCTTCGACCTGGGGGGCATGCTCAGTCTCCCAGACCATAGCCAGCCTTTCTGTGCAGTCAAAGTGAAAGAATCTCTCACTACAGGTAAGTGATCTCCATTCTGATTATGAGCTTACATTGCTCTTCTATAAGAAGGGTGCACCATTTGTCTATATGCATGTAAAAGTCTGCTCGCTCTTCTACAAATATAGAAAAATTGCAGGGCACTCTGGTATTCAATAAAAAACATTTTATTGAATACCCGATTGCCCATCAATTTATTTTATATTTCAATAATTTGCTTGGGGATCCTAGATTGGACCCCTGCAGTAAGCACCGAACCCTATATTATATCAAATAATTGTAAGGAGTGCATCGCCAACTATATTTTTCTCTCTTCTAGAAGATTTTTGGAACCTTGTTATTATAGTGGTTGGTGATTAAAGCAAACTTTCTACTCGACTTACTGGTGCTGACAGAACAACATGTGAAAAGAAAGATGTCTGTTTATCACCATAATACAAGACTTGTGTATCCCTTATAGAGAGAGGCAAGACTTTGGTTCAGAAAAAGCCTACCATGTACCCAGACTGGAAGTCACCATTTGATGCTCACATCTATGAGGGACGCGTGATCCAGATAGTGCTAATGAAGGCAGCAGAAGATCCTCTATCAGAAGCCACCGTGGGTGTCTCCGTGCTGGCTGAACGCTGCAAGAAAGGCAATGGCAAGTCAGAATTCTGGGTAAGTGGAGGGGTTGGATTCTGTGAGGCAGCCAGAACTGGGCTGATGTTGGGCAAATATAAAGATGCACTTTTATATCTTCCCACAGTTGGATCTCCAGCCCCAAGCCAAAGTGCTAATGTCGGTGCAGTACTTCCTGGAAGATGCTGGTATGTTCATTGTGTGTGTATTTGTGTTGCATTTCTGGGTTTTATAATAAGGGTTTTTTATAACCTACTGAGACATTGTGTTGCCTGGGGGTCCCTAATGTTTGCTGGGATGGTAATGACTATATGTGTTTAGACGTGCGTTACAGACCCACTCTGGACTTGATATAACAGTTAACTTTATTAGATCAGGATTTCTTCCCCCAAAGTAGCAACAATATCCCAAGCAGCCAGCCTAATGTACATGCATAATATGTAGGAGTATAATATACATGCACATAAATGCCACAAATAACATATGATCACATTTTGCATCTTGAGTCATCCAACTTTGCAGTGTTGTTTCACCCCTGGACATCCAGAGTACAAACAGGAGAGTCTGTAAAGCTGGATATACATGCCCAGCTTTGGTCAGACTCCTGACCTAAGCCCTGTTGTATCTGAGGGTGTTGCACTACACTGAGCCATCCTGTAGCTGGTTGTGAGATGCAGTGTTTCTGTTGTCATATGTTACATAGTTACATAGTTACATAGGGTTGAAAAAAGACCATTGTCCATCAAGTTCAACCCATCCGAGTAAACCCAGCACACAACCTATACTAACCAATCTATACACTCACATACATAAACTATATATATACAACCAGTAATACTAACTGTAGATATTAGTATCACAATAGCCTTGGATATTCTGCTTGTTCAAAAACTCATCCAGGCCCCTCTTAAAGGCATTAACAGAGTCTGCCATTACCACATCACTAGGAAGGGCATTCCACAGCCTCACTGCCCTCACTGTGAAAAACCACCTACGCTGCTTCAAATGGAAGCTCTGTTCCTCTAATCTATAGGGGTGACCTCTGGTGCGCTGATTGTTTTTATGGGAAAAAAGAACATCCCCCAACTGCCTATAATCCCCTCTAATGTACTTGTACAGAGTAATCATGTCCCCTCGCAAGCGCCTCTTTTCCAGAGAAAACAACCCCAACCTCGACAGTCTAACCTCATAGCTTAAATCTTCCATCCCCTTTACCAGTTTAGTTGCACGTCTCTGCACTCTCTCCAGCTCATTAATATCCTTCTTAAGGACTGGAGCCCAAAACTGCACTGCATACTCAAGGTGAGGCCTTACCAGGGACCTATAAAGCGGCAAAAATATGTCCTCATCCCTTGAGTCAATGCCCTTTTTTATACAAGACAGCACTTTATTTGCTGTAGTAGCCACAGAATGACACTGCCTGGAATTAGACAACTTGTGATCTACAAAAACCCCTAGATCCTTCTCCATTAAGGATGCCCCCAACACACTACCATTCAGTAGATAGTTTGCGTTTATATTATTCCTACCAAAGTGCATAACTTTGCACTTGTCAACATTGAACCTCATTTTCCAGTTTGCTGCCCAGTTTTCCAATTTTGTCAAATCGCTCTGCAAAGCGGCAGCATCCTGCATGGAACTTATAGTTTTGCACAATTTAGTGTCATCAGCAAAAATAGAAACAGTACTCTCTATGCCCACCTCCAGGTCATTAATAAACAAGTTAAAAAGCAAAGGACCAAGGACTGACCCCTGCGGTACTCCACTAACCACACTGGCCCAATTAGAAAATGTTCCATTTACCACCACTCTTTGTACTCTATCCTTCAGCCAGTTTTCTATCCAATTACAAATATTATGTTCTAGGCCAATATTCCTCAATTTGATCATTAACCTTCTGTGAGGTACTGTATCAAACGCTTTAGCAAAATCTATGTTGTATTTATATACATAGCTACAACACCACTCAGTGAGTACTGGGCATAACGGTTATGTTGCGTGTTGCTATCCTTTGTCTCTGTGTTGTATATTAATGTGAGGTTCTGTGGCTGTTTGTTCTGTTTTTGCGTAGAGGTGCCACACCATAGAATGAGCAGACCGTGTCCTTGTGATGTGAGATCTCTTAGTTCACATGTTAAGGGTGTAAATCTGTTTGAGGACATTGCACTTGTGGGCAAGTGTTGGGTTAACTCATTGCTCCCTGAAAGGAGCTGCAGTGCAGATACAAGCAGCCTCTCCTAAACTGTCCCCCAGTTTCCTTTATTTCATGCCACTGGCACAGATTCTTGTGCTTTTTCCTTTCCACTTTCCTCAGCCCAACCTCTGCCGTGTGTGTTTGTGTATTACTTGTATCCCTGCACTGCTGCCAATTTCAACTTCAACTTCTTTTTGCTGCTCTTCCCTTTCTGTATCTAGTTCCCCCCCCCTCCCCTCATGCTGCGCACACTCACACATACACACACACTCACACCACTGAGTTTCACACAGTTGCACAGAGCAGTTTCTGTCATTTTGCTCTTTGTGCATGCCGAGTGCAGTCCCAGGATAGCTGTGTGCTGAAGCAGTGCCTCCCCTGACCATGCACGGTGCACTGTCGCCACATCGGAGGGGTTAGTGTACCTGCAGGCTATGGATGTCTTCTTTGTGTCTGATCATATACCTTTCTATTAGTTGCACCATGTTTTTATGTCTTTGTGAATTATATGAGTGCTGCATGTGTGCTTTAATCACCGTTGTGTAATGAAATACTCTGTTCAGGACAGAGTGCCTGCTGAAGCACTGCCGGTTTGATGGCATCGTTTGCGTGTTGTTGATTGCAGACCTTCCCTCATATAAACTGTTTGTTAATGCTATTTATTTGTTATGTGTTTTCATCTTTATCACTATAAACCAGTTCTAATTATACAGTACAGTATATAAATAATTATTATTTGTAAATGTAATTGATCTTAGAATACAATACATGTCTGGCTGTTTATATTCTCTGCTGTGCTGGTTCTGACTCCTGAAACAATGTAGCAAAAACCTCATAGACATGGCACCTTTTCACTGCCCTGTTTTTTTTAGACCCTGGCAGACCACAAGCAGATGAAAACATACCCCATTTGTTTTCAGTGGGGAAGACACAGCAACCTTAATGGGGTGTTGGTCAACTCTAAATTAACTTTTGGTATGTTATAGAGTAAACTATTCCTAGCTACTTTTAAATTGGTCTTTACTTTTTATTTTTATTTATAGTTTTTAAATTAAATTATTTGTCTTCTTCTGCCTCTTACATTTAAACCACTGCCTGGTTACTTGAGTACATTGGGAGAACTGCTGAACAAAAAGCTAAATAATTAAGCATGAACTCCTTGAAGGAATAAAAATCATGGTGTAAGAAAGGCTGTAATGTGTGTGTGTGGGGGGGGTGGGCATTCTGATTGATCTGCTCAATCAGAATGCCTTGTAGCCATCACTACACCATCACATCTATTCCATTCAAGTACATTCAGTTCCATGTAACAGAATTGTCTTGTTTGCCATTGCTACAGACTTAAAGTCATCGGTCCGGGAAGATGAGGGCCTGGTCACTATCAACAGGAGAAGAGGAGCCATCAAACAGGCTAAAATACACTACATCAAGAACCACGAGTTCATTGCCACGTTTTTTGGTCAGCCAACCTTCTGCTCCGTCTGTAGGGATTTTGTATGGTAAGGCACTTACTAATATACACAATGTACACTCAGGTACCAGTTTTAATGCTTTTTTTTTTTTTTACATACTCAAACATGGATAAGATGCCATATCGGCCTATAGCTTTTCCTGAACTACGGTACTATTCCCAGCCAGCTAAAATGCAAAACTAATATTTTTTGGTAATTTTGACATCCCTTTGTGGGAGGAAGTATTAGTACCACTCAAACCCATGGTATTGCTAGTTTTCTAGTCACGCTCAGATACTCTGTGAAACTTAAAAAAGTGGAAGCTGGGCATGTTGGATAAGCCACAGTGCACGCAGAATTGACATGGCTTTGAAAGCCCAAAACTAAACCTGGAGTAGTCACATTATCAGTGTGTGTGTGTTTTGTTTTGCAGGGGCCTGAACAAGCAAGGTTACAAATGCAGACGTGAGTATGACCCCTGTGTTATACTGTAGTGTGCTATGGAAATACTTCCCCTTACATGAAATATTATTTATATTCTGACACACAAAATTACACTTGATTGAGGTTGTACTCTCCATTAGCGGTTAAAGATTTTATTTCTACTGAATACAGTTGTGTGACTTTTTATTTCATACTATTAACAGTTTTAGAAATGGTGTCACCCACTCTGTCACAAGGTTACAGATATAGGTGAACACTGGTAGATTAGCCATTTAACCATCATTCTTATTACATCTAGGGGAGCAAATAAATGTTTGCCCCAAATCTCATCCTAATTCAAACTGGCTTTCGGGTGTATCTAGGAGAACAAATGGGTATCCTTCCCCAAAATGTACTTTAATTGGTATTAACGCCCCACTAGCCTCACAGTTTGGGAACTACTCCTTTAAGGGAATATTTTCAATTAATTTGAGTTTTTAGTTTTGTTTTGCCACTTGTTATGCTGGCAAGTATCAGGGTTACTTTGGCTCTGTTGTGGCACAGAATTATCATTTAAGGGGTTGTTCACCTTTAAATTAGCTTGTAGTATGACACTGATTCTGACCTGTTTTTTGTTTATATACTCTCCAGTTTGACATTTTAGAAGCTATTTGGTTGCTAGAGTCATGTTTACCTTTGCAACCAGGCAGTGGTCTAAATGAGAGCGTGAGAGAGGCTATAATATGAATAGGAGAGGGGCTAAATAGAAATGTAAATAATAAAAAGTAACAATAAACTAATTATTGAACTATAATTAGAGAACTATAAAAAATAAATAATGAAGTGCAATTGCAAAGTTGCTAGGAATAGGACGTTCTCAAACATACTAAAAGTTAAAGTAAAGGTGAACCACCCCTTTATAACCTTGCATTTAATGTGAAACCTTCTTATATGCGATTCCAGTCAGCTCAGTGATCTTAAATGCCAATGTCCCCAAATAAACATACATTAGAAATAAAGAGCAGTGTTTGTATTGAGTGTGGGAGAGCTGGGGGATTTTGAGGAGGAAGAAAGAAAAGGGAAATTTTCAGAGTATTTATGTTGCTCCTTCAGTTGTACAGAAATGCTCTCTTGACACTAAGATAAACCCTTCCAGTGACTGCACTTATCCTGACAGATTGCCATTCCCCTCTGCCCAGCTCCTGCTGCCAATAAGATCTCTATCTGCTGTTTGGCACCAGGTTGCAAGAGTGCCCAGTGCTGAATTGCTTTGTGTCATCATTAGTGGGTGGGGGTGGAAGAAAGTGGAGGCATCTCAAGATTTATCTTTGTGTACATAAAGCGTCTGTCTACATGACAGCATAGGATTTTTTAAATGAATGAACCATGTATGTCCTGTTTTATATTTCCCGTGGCCTTGAGACTAACTGAAAGTTAGTAGGCCAAGAAGTTTGGCCTAGGCCCAGATTTTAGATGTAGCCCACTGATTTGCTACAGATTGTAACATTAGGTACTCTGGTTTGGTTGAGAACCCCCCCATCCCCATGAAAATGTTATGACTGGAGTTCTTATTGGCTAGGCCTAGAAAATTAAGGCATGCGTGCCATACAGATTGCATTTATCTCAAGGAAATCATGTTTACAGGCATGTGATCTATTATCCAGAATTTCCAGGACACAGAGTATTTCTGTACTTTGAAGCACCATGCCATAATACCACTTAAATATTTCAATATATAAAAACAGGACTGCCACCCCCTACTCCTAAGTTCAACACCTATCCGACAAGGCTAATCTAATGCTGACATAAAATTCTATCCCTTCTATATACAACTGGTTAGGGATGCACTTAATCCAGAATTCGGATCGGTCTTCAGCAGGATTCGGACTCGGGCGAATCCTAAAAATCACGCAACTTTTTGTCACAAACACGGAAGTTGAAAATGTAACCCTGCCAAAACCTAATTGGCATACGCTAATTAGGATTTGGTTCGGTATTCGGCCGAATCCTTTAAGAAGTATTCGGGGTTTGGCCGAATCCAAAGAAGTGGATTTGGTGCATCCCTACAACTGGTACACTAGGGAGTGGCAAAAGTGCCTTATGTATATCAATGAGACACAAGAACACCAGGGTTACATTTCTTGTTGTATTTTATTTTTAATTTTCTTCTGTATTTAAGATTATTGTAAAATGAATTGTAAATCTTGTACATCTGTTGTTCATCCTCTTGTAACATGTTCTTTTCGATTGTTAAATTTGATGCTTAAAAAAAAACAGTACTGCATTATGAATGCTTTTCAGAAGGCATGGTTTAGTCTACATTACTCTCCAAAGGGGATCTAAATCCCAAAAAATAATTTGATGTAAATTTACTCAGCAAGTTAGGTTGAAATAAGACATACGTCCATCACATTCAACCATCACGTTGGTCTGGCTATCCTTTTGTAGTTTACATTAAATTTCTATATTTAGTAGTTTCTGAGATATTAGAAGTTTTATACTGCTAATACCAGGCTCAACAACAGCAATCTTTGAAGGTCAGATTGTCAGTAGTTCCAGCTGTCTTTTTTATGCTCTTTCAATATAGTCAATGCTAGGGTTGCTGACCAAAAGTTTGGTGTTAGTGGTCTAAAACCTAGGATATCCGGAAAAACACTAAAAAACAGAGGAGCACACTTTAATTTTTTGGGTTTAGATCTCCTTTAACCCATTTTTCCCTTTTGCAGTGTTATTATATGTATCATACTATCATGTGTGTCTCCTTTGCCCGTAATAGGTGAAACAATCTCTTCTGTCATCTAAACATCAAAATCTTCTCTCCTAGAATGCAACGCTGCTATTCATAAAAAATGCATAGAAATGATCATTGGCAGATGTACAGGTACTGCTGCCAACAGCCGGGACACCATGGTGAGTGCCCCCTTTTTCCTCCCCCCCAGTTTGTAATCACACTTCGTAATCTGCTTGTGGTCCCAGAAAGGTAAAACCAAATCTGCTTCTGTCTCTTCTTTGCAGTTCCAGAAAGAACGCTTCAACATTGATATGCCACACAGATTTAAAGTTTATAACTACAAGAGCCCCACATTCTGCGATCACTGTGGCAGCCTGCTCTGGGGCCTGGTGAAACAAGGGTTAAAATGTGATGGTGAGCTCCTGTCAAACTGTTGGTTGTTGGTAGCTGAACATTTACTTTTCACGTGGGTTAATTATATGAAGCTGATGTCTTACTGTTGAAGCAAAGGGTTCTGGGTAGTTATCCAAAAGCAGACACCCATACCATAGTAATGTATATTGAAATAATTTTTGCTCACTTATTGCAAAACTTGCTCTCCATCCCCATGCAAGTTTTTATGGAGTGTTATTCCCTGACCTGATGTTATTACACTTTATTATTATAGTAGCTACAGTATATAAGTTGTTATTATTATTATAATAGTTACAGTTGATCTGAGGGGAGAGTGCCCGGCCCTTATTATTAAGCAGCTCCTCTTCCCTTGGTCTGGCTATGGGCTGCATCTTATGTCTCTTTAGAAAATAAATCTGGCTCAAGGTGTTAACCACAGCCCTGTCGTTACTGCCTGCATCCCCTGCCGCTCACTAACTTGTGCGTCCAAATTACAACTATGTGTCCCTCATGAATATAGTGTTGATGGATGCAATTCTTTAAGAGGCAAGCAAAAAACTGACACACTTTGCACGCTGTCTCAGAGTTCTTATATGACCCCTATAGACTATTAGGTTGGGCCCTGGGAAATACAGAGGCATTCTGTCACTAAAAATGGTTTCATTTCTTTGCTACATTTGTGATTTGTGTTGTTACCAACGTTATTTATTTTGTGTTATTTAGAGTGCGCCATGAATGTGCATCACAAGTGTCAGAACAAAGTGGCAAACTTATGTGGCATAAACCAGAAGCTTTTAGCAGAGGCATTAAATCAAGTCAGTATGGTAAGCACCGTGGGACAAACTTTTTAGTAACAGGATAGAATAGAATAAGGTGCCCGTGAAGCACCAGTAAAATGCTGATGGCCAGAGGCTACTTTCTAAATAAATATAATCTATGGGGGTGTCTCTCTTGTGTCACTATTGGGGCACTGTATTCTGTTTCTCAAAGCCATGGCAGCTGGAGCTCTAGGAAGTAACTCACCTGGAGCAGAGATATCCAAACACTGTCTCTGTCTGAATGTGACTGCCGGCTTTAAATGAACCAATGCACTTTGTATTGATTGCATCTTTTTGTGGTTTTTCTCTAGAAATCTAGTTCTAGAAAATCAGATTCTGGATTGGATAATATTGCCATATATCAAGGTGTGAACCCTAAAACCCCAGGATTGCCTATGCCTGATGCTACAGGTACGACTGGAAAATTACTGCAGTATAACTCACCCTTTGTTGTCAGTGTATTGCACAGTATTGTATGGCGTATAGCACAGCACTTCCTCCTCTGCATATCTGCAAATGTATGTATGTATGTATGTATATCTTTATTTATAAAGCGCTACTTATGTACGCAGCGCTGTACAGTAGAATACATTAATACAAACAGGGTGTTAATAAGATAATAGATAAATACAAAGTATAACAATAAATACAGATAAATACAGCTGCAATAAGTTAAGAGTCGAGGACACAAGAGGAAGGAGGTCCCTGCCCCGTAGAGCTTACAATCTATATGGGAGGGTAACTAACAGACACAAATAGGCAAATATAAGTGCTGTAGGTCACAGTGGGTGACACTACAATATAAGTGCCACTAATGAGAGTATCACAGGATATCACACGAACATGGCAGCAATTTATGTTAGAGACAACTTCTGCTAAAGCCAGCAGTATGGCAGCATCCAATCCCAACTATAAATGCAAACATGTAGAGATTGGGTTTTTGTGCATTTACTGAACATATAAGGGTAAAAAGTTTCCTCATTAAAAGAGGTAGATCACATTTAAAGTGATACTGACACAGAAAAAATACTTTTCAAAATATTAATGTATGGATAGGTTACTTGATGTTTATAAACCTGACAGTTTTGCCAACCCGACTGTCCCTTCTCAGGCTGTCAGTTACAGCTTCTAATGCTAACAGACTCCTGCTGCACAAATATGGCCGCCCCCTCATAGGGGAACATGGGGATCAGATAGGTAAAAGCATCAGGAAGTACTTTTATGGCAAAATAATAAAGTTCATTCAAAGACAATGTTATGTTATATTTAACAACAAGTTAGCTGTTAGTATGTTATAGAATATACTATATTATTTATAGTATTTGAATGAATTCTTTGCCTTCCTATTCTACTTCTTTCCAGCTTTTATATGGCCCGACATCCAAAACCAATTGCTCTGTGAGGCTACAGTTTTATAGTATTACTTTCGATTAGTTATGTTTCTTTTCAGCGCCTCTCCTATTTATCTTCCTGTCTCTCATTCATACCGCTGCTTGGTTACTAGGGTAATTGGACCCTAGCAACCAGATAGCTGCTGAAATTCCATACTGTAGAGCTGCTAAACAAAAACTTAATTCAAAAACCTCATAAAATAAAAAAATAAATAAGACTCTATATCACTCCAATATGACTCCATTATATTAAAATGTGTTTAAAGGTGAACTACCCCTTTTAAGCCTTTTGGAAATTGATATACACAATACTGGAGAAACATTCTGGCCATGGAATTAGCTCTTGAGCTTCCGGCCCTGCAGCAATTAAGTAGTCGTCAGTTGAGAATATCCTTTAGCTGCGTCTTACTAAAACCCGTTTCTCCCTGTAGATAACCAGTATGATAGACTTTGGGAGGGAAGCAGCCCGCATCCTCACATCAGCCTGAGCAGCCGTTTGAAGATTGATAATTTCGTCTTTCACAAGGTGCTCGGTAAAGGCAGCTTTGGTAAGGTAGGTAACCCCGGCCTCTTCAGCCCTGCCTCATTCTTCTCTTCTATAGCCTGCATGCAGCCTTACCTCTCTCCTCTTGCAGGTGCTGCTGGCAGAATTAAAAGGCAAGGGGGAATATTTTGCCATAAAAGCCTTGAAGAAGGATGTGGTGCTGATTGATGATGATGTTGAGTGCACCATGGTGGAAAAGCGAGTGCTAGCATTGGCCTGGGAAAATCCTTTCCTCACCCACATCTACTGCTCCTTCCAGACCAAGGTACCAGCCTGAGCAGAAATGGTGCCTTTTGCATACATTTCAAAACACATCAGTTAATAGAGCTTCTCCAGCAGAATCCTGCATTGTAATCTGTTTTTGAAAAACACAAACAGATTTTTTTATATTTCATTTTGTAATTTCACATGGGGCTAGCCATATTCTTCATTTCCCAGGGTGCTACAGTCATGTGACTTGTGATAAACTTCAGTCACACTTTACTGTTGAGCTGCAAGTTGGAGCGATCCCCCCCCCCCCCCCAGCAGCTGATCAGCAGAGCAATGGGAAGGGAGCAAGATAGCAGCTCCCAGTAGATATCAGAATTGCACTCAATAGTAAGAAATCCAAGTCTGACTTGGGACTCCCCCAGTTACATAGGAGTAGGAGAAACAATAGGTTAGCTGAAAGCAGTTCTAATGTGTAGCGCTGGCTCCTTCTGAAAGCTCAGACTCAGGCACAATGCACTGAGATGGAGGTGTGCTGAAACAAGAAACCACACAGTATAAACTAGAATATAAAATGTAACCACACAATAAGCACTAGTACAGAATGAGTTACTAACAAAACAGGGGGCCAGGGAATGCATTGGTCAGTTCTCCTATGTACAGTGAAGCAAATTCAGCCAGGCCGGTCACATGTCTATTATACGTTACTTTTACCATAATTAGCCCTGGAGCGCTCCCACAACCCCCTTTTTTTCTTCAAATAAGGAAATAGAGACCAACGACCTAAAATTAGAGTTAAAAATGCTGCAGCGCTATGGGAAATAGTGAGATTCTCTTTCCTGCAAATAACATCAATTTCAGGCCATTATGAATAAGACTTAGCATTGTGCTGTGTTTCCTGTATAGTTTGCACTTCCTTCTTTGTTATTTAAACTGGGCTCAAATGTTAAAACTGAGCAATCTGCCATTTGGGTCAGGAAAGAATGTTTCCCTACAAGATCTGACAGTTGCCTCATTTGGGGTTGTTTGTTTTGCTCTGAATATTCTTTGTAGAGTGGTTTAAGGGCTGTGGCCCACAGGGAGATTAGTTGGCTGCGGTTAATCTTGGCTCATCCTGCAGCAAGAGGAAAGTTTGCGGGACTTTGGAAAACAAAACAACACCTATGCCTTCCCAATGCTGATTCCCTTTATTGCTGGCAGGAAGGCATTATGGGTAGATTAGTCGCCCCCGCCAGCCAAGATTTAACCGCAGGCAACAAATTTTCCTGTGAGCCATGGTCCTTAAAGAGCTAAACATGATGGACTGTGATTGTCCTGTCTCACAAGACTTTCTCCTTCTTGGCTTGGTGACAGGAGCATCTCTTCTTTGTCATGGAGTTTCTGAACGGAGGGGATCTCATGTTCCACATACAGGACAAGGGGCGCTTCGACCTGTACAGAGCTACGTAAGTTGGCTGGTTTTGGTTCAGTAAAACACAGATGGGCCTATGTGAGAGATTACAGGACTGCACTGCTACAGGGAGAAACCTGAGATGATATTTTCCTGAAACCTCTCTCTGTTGTTTAGGTTCTATGCATCAGAAATTATATGTGGGCTGCAGTTTCTCCACTCCAAGGGGATCATTTACAGGTACATTTACCTCCATGATATCTCAGGCTGTTAAATGTATCTATGTTTTCAATATGGCAGCTGGTTCTGGCTTTCTTTAGAATCCGAAATCCATAGATCTGTGTACAGAACCACACCTGTCCCACTTGGCAGAGGACCATGCACAGCATGGGCTCCATGTGATCTGATTGTTAACCCTATATTTTCAGCTGATGTTTAGCATTAAATTGAAATGACACAGGACTGTGCGTAGTGCATATAGTTAACTAATTCCTGGCCTCTGTGCCTTAAAGGAATATGTCCCAGCTGAGAAAATTTATATTTTGTTCGATACAGAGATCTGAAGCTGGACAATGTGATGCTGGACAAAGATGGACATATCAAGATTGCAGATTTTGGGATGTGCAAAGAGAATGTTTATGGAGACAATAAAGCCAGTACCTTCTGTGGGACACCCGACTACATTGCCCCAGAGGTAAGCTCCCTTGTATACTGCAGAACCAACTGTCAAGGGTGTAAGGACTCCATTGCACAGTGCTGGGCTGATCCCATTCATTCCTGGTACTATGTACGTAGGATGGATAGAATCTGCTGTTGCTCCACCAATGTTTTTAGCCGGCAGAGAGAACGTTGTGGCGTTAGACTGGTAGTGAGATTGCAAACACAGCTTTAGCAACTCATGGCACTGGTATGGCTAAGGAGGCATGCATTTACTGGTATAGCTAAGGCATGCATTTACTGGTATGGCTAAGGCATGCATTTACTGGTATAGCTAAGGCATGCATTTACTGGTATGGCTAAGGCATGCATTTACTGGTATGGCTAAGGCATGCATTTACTGGTATGGCTAAGGCATGCATTTACTGGTATGGCTAAGGCATGCATTTACTGGTATGGCTAAGGCATGCATTTTAAGTGCTGGTAGTTATACACCAGGGGTTAATGTGTAAGCTAATATGAGCACAGTATCCCTTTAAATTTCCTCTTGTTTCAGTATTACATAGCGTTCATTGTGTTTCTCCTACCAATACGCAGATCCTCCAGGGGCTGAAATACACATTCTCTGTCGACTGGTGGTCGTTTGGGGTCCTTTTATATGAGATGCTCATTGGACAGTCTCCCTTCCATGGGGATGATGAAGATGAGCTGTTTGAGTCCATTCGGCAGGATACACCCCACTACCCACGCTGGATAACAAAGGAGTCCAAAGACATCCTGGAGAGGGTAAGTTCTACACTGATCCTGAATTGGTTCTTGGTGTTGCCACCCATACATGTTAAGATCTGCTCGTTTGGTGAGGTCACCTATTGGAGGTCCCCATACACTGACAGCTGCCGAATCAGTCTAAAGCACTCAAATTAGCAGCTTAAATCTGTGTGTTTATGGGAATCTTTACGTTTTTTATCTGCAGCTTTTTGAAAGGGAACCTACCAAACGGCTCGGAGTAGTTGGAAACATAAAGGTGCACCCATTCTTTAAAACCATTAATTGGACTGCTCTGGAGAGGAGGGAATTGGAACCCCCTTTCAAACCTAAAGTGGTATGTGCTAAATATAAATATATATATATATATAATGTATGTGTGGTTTACTTTCCTTAACCTTCCTGAATACTGTGCCGTTTCTTTCCACAGAAATCCCCCAGTGACTATTCCAACTTCGATCGAGAGTTTCTCAGCGAAAAGCCGCGTTTATCTTTCAGTGACAAAAACCTCATTGATTCTATGGACCAGTCGGCCTTCCATGGCTTCTCCTTTATTAACCCCAAGATGGAGCGCCTCCTGGAGAAATGATCCCACTTCCAAACACATGCATTTTTATTTGTAAAAACTGTGGACACCAAATCACACTGAAAGGAAGATGAATGTGAATTGTAGGCTTACTGTACTACGTTCGGCTAGTGGTCTTCTATGACCCCCCGCCAGCGTGGCATACCAGTAACACGTTACTTCGCAGTGTGTCTCGGGGCATTAGGCAGCAGAGAATCCCATTGTTGTTTTTAAACTTCCATCCATGTGATTTAGACCTGGTCCCTAATGAAGCCCCTCACATCTGTTTACTTGAATGTAGTTATATATGTCAGATTATAAATATATATATTTCTAGGCATGGATTTGCTGTATATATGGCTATGGAAAGATAAGTGTATGTATGGAAGGTGGGGGGACAGGGAAGAGGTAAAGGCAGGAATTGCAAGAAATATCTTACAATCCACTCCAGCGTTATTCTAATATAAACATGGATTTTCAGAACTCATCATCTAGTGCCTTGTTTGTTGGGTCTTCTTGTCGCTACTCTTCCTATGGGGAAGCTACTGCTGCTTTATACAAAGAACAGCGCCACATTATAGCTGCTCATGGTACTGCCTTCATGGCACACTATAAATGGCTGTGTATATATAATGGTCTGTATATGCGGCACAGACGAGACGGGTTCAGTGGTCGCAGAGTATCCTGAATTGTATTTGCTTGTTGCCCTATTTTGGCATGTGCATGGGGTATCAGCAGATGTAAAAGTGAACAAGGGCAAAGCTCCTTCTCTTTTTGGCTTCAATAAGCCCACTCAAGTGTATGGACAAAGTGGACAATAGCTGATCTCTGGGACTGTGGCCTGACTAGTCAGAGTTAGAATCCTGCCCAGGCCTAATTTTTGTATCACGCAACCCGCATTTTTACCCTCTGGTGCCCTCCACCCACAACTGCCTCATCTGCAACCTGATCCATGACCTGCTGACCACCATTAAACAGGAAGAGCTATTGTTGCAATCTGGAAATTACGTTATCAGAGGTAGGTGGGGCAGAAAAAACATGTAAAGAAATACAGATAAAACCTATGTGAGCCACCAACCCACATGTGTGTGTGTGTGTGTGTGTGTTACGGCTTTTCCCATATTTAAAGGGATTCTGTCATGATTTTTATTTCTAAATTACACAGTTTTCATAGCAAATAATTCACTCTACCATTTAAACTTTTATTCTTCAACAAACAAATGTATTTTTTTTTGTAATATTGGTGTGTAGGCGCCTGAGTCTGAGCTTTCAGAAGGAGCCAGCGCTACACATTAGAACTGCTTACCTGATAACCTATTGTTTCTCCTACTCCCATGTAACTTCTTAGGGCTCTGGCACACGGGGAGATTAGTCGCCTGCGGCAAATCTCCCGTGTCTCGGGCGACTAATCTCCTCTGATTGCCATCCCACTGGCAAAAATGTAAATCGCCAGTGGGATGGCATACGCAGCGGCGCAATTTCATCACATGGCTGTGGCCCCATGTGAAATTTTAACATTAAATATAAAAAAAACTTCACATTCCAATGCAGGATTCTGCTGGAGAAGCTCTACTTCTCTACTTGGGGAAAAAAAAAAAAAGTTTCCCATGAGAGTATTCCTTGAAAAGTATGGAAAAAATGCATGGGGGATTACTGGCTATTCATCATCATCTTCATCTTTTTGTAAAGCTTCCAAGAGCTACACTTTCCATTCCGGATAATGTGACTGGACCTGCTGTTTTCCTGTTACCTAGAATATCACCAGAAAATTGTGAGGTGGGAGTGATCAGTCCTAAAAGATGGACCCATACTGGCCAATCACAAAGCTCTGAGAAGAGAGGTCTGACAGCAGTGGATTGGACGACTGGTCTCCAGAATGTACATACAAGCACATTATAAATGGCCGCTCTAATGAGCTGTGAGGAAATAAGGAACAAGGGTTTGGCTGCAGTGGGGTCGGTGGGTAAATTAAGAGACACACACGCACTTCATACAAGATAAATTGTATTTCACTTTGCATTCAAGTTCTAAATTTAAAATGACAAATTTATACATGAAAATATTGCCTTCTCTTTACACTTTCTAGAGAACATTTCACAGAAAATTTAGAAAGGCTGAACTCTGTCACAGTTGTGTTAGCTTTGCCTCGGGGTCAGAAATGGAGAAGCCATAAAGGAAAGAACCAAGGTGCTGCACTCGGAAGGATGTGTGTGCCCCGTGCTACAGCGCAGACAGGAAGGGAGATCAGAATATAAAGGTGCAGATAGGTCTGTGCATGGATTGGACTGGCATTTACACAATAGGAATGAACCATCTCCAGTGTTGGTATCACTTCCCAGTTCAAATAAAATAGCCATTTACAACCGTCATATAGATTGAAAGACAGCAGCATGAAAACAAAGTGCTATTTCAGTGCTGAAGAAGGGGATACTTGGGGTTCAAACCGAATGCGCCAAATTTCTGCCTTAATCAGAATCACGACCCTTCAGAGTGTTTGGCCATAGAAAGCAGACACCGGGCTGCACACAAATATAGAAAGCGCAAGTGAATCACCATCATCCCGAGAGCCTCTGCACATACAGATGAACTGTACATATTGCACATTGTAACTCACAGTCCCAGTAGCAAGTGCAGGAGAACAAACCGTACAGAATATAAAATAAAAAGGCTATTGGTTATTTACATAGAAGACTTTGTGTTGGAATTGTATTCACCTGCAAATAAACCTTTATCAGTGCAGAATAACCCAGAATCCTGTGCCACAATAACTCACTGGGAAAGCCATTTGTAAGGAGCAGCATGTATGTGTTGGAGGACAAGGATCAACGCAAAGCCAGCTTCTTCCCTTGCATTTAAGATAAATATTGAGAAATGGCTGCTCTGCCCCCCCCACCCCGCCAACCATCATAATAACCATGTGACTTATTAAGGTGGTCTGGGTGACTCTCTCAAACAGTAGGAATGCAATCTCATCCTTATTAAAATCACTGACCAAGGAAACAATGTGCCATTGGCTCACTGCATAGAACTGTGCTCTACTGGTTAGTTAAGGACAAACAAGGAAGTTTTTGAGTTGGACCATACCAGTTCTCTATAAAGGCCTAGCTGAACAGTAATTCCCATGCATGAGAGTTTGAACAACCAACTACGATATGTTTAAGTTTCTACAGAGTAACAGAAATTAAAGGAAACTTAACTCTCAAGGGAATTTGAAATATTGGATTTAGAGCAGGTTGTTTTGTAAAAATTGAATGAGCCTGACCCCTCCTCCCCTTTCTCGATTATTGCCTTCAGAGGCCATGGAACATGGGTTAGTCTGTTCCCCAGCAGAAAAGTAGTGCAAAAATAAGGATAAATGCAGAGAAACTCAATGTGTGGATTACCAGGGATCCCATCAGGGGGTACAATGGGTACTGCAGTCCCTATGGCAGTGGAGGTCGGTGAAGGAGTAGGACTTGTAGGGAAATGGACAGGGTTTGGCAGATCATGGGAAGGGATTTGGCATAATGAAGCATGGTAAGTTGGATCAGGGTTGGGACCATGCGTGAGTAGGGTATTCGTTTTCATTTGGCCCCCATTCGATTTGATGGCAGGGCCACCACACAGGTGAGCAATGGGCTAATATTTGGGGTTCCCCTGGGGGAGAACCCTGCTAACTTAGAAGTGTGGCACCCCATGATTAGTGATGGTGGCCCTGGCTCTGCCAATATATATCTCAAAAACAGACCAGTCTTCTGCTCTAGTGTTGCTGAGGGGCAATGGTGCGCTTGGACCTGTGGGACCCTTCAAACAGATGCTACTGGGAGCATACAAGGTGCTTAGAGATTATTTCCTGTAGGCTGGCAACAAGAAGCCACATTGTATGTACCATGCACCCCCAAGTAATAAGATACAGTATATCAGTGACCTGGGGAGGGAACAATAGAATGGCTTTTTATACAACAGCTTAGAGTAACGAGACATTCCCTGCAATCTCGCTACTGCGGAACTAAAACTCCCATAATTCACAGCCAGTCAGCAACAGATGTTGTAGTTCAGCAAGACCTGGAAGCATACAATTAAGAAATACCTGCACTAGATTTCCCCTTCATTTACTGACTCATTAAAAAACAAACAAGCAATTCACCAGTTTGAGCTGGTTAGGAAAGAACTATCCAATCCAGTTTCAGGAGTCACTGGGCCATAACATTCCCAGCTCATACACTGGAGTGCAATACTGTGATTCATACACACCCCTCTCTATATGAAAAGCGGATGTGCATGGCCATATTTATACATTCACTCACCCAATAAAAATCTTAATTAAAAAAACAAAAAACAAAAATGAAGAAGATATTTGATAGCAGTGTTTCACTGGTTCACATCCTGAATATCTGCTGGCAGACAAACCCACCATGGAACGTGTGGGGACTGGATTCCACCTGGGTTAAAGGTGATTTGGTACAGTCTGTAAAGCGTCTTCGCTAGAGCGGTCCACATCGACATTCTGAAATGTAGGGGAGACGGGGGGAAAGGATTTTTTAACCAATTACTAGAATTTATTTTCCGACTAATCATAGGCAGCCTTAGGCACTCCAGCTATTATAAAACTGCAACTGGCCTTGGAAAGGGGGAATTGGGAGTTGTAGTTCTGCCACAGCTGGAGCCCTGCATTTTGCCTATTGCTGGTTTATATAATTCTGCTGACACACAGGAAATAAACAAAATCACATCCCCATTATGCCGACATTTCCCTTTGATTCTTGATTTCACAGAATAGTTCAGATTATGAGCATAGGATTATTTGCCCAATTAAATGAGGAAAACCTCAGAGCCCAACTGATTTGAGGTTTAGAAATGGTAAATAAAAATGCACCAAGGTTGCAGGATCCAGTGAGGTCGGCACAGTGACCAAGGCTGCTTCTGTCGTGCGACAAATATCTACGTTCTAAGGAGCAGAACCACAGACACATAAGGATATAGCAAGCAGGATATAACGCGCAGGGGGCTGCCCCCACTATGGCAGGCAGAGGGGTGACAGGTCATTTGCTACCAGCAGCACCTGTTGTGCCATGGGCCATAAACGTGAATGGCTGCCCCTTTGCCCCAGGAGCTCATTTTATATATATATTGTATTCAACCCTCAGAACACAGACAGTTTGTACCAGTGAAGGGTATTTATATATAAACAGGAGCTGTTAAAGGGGAAGAGCCCCACACACAGAAACCCCTAATATACCTATCCTTGTAATCAATTTCTTCAAGTATGAATAAATACTATTTTTATATGCAAAACAGTTTCTCTTTCTGCATCGTTTGTAATCCTGTCAGGGGAGGAGGGACTAAAACACTGATGTTACAAATCGTAACAACTTCTCCGCAGCTTACAGACAGGATTTAGGAACTATATAAGCCACAATGCATTGCACTGCAATGTTCCTTCCCTTATTGACATCACGTGCAGGGAATTGTGGGATTTGCAGGATACAGGCTGAAGGCCGAGGACAGTCGACTACTGTTTTTTCTCAACATAGCCAGCCAGATCAGCAGGGGGTGGGGCTTAGGTAACTGTTCCAAACCATATTATTACATTACAAATCATGAAAAAACTGCATACCAATTGATGTATATTGTAAAGTTCCTTGGAATTATGTTTACTTTTTAAAAAACTCAAGTGGTGTTTGAGTTCCCCTTTAATATCCTGTGAATACCCTGCCTCCATTTGACTAAGAACATTCCAAGATGTTCATGGTGCCCCTTGCACCTACAGGTTGGAAACCTCGTGTGTAAATGCCCAAAAATGTAAAAGGCTTTTTTGTGTTTATACAAGTACTTAACCCTTAACATAACCTCTACTTGCAATACTACATTAAACCAGCAGATGCTGCTGTAAAGAAAAAGAGCAAACTACATTGCAGCATCTGGCACTGAAACAAATGTAGTGCAGGGTGTGCCAGACTCATCCCTTATTCTTCCCACATCTGTAACTTCCCAGTCAGTTTTAGTTTAGAGGCCAGTTCTACATGCTATACTCTGGGGGCAGGTATAAATGTGCATATGGAATATACAGGCTAGGAGTATCATGTTTTTAAGCTGCATAAAAATGCAGCACTTATTATGCCTGGTCAGTGGATGGCACATACTGCATGGAAAATATATCGAACATTTTATCTGTATAGGGTTACATTATGGTGATATTAGTGCTACCATACAGTTTGCCAAACAGGTGAAGTGAAAGTTCAGCAATCCTTCACCCTGCATTTCTAATGAACACAACAGGAAATGCTTCAATGGCAGCGCAGACTGGCTGGGAACTCCTGTGGCTACCCACAAAGTCAGGCTATGTGCCAGTGGGCTCTTTTCTGTTTTGCAAGTTCTTTAGCACTCTTGTGGGATTAAGTGATATGTCCACACAAATACACATGTGACTTACCTCTGGCTTATTCCTATGAGTATTAACTGCCTCCACGTTTAAACAGACACACTCCACTTTACACCCTGCAGAGAAAAAACACACACATATTATTATTTTTAATTACATACATGCTAGTTACCCTGAGCTTATGTCTCAGTCCTCCCTTTTAGAATGTAAGCTCTTGCGAGCAGGGCCCTCCCCCTAGTGTCTCCGATCCTCATCCAATGTAACTGCAAACCATTTTTGTGAATTGTTTAACTCTTCTGTCTTTTGTACACCTTCTGGTTCTGAAAAGCGCTGCCTAAATTAATGGCACTAATAATAATACAAACATACAATTGGTGCAGTCCTGTTAATGTAAATGCTTGTTCCCCACCTTCCTTATACAAACACAATCTAATCCAATATCAGACATTCATCTAGCTGCATTATTTTATGGGTATATCACACTAAAATATAGAACAAAGCATTCTGGAGTTTGAACAGCAGGTGGCAGTGCAGAACAAGGCTTATAGGAGAAGAGCCCTACCGTAAGCTACTGGGGTGAGTTTCATCACTGTATGCAGGGGGCATTTGAGGTAAGGCAGTTCCCCTGTAAGAGAAAAGGGAAATTGTTATTTTCTGTGCAATATCAGCATGAAGCCAAAGAAATAGGTTTATATTTGTAGAGGATATAAACCCAGTCCCCCCAAAAAGAAAATGTCTTTCTAAGCAACCACCCAATGTTACCTTAATTTAAAAATGAAAATGTTTTTAAAAGTTATTGTAATTGCTATTGAGAGCAGTATCTGCACTTCTGGCCCTGACTCTTAAACTAATGTAGCAGAAGTCAATAGCTGACTGGCTTCTGCTACATTGTTTCAAAAGTCAGAAAGCCCTTTATGTAACAATAATACAGCAATTATACAAACAGCAGTGATATCTGGGTTACACCAGTCAGTACTAGGCTGTGCGCATTGTACATACTGCCCACGCTGCTATTAGATGCAAGCCCTTCTGTACAATGTTTTAGAAAGCAAATAGAGGAAAACAAATTATATTGAAATAGAGAAGCAGAAGGTTTAATAAGCGTAGTGTCGGTGCCACATGTAGGGGGAAAAAATTTCTGAGCGCACCTCCACTTTTATCAAGGAAGTAGGCCAGCAGGCATCGCATAACGGCTTGATGGCAAATGACCAGCACATTCTCCTGTCGTTCCAGTTCCATTATGACGGGTTCCAGGCGCTGAACAAGATCTTCATAGGACTGCAAACAGAGTGTGATTATTGGCACGGTGCAGCTGCCCAACATGGCAACACAACGCATTTGTCTACTGCACAGAAACAAAGTCAACCCTTATCTGCGCTTAATTAACTTTAACTTCTAAGTATAAATAACGTGCAATTAGCAAAAAACCACATAAATACCCAACAATAGTGACCTAAAATGTGACCTTAAAAATTAATAGCTGCCTACCTCCGAACTAATCCCAAATATAAACTGTAAAATTATTACAAAAAGAAGTTGGCGCTCAACAGATTAAACCACCCAGTGTAAATATAAAAATCAGTTTATTTAAAATGTTTAATTCATTCAATTAAAAATAATCACACAGTGTTACACATAATTAATCTTACAAATTAAAAAGAAGAATAAAAAACTTTTTTCCTATACATGAACTAATAATTTTACATATAATACCAAGGTAAGAAGATTTATCACTTAATAGAGAGATGGAAGTGGCAACATATACTTTCATAAAGCAGTGGGAATTAAATATAGATATTATCAAAAAGACTCTATACACAAAGTAAATTAGCAGAGATAAAGCACAATATATATATAGAGCGAATAAATTAAATAACTCTATAGCAGATTATTCCATTATACACAGGAGGGAGAGAATTAATGCACATATACCCAAAGAATAGATGTAAAAATTCATAAAATGCACAGAAACATCAGCTACAGCAAAACATAATGATGACTCTCGCATACGAATCTTGTGCCTGTTCTGTAGCCCCCGGCCCCGGCCTAAAGACCAAATGGACAGACAACATATAAGGGGGGCCATGGGTGATCAGGAAGTGATGAGGGGCCACAGATATGAGGCTCTGCTTCATTTCCCCAATCCACATTACGGGATTGTTGATCTAAATGGCCCCTTACTGGCTGTATTTACATTTATAGAAATTTCATTTTCAGCCCTATTATTTTGCCCATTTCTTGTCATAGGCAGAAAATACTATCTGGTTGTGGGGGTCACTGACCCCTGCAAAAAAAAAAAAAAAAAAAAAAAAAAAACAGATTGAATGTGGAGGTTTTCATTTTCATTTAGACTACTGCTTATGTGTATTCAGCCCTTTTACCATTTTACTTCCCAACCGCTGCCTGGATGCTATGGTAATTTTGCCCTAGTAACTAAACAGCTGTTAAGATTCCTAGTCAGTTTCTTCCTGTCTGTGTCAGGCTAAAAGCTCTACCTGCTATGCCCACACACTCGGAGTGCTGCGCTGGGCATGATTAGTAGCAGCAAACAGTAATAGCAGGCAAGATGGCTGACAGAGCACTTTGCTATTTTTAACTCTGACAGAAGGACAATTACACAACTCCAAATCAATTTCATTTTCCTCAGAATCAAGCCACGTGAACTCACACAGAAGTGCATGTAGGCGGCAGCTACACAAACACTGGCGGCACAAAGCTCTCATGTTGCCCTTTCCTTACAGAGCTGTTTGCGCACAGTTGGGTGAGCATGGATTGTGTGACTTATTATCACAACACACTAATCTCAGGCAAAGAGTGTCCGACCTGGACCTCCCCTACAATTTTAGCAAACTAGAACTCCCCTTTTTAGTGCTGGGAACAGTAGTTCAACAGAAGATGGTTCAGGCTGGATATTCCTGCCCTAGATATATTTTTATTTATAATTATTCTCTGCTACAGGAAGGAATATGGTTTCCATGGAGTGTCACAGACAGACAGGATAATGCCTCAGTGCAAGAACACCATTTTCAGTTGTTACTTTCCAGCAGTGGGATCACTTCTACGCTAATAAGTTTCCATGTCCCATTATTTACCTCTCCTTTGGGATAGCGGTATCTGTATTTATCCTGATCACGCAAAGCGAATTCCAGTGGAAATGATTCCTGGATCTCCTCATAGCGCATTTCCTCGCACACCCCCTGTGCAAATAACACATTAAAGGAAATAGTCACTGTTAAGGAATGCCTTGGTTAACACTTCAGGGGCGTAAAGAGGGTGCTCAGTATCAGACTAGGTTATTTGGGGCCTACCAGGGGCCATCACCCAAGGATACACCCCCCCCCTTGTAAACCAACTTCCCCCAGCCCCCAGACCTGGGCAGGCAGCAAGCCTATTGGTCCCCCCCCCCGGCCAGTCTGACCAAATGGGGAGGCAAGGGCACAATCAATTATATATTTTAGTCACAGAATAAAAATAAATACATTTATAACCTTACAGGATCAATGGACTAACAATCCCACAAGCAGCAGCTGAGGAAAAAGCCAAACATTAGAGCTACTAGTTATACACCCAATCAGTGCAATAGTCTCACAAGACACCTAACAAGTGCCAGTTGCCCTTTATTCAAAAGACTTGGCTACTGTACTGCTGCTTGGGGTGGAAACTAATAAATTAACTAGGCAAAAGGTGAGATAAGAATATCAACTTCCAACATGAGAAAATAACAGAGGAAAAAAAAAAAAGATATGTGGGTAATTATGTGATGTTAGTATGTGTTTAAATATCCAACCAGGTGCCAGTTGTGCACAATACAGACAATGGAGAATTACACACACTCACAGCGTCAATTTCATTTAAGGTTTTCCACTGCTCATAAGGAACACTCAGGGCCTCCGCAGTTTGGATTGTTCTCTTCATTTGGCTGGTCCAGACTTTCAGGTCATGGATGTTCTGTTCATGGATGTACTTGCCCAAACATTGAGCAAACTGGACAGAGGGAAGGAATGAAGACAAGGTTGAAGCATATAAAAGAAGAAGCTGGTTGAATAACCAGGACACCTGGAATGGAACATTCTGGGGGGACAGTTTAGCAAAACCAACTTTTGTCAAAGCTGCCACCCCCATCACTCATTCCCCAATACAATGAGCTGGTCTTACATTAAACCAGCTGAGGCACCCACCAATCTTACATATTTAAAATTGCAGTATTATCAACACCAAAAATGTTTTGCTATGTCATTAGTCAAATAGGTAGGTGGGACTATAATAATCATTGGTTGTTAACCCAATGCAGGCAAAGAGACCGCATTACCAAGCTCAGTACCCTTGAAAACTTCCATGTATGTTTTCTCCCTCATAATGTATGCTTAATAGTTTTCAATACTATGGAATGGCACAATCTCATTGCTAAGATGGAAGGTATGCGATTTGGGGGTAAACAGATTGCAAACTGAAGCTCAGTACCTTTGAAAACCCCTGTGTACATGTTTGGCCACTGCCACAATGTGTTGCTAAGTAGCTTCCCAATAGCAGTGCTGTCCAACTTATGGGTCGATTAAGGACCAGATAATATTAAAATAATGATGTCATACAATTAAGTCTGTGTGGCCCTAAGCCAGACTGTCCTATAACATGGAATTGTGGAATCTGATCCACAATCAGAAAGGAAGGGATTTTTGGGTAAATGGATAGCAGCATTAAGTTCGGCACCTTGAAAACTATGGGATCCATAATCCAGAAAACTCCGAATTACGAGAAGGCCATCTCCCACAGACTCTATTACGAGGGAATAATTTAAAATTTTTACAAATTATTTAGTTCTTCTCTATAAAAATAAAACAGTACCTTTAAGATTTGGAGGGAAAACAGTCCTGCTAGGTTGAATTACTGTTTAAATTATTTTTAATAGACTTAAAGACCCCCTTATACGGGGTTCTGAGCATTCTCAATAACAGGTCCCATACCTGTACTTGTTTTGCTGAAATCTGATTGGTCAGGTAAAAAAGGTGGGCTGCCGTCAATGGGTGGGGAAAGGAACAAACATTTTACAAACTCTTAGATGAGAGAACAGTCCCTGAAATGTTTTGCTGCATTCCACGTCCATATGAATGATTTGTGGTCATTTGAACACACAGCAAGCCAAAAGTACATGCTGATATATTTGTGGATGAGAGGGAGGTGCCTGAGATTTTTCATTGCAATTGGTCATATTGTTTCTGCATGCACTCAGAACAAACAAGCTCTCCTTTATATATAAGATGCTCTCAGTTAAACATGGGCCACCTGAGCTGTATATACAATAACCTGTGCATTGAGCTTTCTTGCCCCACTTCCTGCCATTTGGCTCAGCCCATTTCTCCATCTAATGAAAGCAATTTCCCGGAACTGTACAGTTACAACATTATTGTTGCACCAGGACAGCAGCCACTCACATCCCACTCACCCAGCACCACATCCTCATTACAGCACCTTTCATCACAAGGCCATTAGTCAACACCTCAAGCAATGGATTCCCAGAACAGATTGCAACTTCTCAACTACAGCTTCAAGGGAAACTAAGCCTCTGATTATTTCAAGTCTCCTGCAGTATTTTATGTGCTAATTTGGCAAGATTCTTTGAAAGGTCAATTATTAGGGTATAAACTGAATGTTGGTTGTTTTATTTCAGAATATATAGTTCTCCTTTACAAGTTTAAAAATAGTGGAATGAAAATGTTGCTGTGGTACCCTCACTGAGCCCAGGGAGGCAATTGGGTTAACAAGTAGATCTGCTATAACCTGACCATACACATGGTGGAATTGTGACTGTAACACTTGAAGGCATTTAGAATGGCCAGGTCTGTCTGAGGACCCTATCACTGTGCCAGCTGGAGTTCTTAACCAGCCATATTTAAATATGTATAAAGACTAAAGACCATTAATATTTGGGCAATGTCCAACATCTGGCAAGCTTGTAAAGAGAGGTGACCAAGAAATGCTAAATGCTGATTGGTTGCTTTAGGTAATAAAAACTGTGGCGAACTTTGCCCATTATATTTCATAACCCCAAAGTGCAAAGAGCACAACGTCTTAGGTCTCAGGGTTAATCTTTTAGACTTGGCCCATTTCCTCAGCACTTTGCACAACAAGTTGAACTATAACCTTAGCTCGATAGAAGAGAGATATCACCCCCCATCTCCACCCTTCCAGCTCCCAGGCACAACCCTCCTGCCATCACTAGTCAAAATCATTAAAGCATTTTATATCAGGGAAAACTAAAAAAATGGGGAGAGGTGGGTGCTGCTATCAAAAGTGGCAGTTAGGCCAACAATACTTGGCTAGACAGGAAGAGAAAAAAAGACACCACTGTTTGTGCTGTACTCACAATAAATGTGATCATAAACCCTTTAATACACTGCTAGGCCCAAACAAGTGTCAAACTGTCTGCAGCTGCAATCAGATCAGCACCTGCCATGGCTGGCGTGGTGCCCAAGTGGGGATTAGCTACGCAGCAGGAAGTCCCCCTGATTCGATAGTGGGGCACATGAGAGTGTAATAAATATTACTGGATTAAAACTACCAGGTGAAACTTGAGCCCACCCCATTAAATTTTCACCTGGATATGGCTGCAGGGGCACAGGCTTGTCCCGACAAAGTGCACAGGATGCCACACTGCCTTAGATTAGACATTTATTTGATTATTAGGTTGGTAGTGCCAAGTGATGCACAGGTCACAGTATTATAATTACGACATCTGGTTATTAAATGAGATGGACTTCAGAGCTGCTTATCTGCTCAGCCACAAAAGCACCATGGAGCAGGCACTTCAATAAAAACTTGGCAGGGTCTTTTATAGCAGAAATCCTCAATCCCGTTGCACAGAAACCTTTGCTCCCCCTAGGGTCACAGGATTAGATATGATATATTAAAACAAATTATTGTTTTGCTTTTTAAAGAAAACCATTTCTGAGACTGAGAAAGTAGAAGGGACTGCAGAGGATATACAAATCTGTAACCCACAGGCAGTGGCATGTTGGAAAGTCATAGTCTATGGCAGAGGTTCCAAACTGTGGGCATGCCTCACCCAATTTCTCCCTCAAGGCAGTTCTGGGGGCCCAGTTTTAAGACCAAAGAATTTAAGATGAGTCAATCACTATTCTATAAGAATAATTGTTTCACAAACATTTCTATACTTGTCAAAGATAATAAAGAGCTGAGTGTAAGGGAAAAAAAAAATCATTGAAGGGCCACAATCCAACAGCAGAGCAGCATAAATAGCAGCCATACCTCTTTCCCCCGGCGGGAGAGTCCAGAATCTCCCCCAATGCGCCCCTTGATATTGAGTTCACTCTCCCCATGTCGGCACAAGTAGATGGAGCGTGGAGTGATGTGAATGTTCATGAGGTAGTAGACAATGCGACTCTGGATGTGATCCATAACTCGATTAACAAGATATCTGCAGCCTACATCCATGATCTTAATATAGGACAGGTCCCTGCAATAAAGGAAGAGAACAATGGCCCTCAATACTTCCCTCCAAGGTTACCCTGATTTACCTCTTCTCTCTAATATGATTTGCCCATTCTCTATAAGGTTAGCCTTATTTACCCCTTTTCCCCCCCAACGTTATCCTGATTTAACCCTTCTCTCCAATCTGATTCACCCCTTCTCTCCAAGGTTACCTTGATTTACCCCTTCTCTTCTCACTGCCCCTTCTCTTCAGGGCTTACCAGTAAATACAAAAGGAGACACCATACCTGTCAAAGTTCTCATCCAGGGTCTCATATGAGTTCTTATAGCAATCAATTCTTTTCATAAAGTCTTCTGTTGCCTCCTCACTGCTGCAGTGCAGATAATCTGGGCTCCCTAACTTTACTTGCTGTGGAAAAACAGGAGAACGGAGATTATATAGGATATGTCTATATGATAAGTTTAATGTTACATTTTGCCTAACACAGTCCAAAACATGTAAATATCTCCTATAGCATGGTCAACAAAGCAGTGGATCTTGGAACTATTTGCTGGCTACGGGGGCTTGAGCTGCTTGTTTGGCTCCCAGGCTAATCATCAGATAGTGTTAGGGGCCTATGCAGACCCACTGGGAAAAAACTGCAACAGCATTTCAACAGAAATCTGTTCAGGTCCCAAGCAAGCGATTGGTCAGATAGGTAGTTGTTTTGGTCCTGTGCACATGGCAGTTAGCGACTGATGCCCTGCTATTTTTTTCATGCAGCCCGGGGGAATAATCAAAGAAAACCACTAAAATATGCACTGGCCAAATTAAACACATGAATATTTATTTGCTTTGCCTGATCAAATCACAAACACCCTGAATGGCTACGGATTCCCTGGTCCCTGGATACGTTCTGTTGGGACAATGTAGAACAAGACACCATTTGCCAAAGTCCAGTAACCCATAGCAAACATGTTAACTTTAGCTACATGTAAGCTGTTACTATGGGTTACTGGACCTGAAGCAAACCAGGAACGAATGTTAGGAGACCCAATCTTATTCTATTATATATATATATACATATAAAAGGGTCCAAAGCTTTTAAAAATCTCCCACACAATTTTCATTTTAATGCACAAAACCCATACCACACAATGTATAAAATTAAAGACATATCTGAGCATCTGGTTTATTTAATGGAGAATAATTTGAGCAAAAAAAGTGAACAATTAGTCCTCAATATGCAGATAGTATCCCAAAATGCTTAGCAACATTGAAATCAAATAAGGGCTGTGCAACTTAGGATGATCCTTTTCTGCTTACCACTATATTCTGAGCAATAACTTCAGGGTCCACGCACACAGATTCCACAAAGAAAGTCTTCAGTTGGAAGGAATCCATTGTAAAATGAATAAAGGAAAAGAAATCAAAGAGTGAACACAAAGCGTCCTACAAATACAGTAAATTCATGACATTTTCTCTCAGCACACCAACATATACAGATGTGAGTGGTTTTTACATACAGATTTATTAAAGGCTTAAATATATTAGCTCACAAAGGAATAAAAAGGCAAAGGCAATGTCTTTTTTCCATGAGTGCAGTTACCCATATCAACCAAGCAATTAGCTTTGATCATTTTTTGCAATTATACTTATATACTAACAAATACAAATATTTTATTGCTTGCTGGTTTACTTCACTGCTGCATAATTTCATCTGTGTTCATAATCGAGGCAATTGGTGGGTAATATACAAAATGGACAGATTCATTATCAATAGCAGCACATCAGAATTTAGCTCAGTTGTTTACTGCTGAGATTAAAAGTTTTGCCATTTAGCTGGCTAGATGCTGGTATCAAGTTTTCTATAGGACAAACAGTCTATTACAACCAATAGGAAAAAATTTAACTTATTTATAGCCAGCCACAAGTGGAAGCTACAAGTTTCCCAGTAGGACAGTAGCCTTACTGATGAGGACAGACCAGAGATGGTTGCCAAATGCTACTATTCTACCATTGTGAATTTCTCCTATGGCCAGAATCCCATTTGCCTAATTAAAGGAATGGCTGGGAGCTACAGCTCCATCTGCTTCTCAGTTTATCCTGCCCTGCTAATGAGAGATTACTGTATCTTGTTAATGCTTGGGAATTTGTCTAAGCATGTAATAAACAATTAAGCCCAAAATATATAATATTAAAGACAATAGTATAATAAACAAATTAAAGGTTAATGTACACTACTGGAATATTATACAGAGGTAAAAGTGAGAAAATGCCATGACCGACATTCTCCCTATAGGATAATCCCTCACCAACCTGCAATCTGTTTGTTAAGTATTCATTTAGATGGCATAAAAACAACCATTGCCATTCGTAAAAACTACTCACTTTAAAACCGTTCTGATCTGCAAATTTAAGGATGGTCTCTCGCCGTTCTCTTGTTGTGTTTGTTGCGTCAAACACCTAAAGGAAGAAAATGAAGATTTGTCAGAGGAAACATTTATAGATGACTAAATTGTTGTGGCGGATATATTTCTCGCAGTAAGAGTAAACTGAAGTTAAAAGTCAAGGACCACTTCTGGCCAACCAACACACTGATGGCCAAGTTGGGCAAAAAGTAACCTCTCCAAATGTGCAGATCTTTATATGCCTACACATCTTAAGACCTCAGTTGGCTAGACACAATCGTAGGGGAAATTATTTGAAACAGTAGCAGGCTGTTCTACCAATGAGATCATCAGATGCATGAAACAGCACTCTTCTGGAAATCACACCCAACCTCAAACATCAGTGGATGAGATCCCTCGGGGCAGTGCTAGCAGTTTCTGCAGGTGCCCTTGTATAAAACATGCAGTTCAAGGCCAATCCATTACAAGGAAGATGGGATGGTTCTCCATTCATTCCTGCCAGTGTGCAAGGATAGAGCTTATAGGACAGGGCTTTTAGCCTCTCTATTATCAGCTTGTGAATTGTCCCCCAATTGGCAGCAACATTCTATCAGCCACCTTTGATTTTACCAAAACTTTCAGACACAGCCTTAGACATGTTTTAACCATGCTAACATTTATTCTATAATTTGTGCTGAAACTCCAAAAATGATACCCTGCTCATGTACATACAATATTGTCCTAGAAGCAATAATTTGGCATAATCCCCCACCCACAGTGCCAAATGCAGTCTCACCTGAAGCCAGCTTTGCAGTTTGTCCAGCTTTGCTTGTTTTTTTTTTTAACTCAAATGGCAACTTGACATTGTATTTGTATCTTCAGTAAAGGTATTTACATTTTATTATCTACAAAGCCCCCTAAATATATAAATAGATATATATTTGCATGCTGCTTGACACTTACTGCCACATGGCCCCCTTCTTCTCCCAGATAGCGCCTTACATCATTCAAGGCCAGCAAGGCACATTGTCTGTAGGGGGAAAAAAAAAATAAGTAACTTGTGTTATTCATTTTAGTCGTTACTTTTATAAACAGGGAACCACGGAAAGAGATCTGAATTTCTAGAACTAATGGCAGCATCTTCACATTATACAATGAGGGGATCACAAAGCTTATAGCAAACAGGAATCAGTATTATTATTACCCTTTATTTATACAAAGGGATCATATAATGCAGACACTGTCTGTCCATCGCTCATATCTATCCACAGCAAGATGATATTTAGGTCCATAAGCCATTTGCTTCTGATAGAGCAGGGATCCCCAACCTTTTTTACCTGTGAGCCACATTCATACGTGAAAACAGTTGGGGAGCTTCGTTTTCCCGAAGTCGCCTCTCAAGGAAACTTTGGGCGACCTCGGAAAAATGAAGTAACGCATATGCCATCCCACCAGTGATTTACATTCTTGCCGGTGGGATGGCATTGCGGGGAGATTAGTCGCCCGCGGTAACGAAGATCTGTAACAAGTCAAATGATCTCCCCGAGTGCCACTGCCCTAAAGCAAAGATTTGGTGTGTTGCCCGCAGCCCATGCAAGAGTGCAATTTGAGCACCTTTGTTAGCATATCAGCTCTATGATCTTATCTATAAACACAGGGATACAGCCACCCAATATGTTCATTATACAGCAGCCATATGTACGGGGAACAGGCAGTCTGTGATTCTGATGCTCCAGAAGAAAACATTGGTAGTCATACCAATTTAGTAATTTAGTAATAAAAGAGCTTTTGAGGACACTTCATATGTTCATTGCTTTTATACTACTTCTGTACTGTAAGTAGCCTGCAGAGCGCAGGGCCTTTTATATTTATTAAACAGTTTCACACTATATTTGCCTCATCTTCCATTCTATATACGTTGCTGAATTGGATCCCACTTCAATCAAATACCCAGCTGTGTGTGGCCTATATGCTTCTTGATTTGCTGTTCTGGTGAGCAGTTTGAACACATATATAGAGTTGGGGTCACACGTATTAGTGGTGTTTTATTTAAGCACTCACTTTATATTACGGTTGATTTATTTATTTATTATTTGACGTTGTTGCACTATATATATTTTATTTTTATTTCCATGCGCTTCCATCAACATTCTGCATATATATTCTGAGGCTCATCTGAAGGGGAGCTTATACCAGGAGGAAGCAGCACACGTTCACACTCCTTAATATTGGAGATTTTGATTTATATGGACTATCACCAAGAAGCGCTGAGTATACGAGTGTTTTTTCACTCTTCAAATATTATCATTGGTAGTCATTGGTCTGTAGGAAACATCAGTCTGAACATTTATGTTTTCATAAATGAGCCTTGTGTTTCAGCAGTGAAAGGGTCCCCCAAGCCACAGCGGGGGGCAGCTCATTATGTTGAATGGGTTCCTGACCTACAGTCAGACAGAAGCAGCCCTGTTTGGAATCTGGGTCACAGAGCAGGGAGCTCTAAGTAAAGAACGTATAATTTTGCAGGCTTAGAGCCAAAGTAGGCACCAAAATGGAGGTTAAATTTCAGGCAGACAAGAGCCGCAGAAGGAGAGGGTGGCATCTCCTATTTCATGTAGGTAACTGAATGGGCTGGTACTGGGCACAGGACAGTTACTAGGACTCTATGCACTGTGCTAGCAAATACAGTTTATCTGGGTGCTATATTACACGCAAGTGTTTTACCTCTTCTGGCTTTTTTCATGTGATTAGAACAAAAGGCTACACCTTTATCTGACCCAGTACCCCACCCACTGGCACAGAGAGGGTTATTAGGTGTCTGTACAACTGCATTACTGACACATGAACACACACTGATGCACATCCACCTATACATGAACATGTCACTCACTTTCGGGTTTTCTGTCCCTCTTCATTGTCTGGAAGGAAGAATTCAAAGGATTTGAAGGTTTTCACCAAGTCCCGTCTGTACTGGCCAACATTGAATTCTGCAAGTGAAACGTTGTTGGAGTGAGTGTAATTCCAGAATATTCCCGTCAGTAGAGACTAACACACAAGCACTTTAGCAGGCATGTTTTTATCCCAGACATTCTGCTGTATGGATGCTGGGAGTTTTAGTCCAACAGCCTCTGGATGGCTGCAGGTTACCAACCCCTGTTTTTGGGCTACACAACAACCATCATTTTTATCATCATAATTATGATCAGGAGTCCAAGGCTGTTAGTGGTACTTCCTACTGCCATCAATAGAAAGCCAGCCACAGTAATTTATGGTGTTAATGATCACTAATGTGGCACTTTGTACAATCTTTACCTTTAAGCTGATCATACACAGGCAGATTTAAAGAAAAACTATACCCCCAGAATGAATACTTAACCAACGGATAGTTTATATTATGGTAAGTGACCTATTAAAGAATCTCGCCAAACTGGAATATATGTATCAGTAAATATTGCCCTTTTACATCCTTTCCCTTGAGCCACCATGGGTGGGTGGAGTGATGGGCTGTGTGCTCCCTCAGAGATCACATGACCAGAAATGCATCCCCTTTAATCACTTTGGATTCCTTCTCCTCTTCTAATCCACTTGTCCCTCTCCCTTAGGAATTAGCTGTTGGCTACTGAGCATGCTCAGTTTGTCGCAAGTCAATTTACAAAACACACCCTCCAGTCTAGGAGCCAGGGGTGGCATTGCTGGTATCTATAGAAACTCTAGCTGTGCACTCTGCTGAAAAACTTGTTTTTTCTCCTTCCCTTTCCTGAGCTCAGCTGTACCATTACAATGCTCAATCCAAGTAGCACTTTTTATGAAAGTTCTGCCTGTGTAAGAAAGCATCCTTGATTAAATTTACGCTGAATAAGGGTCTTTGTGCATATGTGATGTTTATAAGATATAAATGTCACTTATTGTGTGTCAGAGGGAAAATGGCCCCCGGGTGAAAGCTGCTATTTGTTTTAGATAAATGTGATGGTGCTGGCAAACAGAAGGGATTAATGCAGTACAAATGATGCAGTGTGAGTGCGGGAGATGTGCCCAACATATACATGGTAGCAAAATGGTTTTATAAAAAGGGTTTATATGTCTTTTAAACTGCAATGGCACATTACTAGCAATAGTCACACTGTACTAACATTGCAGCATATGAGACACAATAAAAGTGCCCCCTGGAATGCACCTACCTTTGGTTGGCACCCCAATCCAGTTGAGATAGCGTGTGAGTTTCTTGGAGATGTAAGTCTTGCCTCTGGCAGGGAGTCCCACCATAACAATGAGAGTCGGGCAGTTGGTCATGCATACTGGAAGGAAGCGAGAGAGGAAGAAGCTGATCAGCACATACAGCAGTGAGTCCGTAAGAGAACTGGAAATAGCAGGCGCACTGACACAACTGCCCCCCCGGGCCTGCATTTGCATCTCTACTGCCTGCAATTAGCTCTGCAAAGCAATAATCATAACACTAAATCCTGCAACAAAAGCAAACCGCAATCTGCTGCAGCAAACACACAGCCTTGTGTAATTCGCTTGGTAGCAATAGTTTCATTACGAGGGCCACTATCTCAGGATATCAAACTAAGCATGCCATGGCCTTGCAGAGAGGATTCTGGGTATTGTAGTGGGTACAATTAATGGAATTGTTTTTTCCCCAAATCTCTCTGCTTTCTGGGGCATAGTTGCTGGAACCATTAGAAGCCAGGCTACTGCTTGTACAAGGAACTGTAAGAAAATGCCGGTATTCCTTTAATCGACCCTTTCAATAAATATTGGCTGTAGAGTAAGAATAGGACAGTGAGGAGAGATTTCTCACTGCAAGATCACTGAATTACTTCTATGCAGTTGGTCAGCTGTAAAGAGCACAGCTATCTGCAGGGACAGGGTGTCAAAACCAGGGCTGTGCTGGAAATAAGAGACAGCTGGCTACTATGTGCTTATATGAGGCAACCTGAAGAAATCCTGTATGTCAACTGGTCAAGTGATGGGAATCTACTGTATGTCCCCATTGTCTTCAAGGCAATGGATGTTAATTTCTGAGGTAAACACTTGCACACAACCGCTCTGTTAGTGATAACCTATTTTCAACAACAGCCAAACATATGCGGGTAGACAAATACCCACCCTTTAGATAGACTTGCCCTTCAAGCTGTTACATTGGGGAAAACTTCTTACACACACACACAGGGGTCACTGACCCCAGCAGCCAAAAAACTATTGAGGCTACAGTTTTATTGTTTATTGTTACTTTTTATTATTTATCTTTCTTTGCAGGCTCTATCTTATTCGTCTTCCGGCCCTTTCCCCTAAATTTCACCCTAGCAACCAGACAGCAGTTAAAATTCTAAGCATGGGAGCTGCAGAACAAAAAGCTAAATACTTCAAACCAACTGTAAATTGTCTCAGAATATCACTGCCTACACTGAAAATTTAAAGGTGAACGATCCCTTCTATTACCATTTTGCACAATAGACAATACTATTCTACAACAATTCACAATCACTTTTAATTGCTTTTGCAGTTTGTGTTCTGCAGTAGGAGAGAATAGAAAGATAAGTCAGGACAATGGGAATTTCAGGTTGGAGACACGCATAAAATAATAATTTAAACAAAACAGAAGGTCAACTGCAACTCTCCTTATCTAGTACCTGAATCTGCAGGAAACATATAATGGCATTAAGGCCTCATTTTGCATTACATTGCCCAGTGGCACAAGCTTTTGCATGGGTTAAAGGAACAGTAACACCAAAAAATGAAAATGGATTAAAGAAATTAAGCTATAATATACTGCTGCCCTGAACTGGTAAAAGTTGTGTGTTTGCTTCAGAACCACTACTAGAGTTTATATAAAAACCCTGGTGTGTTGCCATGGGGGCAGCCATTCAAAAGGAGAAAAGGCACAGGTTACATAGCAGATAACAGATAAACCCTGTAGATTACAATGGTGTCTAATCTGTTATCTGCTATATAACTTGTGCCTTTTCTCCTTTTTTCCAGCTTCAATGGCTGCCCCCATGGCTACATATTAGCTTATTTATATAAACTATAGTAATGTTCCTGGAGCAAACACACCAGTTTTACCAGTGCAGGGTAACAGTAAATTATATTTTAATTACTTTAAAACACTTTCATTTTTTGGTGTTACTGTTCCTTTAAAGCAGAACTTCTTGTAAACTTAATTACAGAAAATAATGCTAATCATAATGAAGTACATGCATGAGCTGGGGGAGTGGGGGAAACGAGCAGAAAGAGGAAAGCTACAAAGCCTGTTACACTTGGCCGGCCAGTCCTGGGACACTTAGGTACTGCCATTCACAGACAATGGGCAGAATTCTCACTAACTCACTGCTCTACCTAAACAACCTGATACAGGCATTGCACTTTACAACACATAACAGCATATTGCAATAATATCTCTCAGGACTGGGCCTTATTGCCCCATGGTACCAGTCACACACTGCCTTGTCTGACAGAGCAGTAGTTGAGAAGGGGGAAATGCAAGAAGCTAGGTGCCCAAAACCATAAGAAAAGGTATAGGTTACAGACATCCAATATCTACTCTTAGCAATGGCATTTTCTTTCTATCAACCCCAAAGTTGATGCCAAGCGTAAATGCCCTCTCTGCCCTTCCCTCCATTTAAACTACCCATGAGAGAAGGTGAAGGCCCTGGGAATCGCCCAGTGTAGCATTCCTCACTGCAGAGCAATTTAGGAGCAGGGTGCAGGTACCATAGAGACGAGCTCTGGATGGCACTGTGTGTTACACTTCTGTATATGTTCTATAGTTCTAGCAACCAACCTGCACCACCCAGTATCTGCCTGGCACCAAGTGGCACACTCACTGGGATACAGGCACAGTACAGTTTGTCACAGAGTAGAACATTACTACTGAGGCTAAAATCTGCAGCATTCCAGGATATACAATTCAACTGCAGTGGGAGGCAGTGATGGGTGTCCTGCGGCAGAGGGTGCCAGGATGACTTTGTGTCACCTTTCCAATGTGCTGACGCTATAGGTCTTACTGTGCTGCACTTGCTATGCTCTCCATACCCTTCTAGATCACTAATGTGTGTTTCTCCCTATATGTCTGTGTGCCATTGGTTCCCTATAGAAGCAATGTGTAGGGTGCATCTGTAGTACCTCCCCTGTGTCCATCCCACAAGCCATTACCTTTCCTCTGGGCACTGTGCTGCACAGGATGTCCGTTGTTATAAGGCACCCAGATCTTTTTTAGCGGGTTTTGGGTGAGCTCCCGGGGGGAATCAGCCATTTCTTGATTCCAGGTGGATTCCCACAGCAGACTGTGTAAGTACCACAAATACACAGCACATATACAGCAGGTTGCCGGCAGCCGTGCCTCCTAACATACAGAACACATGCACACTAGGGACGCTTGGCACACATACAATGCAGCACAGTTTGCCAGCCACGCACATACACTACAGATCAGCCTGCCAGTGCCAGCTCACTGTACATACACGCCACGCTCTGCACATTGACCGGTGACAGCACAATCCAGCCTTCAGGTACAGGGAGTACCACTAACACACACACATCTCACACCCACAGTGCTGATTGCACAAACGCACCATCTGCATGTCCTGAAAAGTGAGGGCCTCCCAGCTCCACCCAGAAGGAGGTGCTAAGCCCCATACTGATGCTAATATAAGTGCACATACCACAATGGCATGTATAAAGGAGCACTTGTCTACCTAGCTTAAAGGCATTTTTAATAAAAGCATTAGACATGTTTTAGTATGATAAATACTGTAATAATTTATCTCTATACAGAGCTGCCTGATGGACTCAAAACGATTATAACTAAAAGCTTTAGTCTAATCCCTCACATATTTATTTAACTCATTGCTACACTGAATGCATCCTGAGAGCTGTTAAGCGGCTGACTGGCTGGCAGCTGGACATCCAACCTATAGGGAGTTATGAAATAAAAGGCACTAAGTTTGCCCAGGAGCAGTAACCCATAGCAACCAACCAGTAAGAAGCATTTACTGGTCATCTGCTAGTGAGCAAATTTAGTGCACTTTATTACATATGGGGGAAAGACTCCTCCTTAAGCATATCAGTGAATTATTTTTTTACACATTTAACATGTGTATGTGGCCAGCCATGGCTGGCATTAGAAAAGGGGGGCCCAGGCAACAAGAAGGAAGGGACCCCCATGAGAAGGGTTTCCACCTCACCTATTTCATACTGGCCACTTACTGTATCTACATCCTGCATGGCTAATTACAATTCATTTAAATACATGCTGCAGACTGAACTGATTTATGTGCAGCCATGCAAATAATTTGCTAACTAGCCATGCAGGATGTGGATTCAATATGTGGCTGGTATTAAAGTAGTGAGAGTAGGGGAAATTATGGATTTTATAAATGATCAGCCCAAAATATACCCATGTATATTTTAAATGCTGCACAATAAATATTTTCACTTTAGTAGGCCCCAGGCCAAATGCCGCCTGTCTTGTTACCAGAGCCTATATTTAAATAGGACACTGCCAAATTCCATATGCTGAATGCCTAATTAGCAATTGATTTAGATGCACACTGTCTGGGAAGATATAAACAGAAGGGAATGTTTTGCTTCCCCCTAAATCACACAGAATGTATAAATGATATGAGGTAAGGTTTCAACCTGATCAACATCATCATCACAGTATGGAATCCGCTGCAGCCTGCATCTAGCCCTATTCCTGAGTAGCCATTAAGCACATGGATTTTTTTTCCTAGGTGAGCTTACAACCCTACAGTTCCATTCATTATCTAGAATACTATAAAACCTCATGTGCATAGCTGAGATTCATGACATGTAATTATGTAGTATTTAAGTTCTGCTGATGTTTATGTTTCACAGCAAAAAGCCTCTAAAGGGCCCATATGTCAAAAAAACATTTTTGTTGAAAGTGAATGTGGTGCTGCTGCTACTACTTTGTATACTGACGTTTGGGAGACCTTTCTCATTATTTAAGGGCAATAGTACCCCATTATTTTGTAGCTCAGTAAGCAGGGAGAAAACCCTGATAATTGCCCCAGGCATGAAATCGCCTAAAAGCTAAAAGTTATCAAATAACATGGTTACAAAACACTCCCTAAAAAAAGGGGCAAAACAGCACGACTGTAACGACTCCCAAAGACCCTGTTAAAATTGACATTTCTGTAACCTCTCCAATGCAACAAAGTGGTTCCTATAAGGGTGAAGACACAGGGAGCTAATAGTAGCAGCTACTTGTCACAACTACTAAATGCCAGAAAATACCCTGCCATAGAGACATATAGAGACTTTCCTCTGCTAAAACATACGTAGTGACAATTATCAGTAAATAATTAGCATTGTCTGTGTTCTCGGTAGTCTTGACAAGTAGCTGCTACTAGTAGCTCTGTATGTCTTCACCCTTAATGACTAACAGGCAATGAGGAGTAACATACCAATTACATAGAGTATCATTTAGATACTGGGGAATTCATAGAGAATATCTGAAACCTTCAGCAGAAAGAGTGATTTGAGTCCAATGCCCTAAAGGCTATAGACATATCATATAATGGGGAAAGGCAAGATAATTCCACACACAATATTTTATGTTTTGAAGAGCTAGGGTGATGGAGAGTTAGCAGGGTTTTTACTCTTAAATGGCATTTGATCTGCTGTTCCCTTATAAAATAAACCCATCATTCACCGACACTAGGTACAGTTAAAGTGAAGACACACGGAGCTACACTAGTAGCAGCTACATGTCACGACTACAGAAACAGACAATGCTGATTATTTACTGCTAATTGTCTGTGTATTTAGCAGAGACAAGTCTCAGTATTGCCTTTGGCAGGGAATTTTCCGGCGTTTAGTAGCCGTGACAAGTAACTGCTACTAAGTAGCTCTGTGTGTCTTCACACCTCACCCTCTTTAATACTGAATCCTGCTTAGCTAATTCATTTAGCTGTATGGCTGCACATAAATGCATATAAAATAATAGACAATTAGCTTTGCAGGATGTGGATTCAGCAGGTGGCCGGTAAGGCGTGAGGTGGCAACCCTAGGTACAATCTCCATGCAATGGAAGGGGTTATAGAGTGCTGCACTCGCATGAGCAGGCTCTAATGCTTCCTGTATTTTCCCTCCTTAGCATTAATGGGGCACAAAAGATTGGAAGACCCTTTGCACTTATACAAGACTGCAGGTTACACAAAACTGACTCAGTATACCAGCCAAGAAAAAATTAATTTTAATAATTCATTCATATATTTACTTGTTTAGATTTTGCCTCATAGCTTACTGGACACTATTGCACTGCAGGTTTTACATTATGCAGCACCCTCTTGTGGCTATTTTCAGTATTACAGAAAATACAGTCCAGGACTGCATGCCCTCTCTCATTGAAACTGCATTGTTTATTGTATGGGCTCAAATAATGGCAAATCTTTGTTTAGTTTTAATAAGATCATATAACCAATAATGTAAATGAGATAAAGAAGAGGCAATCCTTTACTGGCTTGACTGCATGCGTACGCAACCTTTTATATTATTGGTTGTAACTGTGTTTAGATTTAACCAGCCATATTCCAAGGCATGAACATTGGAACATAGGAAATAAACTAAAGTGACCGAGTTTTCCTAAATAATATACACATCTTTTGTTGGCTTCACTAGGAGGCACAAAAACTGAGAATCTGCCAGAATCCTTGGCAAATGAAAGCCATTACTGATTAAAGACATCACTGAAAGCCGCAAGTACAGTGTTCTTATCACTCACTTCTAGATAATTTGCTGAGTGCACTGCCTCTATATACCTGTTAGGGAAGCGGCACACTGGGTGACTTCTAGTAATTGGCCCCAAAGCAGTTTACCATTCTGTGAGAGGGAATAAAACCCTAGGAATTAATCCTATCCAAAATGACTGGGAAATTACCGCTGGGCACCAGGTTCTGCCTAGTGACAGGTGCGTATAACTGAATTGCAGAATGCAGAATATTTAGGCCAGAAAATGCTTTGATCCCCATAACTGACCTTACAGCTGGGCTTTTAAGAAAGTCACTCCCTAACTGACCTTCTGGCTGAGTTGCCCCTGCTCCATGCCCCCCCCCCTCCAAAGGGGCAGGCCCACAGTGTGGGAACCATGGTTGTATGGAGCTGGGTCTCCAAACAATGCGGCTGTGGAGCTGAGTAATAATCGGCTCACAAACTGGCAAACAGGACTATGTGGCTATTGGTGGCACACAATGCATGTAATGCAATGTAAAGGTGGCCATCCACGTAACAATTATGACCACTGGTCACAGGAAGATTGTTTGTACCCTTCACTGACATTCAGGGCTGAATCGTCATATATGGAGGTAGAAACAATAAGAATTGTTGCTAGACCTACAGATAAGCTAACAAGATTTCTATGCACTAACAGTTATAATATGATTTACTACTAGCCTTACAGTAAGATGTCTGAGGAGCTGCTGTGCCGGAAATAGCTAATAAAATTCACATAGCAGCACACCAGTTAGCCAGACTCACTCCTCTAGCCCTGCATGGGTTAACTCTGCCACCATTAAATTATCCTTTAGCAGGAGAAGACAGACATCTGTGATGTTTGTTCAGAGGTACTTGCATGAAAAACAAAAGCATCAAATGTGCCACCCAGGCAAGACCCACTGGGGCCTGGGCAGAACACTAAAAATAGGTTTTCTTGCCACTTTTAACTGCACAAAATGCAAGGGACCTGGACTCACTGGTATGTGCTTGGGGGCCCATGTATAGGTTATTCTGTGGCATTACATCATGTCTAATATACAGTTTTCACTAATCCCCAGTTCAGACACCTGTTATCATGAGCAGACTGTTTGCCTGTTTACCAAATATGATTTTCCCAGACCTACCATTTAGTAGAATGGGGTTCTGATGGACTTGGTTATGTTACTATATTACCTGATAGACTTAGTTATGTTACTATATAACTCCCCCCCCCCCCCCCCATCCTTTCCCATTTGGTAACCCAAAGGAAAATTGGCACATTTGAAGTAAATCTAGGTGAGCAAAAAACTGCTTACTTCCAGTTACAACACAAGACATAAACCTAGCAGTAGGGCGGGCACAAAGGGGCATGACTGGCAAGGCTTCCCCCATTTAATACTGTGGTTGTGTTAGTGATTCAGATGCCTTATGTGTTTTGTTTTCTTGGCCACTATTTGAGTCTTGTGATGCTGATGCACAAAGACCTTTAACTGCCTATTTTTACTCCAATGGCTGGACAAACTTACTGCACATTTTGTGCCAATGCACTAAATATCTGTGTGAATTGCTGAGGTCAGAATACTACATTCCTTCCTCACATGTGTTTCTAGGGCAATGAAGGCTGTCAGCAAGTATTGAGCAATGTCCCCCTCCCAGGGCGCACCACACCTAGTACCAACAGCTGTCTGCATCTCCGCGTGTATAAACAGACTTCTTGTTGGGAGAGCAGTTAGGGTGAGATTTGGGATAAAATGTATTTGCTGAGCTAAACATTCCTGGCACTATAACCAATGTTTTTTATAATGTCCTATTAAATAGGCCATTAAAGGCGCTTGAAGTGAAAAAAGTCTGAACTTGTAGCTTTTAGCAAGTTATACAGTACATTAGCGAAGACAAATGTTGGTGGTTATGCCTAAGGAATAATGGGAGTTGCAGTTGGACAATACCTGGAGGGCCGCTAGTTACCTCTCACTTTGCTTTTGCATTGGTATTTTTGTTTTACAGTTTAACACAAAATCTAGTTGGATCAGATATGCATAGACTGGTAAAGTCAAGTCCAAAATAGGCCCTGGCATTTCAAATGCATAAGAGACACCCCCCGGCCCAATAAACAATAACTGACTATAGCATCTTACAGCAGCTCCTTTGGCATTTGCCAGAATTCATAGATTGCCAGTCCGGACCTGGGTAAAGTTCCCCTTTAAATGACAGACACAGCTCTCAATAGAGGGTGCATTAGAGGAGCGTACAGTCTGTACTCCCAATGGCATTACTGGGTGTTGTGTCCGCTGAGGTCACTAGGAAGCAGCGTGGGATTCCCCGGGTGTCATCTCTGTCATTTCATTCCCGTGGGTGCCTTTAAGGGGAGGACAGATGGCATATCCGCTTGCTTGCTGGCATTTCTGCCTGGGATATTATTACACAGAATTGGAGGAAAGGTCACAGACAGAAGCAGGCAGAAATCCAGCTCAGCTCAGTGAACAGGAATATCCATCGCTCCTACCAGTGGCTTACACTTTAACCCTCTCAGCGCCAGGGGGCAAATACAGAGAGACACTGTAAAGGTGGCCATACACGAGCCGATTCTTTACTTTAAAATAACCGATTCCAGAACGATCCAATAATATTGTTAACTTATCATATAGTGGATGGTGTACAAACGATTGCTGGCCCACTAATTGGGCCGACATTATTGGGCAAAAAATTGATCGGCTGGGTTTAAAAATTTTGGTCGTTCAGGTGTGAGTGGCAGACATTTGTCACTGAACAAGTGTTCCCTGTGCAACAAACGATATCGGATGGTACATAGTTGTATGAACTTTCTGTATTTTACGTCAACAATATGATGACATCTTTTCAAATAATTGTTGCCCATGGATGGCAACGTATGCCCGTATGGCAAACCGATCGTCAAACGATTGTTACCGATTAGATCGTTCATTGTAGAACGAGTGAAATCGGCTCATGTATGCATATGTTACAATCTCTAATAAGGTTGTCAGGAAGCAAAAAACCTAGCAACACCATGGGTGCTGCATTATTGCTCTCCCCTGGCTATTTTTAGTTCTATTCATTAAAAATGTAATTCTTAAAAATAGTACATTTCCAGCATGATTTACTGTAATGACTTTTATTTCCATCATTTTTGTATCTAAATGTACAATTATTGAATAAATTACCCCCCCCCCCCCATCCCAGTAGCACCCCAGCCTGGTCTCAGTCTCTCTAAACTGTTAGTTTGATACATAAGTTGTTGGGAAAAGTTTCACTATAACAGTTTGGCGAGTTGGCCACCAGGCTGGGCTCCTCTAGTAGGGAACCTAAACAAATTCAATGTTACATTTATATTAAATTTGAAAAAAAGATATTGGTTTAGTATTTGAT
Organism: Xenopus tropicalis; assembly: GCF_000004195.4. Taxonomy (NCBI): domain Eukaryota; kingdom Metazoa; phylum Chordata; class Amphibia; order Anura; family Pipidae; genus Xenopus; species Xenopus tropicalis. The sequence goes on from NC_030680.2 coordinate 123,805,103, forward strand.
TACTGTGAAGGTGAGCGGCACCATTTGACCCCCTTGTGGGGGGTGTCTTATACACAGCAAGAGAAACTAGGATGATATTCTTCTGCCATTATACTGACCACAAAGGGTTCTCTAGGCTTTTGATTCTGACCTATGGGATGCTTTAGAGGAGACACTCATGCTCATACAGACAGCAGGGGGTTAAGCAGAGACATGAGGTCTGTGACAAACCCGCTGTTCCCTAAGCCTCCCTGTAAGGCTCTAGCACAACTGCATGTACCCACAGCCTTCCTCCCATGACTCATCTTTAAATATGGAGACTTCATCACCCCCCAACCCAACAAAATCATGTTTTCTAACTGGTTCCACTTACAGTACTAACTCTGACTGTTCATGAGCTGAAAAGGTTAAAGGGCAAGTAAAGCTTGAGCTCAGGTTTTATTTTGGTAGCTCTTATGCACAAGACTTCTGTGCTGTTTCCCACTTGTAGTCCTACCCTCAAGCCCCTGCACATACCTACTGGGTGGGATTTGCCTAGTTTAACCCTTACTCCCCTGCACATTCATTCTGGGTGGGACTTGCCTAGTTTAACCCTTTGGCTCTTCTTTCATAACAATAAATGCATAAGATATGCCCCCTTAACTCTTTTAAAAAGACCCAAACAAATTCCTTCAGAATTTGTTGATGATTAATTTAGTAATGCAGTGTGCATTAAATTGACTTATTGGCTTTTCAGTGAATGCATTATTCTTATGTATGTTGGGTTTAAAAGGACTGAAATGATAATTCTATCCACATGGCCACTTTAATTCTCCACCAGGTACCCCAGGGTCCAACACTGATAACACACTTTGCCCTAAAGTACATATAAGATTACTAAATCACATTAAAAAATGTGGACACTGTCTGGATTTAATTTAAACGCAACTGGTGCAGCTCAACAACCTGCATTTATTAGACATTTGGCTGATTTTTCCCATGATCTGGTAACCAGGGGGTTTCTGGACCCAGTATTTGCATCTTCTGTGCTCTAACCAATGCAAACAAGGTTTACTGCTAGTGCAAAAATTGCCATTTCTGGTTAAAAATAAGTGGTATCATAGTCTGCAGCATTTCTAAGAAAGTTTCACTTTCGGTTGGAGCTGTTTTTCTTCATATCTCAGGTGGGGTGGGAAGGCCTTTTAGAGCCAGTGACAAAGCACAATAGCAAGGAATCTGATTGAGAAGTTTAGTAACGTAACAGTGACCAACACAATGCTTTCTGAATCCTCCTAATAAGATGTTCAGGGTGGAACTCCAAGTCACAAACAACAGCTATGAAAGGAGAGATTAAGGTAATGCCGAAGGGCTTAGACTCAGTCATACTTACAATATTCTGTATTACACCTGCTATAGGAGCCAAGCAACACACCTTAGCAATATATCCTATATATCATATATATGAAACTAGATCAACAGGGTTTTAGCATTCCACCAGATGGAGGGAAATAAAATCAAACCAAATGTACATGTGATTATTTGCAAATAACAGCAAATAGCAGATTATGCTGTGTATACTGGCTGTAATTTATCTTAGGCTCAGGTCACATAGAACAATTTGTAAGTGTGGCATGTGCCATTCAATGACTTCTACATATATAAATGTAAATGAGATTTAATGTAAATGGTGATATCCAGGAGAAACTGCAGAGGGATGGATATTCTTTGTGATGGCCACAAACAAACAAAAAAAAATGCTGTGCAATAGTGCAATAGTATATAGCAGTGGAGTAGGGCACAAACACCGTGGAGCAATAGCCAGGGCCTGCCTGAACAAGGGGAGCCAGAACCAGGAAGACCATGCAGAAGAGCCAGATCCAGGGGTGCCATGCAGATCAAGAGGGGAGGGAAAGATGATGAGTGGGCAGGCTGGATGCTGGGCCAAGTAGTATGGCCTTGGGCACCAATATTACTGGGATATAGTGACCTTGGGAATGGGTGTTAGAAGTACATTCAAAAATTTGTGCTGCACCTACTTACCTTCCACAGTACAGGTAGAAGTGGTACAAGCCATGCATTCTCCATATTTTCACTCCATATTTTTGCTACCCTGCTCACTAATACTGACACTAAAAAACTACTCTTAATATATGAATGCACATAAAAAGTTACGTTGATCGTTTTTCACTGATAGGACTGCTTTTGAACATTATTGTTACTTAAAGTTCCTAAATCTGACTGTTTTGCCAACCTGACTGTCCCTTCTCAGCCTGTCAGTTATAGCTTCTAATGCTAACGGCCTACTGCTGCACAAATATGGCAGCCCCCTCATAGAGGTACATGGGGATCAGATAGGGAATGTAAAAGCATCAGGCAAATACTTTTAAGATAAATTATAAATAGTATGTAAAGACAGTGTTATGATGTAACAAAGTTTAGTTTCTAGTGTCAGTATCTATTTAAAGGGTAACTATCTTGAAAAGAACTTAATCTCATGGAAATAAGAAAAATGTTAAAAGTTAAAAATGCTAAAGTTATTCTTCACTAATGCAGGAGTTTGAGATGACAGTTAGGTGCTCCTTTGCCAACACTGTTGTATTAAGGAACAATTTATCAAACCCTTTGGAATGTATACATTTAACTCCTTTCAGTGGTGTACAACTTTTTCCCATTAAATATACATATGCCCACAAAATTCATTCAGCGCACTTTTGTTATATTCCACTCTCGCTTTCAGTGCCAGACTGGTCCATTGGGATACCAAAAAACTCCTGGTGGCCCAGTTGTTCCTCTGGCTTCTAACCATCTGGCCTATTTTGCGGTCCTTCCCTATTTCTTTATGGGAGCAAGGATTAAAAAGATAGATTGTAGAATATAAAGACAAGAGACTACAAGAATAAAGAGGTTAAGTGAAGAGAGGAGGAAAAATAGTTTGGAGCGTGGGCCATGGTCTAAGGTTTTCTGGTGGGCTCCTGGCATCCCAGACTGACACTCCTCACATTCAAATTGCAATGAGGATGAAGTGTTTCCCAAAACTTCCATATATAAATGACGCATTGTTTTTGGGCCTCTGCCATTGTTCCACTGGTTTTGTAACTTGCCCGGTCTATCCTGGGTGAGAGATTAGGAGCCCTGCCAGTTACACATTAGGATGATGTGGGACCATGCTATTTTTCCACATAGCCCATCTAACTTTCATACAAACACTCAGCCATACTGAATGGCAGTATGAGCATTTATGTCTCTTTCTATGAAGTAGACACAGTTTTCAGTTTCTTTCCCCCATATTTCTTGCTTTCAGTACAGTGCAATCGCATAGCCAGGATGTACTGAACACTGCAAATCTGCTTCCTCCAGGAACAGCAGGAAACAACATCTGCAATTTACTGTATCTCGTATATACTGTATTTAGAAGATTGTATGGTATTTAGTTATATTTCCAGGATTTCTATCCAGTGTCGGACTGGCCCACCAGGATGCCAGGAAAACTCCCGGTGGGCCCAGGTGTCAGGGAGTCCTCTTGCTTCCACCTATTTAGCCTATTTCATGGTCATTCCCTATTTCTGTATGGGAACAAGGAAGCTTGATGGATGACAGAATAAAGTATAGTATGTAGCGCAAAGAGACTAGGATAATAAAGAGTTTGAGGGAGCAGGAGAGGAATGAAAGTTTTTAAAGTGGGCCCATGGACCAGGGTTTTCTGGTGGGCCCCTGCCATCTCACTCTGAAACTGTTTCAATTTTTGCCAGTTTTTTCACCATTTTTTTTAGCAGCCAAGCAGTGGTGCCAGACAATGGTTTTGCACACAAATACCACCACAGTCAGGGGTATCTCATTTTTGAACAACATAAAGGAAAGATCAAGCAATCCAATAAACATGAAATATTTCCTCTTTTAGTGACTTGTGCATGCCCAAATGCATTAGACAATAGAACTGAAACCAGTCTTTCCTAGGTCACAGTGCAGTTCCCTAACCAACTCAATACACCCCCATATACCTTAGTTTATGAATTCTGAATATCCTAAAATATTTTTAAAGCATGTTTATTATAATTATATGTGCTTTATAAATATAAATAGAACAAACTTTAAAAAATAAATATACAGAAATAGATAGATGGGTGTTGCCTTGTTCTGGGAGACACAGGTGGAAGAATATCCGTACTCCATAGAGCAGTGATCCCCAACCAGTGGCTCGGGGGCAACATGTTGCTCACCAACCCTTTGGATGTTGCTCTCAGTGCCCCCAAACCAGGGAGTCGTTTTGAATTTCTGGTAAGGACACAAGCTTTGATTGCATAAAAACCCAGTGTAATTGCCAAACAGAGCCTTCTGTAGGCCAATTATAGCTCTCATTGGCACCTCCTTTTTTCATGCTTGTGTTGCTCCCTAAAACTTTTTCCATTTAAATGTGGCTCATGGGTATAAAAGGTTGGGGATCCCTGCCATAGAGCTTATAGTCCAAATATGTATCTGAAAACAACTCTGATTACTTCCATCGCCCCCTGTGTTCCTCCTATAACGTCCTGCTGGCCCTGCAGAACCTAACAGAATTATTAGTATCCTATACAGACCATTATAATACAACCCCTGCATTTGAAAATAAAGACCCAGCCTTTCAGAGAGTAAGTAAATGCCTCAGCATCATTGGCTAAGTAAAGTATAATGAGAGACGATTAGGCACCATATAAATCCTCTCCACATTGCAAGTCTTGGCGTGGTGGTTCTGTCACAATTCAAGATATGCCTTAAAAGCAGTGAAGAGGCTGCTATTAATACACATTCACTACACAGCACAGAATGATTATAAAGGCAAGGGCAACATATTTCTGATAAGGAGGGTGTGTAAATGGGAGAACACAGTAGTGAGAGATGCAGCTATGGCTGTTGCAGGGGAGTGTTGCAACACAGTGCATTCAGGCAATGGGGTATGTGGTCCGGTTTAGGGCAGTGGATCCCAAGCTGTAGGGCAGCCTGAACTTTAGCAGTGACGGCGTGGGGCTCAGCCTGAAACAGATGGTTTTAATAGGTACCCAGCTAAATACTTTCCTAGATATTCATGAAACTACAGGTATGGGATCCATTATCCAGAAACATATTATCCAGAAACATATTATCCAGAAAGCTCTGAATTATTGGAAGGCTATCTTCAATAGACTCCATTTTATTCAAATAATTCACATTTTTAAAAATGATTTCCTTTTTCTCTGTAATAAATAAATAAAACAGAACCTTGTACTTGATCCCAAATGAGGTAATAAAAGAAGAGCTGGCTCACAGCTACCCCCGGCTGGTGCGGTTTTCTGCTAACAGGAGCACCAGCCGGGGTAAGGTAAGTGATTACCTAACATTTAGCACCCCCCAGTGATTTTTACCTTTCCTTCTCCTTTAAAGCAGGTTACCCATGAGATATTTTTGGGACATTAGAATCATTGACTCACTAACCAATCAGCTCTATACTGTTAAGTTCATAGGCACAATTAGGTCACATTGCATCTATCTTTCCATTACCAGTTTGCTAAGTAGACCTGATGACCATTATGTCCCAGACTGGTAGATGTCTCCCTTTGTTGATACCTAATATGTCTCAGGCCTCAACTGAGACATGGGGTGGTTTCCCAATTGTTGTAAATAAAATAAATCGCCCATGGTGCTTCCTGATAAGTTTAATAGAAATCACCATACACTGATGATAAAGGTAACTCTCCTGAATTAGGCAGTTTTTGGGCCAACAATCACCTTTTTCTAGTTGTATTGGGCAGCTTAAAGTCAATTGAGTCAGGATGGGTGGTTTCAAATATTTCTCTCTGCCAGTTGAAATTAGCCTTTTATGCTGAGATGCTGCTATCTCTCTGAGGCCAGTGTACCTGTAAATGTAGTGTTACTTAGATAAGAAAGCAAAACCAAGGAAATGAAAACCAAACCACTAGTCTTGAAGATCTGTGATTTGAGGAAAGCTAATAGAAAAGGAAAACTGCTAATTTAGTCAATAATATTAGAGCATTGGAAGGTGCAGGGAATACTATTTAAAAGGCTTCATTGATGTAAAAAATGTACAGATTTGTTGCATCCCTACAGTATCTATGAGCACATACCATTTTATCCTGAAAGTGCAAAGAAGAAGCTAAAAGACACTGCGCACACAATGAACACAGTGAACACACAGTATGGGCTCCTGTACCTTCTGCAACCAGATGTAGTAGGTGTAAAGCATCTAATGTTATGAGCAGTTGTTCATTAGATTTATTTACAGGGGTCAGGCTTTGCCCTTCACATTATCTATCTGCCATGAATGTAGGAGACAATCTTTGTGCAACATGACGTAGTGTAAGTGCCAAATGCCTAAACAAGCTCATTCCTTTCTGTATGATCAAGATGTAGCTTTGACACTGAGCCACCATACAATCTGACCTGGAGAGGAAGGACACAGCCTTTATTCACCAAACAGAAGGAATCTATTCAATTGTTGCAATAAACACTTGATCTGGATAGCAAAATATAGTTATTTTCAGTATGCATAGGAAATACAAACTATACCAAGTTCTTTATCCAGAATATTTACCTTATTCAAAATCTGTCAACATCATTTTCATTGGAAAAAAGAGCAGTTGGCAGTGCCATCCAAGAGAGGCAGGCAGCACCTACTGAGGCAGTGTGTTGTTGGGCAGGGCACAGCCTGGGTTGCCATGGCCTTTGTGTTTATAACCTTATTAAGAAAGGCTGCAGTCAGTGCTAGATCTTTAGCAGTTAAAATCAGCAAAGAGCCCCCCCCCCTCCATGTTTTCATCCTCAATTCCCAGTACCATATGGGGGGTTGTGGGAGATGTAGTCCAACTACATATAGACAAGGCAAAGGGTATTTGCCCTGGACCTTAGCATCTCAAGGGCTGTTAGGAATCCATTTTGATAAAAGCCCAAAAGTCATACTGTAACACTCAGCAACAGATATTTGCTATAAATCTACTAGAGATGTCCATCCTGCAACCCTTCAGCTGCAGCAAATGTAGTGCAACAACAGCTGGAGGGCTGCTGGATGGACAAGCCTGAGTTACATATCCTGCCCCCCTCAGATCGGGGCCCACTCTTCCTACAATGCCAGTGTCATGTCACCCATAATCTCTAAAATAGGGCGAGGGTTGTCCATGGGTTAAATAATGACAATACTATGCATGAGCAGTCAGAGAATATAAAAGGATAGAATGAAAGTAAGATGCCAGAATGGAGGGCAGGATGATGAGAGAGATGCTAGGAATAAATGAGGATGGAGCAGAAACACAGGGCTGGAGAGACATAGGGGAGACATAGGGGCTGAGGGAAGGGGAGGGGATGCACGGTCAGTAGGGGGGAAACACTATGGGAGGCCCTGCTGCTGCTGCTGCCCCACTCACTGTGAAAACAATAACACTGAGTGCAAGAACATAAACAAGGCAAATCTCCCAGGGGACTGTGGGTAGAGCAATGACAACTCTACAGGCATAGGCAGCAGCAGCCTCCATCCTTTCCTCTTGTGTTTCCCTCACACACACAGGGGAGTCCAGATGCTGCTGCTGCTGAACAACAACTCCCAGCTCTGCCTGTCGGGGATGTTGCCAGTCACATGTAGGCGTGTAACATACATCATAGGCACACAGCGATACAAACACATATCCCCACATACACTGAGGGATGGGCTCCATCCATCCTACCTCTCCTGTTGCCCCTCATTGCCCTGGTGCTGGGGTGGCAGGGAGTTTCCGTAGGGTCAGCAGCAGCAGAGCTGTGGTGCAGCGGGGCAGCCTGGCACGGTGACTGCTAGGAACATGCTGTTATTCCCTGACGGACAGCTGAGCCCAGCCTGCCATGTGTGTACGTGCTACTCCGCTTATCACTGCCCCAGCACTGGCTCCCAAGGAATGTACCACGGAGGTTACGCCCCTTTCGGAGGCTTGTCCTTCACCCCCAACGCTCTAATTGGCTAAGCCGGGCAGGGGCGGGGCCTTACCTAGGGAAGTGCGGCCCCGGGCTTGTGTTTGTACACACAGGAGGCTCGCCTGCCGCTTAACCCCTGCTATGCCAAGGGATTCATTGCGCCACATTATGCGCTCATGGGGGCTGGAGAGGGGTCGTTAGGGCTGGGACACATTCCATAGCTGGGAAGAGAGCTGAAAAGCTCCACAGTTTCAACATTTTGGAAAAGCCAATTATAATAAATTGTACAATTTTTGAAACCTAAAGTGCATGTGCCTGGGTATAAACATTTCCCGTTTAATTTCATAAATGTTTCTGTCAATAAAAGAGATCTTTCACATGACTACAAGTTTATTCATGAAAAATCTGTTCACCTCAGGGAAATGTCGCCGAACTCTGTATTTGCTGTGACTATTATTTGTGGGACGGAGGGTCTGTCCCCTTCTAGCAAAATGTGCCTGAAGTTGTGCTTTTTGTTTAATATGGCGCCAACTAACCTTGTGTGTTCGGTGAGGGAGTAGTATATACGGGCTTCCATATAAGAAACAGTGTAAAATAGTGTGTTTAACAGGGCTGGTTTGTCCGGGACATGAAGGGTGTTTGCCTGGGGTCCCATTTCCTGAGGTGGGTTATAGGCCATTCCCATGTAAATGTTGCAAATGCAAATTGGTAAAAATTTAGTTGGGCCCCCCTGATGGTGGGATGTGCCCTGCGCTTTTCTGCCCAAATGAATCCTGTCTCAGCTACCGGCAACATTACCCCAGTTGTCTGTGCCCCTGAAATGCTTCCCTATCATGAACCATCAGTTCCTCTGGAAAAGTTTAGAATTCCAGCAGCTATCTGGTTGCTAGAGCCTTGTTTACCATAGCAACCAGTGAATGAGGGACTGGAATATGAATAGAAGAGGGGCTAAATAGAAAAATAAGGAACATAAGTAACAATAAAAATAAAATTGTAGCCTCACAAAGCAATAGTTTTCTGGCTAGTGAGGTCAGTGACCCCCATGTAAAAGCTGGAAAGAATTTAAAACACTATAACAATAAGTGCCCCTAGAGGCACTAAATCATAAGCCATAAGCCCATGATTATGTGGCCCTGGTGCACGAAAGGCATGAGGGTAGATTCACTACAGTGCGATAAGCGTTATCACATGCTTTTTTGCGTTACAACTGACGCAAAAAAACAGGCGATTTGCTAAAGTATTATCGCATGTGTTGTCGCATATCGAATGCGCTAAATAGCGCATGATCGCAAGGCGTTCATTTTACCGCATTGCGTTAATTCTCGCACAGAAATAATACATGATTCACAAACACTTAGACGCGCTAAATATCGCATTAGTCTGTGTGAAAATTAACATCTACTTGGGGCAAGCGGTAATTATAGAAAAGTACAGTTCATGAGCTTTTGGCAACACAATATGGACTTTGCAGTCTGTGTTGGCCCTAGAGTGATGCAGCCTCCAGTTTGCAGGGAAATGGCCATTTTCAGAACAGTATTTTTCTGAAAGTAATGGTGTGTATGGTTAATATGGCGTGTGTTTTATAAATAATTAATTAGCGCGCATTGCGTCTAATACCGCACAAAAATAGTCTTTGCGACTTAAATTACGCAAACAGCATCACATCTAAATTAACGCAAGTGTCCTTTTAGTGAATCATGCGTTAGGTTGTGAAAAATAAGACGCAATAAAATTTTTAACACATGCTATAAATAGCGCTCATTTTACGCACCTTAGTGAATCAACCCTATGGGGCTTATGTAGATGTCTTCAGGGTCGGACTGGGGGGTGCAGGGCCCACCAGGGCTCCCGCCCCAGGGGCCCTGCAGGTGCCCCCACCAGTCGTGTCCCCTACCCCCCCCAGGGGCCCCCCTAACCCCACCCGATGTCCTCCCCGAGCGCGTATAAATTGAACGCGTCAGGGGAGGACCAGTCGGTAGGGGGAGCACCGGCAAAGGTCGGACTGGGCTGCCGGGGCCCACTAGGGCGGGGGCCCACAGGGATTTTTCCTGGTGTCCTGGCGGCCCAGTCCGACCCTGGATGTCTTATATTTTAATGTAGCTTTGAATAAAGTCTTTTTTACTTAATTTTGCAACCCTTGCAGAGATCCTTGAGTGCCTGTTTGCAAAAGTAGATGCTGTCTTTGCTTTAAAGGAACAGTAACTCCAAAAAATGAAAGAGCTTTAAAGTAATAAAAATATAATGCACTGTTGCCCTGCACTGGTAAAACTGGTGTGTTTGCTACAGTAACACTACTATAATTTATATAATACGCTGCTGTGTAGCCACGGGTGCAGCCATTCAAGCTGGAAAAAAGGAGAAAAGGCACAGGTTACATTGCAGATAACAGATAAGTTCTGTAGAATACAATAGTGTTTTATCTCTTATCTGCTATGTGCCTGTGCCTTTTCTCCTTTGAATGGCTGCCTCCATGGCTACATAGCAGCTTATTTATATAAATTATAGTAGACTTTCTGAAGTAAACAAACAACTTTTACCAGTGCAGGGCGGCAGCACATTACATTTTAGTTACGTTTATACACTTTCATTTTTTGCTGTTACTGTTCCTTTAAGCAACCCATGCTGAGCGTCTGGGGCTGGTGCATATGGACCACCACCATTACATGGTGAGTTACTCTTTATCAACAGTCTTTATGTGCCCTTAATCTTTGGTCCCATCTACCCTAAAAGTTGCCATATGATAAAAGCTGCCAAAGGTCACCAGCTTTTCGGCCTGTGTATGGGACCCTCAGATGGGCCTGTCCCATCATCCAGATGTTGATTGTGCAGGTTTAAAAATCCCATCGGGGTAAGGAGCAAATTAGTGCACTGTGGGAAATGATACGCATCACCTATGCTTCCCATAGTAGCCCGAAGTTGCCTCCCTATTTACCTTGTATGCAAACGAAAGAAGCTCCTCCCTATTTACCTTACTGCCAACGGGCATGAAACTTTGGATATCTTGTTGCCCGGGGCATTAAGATGTTAGGGTTGCCCTGAGACCAAATCAATGCCCCCCCCCCCCTCACCAACCCAGTGCTATGATTCTATTTTAGATCACTAGTTTAGAAAGCACTTTGAAAATCCAAATTTTAGCTCTTTTTAGTTATCAGAAGTGGCTTTTTGCTGCCAATTTGTTGGTACTGCTGCCAACTCAACTTACCTCATGGCAGCAGCGTCCCTGCTTGCTGTCCCTGCTGGAGGAGTGACAATATATTCTGTGTGCCAATGCCCTAATCTATCCCTGCCTTTAGTGCTTATACACTGCTCAAATGCCCTTCAGTGAATACGTAGCCTGCGTAACCATAGCTTTCACTGCTGGAGCAGAGTGTGCTGCTTTACACTTTCATGTTGGAACAATTCACAGAAGCATACTTTGCTATCTTAAGCACTAAAGTTTACTCTAAAAAAAGGAGGCAGGAAAGATACAATGTATATTTAGGACATACTGGGACAAAGCAATGGGGCAAATCACATGTCTATAAAATGTCACAGAGAGGTGTAAAGCTAAATGGGTCAGTGACCCTGTCAGTCAGTGAGCAAACTGGAGAATATAACAAAAACATTAAACATCACAAAATAAAGACCTACTATATACTGTCATAGAATACCTCTGTCTATATGTTGCTAAAAGTTAATTTGATTGGATACTTTCCTGAAAGCCTGTTTAGCTTGATGGGGATAAATATACATATGCTGATAAGTAGCTGATGTCTGCTACATTGCTTAGAACCACCAAGGCAGGGTAAAATAAAGTGGAAGAGAAATACTGGAAAGTTGCTTAGAATTACTGTACAATTTATTTCATTGGGCAACATTTTATTTTTAGGTTTACATCACCTTTTAATTTATACTTGTTTTTATTTAATTTTATAATTAATACTGTACAATTAAAGTATTTAGTTTGTATGTACAGATATGGACCTGTTATCCAGAATGCTCAGTAACTGGGGTTTTCCAGATAATGGATCTTTCAGTAATTTTGATCTCTATTCCTTAAGTCTTTTAAAAAAATATTTAAACTTTAATTAATCCAAACATGATTGTTTTGGGTTAAAGAAGGATCTTTGCTATAGGAAACCAGTAATTTGATTGTAGATAACTCATCAAATATAATGCTGATAAACACAGATTGAGAATCAGCCCCTATGCTGGAATCAGCCTTCGCAGTTTCTGGAACCAAAGTCATTGTGTGAGCCTAGGCGCAGACACGTGGAGCAGATTTGGGTGCCAAAATGCACACCTGAGTGTTTCAGCACTAAAATCTGTTCTGTTTCTTTTTTTTAATTGCATGTTATTGGGTGAGCCTTATGTCTAAGGGGCACCAATGATCAAATCCTCTTGGGTATAAAACACATTTCTGTGAATAATGCCCATGCCAATGAATAAATGACCCTGTGCCACAAGACCTCTTGAGATACAATTCCTTTAAATAAAAATAATTTGTGATCCAAACTCAGTGCCTGTCTGCTACATTATTCTCGATCTCCACACAAAATTATTTCTTTTTGCACAATAAAATAAAATGTAATTCATAGCAACTTTCCTGTATTATAACACTGTAAATTGGCAGGTCGCTTAGACTTTCATTTTAAGTCATTATGTAAAACATATTTTTTGGATGGAGATCGACTATAAATATACTAAAAACCCAGTGTATGCCTGCGCTACATCACAGGAAAAGGACATGGCAGTAATTGGGGCATATTTATTATGCCGTGTAAAAAAATTTGTTGAAAAAGCAGTGTAAATAGCAGAGAAGAATGCAAAAATAAATGGATGGCTGCCCAAATGCCAGATTTTATGCCATTATTTTACGTAGGTTCCAGCAGAAGAAAAAATGCATAACAAAATTAAGCCAATTTTACACCGGTTTTTACACGGCGAAGTCTGACTAGGTTTGGTGAATTTTCTCACCGTTTTTTAAACAGCATAATAAATAAATACCCTATGATGGACCCTATACAGGGCATTAACAACAGAGTTCAGAAACCTGATATGTATGTATGTATAACTTTATTTATAAAGCGCCACAAGGGTACACAGCGCTGTACAATCTTTTAAAATACAAAATTACACACAGGAAGGACAAGTGTTATAATAAATACAATACATATATAAATGCACAGGGAATAAGTGCCATGTGGTATGAGACATAGTAGGAAGGAGGTCCCTGCCCCGTAGAGCTTACAATCTAAGTGGTTGGGTAACATACAGGCACAAATTGGAAGGTTACAGTGCACCAGGTATGGGCATTTGCCTTTAAGTGCAGGACTAGGCAAAATAATGTCTTAGTGCTCCAGAAGGTAACAGCTGAGCTTTTTCTTAAAAGAGAGTGAGTGCTCCCTACAGAGGGATTCAGGGATAGAGTTCCAGAGGTAAGGAGCAGCGAGATAGAAAGGTTTAAGAGGAGAGAGCGCAGTGGGTGTGGATGGTGTAAATAGATGGAGGTTCTGAGAGGAGCGGAGGAGACAACCAGGACATGCAGGGAGCAGGGGCGCTTCTGCCATGAGGCGAGTTGAGAAACTCGCCTCAGGCGGCAGAAGCGCCCCAGTTACAAGGGGTGGCAAAAAGCCGCTCCTGGTAACTTTAAGAGCCGAATTTCCGGTTTTTAAACCGGAAATTCGGCTCTTCTAGTGCAGAGAGCACAATTGCGCTCTCTGCACTAGCGATCAGACCTCCCCCGGACCCGCTCCTGCGCTGGAGAGGTAAGCCCTGGCAGGGAGACCAGTGAAGAAATGTAGTGAGGAGCAGAGGAGTGAAGGGCTTTGAATGTTAGCAGAAGGATTTTGTAAGCTATCCTTTACTGAATAGGCAGCCATGCCAGAGAGCTTAAGTGAGGCTGAACAGGTTCCCTCTTAGAGCAGGGGTACATGGGGAGATTAGTCATGCCGCGTCAAATCTCTGTTGTCACGAGCGACTAATCTCCCCGCAATGCAATCCCACCGGCTAGAATGTAAATCGCCGGTGGGATGGCATACACAACGCCGCAATTTGCCACCGAAGTTTCCTCTCAAGGCGACTTCGGCAAATCGCGACGCTGCATATGCCATCCTACTGGCGATTTACACTTCGTGTGTCACAACCCTTAGCAGAGAGCAGGAGGATCCTGGCAGCAGAGTTTAAGATTGATTGCAGGAGAGAGCGGTGGGAGTCTGGGAGGCCGGTTAGTAGGAGATTGCAGTAATCTAAGCGGGAAAGGATAAGGGCATGAATTAGTGTTTTAGCTGTTATTTGTGAAAGAGGGGCATATCTTGGCAATATTGCGGAGGAAAAAACGTCAGGTTTTGGCAGTGTTATTAATATGGTTAGAGAAGGAGATTGACTGGTCAAAGATAACCCCAAGGCAGCGTGCAGAATTGACAGGGTTAATGGTCATGCCATCAATAGTAATGGTGAAAGGAGGAGGAGGGCCAGATTTGGGCGGGAAGACCATGAGCTCTGTTTTAGCTAGGTTAAGTTTGAGGTGGCGTTGGTTCATCCATGAGGAGATAGCCAGGAGGCAGTTAGCAATCTGGGTTTGAACATCAGTGGTTATTGCCCAGAAAGCTCCTAATTACAACATGTCTTTTTCTCACAGAGTCCATTTTTAAGCAAATAATTATAATTCTTTAATTATAATACCAAAAACTTGTACTTGATGATAACTGAGCTAACGTAAATCCATACTGGTGGCAGAACTTTCTATTGGGTTTATTTAATTGTTTTATGTTTTTGTTTCTATTAGAAGTTAAAACATTTCAGGAGGATGTTTGCTAATTGCCACTAAGCATATTTTAGGAAGTATAAAGTTGTCTCATAGTCTGCCTTGCAGCATGATTTGGAAACCACTCTTGCAATGATCATAGCAAATGCTTGCACAAGCCAAAGGATAGTGTCCCATTCCATAGTGTCCCATTACAAGCTGTGTTCATCATTCTTCCTTCTTCCTGGTCTGTAATACAGCATGGCTCATCGATAAGGAAATATATTTTCCCAGGGCACCCATTCTTGAGGGTTTTAATGACAGAAAATGTTCATATAAAATATTATCACATTGTGTAAACAGGAGATAATATATTTACTTAATATACTAAATATACTTTTCTAAATATATTCATGTAATCTGTCTTTTGCAGCATTGTTTAAAAAGTCATAACCAGGAGTTTAGCAAATGCTGGTTCTAATAGCAATTACATTTACAAAATTTAAATTCATGTTGGAAATTTGTTTAGAATAATGTTTTCTTTAAGTAGGCAAAAAGTTATTTTTTTGAGCTGACGTCCTTTAATCTAAAGGCAAAACATACATATAACGTCCCATTAGGTAGGATGGCAGAATACAGGTGGTTTACATTGAAACTAATGACAGGATACATTGCAGAATTTGGAAAACACCTATGTCCTGTGTACCATGGGTCTAGGGATTTAGCAGTGATTTTCAGTGTTGGACTAAGGTGCCAGGGCCCGCCAGAAACCCATAGACCACAGGCCTAGTCTCCAAATGCGATTTCCTCCTCTCTTCACTCACATTCTTTATTATACTCTTTACTTATTGTCATCCACACCTGCCACCATTTCTCCACTTTGTTCTCAGAAAGAAATGACAAATGGCATTGGTATAGACATACAAGCCCATATAATTAGGTGAGCCAGAGCGCCCACCAGGAGTTTTCCTGGTAGCCTGTTAAGTCGGGCTATCATTGCTCTTATACATTGTATGACTGGCACAGTCACAGTAAAAGTAGGTTTTTTTTGGATATTTTGGCTTTTAACTCAGTATCACATAGACATTGGGGCTCATTTATCAACACTGGGCAAATTTGCCCGTGGGCAGTAACCCATAGCAACCAATCAGCAATTGGCTTTTTGCAGCCTGCTGCAGGTCGAACAATGAAAGCAACAATTTGATTGGTTGCCATGGGTTACTGCCCGCGGGCAACTTTGCCCAGTGTTGATAAATGACCCCCATTGAGTTTTGAGAACTGAAGTTGCAATTGGTCTTCATTTTTTATGGTTTTTCAGTTATTTAGTCAGTTATATCAGTGTTCGAGTCGGAAATTTCAGCAACTATCTGGTTGCTAGCAACCAGGCAGGGGTTTTACAAAAGACAGGAATATGAATAGGAGAGGACCAGAATACAAAGATAATAAAATATAACAAGAACAATAAAATTGTAGTCTCAAAGAGCAATGGATTTTGGCTGCTGGTATCAGTAACCCCCATTGGAAAGCTCTATCTCTATCCCTCTCTCCTTCCCCTCCTAAATATAATCCCTCTTTTCTTCTGTAATGGTTTGTTTATTTGTTACCATGTGGCACTGATATATTTCTGCTACTTTGTTCTGTTAAAAAGAATAATTCAATAAAAATAACTATGTCAAAATGAGGCAGGATGTGGTCACCCTACCTACTAGCCAATAGCACACATATTTAAATTAACTAATACATTCCTGTCTGCTCAGCAACTAAGGGAACTGAACCAGAAGGGATTTAAAGCCATAAGGGCTATTAACAGTATGGGTCCTTACAGTAGAATTGTGGAAGATGAAGGCAGGGCTGGAACTAGGGATAGACAGAAGGGGCACCTGCCTAGGGCATAATGATTGGGGGGCACCAGTCAGTAACCTCTCCTGCCTACCACTAGTCCGCACTCCCTTCTCGTTGCATTAAAAGGTGGCCGACCGGGTTGCCAAGGGCATTTGGTCGGCTTGGCCCGCCCCTGGATGAAGTAAAGTCCATCAACCAACTTACCTCCCTTTTCTACCAAGTGTTGCAAACAAGTAGCTAATAGCACAGGCTTGCTGCAACTATAGCATTACTATAGCCAAGCAAAGTGTTGCTTTTCTTTCCTTCCTGTTTTTGGTTTAAACCTTATGAACAAACAAGGAATTATGCACACTTACTTGCTTTAAATTGTTTATACTTACAAAGATCAATTCACATGTTAAAGGGGTGATTCACCTTTATGTTCACTTATAGTATGTTACGGAATATCCTATTCCTATCAACTTTGTAATTGGTTTTCATAATTTTTTTATAGAGTTTGAATTATTTGCCTTTCTCTTCTACATGTTTTCAGCTTTCAATAGCCAAAACAAACTATTTCTCCAAGAGCTTACAATTTTATTATTATTGTTATTGTAAGCTCTTTTGGGCAGGGCCCTCTTCACCTCTTGTATGGGTTATTGATTGCTTTACATGTTACTCTGTATGTCCTATGTATGAAACCCACTTATTGTACAGCGCTGCGGGATATTAGCGCTTTATAAATAAATGTTAATAATACTCTTTACTTCTAATATTTATATTCAGACCCTTTCATATTCATATTCAAGTCTCTCATTTAAACCACAGTCTGCAGTGGCAGCAGTCCTCACGGTTGTGGAGGGGGGCCTGGACCTCGGGGTCTGCTGTATTACACTCCCTCCTCCCTCACCCCAATACTCCCTTTTTTTTTTTTTTTAAGACCGGGAGGGGGGGCGCGGCAGAGGAGGGACTGTTCGGGCTGGCCCACCTTAGAAGGCTTTTTTGCAGGAGGGCTCAAAACAAGCAAGTTATGCCACTGACTGTTGGGTTGGTAAGGTAAACAAGACCCTAGCAACCAGAGAGCTAATGAAATTTTAAACTGGATAGCTGCTGAACAAAAAGCTAAATAACTGAAATAAAACTCACAAAAGATAAAAAATGAAAACCAATGACAAATAGCCTCAACATATCAT
Source organism: Xenopus tropicalis (assembly GCF_000004195.4). Taxonomy (NCBI): domain Eukaryota; kingdom Metazoa; phylum Chordata; class Amphibia; order Anura; family Pipidae; genus Xenopus; species Xenopus tropicalis. The sequence goes on from NC_030680.2 coordinate 123,822,707, forward strand.
TGTCTATGTCATTCTAAGGGCTGTGACACACAGGGAGATTAGTTGCGGGCGACTAATCTCCCCGAAATGGCATCCCACCAGCTAGAATGTAAATCACCGGTGGGTTGGCATAAGCGGCACCGCGATTTGCCGAAGTCGCGGAAGTTGCCTTGAGAGGAAACTTCAGCGACTTTGGCAAATCACGGTATTGCGTATGCCATCCCACTGGCATATACATTCTAGCCGGTGGGATGGCATTTCAGGGAGATTAGTCACGCGGCAATTAACCTTCCCATGTGTCACAGCCCTAAAGGTTCATCTGAAAGTGGAGAACCCCTTTAAATTTAGACTATACTGGAGGCTAGATGAAAAAGAAGAGCCAAACTAACACAGCAGGTACTGAGTAGATAATGAATATATATATATATATATATATATATATTCCTACATGTATATTTCATGAGAATTCTAAAAAACAAATTTATTAAAGGTGTCAAAGTAACAATTATTTGCATTTTAAGGGTTAAGCAATGGGGACCCATATGGCCCCTGGCTACTAGAATATATTTATTTATACAAGAGAAAAAATGCACAGGGAAGACCTTAAGAAACTATTACATATATTTTGTTATTATTTTTTATATTATTATATTATTATATATTATTTTGCTATTATGTTTTATAAATTATCTGATTGGAGATAATACCATATAAAAATAAAATACATTTCTCTTTTTAGTATTTGAATTTAGTTTAGTTTTGTTTTTTGAACTGCTTTCTCTATAAAACCTATATAAGATCTACAGATGGCATAACTTTAGTTATTGGTGCATGAAGGTCAGATGGGGTGAAATTTACAAGCTATCTGGCATACACCAGGAATTTAGCAGAGTGACAGTGTTCCTATATATCTGTAACCTTGTTATGAGGTGAGGGGGCCCAGTCTCAGGGTCAGTTAGGGTGAAATTTGGGATGTGTGCTTACAGTATATGCTGTCCTGGGCTGTTATACCAATGTTTCTCTCACTCTATGTGTATGTGTGTGTGTGTGACCCTGTTTTGCACTAAGAGGTCTCAGTCTGCAGGTTCCTTAGGGTGGGATTTAGGTAAATGGTTGCTTGCTCTCCTAAATGATTCAGACGTTTTTGGGTGCCTGTTAAAACAGGGTAATTTACAGGGGCCACCTTAGTGAGAGAGAGGTAGATACATTTGCACAAGACAGATTATATCACTTAATAATTGTTAGGTATTTTCACATTATACAGTATATTATTAATCCTACCAGCTACTGTAATACTAAGTCTTCCAAGATCCCACCGACAGCCAAGGCTGACAGCTATTCCATTCTAGTTTGTAACAGATTATTTTTGTTATCTTCTAGAATTTCTAAGCCCTGGTAGTTGATAATTATACAGACATGGGACCTGCTATTCAGAATGCTTGATACCTGGGGTTTTCTGTAATTTGGATCACCATACCTTAAATCTACCAAAATATCATTAAACAAACATTATAGAAATGTTTTGCCACCAATATGGATTCATGCAATTTAGTTACCATCAAGTGTTCCGTCTGTGCATGATACTATCATTATCGAACTGGAATTTGAAAGAGGGAACTGGGATTAGAGCAGTTTTATGGCATTCAGACTTTCCTTGTTCTTTAAAGTGGTTCAAAATGCTGAACTGGATTATTTAATAAGGAAACTAAATGTTTTTGGATAAAAGCTACAAAAAAATAAAAGTGAACAGTATCCATTATGTAGACAGTCTTGTTTTATAGCAAAAAAATTGTATGTATGGGTTGATAATCTACTGCTGGCTTTATAAGTCAAGGCTGTGGCATTTATAACATTAAATGCAAGAATGAAAGACAAAATAATAAAATAACGCGCAACAATATGAACAGCCCTGCACATTTTTTGCTGTCAGTAGCAAGTTTTACATTTGTATTTGTAAAGTGACATCTGCCTAGGGTAGCATCTTAAGGAGCCAGCCCTCAGGTACCTATATACATAAATATATGTGTGTGTAAACAGAATAGCCTTAAAAAAAAATATATATATATATATATAAGTACACATTACACACAGAATCGATTATTTCAGATGGGGTGTGCGGCTGTGTGTGCCAATTACTCCATTAGTAGATGTATGAGTTGAGAACACAGACAAATAAGCAACCAATCTTTCTGGCAGACACACTAAGTGCCCAGAGTATGCAGCGGTAATTATCTGGTGGATCTTAAAAGTAAAGTATGAAGTAAGGTGTGTTGTACTGTATGAACATGGCCTGAATACTTCCCTGGGTACAACCCTGAAACCACGTACCATTTGCTGCAACAAATTGTTCTGCACTCATGCCCAAACTTAGATTCTTTTAATCATAATGATTTTTTTTTTACAACAATTTCCGTGGAATCTAGACTAACAGGAAGAATCCTCGTGTGAACTGCTTACTCTGCATCTGACTCACATCTCTTCCAGAAAACATCAATATCAACATGCAAATTATTAATGATTCTTTCATGATAACGCTGTAGCAATGACCAATAGAGCATTATACTGTACCTTTCTTTTACTCTGTTTTCCATTATTATTTGCCTGTTTTGGAAAGTTTCATATTATATAATGCATATTTGCCAAGTAGGTGAGGAGAATTAGAGAAAAACCTAAGGTGGGTCATGCTTGCTTATGGAATGCATTTAGGCTCCCAGGTCCCAGGCAGTGCTGTCCTCTGTATTTTGTACCATTTTTTTTTTTGCATATGGCATTGCATAAGGCCTAAGTGCAAGTGTGTTGTGTATGGAGCACTTTCTGCACTTGCATCTATCTCTTGATAAATTACCCTATAAGCAATATGTATTATCTATTAGGGGAAAAACCTGGTGGGCCCCTGCATTCATGGGCCCCACTGATCCAGGCCTGCTCCCAATGGCACTGCAGACACAACCCCCCCCCCCTCTCGTCCAATCACAGCAGGGAAACATTGTGCAGATGTTGGCAGTGGGGGCCCTTGTGGTCACTCCCCAGTGGGCCCTGGACACCCGAGTCTGACACTGTATAAGTATTATATTTATGCCTCTTTCTAAAAACATGAATGAACACAATGCAAACACCTCCCAAAATGTAAACAACTGGCAAGATTGCCACCACCCCTTTATTAACACCTGTCCCAATATCTGTAACAACACGAACAATCTATTCATTTATTTTCCATGTACTGACAATATTACAAATCCCTTTACAGAAACTGTTTAACTATCATTCATATAGGTCAAGGTTTCAGTGGAGCTTACACTCTCATTTCCCTACAGCCTTTTCTGTGTTTGTTTTATCTGCATAAAATTCCACTGTAAACATTAAAGAAATCAAATAAAAGAAATAAAAGCTATAATAATAATTCCCAACCTCAGTCCATTCCAGGATTCATTTGATTTACAGTTACACTAAATTTAAGTATCAAAGGCCCTTAGTCGATACCAGAGAGCGATACATTTTATTAATGTAAGAGATGTGCATATACTTGTTGTTGAGCTGCCATGTTCTCTGCCACGTGCTTCATCCTGTTAGTGGTGTGTGGCTGCAGGCATTTGAGAATCATATGATGTGTCAGCTGTATAGAGAAGGATTTTGATGGGCGGAATGCCTGGTTTGCCCTTATTCTAATCAAACAACAAACAACACTCCCCTTTTCAACTGATTGCAAGAGTAACAACGATACTAAAGTTCCATAGTCACTATGATGAGGATTAACATTAGGAAGATATTTTCTTATAAATGTGAAAATAGAACAATGTAAATAATAGGTGGAGCCAGACAATGGATCTCATAATACTGTCCCAAAGTAACTGCCTTGCTGTCAACCCAGCCAGAAGAACCAGTAAGACTAGGGAGGGGAAACAGCTCAGAATTTATAGCTAAAGCTCTGCCATTAAATAGGTAATAGGTTCATAAGCCAAATAGACATTAACTGGGATTTGCATATTGCTTCCCACACTTCCGGATGACAGGATTATTTCCTCAGTTCTGATTTTGTTTTTCAAGCTCGGTATTTCTGTGAGTACAAGTTGTTTTTGATGGCTGTATGATACTTTGCTTTTGGTATCCAGTTTTTCTCTTCTCAGTCTCTCTTTTCAAACTAATGCCATAGCAAACATTTAGGGGCCATCTCCTAACATTCATATTTTTTTGTCATGATTTGTGTTTTCTTGTGCTCAAACTTGATGCTTTAATGTAAAAAAACATGAACTTTTTGCTATTATGCGTCAAAACCACGTAAAACACGAATGAAAAAATATGCCATCCAAAAGCTGTAGAGGTCATATAGAAGTCAATGGGAGCCTAGGCAAATTGTAGCAATCTTTATTTTATTCATGGTTTTGGAGGTTTTTTGGGTCAGGGGGATATGTAGGAAAAAGTAAAAACAACCAAAATTTTGGTTTTTGTGTTCCTTTTGTTGTCATTCCACATTTTAATTTGTTTGCGCTTTTTCAATTTGCATCTTTTAATAAACTACGAGACATTTGTGGCTTTTGTGGAAATTCATTTATTCATAGATTCAAAAAACTCTAAAACCACTAAAGTCCGAATTTTAATAAATCTGCCTCCATGTCTGTCTATACTGTTAATAAGTATATATCTGGCCAAAAGTTCTTTGGCTGTCTGGGCCTTAACAATCCTGTTTGTAGCAGATTTATAATGGCAAAAGTGAGAGATACCTGGCTAAAAATTGGCCAGATATCAATCGGGCAGGTTTGATTTTCCCATCAGATTGGAGACTGCATTGGCTCATCCATGTGGTACTCAGTCCAACGCTTCTATACCTGTTGTTGTAATTTGATCATTTGGCCCTAGGGCCAAGCAATTGAATTTGCAAAATACTGCCCACTTTAGGTGGGCATATCGGAGAACAGTCCACTTTGTTGACCTTGTCAAATAAGCAGATCTTAACGTGTATGGCCACCATAATCCAAGTGGCATTAAGCTCTTCCTGCAGCCTTGTCACTGTCAGGACCATGGAGACTATTGAGGAGCAAAGAACTAGGCAAAGCAGAGTCTTTCCTGCAGAGGTTCTGTCAAAATATATTTACTTTTCTATAACATCTGTTTGTGAACTGCTGTGTTTCTGTGCAGTTATAGTCAGAAGTCAGAGCTACTGTTTACTCAAGTGCCTAATGAACTTTGCTGAACAACAGACTTTACTAACAGGAATTTCAGGCTTTCTTTACTAACCAACTCATTGTTTAGAGAATACAGGCCTCCATTCAACCAAGTATTCTGGAGTGTGTGGCTTATTATTGGAATGTACCCCCAGATGAGCCAGCCTAATGGGTATTCTATGTTATAGTAGCTACATGCATATCCTCAGATTTAGGGTCTGTAAGCAAAGAGAAGGAACAATTAATGGCCAGCTCCCTATTACAAATGGTTTGCAACCCTGGAGACTCATCCCTCAAAAGCTTAATAGAAAAGCTTCTAGCAACAGCCAAGGGAATCCATGGGTAATGCACAGTAATGCACTATGTTAAAGTGACTCGCTACAAAATTCCTTTGCTGACCCTGGAGAGACATTGAACCACATTACTGTTTACACAATAGGCCACAATAGGTTATAACAAAAAAACCCCAGTAAAATAAAGAAAACAATCATTTACCTTTATAATCACATTTATATTACATCTCAGTGTGTTATAGATGGACAGGTGCTAAGCATCTCTTCATCTTTCCTTCCAAAACCTCTCCCAATCTGACTTTCTAGCTGCTGCCTGGTTGCTAGGATAATTAAGCCTATGGACAAGATAGCAGTTGAAATCCCGAGCCTGAGAGTTGCAGAACAACAAATGTAGATATTTCAAAAACCCACAAAAAAGAAAGAATAACTGCAAATTATCTTAGAAAACTGCTGCTTACATCATACAAAAAGTTATTATTAAGGTGAACTAACCCTTAACCTAATATTGGTTACATTTTCTGATAACTCCAGAGAGAGCAGAGTCCATATTCTGGAAGGATCAAAACAAATTGTAATCAGTAGTATTTTTCTTTAATGTAATATGTCCCAAAGCCTATGCCGCCTATTAGCACGAATTACCTTCTAATACATGTATACAGTTACTTTTAGACATAAATATACAAATGTACTAATATCCTGTGAAAAATAATGAAGTCCTAGAACCAGGTTTTGGTACTTTTAAATGCTGAGCCACTTAGTAATCTCACTATCCTCTCCTATCGTTCCTGCGCTACAGACATGTGCTTGTGCATACAGTGCCACCTAGTGGTTAAGGTAGTCATGTGCCACAAAGTGCAGAGAAGGATGAAACGAAAGATATTAGGGGCATTACAGAAATTATATGAATGAAAACATCAAATTAGTTATACATCGAGCCTGTCCATCTTGCAGATGACTTGCAGACTGCAGCCTCAAATGTTTATGATTATGACTTGAAGGAACAGTAATACCAAAAGTGTATTAAAATATTATGTACTAATTACGAAACAATTAACAGATAAGGATAACAACAGCCCAATCAACAAAATGTGGAGAAGCAAAAACGCAAAACAAAACACATCGGCCATATATCAGACAATCAGAACACTAACCGATGTTAATAACGAAAAACAACAAATCTTCAAATGGACTGCTAATATCCCAAACACAAATACATCAAATATTCTAAAACAACATACAAATGCCATGAAACTGATCCCAGTTAGTAAATATCAAGATATGACAATGCAAATCCTTCACAACTCATACCTCACCCCAGACAGGAGACACAAAATGGGTAACCTACCGACAAGTGAATGTCTTAGATGCCACTCTCCAACCGCAAACTTAATACATAACCTATGGACATGCCCCAAAATACAAATCTTTTGGAAAGAAATAGCCTCATACTGGACACAGGTGACAGGAAAACCCTTCCAAACAAAAATAGAATGGGCATTATTCAGTACCACCACGTCATACATAGGCCTAACCAAATCAGAAAAATTATTGGCAGGGAGACTGTCGGCAGCAGCCCGGAAAACGATATTACACCAATGGCTAACTCCAGACACCCCATCCATAACACTAGCAAAACAAAAACTACACCACATATTTTACATGGATTGGTTAGAGACAACAACCAGAAAAGAACAAAAGACAGCAAAATTCTTTAACACATGGTTTACATACATATCAGCCCTATCTCAACCAATTAGATATCTTATAGTTTACACATTTAGGCAAACTACGTGGTACGATACGGAAACACTCAGAGAACACCCATTTGTAGTCGAAGCATCCCAGTATATTCAAAACTTACAAAGCCAAGGAGCCGACCAGCAGATGCAAAGACCCCCCAGGAGCCAACAAATAAACAGACTGTTGGCCACATACCAACGGTAAAAGCAAAATTCCCACATGACTCAAAGGACAAACAGGTATGAGCAGAAAGTTCAAAGTAATTATAATTGTTAAACTATGTATAAATCTTTAAAACCTTGTTACAAACATGATGTAAATGAAAAAAACTGCATTATGAAAACTGCTGTAACAAAAACTTTGATCATCAAAAATAAAAAAAACAATGATTAAAAAAAAAAAAATATTATGTACTGCAGCCCTGCACTGGTAAGGACAAGGGAACAAGGAGTGTTGGCTCTGCTGCTTTCAGTCTGCATTTTTTCTGCCCTTTCCAGCTTTATATAGCTGTTTTGACAATTACAGCTTCCATCTACATGTAACTACATTGTGGCGAGGCCAAAAAGACCCAGGCCTAGGGCAGCACAAACTTTTAAAATAAAATTTTTACATTTTGCTCCCATACGGAGCAATGAGGACTTCTCTCCACTGCTCTGTATGGGAGTTTTAACGTTGGCGCACCGGGGGTGGGGAGGTGGGGGCCGTGTGTTCACACATACATGTGGGGGGGCGCAGAGTGGGGGTGGCCCCGGGGCGACCCCAGTAGAAATCCGGTGCTGTACATCGAAGCAGAGATTGGCCCAAAATGGCTGCTTTTACTTTCTTGTGCCAATATCCACTTCTGCTCCTCTCTGAGTAGCTACACGCAGACGGAAGTTGTGATTGTTAATACAGACAGGCAGAAGGGATTGTATCTGCTTCTTCAGCCAATGCTTTGTGTGCCCTAATGCTGAAGCCACACAGGGCTTATTTTCAGCCGCAGAAGAATGCAGGCCCAGAATCAGCCCCTCCACTGGCATCAGCCTCCTACCTTGCCTGCATCCCAAAGCATTGCCTCCGCCCAGGTGCAGACACACGGTGGATATTGGCACAAAAATATGAGCGTTCTCATTTCACAGCCGATATGCGCCTACACCCAGGCAGACACAGTGCTGGCAAGGAGACTAGCAGCATAGGGGCTGATTCTCTGCCTTTGTTTTTCAGTGCCTGTGAATCCCTGTGTGACTTCAGCCTAAAAGCTGTGTCTTTGCCTTAGAAACACTTGTATAGTTTATATTAAAAAAAAGCTGCTGTGTAACCACGGGGGTAGATATTACAAATCAAAACAGGGCTAAGAAGCATAACTTACATAGCAGATAACAGGTAAGCTCTATAAACACCATTGTATTCTACAAAGCTTATCTTTTATGTAACCTTTGCCTTTTCTCCTTTCCTCTATATTCAATGGCTGCCTCCATGGCTACACAGCCACTTATTTATATAAACTATATTAGTGTTTCTGAAACAAACACACAACTTTTACCAGTGCAATGCATTATATTTTAATTACTTTAAAACTTTCATTTTTGTGAAACAGTGTGCTTTTTTTTGTTCTTACTCTGTTTCTGCTCATCATAGCACAGAAACTAACACCCCCTTATCCCATTGCTGCCCTTCATTCTCATATATCAAGTCTACACATTTACAGAACCTGATACTGTAACAGAATTGATGGCACAGTAGTGCCATCTAATGGCTGAATTAGAACATTGCGGGACAACTGAAGCTTGTGCTGGAGACCCTACTGGTTTATAACTCCCAAGGGGTTGCTTTTGACTGAGTATTTCTCACACATTGTCACGAAAATGGCACTCTCAGCCGCACGTGGCCCTTACACTCAGTCACCTTACATGCACTCAGGGGTTACACTCAGTCACCTTACATGCACTCGGGTTACACTCAGTCACCTTACATGCACTCAGGGGTTACACTCAGTCACCTTACATGCACTCAGGGGTTACACTCAGTCACCTTACATGCACTCAGGGGTTACACTCAGTCACCTTACATGCACTCAGGGGTTACACTCAGTCACCTTACATGCACTCAGGGGTTACACTCAGTCACCTTACATGCACTCAGAGGCCCCAAACATAAAACACCCAGAAAATCTATTTGCTGTCACCACCTATCCATGGAATAGGGACCTTATATAGTTTCCTAACAGGTAATATTTCCCAACACACAAAATGCATCAAACACTCTCTCTTACTGTAGTCAGGGTTAGTGTCTACTAATTCAACTAGTTCTCCAGCAACAAAATGGATCATTTACATTCAAAACTAGTTAAGCAGCATGTAAACAGATCACGCTCCCTTTCCACACACACACAAAGAGTTAATACATTTAGGCCCCAGCTTTTATACAGGTGATGAGTTCTTTGAGAGCAAAATGACAAAACATATTAAATAGTGAACAAAACATGAATCGCATCGCTCAGGACTTATAACAAAATTTGTAGTTTATTAAGTGTAGAAACAGAGAACTGATGTTTTGGCCACAATTGCAGCCTTTCTCAAAGTTCTCAACTTTGAGAAAGGCTGCAATTGTGGGCGAAATATCAGTTCTCTTGTTCTACACTTAATAAACTACAAATTTTGTTATAAGTCCTGAGCGATGCGATTCATGTTTTGTTCACTATCTACGCTGAAGAGGACTGCACCCAGGCACCTGAGATTTACCTGTATCGTGAGTGCTGTTTATCGTGAACTTTTAAAACATATTAAATATTATATTTAATATTGCAAAGATAAACAGTGTATATACACAAAATAATATAACAAAGTAGAGACATACACATGCAAAACAGTAGATAAAGTAAAAAGAAATGTATGTTACACAGTTAGCATCTTCCTTTGTGTCCTTAGGAGGCAAAAGTTGGAAACCCGGGCAGAATTGGGCCCTCAGGTCTGAGCTATCATGGCTAGGTAGGTTGCCACCCAGCCAGTATTTTAAAACACCTGCCAAGGCAATTTACCGCCAATGTAGCTGCTGGTAAATCTGTAATACCCTGAAGTTCAGTCCCTGGCTGCCCCCTTAATTCTCAATCTGCCCAGAACCTGCCCCAGACTTATCCTTCTCTTCCTTTTCCTCCTTCCCTGATCCTTCTTACCTCCGTAACGTCATATCCTCAACCCCATTTGTCACCTCCCCGCCCCCTTCTACATCACAGCCTGCCCCTTTTGTTTCCACATCCCCCTGCTGGCCGGTAAATTTATATTAAAAAGGTGGCAACCCTTGGTGTCACCCCCTTTTTATAGCCTGCTGAGACATTCTCCCCTCAACCTCATTACCTTATGTATGAGAAGGGAATGTCCAGGGGAGTGTCGTTTACACCCCTCTTAGGTGGTTGTAGGTTTTAGGCCGATTTCTGTAATATAATATTGGGGCTTGCCAATATCAGCTTGCTGTAATCCCTACATGGGCGATCAGAATGAAAGAATTGTTCCAGCTTCATTGCCCAAATGGTCTGGCTCTGAATAGTCCAATACACCAGTAATTATGGCACCTTTCCACATTGACCATGACAAAAAACTGTTGCTGTGTGAGGCTACCATTTTATTGTTATGGTTTTAGTACTTATCTTTCTATTCAGGCCTCTCCTATTCGCTCATGCAAACTACTGCCTGGCTGATTTCTCTTTTAGAGAATGAGCTGTTCTCTTATTTTTTCTACCTCTTTATTTTCTTCATAACTTCTTTATATTTGGTAAAAAAAAATCTCTACTGTGGGAAACTCTTTTAATGTTTAATAAGAATCATACTGGTATGTTGTAAATTATTAAAAGCCATCATTTCTCCCCAGTTGACTGATTTCCATGTTTCCCAAAGAACGGGTAAATTATTCTGACGTTTACTGTTTTCTTTCCCATCTGTTTTCCAACATCTGTAAAAAATCTAGCCTGTCTAATGAATACGCGAGGAACGACCAAGGAATAAAACTATTAAGAATAAGAAATATTAATAAATACTGAGTGAATTGCGTGCTTCAAATTGACTGATTTTATTAACTTAATTTGAAGCAAGAATATAACCTATTCTTGTACCAACATTGTGATGATGGGGGAAGAAAGTGAACGTTTTCTCAAAAGGTTGAAATATTCTTCAAGTGTCATTAAGACCTAAATCTCTTTAAAAAGATCCTATTTCTCCAAAGGAAGGTTTGAAATCTGAAGATAAGTTATCCATTGCCCAACTATGTATCCCATTAAAGTCACCTCGTATAATTACATTTTTTGGTGGGAGTAGAGAAATTCTATGGATTAGCTGGATGTAAAAATAATCTTTTTGTCATTAAAAAAAAATCCATATTTTGTCCCTAGTTATTACCTCAGTCAGAACCAATACATCCCATCTAATCTGTATTGCTTGTAAATTTAAAAATTTCTTAACCAGAATTGCTATTCCATTTTTCTTAACTGCTGGTGAAAAGGCAGCATCACCCCCCCCCCCCCCCCCCCCAATCAGAACTGTGTGAGGGTCTTATTTTGTTTGGTATAATGATTTAACCCACTGACATTCCAGGACACAATGCTATGAATATTTTTTTAATATGACATTTCCAACTAAAGGCATGAGCAGAGGCAGGCAATATATAATGCCATAAAGCCATATTAGCATGTGGACAGTACATGTACATGCTACATATTAAGCATATTAACAGATAAACCAGATATAAGTAAACCAAAATAAGGAAATTATTTTCTTTTCACACAAAATGACTTTAAACATTTATACAGGTATGGGATTCGTTATCCAGAAATCCATAATTACAGCTCAGAATTACTGGAAGGCAATTCCAAATTTTAAAAATGATTTCCCTTTTCCCTGTAATAATAAAACAGTATATAAATATATTTGTATATATAACTTTATTTTTTAAAGCACTACAAACATACACAGTGCTGTCCAGTCTTACCGTTCTATAGCACCTTGTACAAGATATAATTAATCCTTAATAGAGGCAAAAAAATCCTATTGGGTTTAATTCATGTTTAAATTATTTTTAGTAGACTTAAGGTATGTACATACAAGTTACAGAAAGACCCCTTATCTATAAAACCCCAGGTCCAGAGCATTCTGAATGAGGGCCTCACTGTCACCCCCCCAACAAGCAAGGAGGAGGAGGAGGCGGAAGAAGAAGAAAAGGAAGAGGCAGCAGGGCCCAGCCAGAAACACTTTACCAGCATGGAGAATTCTGCTCTGGTAGGGGAGGAGGTTCTGCAACAATGAGACATTTTGGTTGGTGCCAATTGCTGTCAGAGCAATGTTGTCAGAAACAAAGAACTCTAGCAGGACAGTGTGAGTGCTGTAAGCGATGTGCACCATGATAGACACATTGTGTAAAAGCATTTCAGCGACCTGAAGAGATACATCTGATACAAATTTGTGGCCCGGAGAGCAAATCCAAAAGGCAGGCAGAGGGCCAACACCCAACCTCTGGCTAAAACCCTATGAGCACTACTTTCTGGAAGACGTTTTTTTTAAATTGTAAATCACTTTTTTTATTATTTAGAAATATCTCTGCTTCTTACTTATGCTGAAGGTCCCTATTTAACATTACTTGAGTTAGGATTTTGCCTTCCACATAAACCTTTTTTTTTTTTAAATAAATCCTTCATTTAATTAAAAAAAATGTAATTTGGCAATTTGCAGTTTGGGTTCCACATAGTCTTACTAGTACCCCTGTTCCCCCACATGCCCCTCAAATAGATTAAATGAACTGCAGCTGTTGGGCCTCGTTTTCGTGGTTGGATCAGACCACATTAAATAATGGCAAGTGATTTACCTCCAGCTTTTTTAATGGCTTTTGTCTTGTTTTGGAATCACCGGTTGACCCAGAATATTGTTTGTTTGTTTTTTGTTTGGCTTTGTCCTCTGTTTCCAAAACTTGTTTTTCTTTTGTGAACTTGTAGCTGAAACGCAGTGCCAAAGGCCCACAGCCAGAGTCCCAGCAGCAGATCCCTGCAGAGACAGCAGCTCAGATCCCTGCAGAGGAGCAGCCCCCGGATGCCAGTGGGGCAGATGTGCCAGACCCCATTCAGTCTGAAGGTAATTATTATTTAGCTAGTTGTTTAATAAAGCAATCATTTTAGTATTTTCTGCAATGTATTCTTATGTCTATGTACTATTTATATTTTTCAGAACGCCATGCTGGACTTTTCCACAGCCCCTCTGCTCCCCCCAGGCATAAATAACAAAATTTAAAATGCTATTAATGCTTGTCTTGAATTGTGGGTGCAACTGCAGGCTAATAGAGCTCCCTCCCAGTGCAGGCAGCCTAGCAGGGGCTGATTTTTTTTTTTAATTCTTGTTTACCCCAACTGGGGTGCGGACTCTATTAGCCTATTAGCGCTATTAGCCTGCACCTCTGGTGAGGGAAGCCATGTATTGGTGATAGGTGCACTTTAATAGACATACAGTAGTTGATGCACTGAGAAGAGAGTTGCATTAGCAGAGGAGGTAATGGGGTGTGTTATGGGTCTGACCGGCCCAGGGCCTTTGCTTGTGCTGCCTCCATTTTCTGCTTTCTATGTATTAACCCCTGTATTTATTTTCTTAGGTCAATCACATAACTTGTGTTTTGTTTTTTTTTTACTAGATTGATAATTTCCCCTTTTTTGGAATAATATCTTAGTCCTAGTCCTTAGCAGTAAGGTTTTTTTTCCCAAGGTTCTTGTCATGCTGCAAAAGCAATTTAACTAAACACTGAAATTATACACCTGTAAATATTTTAGGGTGACAGGTGCCCTTTAAGCTAAAGATTTGAAAGTCTCTTATCTGAATAAACTAGTTTTTACATTAAACACATTTTATTTTTTTGGTCTTATCATGGATGCTGCGACTGTTGCTGCTGCTGGGGGAAGTGGCCAGGACCGGAAACTGGGACTGGAAGAGCCATAATTGCTTTCTGGCTACAAGCTTTCTGAATGCATCTCTTCTGGACTCACACAATCCACTACATGATCTCAAGGGAATGAGCACCAAACAACAAGTCCCATTGTTATAAAAATCTTCCTCAACCAAAGGAGAATTCTCCTCACTGAGGGGCGCCACAATATAATGTAACACTCCCCCCAATTACATCTGGGTAGCATTTTTAATATTTAAGTGCATTTGCTATAATATATTTATTGGGCTTTCCTCGAATTACAAATTTGGCCATGCCTGTGTGTTGCCCTACTTAAACGCACTAGAGAAGCAATTCTAACATCTTTATTGTAAACAGACAATATTCTATGTATTTGGAAAATCTGAGACTTCTCTCTGTATATGCTGTGGATGTTATATAAATATCTCCACTGGCAACACTGATGTTGTGCTCAAACACACTTCAATCTGCAATTTGCTTAACGACGCAAAAAAAATAAGCATGGAGGGGTGGTACTAGGGGCCAAAATTCCTCCTGGGTAACATTAAGAGCAAAACTTTTTAAACTATAAATTTGGCTCTTCTAGTGTATAGAGTGGGATTTCAACCTCTGCTTCCACAATGTGCCCCTTTTTACCTGTTTGGAGCACAGGAAATGTAAACATGGTGGGGTGAGGGTGGCTGCAACAGGTTGGCTGCCTTAGGTTTCATCAAGATCAAAAACACCCTCGACATCCAATGTCAGCATGGAGATTGCTTGTTTAACTTGTGCATATCTATATACAGAATACTAAATTTAAAAAAAAATGCATTTCCATAGAAACCTTATACTTCTAGTTTTAGGCTGACGCCACACGGCTAATTCTGGGCCTGCAGGAAAAACACAGACTGAGAATCAGCCCCTCTGCTGGCCTCAGCCTCCTACCTTTTCTGTACCTGGAAGCAATGTGTTCACACATTGCAGACAGGTGCGGTTCTGGAGGCAATATTCACCAAGTCTGCCTTCACCTGTGTGGACACAATGTTTGTGGGTGCAGGCAAGGTAGGAGGCTGATACTAGCGGGGGGGCTGATACCAGCGGAGGGGCTGATTTTTGGCCTGCTTTTTTCTGCAGACAGAGAATCAGCCTCTAGAACTTATTGTCATACTGTTTTCTTCAGTAACAAACATATTTACATGGCAGTTGTAACATGTAACAATGTATAGCACCTTTCATCAAATATATACTACACTATAATCCAGTAGAGATTTAATTCAAGATTCAGAAATACATTCTGGGGACAATTTACCTTTAAGAACTTCTTACTGTGTATATTTTAGAAGTTTCCCAGTCATTGCCCAAACAAGTTTTGCAGGAGGAATAAGACACCAAGGCATTGTAATACAGCAGCTGAAATCCATTGCCTAAATGAATGAAATCTCAGTCTATGAGTTCTACTCCCTGCGGGCTTGTACCCGGAATTAGGCCTGTTTCTACAGGCTGGCCAGAAAATAAATCAAACTCACTTTCAGAAATAAGCAGAAGGCAAACTGATATGTACATTTCTAACTAGCGCACAATAATGTCACTATGATAAAAAAAATACCATTATTACAACCATTTGTACTGGAACAGCACTGCTTGTTCTGATACCCACCATAAGGTTGAGTTATGGTATGACACTGATATTTTTACAGCCCACTCGCAACATGAAAAAATCATGTACATGTGAGACATTTGGTTATCACTGATGCCTTTTCTAATTTAAAAAAAAGATTAAATAAAATATTTTATTCAAAGCTCAGAAGGCTGTGCAGGATAAGTTTGTGGGCATACAGTATGGGTTCTGTGGGTTCCCTTTCTGAATCATTGCTCACATCTGCATTGTTCTCCCAGTAGAACCAGTAATCCACAGCCACATTTGATGTCTTAACTGAACCCTGATTGGCTGATGCTCCCTATTGTTGGCTAGTGGTAGTCCAGGTCAAGAAGAACTTACAAGCATTCACCTCATTCTCTGGGTACCATTTAATGAAATGATGGAGCTATATTACATATTTTATGTATGTGATAGTATAGATTGGTGTGTGCTGGGTTTATTTGGAAGGGTTGAATGTGATGGACTCTGGTCTCTTTTCAACCCTATGTAACTATGTAACTATAATAAAATACCAATGTTTAGTACTCTAGAAGCAAATCCTTTATTGGTGCTAGTATTAGGTCTCACACTCTCACAGATGCTTAGGACATTTTCATAATGTTTGATTATTACAAGCTAATGCATAAAGACACAATACATTTCCGTGGCTATTTGTGGTGCAGTGAATGTGTAACATTTTATCAATTTTAATAATAAATTACAGATATTATCAGTGCCAGATTTGGCTGTTGGGGTGCCCCAAGGCTGCTTCCATTCGCGACAACCCCACCACCCAACCCCCCCGCACGCGCATGCACATTCCCGCAGCATGCCTCCCCAGGCCCGGGCCTTTGTGGGCCTGGATATTATACTTATCCCTAAGATTGCCAGGTGAAGGGAAGGTAGGTGAAAATCCTCAAATTCCAAGTAAACATAAGTTTCCACCAGAAAGAGTTTTTGTAATCCTTTAGGCATTAATAAAATACAACAAATAATGTACGGTTCTTAACTTGGCACATTGATATTACTTCATGGTGGAAATAGCTGGCACACACTTGCCTTTTCTTGGTTGAGATGCTTTTTATTTATGTAAAAAAAAAATGTTTTAACTGCACCACAATATATTTGGTCCAGTTTGTGCCGGGTTCCACCATAAAGTAATATTGTATCAAACTACTTTTAGGAGTCACCGGTGGAAAGGCCAATGCATTGCTTTAGCCTTTCTACCACCAACACCAATTGTTGCCGGTGGAAAGGCATTTCGGAGCAGTTAGTCACCTGTGGTAGCAGCGAACTATCGCAGGTTACTAACTCGCACCATGGGTCCTTAGCTGTAAGGAGAAGGAAAGGCTAAATCACTAGGGGGTGCCAAATGTTAGGCATCAGCCCGGGGTAAATGCAGGCGATCGATGCTCTTCCTTCCTTCTCAGTGCATAGGTGAAGACGGAAGGAGGAAGTCATTTTGTCTTTTCATGGAAGTGCAAAAGAAAAAGCGAAAGCACTCCACCACCAGGTGGCACAGAACCATAAAATAAGCATAGATTAAGCAGCAAAACATGGCACTATTATTAAACACCTACCCCATATTTTCTAGGACATATGCAATACATAGGGGCATATTTATTATAGTGTGTAAGCCAACATCACTGGTGATGTTGCCCATAGCAACCAATCAGAAATTAGATTTGAACGATCACCTAGAAGTTAGAAAACAAAAACAAATATCTGATTGGTTGCTATGTCCAATATCACCAGTCCTGGCTTCTTCCTACATAAAGCCATGGTTTGCTGCGCTGCAGCCTGTAATTAATTTATTTTGAGGCAATAGCCTTTTGAGATTAGAAAAAAGCACCAGCCTAGGATACTGTTTGCTGCACCATCTTCTTCCAGGCATTGTCCGGCAGGCTTGGGTGGGCACATGCGCAGTATAGAGCTTTATCAGAGATTTTCATACCGCACAGAACCCTAGGCTTCTGCACTTATACAAGCTGGGGGTAGAAGGTAAGTCATACCCACCAACTGTCCTGCTTTCCGCGAGACAGTCCCGGTTTTTATACCGCATCCCGCTGTCCCGGATAGTTCAATGAATGTCCCGCACTTCCGGGACATTCATTGAACTATCAAGCACAGCAGGATGCGCTGGCTGTACCCGCGACGTCGGCTTCTTCTGCTGCTCTGCAACTTGTGCGGCGGTGACAGGCCCTTTTATAAGGTTGCGCCCCGTGGTACGTGTGACGTCATACGCAACCTTATAAAAGGGCCTGTCGCTGCCGTATAAGGAGCAGAGCCGCAGAAGAAGGAGCGGCTGTGTACGGCGGGGGTTACTGTGTAAGGGGGGGGCTACTGTTTATGGGGCTACTGTCTATGGGGGCAATTGGGGGCACTTACTGTGGGGGCATTGTCTATGGGGGCTACTGTCTATGGGGTCAATCGGGGGTGCTTTCTATGGGGGGGTACTGTCTATGGGGGCGCTTTCTATGGGGGACACTGTGTATGGGGGTACTCTGTATGGGGTTACTGTCTATTGGGCCATTGGGGGCACTGTGTATGGGGGGGGCAAAACTGGTACATAGTTATAACTCACTTATAACTGACTGCCTTCTCTCTATATTTGTATTTTATATGTAGGAGTTGCTATATTGTTTTCCTTAGGTAGTACAGTATGAGGGTATAGTACATTTTGCGTCTGATCCCCCCATTTCAACTATATAAAAAAAAATGGGGTGTGGTAATTGGGGCATGGCCACAAAAGTGGGCGTGGTCACAAATTTTGCCGCGTTGCGTGCACCAAATCTTTTTGTCCCTCTTTTCATTTTTCAAATGTTGGTAGGTATGGGTAAGTGACTAGAATGACTGGGGGTTGCCTAAGAACTTTGTACCCCCCCCCCCAGCTTGGTTTGACGTCACTTCCCTGCCTGCATCTCTCCTGCTGTCTGTATCTCTCGCTGCTGAGAGGAGGGGGGACAAAGGAGAAGGGAGAGAGGGGGAAGCTGAACAGGCTTGTGCCATGCCCTGAAGGATTTTGCTGAAAGAAGGAAGTCTGACACAGAAGATCATGTGTGCAGAATAGAAGGAAAGAAAGGTGGTGTTCACAGAGGACTTAGAGCATCATTACAGTGAGTTTTTACTGTTGTATTTACACAGACCTTTCTGATAAAGCTTAATTAGTTTTTACTTTTCCTTCTCCTTTAAGTTTGTATATTAAAAATATAGAGCATATTAAATTAAAAGTAATGGGATATTTTTCCTTGAGTAATTGCATTTTTTATTGAAAGCAAACCATTCACAAGTCACTACACCGCAAGAATATTCTGTCTTTATCATTATCCTCCTCTAAACTAGTACAGACAATGCGTAAGTGAAGCCCTTAATAACTGATTTTCAGTATATTGCCTGGAGCACAGAAACCGCCAGTGGCTTCAACAAGACCGAACAAGATGTCTAAATATCAGTCTCAATTGGAAATAGCAAGAATCTATTTTACAGCCAGTGTTTACATGCTACAGCTGTGAGCTCTATAATCTGGACACCCATTGTCCAGAAAGATCCAAAATACAGGAATGCTGCTTTCCATAGAATTCTGTTTAAAAAAGGCAATTCTTTGTTTTTGACAAATTCACTTGCTCTCTGTAATAAGACAGAAGGCCTTATTTACAAAGTGTGGGGGAGGCTAGAAGCTCCAGCAGCCACATGATGCCGTGGGGTCCTGTTCTTACCACCTTGCTATACATCCCTAGCGCTGTATCAAGTGCAAGCTACTAAGCACAGGCTGCACTTGGCATCCCCAAAGACAAGTGCTATGTAAATGACCACTGAGAGGAGCAGTGTTCCTCCTCCTTGTCGGCCAAAGGGAAGCCGACCCCCCGCCTCTCCACGCTTAGATTGTTTCTCTGCACTACAAGAGGCGAAATTCTGATATAAAAATTACCAGGAGCGGCTCTTTACTACCCCGATAACTTCAGGGGCGCTGCCAGCTGAGGCAAGTTTTTCAACTTCGCCCATAGCAACAGCACTCCTGCCCTTTGTGCTCTAGCAGTGGAGTCTAAATATTTGATAAATAAGGCCCAGTACCTTGCACATGATTATAAGTAAGCTAGCACAAATCCATATTGGCAAAACACAGTTTTAATAAAAAATGTTTTGTAGCATTAAAGCATAGTGCTTTACATTACAGAGAATTCCCTTATCCAGATAACATCTAAACATTCCAGGTAAGACCCTTGGGGGGAAAAAAAGGCACAGATAGAGGAACCCACCTAAATATCACCCTCACCTATGCTCATTTACTACCCTTTACTTTCAAAGCTTACTAGACCCAGTTTATGTCCATACAGAAGATATGTTGTGTGGTCGTTGTAAGGGGTAGATATTTTTCATAGTATGTGTAAATCAGATTTTGGTTCCAGTCTAGATGGTGGAGTCAGGGGAGGGATCCCAGAGTTCTCTCTTGAATGCAGGTACTCCTCGTGGCACTGAGGGGATTTTCCTAGACACGCTAAATAAGGGGGAGAGCAGTTTGCTACTAGTTAGTGGTATGTTAGACCCCTGTAGATGGTGGGAGTGGTAGGCCAGCTGTTTAAGCAGATAAGGCTAATGCCACAGGGGCGTATTCTCAGCAAGCCATAAACCGCTTGCCAAGAATAAGCCCCGCTACTGTAGTTTTCGCCTACCTTGTGCCTACACCTGAATGAATGAAATATGTTCGGGTACAGGTACATGTAGTCAATATCCGCCAAAAAACGCCAGACTTCACATCTTCAGCAGATATCGGCTACATGTGCCTGTACCTGAGAATATTTCATTCATTCATTCAGGTGCAGGCACAGGTAGGAGCATATGGCGATATTTTTGGCATTTTTCTGCTAGCCGAAAATATACGCCATATGCTCAGTGTGGAATTAGCCTAAGGCTTCAACAAGGTCTAAGGAAAGGGCCAGTTCCACAGCTGTACCTCAACAGACAAGGACCCAGTAAAATGGGAAACTAGGACCAGATAGGCCTTTATTCAAGACTATGCCTGTGGTCTGTACAGTACAGAGCCCTTAGCCTGAAGAGAAGGAAGGCAGGAGGTAAGGCCTGGGAACATTCTTTGATATTTGGGGATTTGGGTAGCAGTCACATTGGAGGAGCTATGGTGACCAAATAAAGTAGTTTCTTTAATCTGCAAGATCAAGCAGACCTCCAGTTTATTCTAATAGCAACTGTGATGCATACCCAAATTCAGGTAGAAATTACCATTAACTATTGGGCACCACCTTACAAAGCTGCTACAGACTCACATACTGCTGTTAGTGGACAGCATTCTTAGAACAGTCCATGATACACCTTAAAGAAAAACAAAGACAAACCTGTTTTGCAGCCCTTCTAAAGGAAATGCATTCTCTAAAATACACAATTTAAGTAGGGACTTATGTGAATGATGAAGAAAGTGCTGTGTATTTATGAGCACTATATAAATAAAAGTCAGACATCTGTAGTGGGAGAAACTGGTTTGTAAAACAAGAACCCCCACTGCTGAAAGATCAACATACATTATCACTATAGCGAACAGCTATTAAACTAAAACTTATTAGGAGTAGGTCATTTGTGCAGGCCTGCCACTTAAGCATTTTATCTAATTTTAAACCCACATTTACAGTTGAAGAATATTTAATTCAAACAATTGTGTGGGTGAGCCTGCACCCCCTTTATCATAACAAATTTCAGGTTTTTGTCCTAAGACACACCTCTGTGGTTTCAAACCACTGACTTAAAAAGGTTATTTAATAAACGAAGACCAGAGTTCGTGATTAGAAAAGTTCATTCAATAATTTATTTGCCTGCATTGCAGGTAGAGATATAAGGTGGCCACATGTCGCCATTATAGGTATAGGGGAAAAAACAAAACAAAACCCCAAAACAGTATCAAGTACTTTAATTTGGAAGCTTCTGTGATGTGATTCAAGGGGAAGGAACCCCTAAAATTAGTATAGCTAGAATTCCAATTCTGAACTCCATGCCAGCATGCCTTCAAAGTTGTAACAGGAGCTACCCCTGTTGGATTTCATTAGGAGTATCAGAGATCACACACATGCTCAGTGTGCCCTACAAACAGAACTGTGCCATTGCCATAACAGCAAGGGCACACAAGGCAGATTATCAGCCTGCAGATAAGTGCAGACCGACAACCTACCCCATGCTCAAAATCTTCTAGTTGTGCTGGTGGATGGCCCAAGCCAACCAGGTTGTCTGGGGCACCTGGCCAGCTTGGCCCAGCACGGATATTAGTAGTCTGTCTGAAACAAACATCTTTTACCAGCATTACCCTTTTTGGCGTTACCGTTCCTTAATGGTAATGGCACATTCGGATATTTGTCACCCAAGGTTAAATCTCTGCTACTGCAGGAGACAAGTTTCCCTGAAATGCTTTCCTACCGGCAGTAAAAGTGAAATGCACACATGGCGCTTCACTTTCCTGCACAGGAAGCTTTAGAAAACAAAGCACTGCATTTGCTTTACCACCAGTGATTCACTTTATTGCATGTAGGAAAGCACTTCAGGGAGATTTGCTGCCTGCAGCAGCAGAGATTTAACTGCAGGCAACCATCTCCCTGTGCCATTACCCTTTTAAACAGGTGCTTCACTTTTAAGATCTCTTAATTTTCTATAGAGTGACCGATTCTAAACAACTTTTTGGCGTTCTGATTGGCTACAGTGGTCTATAGACTGTCTAAGGTAGAATTGATGTAGAGGCTTTCATTTATCTCCGTATTTATCTCAAGTATTTGAGAACAATGAGGATAGGTGGAAATAAAAGGAGGCCTGAGTGACTGGTGTAGTATTTGGTGATATTCCGACAGTTCCTAAATGGGCGCATTGATGGAGTTTGCTATAGGAACAGTTACCCCCAGGCCCATGCCACACAGGCATTCTTCTCCAGTGTTTTCCAAACAATGCAGTGATTTACCACTAGTATTAGCTTGATTTTTGCCACAAAATATTTACTTTCTGGTGACAAAGATTTAATTTAAGGGCAAGCTGCATAGCCACATTCACACCATGAGCCTTAAGAGTCATGCTGCAAACTGGCAATAACGATTTGAGAAACTGAGCATTAAATATAACCATTTATATAAGAGAGATAAATAAAATAAATGGCATCTTTATTTACATAGACATTAAGTTTTTTTAAAAAAAAAAAAAAAAAATATTAACAGTACTCAAGTGCTATTTCACATTTACATTGTTCACAAAAAAAGTTTCAATTCCTAATCTTCCCATTCATCATCATCTGTTTCATCATCTGTAAAAAAAAAAAAAAAAAAAAAAAAAAAAAGTGATTAAAAAGTTGGCATTTCTGCATTACATAATCCATAGCCTATAGTAGACACCGGTAATAAGGAACTATACTCATTTTTTTGGTCAGGGCTACAACTGCAGCAAAGAACTGCAACATAAAAAAAAAAAAGTTGCTAGAAGTCATAGAAGCTCCAGGAGTCATACTTGGATAGGTTCCCAAGTAAATGGGGTTCTAATGGTGGCTTAGGGCCAGCACACAGTATTCAGGGCTGGGGAATAAATCAGGGTTACGAAGGACTTGATTTTGTACATCTATTGGGTGTGCATGTCTATGGCTAAAAACACTTGGGCTAGCCAGAATGCCAGGTCAGAATATAGGGGGGTAGGGGTGCAGTGTACAGTACCAACATTTTGGCCATGCCCCTTGTGTGCATAATAAACAGTTGATCTTACTCTATAATAAGAGTTTCATTAATGTGATAATTAAAAGGTCAGTTCATTAACGGTCATTTTAGTTTAACCCCTTCCCACCTACCTGCCCCTGCTCTGCCCTGTCATTGCTTGATATGGAGTTAAGTTACGTAAACTGCATAGATTTAGGGCCCCAATAACTAGTCAGTAGTAATTCATAAAAAAATAGTAAAAATAATGAGCTAATAAGTCAGTCTTTTTAACTTCCTTTGAATGTACTGCAAGGTTTGCACAAGTTACGTAAAGTGTAAGCATAGGGGCCCCAATAACCAGTCATTCCCCTGCTGAAACTTCATATAGGAGACGCCGATATTCAGTAAATAGCTCCCAAATTAAACAGTTGATATTTCACTATAATAAGCAGTTTATATAAATAGTTAAAATTAATAATAAATGTGCTAATAAGTCAGTCAGTTCATTGGGGGGAAAGAATTGGAGCTTGCCTGTCTGTCTGTCTGTCCCTTCTCTGCTATTTCGTTTCCTTGTATGAAAGTTTCCTAAAATTCTAGGCAAGTTACTTAAATTGTTTAACATAACACTATGGGGCTGATTTACTAATCCACGAATCCGAATGGGAAAAAAAAAAAAATCGGATTGGAAACTAACATTTTTTGTGATTTTTTCGTCACCGTTTTCATAGCCATTACAAATTTTGTGAATTGTCATGACTTTTTCATAGCCATTATGGCTTTTGTGAATTGTCGCGACTTTTGCATAGCCATTATGACTTTTGCGAATTGTCGCAACTTTTTCGTATTGAGCGCTCGAAAAATTTGCGACAATTCGCTAAAAAGTCGCAAAATACAATCATTACGAAAAAAAACACATTCGGACGCTTTTTGGATTTTTGTGGATTAGTAAATGTGCCCCTATATGTAACTTATGGCAATGCGGCCGGACCCCCTTCCCAAGCTGATTTTCATGGGGCCTGGTGCAAGGATACCTCCTCTCCCCCCCTGATGGTGGCTCTTATGGATATGCTTGACAATACCAAACACCCCCTCTCCCCCAAATACACAATAGCCTTTTCTGTATTGGTTACTTGACAAAGGAAGCCAAATGCCAAGCTATACCTACACACCAGAGCCATGCAGCGCTTTGTGCCTTTTCTGTATAACGTCCATTAGTGCCGACACAATTGTGGAGTTCTGAGAAGATTCTATTTTTGAGGGCCGTGAAATCTATAAGGCAGAAAGTGTTGCCATAAAGAACATATACCATACATAATGCCAAGATTTTCATTGAATGGGCTTCCTTATTTATACTCACTATGATGGATGGAATATACACAAAGCATTGCTGCCCTACCCAACAACTCCAGTGCTATATAAACAGTAATAGTAACCTCATGCAATCAAGCTGGGGGTAGCTTTACAAAAAGGGCAATATTCCCCACACCAGTTTAGATTGCAAAATAGAGCGAACAAATATTTATAGCTGCACCCACACAATAAAACACTTGCTCAACGTTCCGCATACAAAGACATTACAGGGAATGAAGAAAAAAAAAAAAAACAAAAAAACCCACCCATTTGTGAGGAGTTTCGTAATCATTAAACCCAAAAGAATGACCATCCCAACTTAAACAGAACTTTGCTACTGATTGGGGGGCACCAAATAGTCAATAACTTCATACCCTGGACCAGCTCTCCTGGTCTCTAAAGGCACACAAGCCCCGGATACCGTCTAGGAAGGTCAGACAAAAATGGCACACAGAGTCCCATGGGCCACTTATGTAACCAAGTTCAGTGGCCCAGGACCAGCTCATGTGCAGTATTGTAAAACATCCAACTTCAGTCGGCTATGCATGCACCAATCTTGGATCATTGATGGGCAAAGACCCATATATCTAATTTATGCTTTGCACTTATACCTTATTGGTTTATTTGGTTGATCACACCCCTTGCACTCCAATATAGTGTTTAGCAAGGAGGTGTAGCTTCCTCTTTGGCTGCCTCTGTCTCAGGAACAGGTCACTGAGCCTGGGAGCAGGACAAGGCCCCAGTAAAGCCTTTATTGCCCTAGAGTTATCATCCTATACTCTAGAGAAGATGGGGACAGGGACCCCATGAATGAGGACCTGTTAGATAGTTACACTTGTAGAGCATTCTCTAGGAGAGTGAGAGAGAGGGAAGGAAGCAAGCAAGAGCAGTTTCGGCTCCACCAAGGAAAGTAACTGGAAGTACATAGGAGACAGGCAGTACCTAAACCCTGATCCACAGTCGGCTGTGGGACTCTCAAAGCTAGAGGTTATCAACCCGAGGACTGAGCTATCTATCCTGACTGCTTCCAAAGGGGGTTGCCAAGCTGACCAGGTGCATTTACCCTGCCCATACTCTAAAAGGAGGTGGGATAAAGCGGTGTGCATCCTCTCTTGCTGTCCTCAGAGTACGATTATCATTTACCATCTGTATTTGAATTGTGAGTATAATCCTGCATTTCTACTTGCCTCTAACCCGTCTATAGCTCAACTGCAAGAACCTTCTGGCATCCATCTTTGCTAAATTGCACTGCACACAGCTACAGGGAGTTTTAGTTAAACTACACCCCAAGGCTCTGCAGGTCTCTTCCATATAGCGAAGGCCCATCCTATGTAAGAGTCGCATGTACCCCATGCTCTAACAACTATACTAGCCTGAGTTTGACTATTTTATAGCCAAATAGGGGTTACACAAGTAAAACTTGGGGGACGGAACAAAAATGCCAGCAGTGGCACAGTTCTGACAAATGTGCCATACTGTGGTACCTTCTATGTGAGAACAGGAAGATCGTCCCAGGGCCTAATGTTTGCAACTATAGTAAGTCTGATTATAAAGTAATTATAAAAAACTCTAACATATTATACTGTACTGTTCAACAGAATTGTGCATGCAGACACATGACAAATACTCACAGATTTAAGCTGTACACCCTGTCTGATCTGCTCCAGGAAGAGAGATGGATCCCTTAGCTTCTCTTTTCCTCTATGTATTTCTTTCTCAGTCTGCATCATGCACTTTAATGGGGAGTTGTGTAGTTCCTCGACAGGACAAGATGGAAGGACCAGGCACGCTTTTTCAGGAGACTCTTTCTTCAAAAAAGGAGGAATAGGGGGTGGAGGTGGGGGCACACTAGCATGTTGTATGTCATTGTGTTGGCATGATGCTGGAGACTGGGGCTGACATGGAAAAGACAACTCAGAAGAAGATTTATGGACAGAGGCAGGGAGAGAAGGTAGAGGCAGAGGAATTAAGGGAGAATCTTTAGCAGAAAGTAGAGTAGGTGGCCGAGGAGGAATAGCTGGGCGAGCCGATACATCAGTTAGGGAAGTTTTTATTTCAATGCTTGTTTGGGGAGAGATTTTGTTTTGAGCTGGAGTAGGTACAGGAGAGAAATCACCTAACAGCAGAGGGGGAGAAGGTATGGGACTCAGTGATGGGAAATCGCCGAGAGGAGATGGTTGAGCAGATGGCATTCTATGGAGAGAAGCAATGTAACTAAATGGAGATGAAGGCAATGTAGTAACTGGTATTTTAGCTGCATGGTGAGAGGTAACAGGAAAGCTATTCTGTCTCTTGGGTGGAGTCTGGTTGGTAGATGACCGGGAGCGGTATTTATAGCGAGAATCTGGCATTTCCCTCTGGGCTAGGGTGGCAAAAGGAAAAAAAAAAAAAAATTTGTCACTGCATATTTCTTGCCACCACCAAAATACAGCACTTTAGGGTTCAAAGAAAAATAAAGAGCAATTTAGTGGTAACCCAAAGTTTCAGTAATGACTAGCAAGTCATTAATAATTACATTGATTCAGCACATGAACATACCCATCCTAAGAGTTTCCTTCCTCACAGCTTCCATGCCACCCTTCTTCTCTATAACTGCAAATATCTTGCGGGACATCTCCTGGTCTTTCAGATGCTCCTCTTTTATCCCTGCCAGCTTAAACAGCTTCTTCAAGTCTGCATCAGTTCTTTCCTAGGACAGTTTAAAAAGGAGAAACAAGCACCTGTTACAGCAGTGTTTTTATTAAAGGAGAAGGAAAGGTAAATACTAAGTAAGCTTTATCAGAAAGGTCTATGTAAATACAACCATAAGCACTTACAGTAATGCTGCACCGAGTTCTCTATCAAAAGAAAAACAGGATTTTTGGTCTCTTTTGGAAACATGATGTTTGAGTGTCTGACTTCCTCTCAGAAAAATCCTTAATCCCCCTGGCCAGAGTCTGCGCAGTTGTCTCCTCTCTCCTGCTCCCCCCTCCGATAAGAATGCCAAGAACTCCCTCCCCCTCCCTTAGAAATGTGTGATCTGAGCTATACTGCAAACATGAAGCTATTTAAAATAGCAGCTGCCATCTTAAGCAAACGGAGAAAACTTTTAGGGCTCTTTAACTCAGAATAAATGTGGTGCATCAGCAGTAAAATGCCCAAATTACTTTCCTTCTCCTTTAAACTAATACTCAGTTCATGGATTCTTTGAGGTTAGCCCTATTGTGAGCTATGGGGGCCCAAAGTTAGATAGGTTTTATTTAAAAACTTTGCCTAATCAGCCATTCATCCATAGTTGAATGAATATCTAGGAGACAAAGTGTTCACACCAACTTGTACCCTAATCCATTTCAAAGCTTGGTTTCCAGGAGAACAAAAGACTCATACACTGGCTTTTAGACTGTGCGTAAATTCAAAGAGATAACTTACATCCAAATTGGTCCCAGAAGGCCATCCCACATGGGCCAGGTGTCTAGAAAAATGGCAAAAGGAATATGATCAGCAATATATGACACTGTTGCTAGGTTGCCATATACTGAAAAAAAAAAAGCAATACAGTAAAATTGTGAGGAAATATTGGGCAGTACTGGAGGTATTAGTAGCATAAAGAACGGTTGAGACCTTACCTTGAAACATGCTTTCCATTTTTGAGTAAATGTATAAAGACAGCTTAGAGAAGGACAAAGCCATCTGCAAAATATATATGCACCCCTGCAGTGTGTCATACATTGTGCTCTCTCCAGAATGGGAGGCTCCCTTCCACATACGTTGCAGCATGAAGTAAAACACGGGGTCTGGAACTACTTTGGGATAGTATGAAACACTGCATCAGTACTTATCTAGACAGGTTTTCTTAAAGGAATACTGTCAAAACACAGCAGAATCCTGCATTGAAATCAGTTTTTTCAAAAACTTTTTTTTTTTATATTTCATCTTGAAGTTTCACATGGGGCTAGCTATATTCTTAATTTCCCAGTGAACTACAACCATGTGACTTGTGCTCTGATAAACTTCATTCACACTTTACTGCTGCGCTGCAAGTTGGAGTAATATCACCCCCCCTCCCAGCAGCCGATCAGCAGAACAATGGGAAGGGAGCAAGATAGCAGCTCCCAGTAGATATCAGAACTGCACTCAATAGTAAGAAATCCAAGTCCGGCTTGGGACTCCAGTTACATGGTAATAGGAGAAACAATTGGTTACCTGAAAGCAGTTCTAATGTGTAGCGCTGGCTCCTTCTGAAAGCTCAGACACAATGCACTGTGATGGCGCCTACACACCAATATTACAACTATAAAGAACACACACAGGTTCAAGAATACAATTTTAAATGGTAGAGTGAATTATTTGCTTTGTAAACAGTGAAATTTAGAAATACAAAGTATCTCATAAATCAAGACAGTATCGCTTTAACTTTTCATAGGGGACCCAAATTAAGCTTTACAATCAGTTGCAACCAAAAAAAAAAAAAAAAAAAAAAAAACTGGGTTTAACCAATTTGTTCATTTATAATCACTGTGGGACTTTTCTCTGCAGCTGTTCTGGAATGGGGTACTCCTGTAGGATAGCAGCATTGTCATGTTCTATCTCCTAGTGATCCCAAGTGGCCAATATTCTCTGTGCCCATGTGCAATAGGATAAAAAGTAACATTTCCTTCCCCAACATGCATGCACTCAGTCCAGAGTCATACACACAATTTACGAAGACGCTGGTAACATGGCACTGCACTGGTAAAAGTTTTGCACTTGCTTCAGAAACCCTACTATAGTTTATATAAATACCCTGCTGTGTAGCCATGGGGGCAGCCATTCAAGCTGGAAAAAGATAACAGATAAAACATCACTGTATTCTACAGAGCTTATCCGTTATCTACTATGCAACCTGTGTCTTTTTTCCTGGTTATTGTTCCTTTATATACAGGTATGGGACCTATTATCTAAACCAGGGGTCCCCAACCTTCCAAACTGGTTTATTGCAATTATTTCTTTAGAATGGGAAATTCTCTTATATTGCTCAGACAGCCTTGTTACTCTCAAACCTATAAAAGGAAAAACAGAGTTTGGACCATGAATATTAGAGGCAACTCACTTAAAATTGCTGGGAGAACCAATATCAGACTTGCTGAGCTTTCTCCTCAGGAGCCTGCCCTTGAAGCTTTCCTTTGGAGAATAATAAATGGAGACATTCTGCGCTCGAGTCTCTGGCACCTGGAACACAGAACCTAGGAAGAACAGAAAGCAAAGTATACATTTTAATAAGACTTCTCTGGCAGTTTTAGCCACACAATTGGAGTACCCAAGGCTTGTAAAGAGATGCACCCTAAGAACCCAAAGGGCTATAACAAAATGGTTGGTTAAAGTGTTACTTCTAATTATATTCAAAATAAAAGACCACCAATTATAACACTGTCTTGTCAACAGTAATTATTTTGCAGTGTCTTGTTGGGCAGGAAACCATGCATTTTTAGTGAAACAGCTGCCTGCAGAAATCAGTTTCCATGTCCCTTTGCCCTACGTCCCCTGACAAGCACCTAACAAACTAGTTGCGAGTACTTGAGCATGTAGAATGTGTGGAACAAGGAAACAATGACTCTCGATGTGGCAGACATACGTCACGCACATATTGGCGGGGGGGGGGGAAGGTTGGGGCATTTTGTATCCTTCTGCAACATTATGTATTTTTAGACAGAATCTGTAGTACAAAGTCCAAACAAAAAAAAGTTTATAAATCTTTGTTTTTTGGATTACTTGCCTTCCTGAGGGTCACTGATCCCCATAACTAAAATGCCATTGGTCTGAGGCTACAGTTTTACAATTACTTTTTATTGCTTATCAGTTAATTCATGCCCTCTCCTATTCCTGCCTCTCATTTAAACCACTGTCTGGTTGCTAGGGTAAATTGGACTCTAGTAACATAACTTCTAAACACCAAACTAGAACATTGCTGGGAAATATAAATATGGATATGTAAACAATTACATCAACTCATTACAAACTGCACCAGGTATAGTAACCTGCAACAGCCAGAGCAACACCTTGTAACATTTAAAAGCAATTATTTGATGGGTTGTTGTGGGTGACCAGCCAGTCATGAAATACCACTTTACCTCTATGTGCTTCTGGCCTATATAAGCAGCAGAATAGCCCTAACCCCAAAAAGCCAACAACAATTCACATTAAGTACTTTAAAACCACAGTGGTCTGTTTTTTTGAGGAGTTATTGCAATTATTTGAGGTAAAGAGACATGGGCAGGAAGCACACAAAAACAAGAGCAGATTAAAGTTTCCAAAACATTATGACCTTTTCAGTATCTCTCTAGTCTGCATACAGACTACAGACACAGAAGTTTGAGGATTGTGTCCCAAAAACACAGTTGCAGCTTTCAGATAAATAAACACATTGCTGTTAATATTAAGGGCAGTGGCAGACGGGGAGATTAGTCGCCCTGAGACAAATCTTCATTGCCACAGGCGACTAATACCCCCGCAATTCCATCCCACCAGCAAGAATGTAGATCGCCAGTGGGATGGCATACACCTTGCTATGCCATCCAATATCCAGAAAGCATTGCTTGTTATAGAATACTGATTAAAAGTAGCCAAGAAATCTGCAGTTCCCTTTATTAATGGGGAGGTCAGGCAGCTGGATGTTGTCCCCTATACAGTGGAAAGAGATCAGATCCTATAGACACCACTGTAGGCTCCCTAGTGTCATAACCAGAGCTGACCCTACATGTGTTACAGAGCAAGAGAATATTTAACCATTCTCTCATAGACTTATAATTAAAACCACAACTCACCCAGCACATTAAACAGAGCCATAATTATTTGTTCAGCCTGAAGTCTCTCTGACAGGAACTCACAGCACTTTCATTCAGCCCTGTGCGTCTCATCTGCTTCTCATTATATTCAATTAGCAACACTGCTCACCTGGGGCCAGAGGGATGAACTGGCCAATAGCACAATCCTTTGGCACCTTTGACTTGTAACCCTAAATATGCTGCTTGTTTCTCTATTCTTTCTAAAAAATCTGGAAGCTCCATGTGTATGTTATACTGTCTCAATAGCTTGTTTCAGGACAGGGAAGAGAGGCCATTTAACCCCCAACATTACAGTGGCCTATTTAAGGAAAGATCATAGATAAATGAACAATGTAATAGCATTTAAAGTATACAGCTTAGGAATGTCTATTCAGCAGATCTCCAGAATTCTGTTTACAATCGTTCGGTACGAAAATTTTGTGACTTTCGGATACAATTTTTTTTATAAGCATTTTCGTGATATTTGCGATCTTCAGAAATTTTCGTTTCCAATCCGAATTTTTCCCATTCGATTTAATAAATCTGCCCCTAAGTCTGACATTAGCCTGTGATTCTCAGTATGGGGTTGTGGAAGTTGCAGTTCAGCAACACATAAGGGCTGTTGCACATGGGGAGATTAGTCAATGGCATGGCATATGCTGCACGGCGATTTGCCAAAGTCACCAAAGTTGCCTTGAGAGGAAACTTCTGCGACTTTGGCAAATCGCCCGCGCCGCGTATGCCATCCCACCAGTGATTTACATTCTCGCCGGTGGGATGGCATTTCGGGGAGATTAGTCGCCCGCGACAAGGGAGATTTGTTACGAGCGATTAATCTCAGCGTCTGTCACAGCCCTAAGGATGAAGACACATGGAGCTACTAGTAGCAGCTACTTTTTCACGGCTACTAAATGCCAGAAAATACCCTACCATAGACAATACTAAGAACTGCCCCTGCTAAACACACGTAGCTGACAGCATTCAATGCACACAGTTGAGATAATATAATGGGTCTAAATGTATATATATATTTATATAGGGGCTGGGTTTTTGTAGAAAAGGGAGGGACAGCTGGCATCCAGTAATAGATTAGGTCTGGCAGTTTGGCTGATTGCAACCATCTAGGCATGTATGGCCAGTCCAATGTTCTGTCCTGGTGGACAGGATAATCTTTTGTGATGGGAAACTTCTATCATTTACTGTAGCTCCTCAGGGGGTCAATTTAAATAATCATAACCAAGGCTATCTGGTTGGTGTACTGTGCAAGTTGGTTTGTGTATCACCATCCTAAGCACCACCAGCATAAAGTCCTCTATAATGAGAATTCTAGAACTAATTTGATTGGCCCAAGGGTCAATTAGTTAGCTTACCGTACAGATTGGCCCATTTATGTCCAACCTATGCACCACCAACATCAAGCCTTCCTCGCTGAGAAGTCTAGTGTCAGGACTGTACTGCTCCACCAGCTTATCACTTAGAATACCATACAGGTTGGTTTATGTATGTCCACCTTAAGCACCACCAGCAACAGGGCCACCATTTGGGGGGAATTAGGGGGGGACTGTTGTCCCGGGCCCGGTCAGTCTCTACTTGGAAAGAGGGCCCAGCCATATAGCAAATGTCATGTAAATTGCATAACTTGCATAAAGTAATTTATGTAAAAACTTCAGTACCATGTCTAGAACATAACTTTTATATGAACAGAGAGTGACAGGGGCAGGCAGGAGTGCAGGATATAAAGTTAGGGCAAACTCTACTGACCTTCAATGAACTGACCTATTAGCACCTTCATTAATGGAACTATTTATATGAACTACATATTAAAGTAAATTCAGCTGTTTATGTTAACTATCTATTTACTGAATTATTTGCTGAATTACATGAGTGATGACTAATGATTGGGTCACTAAAAACTTCCAGAATAAGACATTTTCCATGGTCATATAAGACAGCTGCTTATCATTTAAGCCCCACAGGGCCTCCTTTCTTTTCTGGTTTCCCCCTAGCTGCCTTTAAGTAAAAGGATTTGTAAGTTAGTATCATAGTAGCTGTGGCTGAAAACAAACCCACACATCTATCAAGTTCAATGTTTTGTCCTAGCAAAACCTACCTAACTGGCCAAAAATGTTGGTACTGCATGCTTGTGTTCATGAAGGGTCCAGATAAATAACTTGTATGGGGCCCCAAAGTTTCTGATGGTGGCCCTAACCATCAGCATCAATCCTTCTTCACTCCAACACTATGGTTGGACTGGCCAACAAAAGTACTAGAACAATCCCAGTGACCCAGGCCCTTATGTGCCATAGTCTGTAACAATTAACATCTTCCCTTTCTTATATTCACTATACACCTATACAAGCTCTAAAATATTTGCCACTGTCTCCATCCAATTGATGTCAGAGTGGGCTCTGGATGTCAAGTTCTCTGATGGCCCCTAGCCCAACACTGCCACTGTCTTGAGAGATCTGCTTCTGAACATGGATCTACTTCTAGACCTAGATCTAAGGGCAGTGGAAAACATGGAGATTAGTTGCCCTCGATAAATCTTCGCTAATCTCCTTGAAATGCCATCCCACCAGCAAGAATGTAAATCGCCAGTGGGATGGCATACGTGTAGCTTCAGTTTCCCAAACTCGCCCCAAGTTGCCTCTCAAGGATTTCTGAGAACAAGACAGAGAAACAAAAGTAACTTGGAGAGCATACCAGACTCCTTCCACTAAGTGAAAAAACCTACATTGCAGGGCTGCCATAAGAAATTACCCTGCATATCACTTTTTGGTTAACAGATCCCCCCTAAGGGAGCAAAGCTTTCCAGGCCACTGCCTGTCCCTGCCCCTTGGCCAGTGGTTCTGCAAATTAAATAATATGGGACCCCATTTACAAAAATACTTCCCAATAATAATTGTTGTCCAACTTGCAGGTGTTTTTAAAGTACAACTTCAGCACAGCCCCAACTGCTGTACAACCAACATATCCTGATTCTCTAATACAAATAAAGAACTGGAAACAACAAATAATCTGGATTGTGCCCATTCTCTTATTTTGTCCCATAAATAGCCAGTAACCTGCCCCTTGTAATTTGCATCTGAATTAAAGCTATTCCCTACATTAAAAACCATGAAAAAGTAGTCAGGGCATGGCACCCAGAATTAAAGTTATACATACATACACACATGCATACATAAAACCTGTGAGCTGCCATCTTTAGGCTTAACAAATTAAGAGGAAGAGATAGCAACCCTTTTTGAGGGGCTGAACTGTTAAGATAGGTGCTAAATTCTACCAGTAAAGTGCCCATAGCAAGGAATCAGAATTTAGCATTTATTTTCTGATACTAGTCTGGTTACAACTAACCGTTTTTTAATGCAGCAATTGCGGGCGAGCAACCACAAAAGGTGGTTATTTGTATATCTTTCCTCATGATTTCTTAATACCTTTCTAGGCTTTCACTGTAAGATCTGTGTGACTCCTGGCTGGCACAGCACTGAGTGTGTGGGAGGGGCACTGACTAGAATTATGCAGCTTTCCTGAGCACAAAGCAGAGAAATGAAACTAACCTGCACTTATTGCCCCGGGAAATGAATAGTTTTCTCCCGCTATTATGTCTTTATGTTGGAAGACAGAGTGAATACAAAGAACTGCCCTGACTGCTGTGCAACAAATGGGTTTTCTTTTTCTAATACCAATGTAAAGTAGCTGGGAGAGGACAAAGAATCTGATATAAAACAAATAAAACTTGCTGCCCCTTGTGCCCAAGAGCCAGCAGCTAGCTATGTGCTAGTATGACTGTAATTGTTACCCTCTGTTTATATACTGTAGTGGACCTTTCCAAGCATGAAGACTGCACCATCTAATGATGCAGTCCAAGAGCATTTTTACACAGCCTTTCTTGGTGTGATTTTTTTAGGCATCCCACCTAATGGGAATTCATGACAGAGCTAGACTGGGATTCAAAAAAGGCCCTGGCATTTCAAGTACACAGAGGCCCAAACTGCCTCCCACCAACCCAATATATAGAGAATGTCTGTGGCATCTTACAGCAGCCCCTCTGGCCACTGATTGGCAGTCTAGGTCGGTGCATGAGGAAACAGACCCCATTCACTTCTATAGTAGCAATAACCACTGCACTGCAATGAACCCCCAAACACAGATGGGAAACTGCTTGTTGTGTTTCACCTGCATTAGTGTGGGGTAGTGTGGGTTGGCTGTGACCGTTACAGGCAACCCTGTGCCCTAAATTTGTTACTAATGAGTCCATGTTTGTTCATGGCATGGGGTGCCCATTATTACACCACTGGATGCACCACTGCAGTTACTTCCATAACAAACCCGTTTATGGCTATCCAAATCTATTTCCTGGTATTGGCTTTCGGACTTGTAGAGTGGGAATGCCATCTGTGGGGCTACAGGTGGGAGTCTTATCAGGAGTCTTGTTACACAGGGGGGCCCACATTAAGGGGCACATTTATCAAAGTACGAGTTCGAATCCCAAAATGGGTAAAATTAGGTTAAATATGATCATTTCTGATGATTGGAAATGTCACGAAAATACATACGAAAAAAACGTAATAGTCGTGATAATATCGTAATGGCATTACGAAAGTCACAAAATTTTCGTATCCGAACCATCGTAAACGACAGGAAAACCTTTCTGACTTTGATCCTTCTGTGCATGATTTTGGAAGCCTCCCATAGGGCTCAATGGCACTCTGCAGCTCCAACCCGGCCCAAGGAAAGTCTCCCATAGGGCTCAATGGCACTCTGCAGCTCCAACCCGGCCCAAGGAAAGTCTCCCATAGGGCTCAATGGCACTCTGCAGCTCCAACCTGGCCCAAGGAAAGCCTCCCATAGGGCTCAATGGCACTCTGCAGGTCCAACCCGGCCCAAGGAAAGTCTCCCATAGGGCTCAATGGCACTCTGCAGCTCCAACCCGGCCCAAGGAAAGTCTCCCATAGGGCTCAATGGCACTCTGCAGCTCCAACCCGGCCCAAGGAAAGTCTCCCATAGGGCTCAATGGCACTCTGCAGCTCCAACCCGGCCCAAGGAAAGTCTCCCATAGGGCTCAATGGCACTCTGCAGCTCCAACCCGGCCCAAGGAAAGTCTCCCATAGGGCTCAATGGCACTCTGCAGCTCCAACCCGGCCCAAGGAAAGTCTCCCATAGGACTCAATGGCACTCTGCAGCTCCAACCCGGCCCAAGGAAAGTCTCCCATAGGGCTCAATGGCACTCTGCAGCTCCAACCCGGCCCAAGGAAAGTCTCCCATAGGGCTCAATGGCACTCTGCGGCTCCAACCTGGCCCAAGGAAAGTCTCCCATAGGACTCAATGGCACTCTGCAGCTCCAACCCGGCCCAAGGAAAGTCTCCCATAGGACTCAATGGCACTCTGCAGCTCCAACCCGGCCCAAGGAAAGTCACGATAACGAAGCTTGAATGAATCCGAAACTTTTGTACTTGGCGCGACAATACAATTTGTAGCACAAATTGTCACGCAAATTGTCGCAAGTACGAAAAAGTTGCGCAAATTAACGAAAAAGTTGCAAAAAATACACACAGTTCGAAAACTTAGAAAAAAATACAATATTTTTGTATTCGGAATCAATCATACTTATATATATATATATGTGCCCCTAAGGGTCTAGTTTGGGGAGATCAAAAGTCTCAGGCCATTACATGCTGTGAGGCTCTCTTCCTAATGGAACCCCTGACAAGTAATATTGGAAACAATGATTTCTACGGTAATGGGTTTTGTTTGGTGGCAACTGCACAACTACAGAGAGATTTGTAAGATTTTGCTATACAAAGTAATAACCGACGGTACAGTCCCCAGAGGCTTTAGGGGCAGCACCTGTGCGGGTAACAACACGGCGGGGCCGCTGCACATTCCTGTCAGAAACTGATGGAACCGATAAACAAAGGGTTAATATAATAATTCAGCGGTAGCCCCTCCCCTTGGTACTGAGAGAGGGGTTTGGCACAGGGGAGTCTGGATGAGCAGCGCAGAGTCGCACACGCATCTCACACTCAGCGATACGCGACTCAGGATGCAGCTCCTGAAATTAACAGCGACTTCCCTCCTCCTCCTGTGCCTGATTCCTCTGCCTGCAGGTCTGTACTTGCGTCTCTGTCGCAGGGCAATCAGTTTATTTATCACGCATGTTTGTTGTACCACGCAAGTGGGTTGCGGTATGCATGTTCCTTTATAGTTACAGTATTATGCATTATAAATACATGTGTGTGTGTATTTGATATTATGAGATGTTAAAATATTGCTTATTCTTGGTGAACATTTATAAAGTTGTGTGAAAAATGCTACTAGAATTTAATTTCAAATGGCCAAAAAGACAGCTATCATATGAGCAGCAATATATGTGAAGGGCCACAATCAACTGACCCAGACAATGAAGAAGAGTTTTGGCTCCTGATCACTAACATTTGTACCCATGTACCTTGGTGCATCTGGTAAATTCATGATTATCTGCAAACCATGATGGTCTGTTGAAACCACCAACCCCACATACTGACATGTATGCCCAAGGGTTGATTAAAAGTGGCATTGGCCCTAGGCTGCGTCCTGCCCCCCATCCCCTGCATTGGGCCCCCAAGAATAATGGGCTCTTCCCTGCCAGATATCGGTATATATGACCATTTTAAAATTGTGATGTAAAAGAGGAGGCAGGTATACAAACTGATGAGTGCCGGTGCTTTTTACGAAATTAAGAAATTTAACACAACCAGAAATTCTCTGCTGTCTGTAATTTACCCCATCAATTTATACAGCAAATCTAGAGTTGTGTTAATACCTTCATGCCTTGATTTAAATCATAGTTTGCACAATTTAGGCACCATGTCTGAGCATGATCCACCCACTTACATCGATATTGTGGGGTTCCATAATATGGGACTGTCCCACCTAAATCAGGAATAGTGAGAGGTATCATAATAGTTTCATTTTCAGCATAAATCTGGCATAAAAATACACACCTTTATGTATAACACAATTAGTTCCTTGTAATGGATTATTTATACGTGATCTCTATGCATGGTATTTATTCTTGGTAATGACAGTAATGAGATTTATAAATACACCGTTATTTTACTGTGCTTTTGGGCATAGAATATATGACAGCTTTATGCTGGAGCCTGACAGGCATTTAGATTAGGCTCAGTTTATTATACAAAGGGGACTGATGGTTTGTTTTGTGCGAAGCAGGAAGTAAAATATGACTTTACTCTCAGTTTTAGATTTTGTCCTGTGCAAGAAATAACAGAAACCCTAGATGTTACCTAATTAAAACAACAGGCAAAACTAGAAAGGGAAGTTTGGGAACAACCTTCATGTTGGGTTGAAAAACGTGAAATCACTGAATGAAATCTGATTGGCTGTTGTTGGCTCCGCCCACCTTGGACCACAGTTATAGAGTAAAAACCACTGTTCAAAGTTTGAGGACCCTGGTTATAATAGTGTCTGAATGGCAGCAATTTAAAATTCCCCACTGAAAGTCAATGACAACATCTGATTGGTGGGTGGTGGCTTCACCCCCTTTTCCTAACCTGGAACTGCAGTTACCCAGTGACTAACCATGCAAAGTTTAGGGACCCTAGGATTAATAGTTAAAGAATGGCAGCAGTTTAAATTTAAACCAATAAAAGTTAACAGGTAAATTGTGATTGGTGGTTGGTGGCACCGCCCACTTTTCTAACCTTGAGTCGAAGTCACCCAGTGAACAGTGGGCACCCTGGCATAAATAGTGTGAGAATGACAGAACTTTAAATTTAAACCAATAAAATTCAATGGATGAAATCTGATTGGCTGTTAGTGGCCCAACCCACTTTTCCTATATTTGAACTGCAGTCCCCCAGTGACCAACTTTGCA
Source organism: Xenopus tropicalis (assembly GCF_000004195.4). Taxonomy (NCBI): domain Eukaryota; kingdom Metazoa; phylum Chordata; class Amphibia; order Anura; family Pipidae; genus Xenopus; species Xenopus tropicalis. The sequence goes on from NC_030680.2 coordinate 123,862,071, forward strand.
AATAAAAATTGTGAGACAGCATTTTACACTTCACCATTGAAAGTAAATAGGTGAAATTTAATTGGCTGTTGGTGGCTCCACACACTTTTTTCTGATTTTACCAAATACCCAGTGACTAACTTTGGAAAGTGTAACAACCATGGAATTAATACTTAAATAATGGCATCAGTTTAAATATAAACCAATGAAATTTAATTTTATTGGCAATCGATTGGCTGTTGGTGGCTCTGACCACTTGTTCTAACCCTGAATATATAGTCACCAGTTTGGGAACCCTGGCATCCAATAAAATTCAATAGGTGAAGTCTGATTGGCTATTGGTGGCTCCGCCCACTTTTTAAAACCTAATAATGCAGTCCCCTAGTGACCCTGGTGTTAATACTGTGAGAATGGCAGCAGGTTGCATTTTCCCATTGAAAATCAATAGTTAAAATATGATTGGCTGTTGGTGGCTCCACCCACTTTTTCTAACTCTGAACCGCAGTTACCTGGTGACTAGCTATGCAAAGTTTGGGGACCTTAGTATTAATATTTAAAGAATGGCAGCAGTTTAAATTTAAACATATGAAGTCTATAGGTGAAATCTGATTGGCTGTTGTTGGCCACGCCCATTTTTCTAAACTTGGAACATAGTCACCCAGTGACTGACTGTGCAAAGTTTGGGGACCCTGACATTAAACATGTGAGAATGGCAGCAGTTAAAATTTCCCCACTGAAAACAATTAAAGAAATGTAATTGGCTTTTGGCAGCCCCGCCCACTTTTTCTAACCTTGAGTATGTAGTCACCCAGAGACTGACTGTGCAAAGTTTTGGAACCCTGGCATCAAATCAATAAAATTCAATAGGTGAAATCTGATTGGCTGTTGGTGGCTCCGCCCACTTTTCAAAACTAAACGGCAGTCCCCTATTGACCAACTGTGAAAAGTTTGGGGACCTTGGGGTTAATACTGTGAGAATGGCAACAGGTTGGATTTCCCAATTGAAAGTTAATAGGTGAAATCTGATTGGCTGTTGGTGGCTCCGTCCATTTTTTCTAACCTTGAACCGCAGTTACCTGGTGCCTAACTCTGCAAAGTTTGGGGACCCTGGTGTTATTACTGTGAGAAGGGCAGCAGGTTGCCATTGACATTGCCAAGTCAATAGGTAAAATCTGATTCTCTGTTCACAGCTCCGCCCACTTTTGGGCATCCAACAATCATGTTTTCATTCAGGCTGAGCCCATGACTGTGTGATTCAAGTTTGGGGAGTGTGGCCTCAAAGCTGTAAGATTGGCAGCAGTTTCAATTTCTCCATTAAAGTCAATAGGTGAAATTTGATTGGCTGTTGTTGGCCCCTCCCACTTTGGGGGTCATCCAACAAATGTTGCTGTTTTATTTGGGGTGACCCCATGTTTATGTTATTCAAGTTTGGGGGGTGTCGCTTCAAAGCTGTAAGAGTGGCAGCAGTTTGAAAATCTTCCCCGTCAAAATCAAAAGCACAAGCAACCTGCTCCGCTATAGGGCGAAGAAGTGTGGAGAGTTTTGGTTGTACCCCTAGAACTACAAGAGGAGTAGCGTTTAGAAAATGGGGGGCGCTAAGAATAATAATAATTATTGGGTGGGCATATGGAGAAATGATCTGCAACCCCTCCAGACATGTGGATCTTTTGCTGTATGGCCAGCTTTAGGCACTTGCTTTGGGCACTTGCTTTAGGCACTTGCTTTAGGCACTTGCTTTGGGCACTTGCTTTAGGCACTTGCTTTAGGCACTTGCTTTAGGCACTTGCTTTAGGCACTTGCTTTGGGCTCTTGCTTTAGGCACTTGATTTAGGCACTTGCTTTGGGCACTTGCTTTAGGCACTTGCTTTAGGCACTTGCTTTGGGCACTTGCTTTAGGCACTTGCTTTAGGCACTTGCTTTGGGCACTTGCTTTAGGCACTTGCTTTGGGCACTTGCTTTAGGCACTTGCTTTGGGCACTTGCTTTAGGCACTTGCTTTAGGCACTTGCTTTGGGCACTTGCTTTAGGCACTTGCTTTGGGCACTTGCTTTGGGCACTTGCTTTAGGCACTTGCTTTATGCACTTGCTTTGGGCACTTGCTTTGGGCACTTGCTTTAGGCACTTGCTTTGGGCACTTGCTTTAGGCACTTGCTTTAGGCACTTGCTTTGGGCACTTGCTTTAGGCACTTGCTTTGGGCACTTGCTTTGGGCACTTGCTTTAGGCACTTGCTTTAGGCACTTGCTTTGGCTTGACAAGTACAGCTGACTCTCAGCCTAGGCTTGCAGGAATACCCAGGATAAGAAAATGGGAATTTAGTCTCAAATCTTATTAGTTGTCATTTGCCACATGGTGCAACTAGGCATTTTGTTGCACTTTGCACCCTACCCAGTGTGCCTTACTGGTATTGTTGCAGGCCTATGCACTCCTATTCAGAGCACAGAGACCCGTGGCATGACCCTTGGATCAAGTGCTGGCAGCTTTAGGTGTCAGGACAGGGCTCGCTGCGCCCCCTGATGCGCTCTGTTCCTCCTGACGGATTTTGCTTTGCAACCAAATCCAATTGCTAATTGTCTCCAATTATGAATGTCTATATCATCCTAAAAGTTAATTCAATGGTTAACTACCCCTTTAGCCCACCACCCGCCACAAATAAGTCAGCAGTGGAAAGGTGAGCGAGTGATAAATATTAACCAATGAAATTCAGGTAATATATTGAAACAAGGTGCTGAGTTTATAATCATGCTTTCTCTTTTATTTCCTTGCTTCTCCTATAGTGCTGGCAGACAGCTGCGCACCCTACATCGGTTCCGATTGGCGTTACCACCCAAAACAAGATTGTCTGCTGAGCTTTTGTGCAGGAGAATGTCTACAAAGGTATTGCAGTATCTTCCCTGGGACCCAGCTTGACCAGTCCCAGATTCTGTGCATTATAAACAAGTAAGTGGCAGCAGACAAAATAGGAATGCTTGATCTTATTTTGATGTGGGAATGCAGAGAAGTGCAGCCGTGTACCTCGCCGACATCTTCTTACCTTCAGGGGGGGACACCTAAGCTGCTTGCGCATGCGCAGTTGAAGCGGATTTCCTATTACCTCCAACTGCACATGCGCAAGCAGCTTAGGTGTCCCCCCCTGAAGAGTCTTCAGCCGTTACGAAGATGTCAGAGAGGTACGCGGCTGCGCTACTCTGCATTCTTAGCTAGCGGTTAGTGATAGGGACAGAGTGTAAACTTAAAAACTATGCAATAAGGGAGAGGTGAGGTGGGCCTAGGCAATGATAGTTAAGGGGGCTTTTTGCGCCCGGGGGTACAGTTCTCCTTTTAAGTCTGGCAATTTCAATGCCTAGTTGTTTCCTATGCCCTAGAAAAGGTAGGTACTGACAAGTGGGCCTGTTCATTTAACCTTTAGCATGAGTAGTGGTCTTATACAGCTCCCAGCTGCACAACATTCCTTATCGGGAGAAGGATGAAGCCCTTTTCTTGTGGCAGGTACTGCTACAGTTGCCTCTTGGGCAACAGTTGCATCACATCTCCTTCCCAGCCTCCATGGTTGTGGTCGACAAGACGCATTTTCAGTGCTCACTGCCCTGGAGCCTAGTCACTAGATGTGCCACGGCCAAACAAGGCAGCTGCCACCCCTGCTGCCCCAGAGATGCATGGGGGGAGGGGCAGATTATGGGAGCACAGCTTTTGGGGAGCAGAACCTAGTGCAAGGGCTACAGTTTATAGAGCGGTAGGGGCCATAACTCTTTGTTATTCATTGACCTCATCCTATAATTACCTATGTTTTAAGTGATTTAATAGTATTATTATTGTTCTTGTAAGTTGGCCAAAAACTGAAGGTATACAGATAAAGGTATTTATGGGTAAAAGGGACAGATACCATATGACTTGCTGTACACAAGTAGGGGCCAATTCTTTTTTTTTGTTCATTTGCCCCATCTGATATGAAGTAGAGCTGTGGCTCCTATTACCGCTTCATCTGCCGAAGTTACCATACACCGACTGGCAGGGAGCATCAGCAGATGAAATTTTCAATTTGGACAGATCAAGATGCTCTGTCAAACTGACTCCCTTGCTAACATACATATTTATTTAGCTGGGCAGTATGGTTAGAATCTACTAAACATCCCAACCAAATCTGGGCAGGTATGTAGAGCTCTGTGGAGAGGAGGAACCCCATACAGGAGATGTATCATGCACAGCCTGACATGCAGCCATATGCAGAGAAGATTAATTACTTCTCTTATTTTTCCTGATAAGATTTATTTTGCTTCAACAGTTTTTGGATGGTTCTTGGATTCGGCATCCTTGTAGGCCTCTCAATCATAGGTGGAATTATCTCTTGCCTCTGCAAATGGTATTGGCTTGTCTCCCAACGTAAGTACCTCACATCCAGATTTTTTTAACTAGAATTAGACAGGGAACTTAATGGAAAGAATTAGTAACATGACTTCCCCCCTCCAATCAAACTTGCTTTTCTCAATCCATCACTGCCACCGTACAGACAATTTAGGTTGCCCTAAGCCCTAAATCACATTCAGATTTTAGTCTTCTTCCGATGAATATTTGGATATTGATCATACTTTTAAATGCAACAATCTAAAACTAAAATTCAGATTAAAATATTAGGATAAAGTACTAAAAATAACATATCAGAGGAAGTTCTGACCATAAAATAATTGGCAGACAACAATTGTATGAAAGTGACGTTCCAGAAATGGACACAGTTTTGGTGCTTGTATAGCCAGCTTTACTCAGGATGTAGGGAGATGTGATTTCATAACTGATAAAGAGCCAGAGGCTTTATATCCCTGCTTTAACCCCTAGAGAAGTTTCAGATATAAAACCTGTACCCCCCCCCCCCCCCCCCACTTCCTCTGCAGCCTTCTGTTGCTACATGATGGGAAAAGCCGTATACAGATATCCATACAGTGTCTTTTTAAATATATGGGAAAGGACCTGTAGCAATCCTGTACTGTTAATCCCCCCCCCCACCTTTGTTTTACACATTTCTTTGCCTTCACCAAGGTGTTATTGGCACTGTTGGCTGTGTTTAGTCTCGCCTAAGCTGTCACAAGTTTGTCTGCCTATATCTTTCTGCATTACATACCATAGCCTTCTATTGTGTTACATTGCCCTTAGAATATGCCAGTGTTGTACTGCCTAGCATCCTAGATGGTGTGATGACATTATGGGTTTGACCACCCTGGGCCCAAAAATGGATCTCTTCATAGCAAGGTCTACTCCCTAGGTATTCTTCTGTCTGTACACACAGAGCTATAGTTAAACACTGGCAGGATAAGTATTTCCTTTTACAGCCTGCAGTGTAGCTCAATGGCTCTTTAATAGTAATGAGTAGTACAGTGCTACATATGGCTTATAGGGTATGCATTTAAAGCTTCACCTTTATAGATGTCACCTGTTGAGTGATGCTTGTAGCCATTTGGGAGCACATGTGCCTGTGTAGTAATTTCATATTTTTAATTTTATGCCTTTCCAGTTTCTACTTCCAAAAAATGCCTGCTTTTGTATTACAAATAACATTGGCATCAAAGCACCGTGTGTGCCATATGCCCAAGGCTGGATTACTATTGTTATCATGATTTTTCTGTTTTCTGTCTGTCCATATGCAATAATAACATGCTGATGGAAGGTATATAATATTCATTTTTGGTTCTGACTCCCAAAGTCTGCCTGGTTGCTAGGGTAAATTGTAGCAACCACCCCAAACTGAAGAGCAGCAAATCTAAAAAATGAATACTGCTCGAATGACATGTAAAAATTAAGAATTTTTAGCACTGTATGGAAAACTGAATTAATGTTGATCTAATTTTTTTAAAAAAAAACAAAAACTAAAAAGTACGTGTTTTTTTTCTTGCATTTTGTGTGCTCTGTTGCATTGTCACAACAGTTTTGTTTTCCTTTGATAAAACACCACGTGCTGGGTGCTATGAAATCATTTTCTTTCTGCCCTTTTTCCCCCAAACTGTAGGCTCCAGTCATACCAACACCAATGTGGCAGTGACCAATGTCATTCCCCAGCAGCCAGTGATGCCCCTTACAGGATACCAACCAGTTGCAACCCAGAATATGCATGTTGGTTATGCAGCTAAAAACCCGCCAGCTTACCCAGGTGAGTTAGTCAAAGGCCTCTGGAAGGTAAATTAATTTTACACAGCAAAGCTAAGAATGTTACCATTTCTTATCTGGGCATTAAACATTTACAAGTACTATTTTTGTGCTTAAGGTGAGGTTTTTAAGGGAAACTCATGTTTGTTTATTTATTGACCATTTTTGTACTTTTACTTATTTTTACCCTACCAATAATTTCATAAATAGAACAATTTATTAATAATTCTGCATTATGCCTTATGTTGAGTGTGCAGTGAAAAATGCAGCAAACGACAGTCTCATGTTGTTAGTCATATGTAGACAGCAAGAATAACTTAGTAACATAAAACATTGTATTTTTGAAACAGAGATATTAAACACATGCTTCAGCCTGCTAGATTGTAAATTATGCCAGTGGCTCTCTATCTAGGTGCAAGAACAAGTATTTGGGAATGGATATACATTCTTATGGCAGTGTCATTTTGTCATGTTGTACCTGTAATATAATTAATGTTTTGCACCTCTGCCACCTAGTGGCCAGTTTAAGTCATCACACACACAAGTTTTCATGATATTAGCAGTTTTCCATCATAACTCTGCAACAGGAGCCCCACCTGCTCATGATATTTCTCACATCTTGTGGAAAAGGAAACATTTTTTTCCACTGATTATACTACAGTAAGGGCACATATTTGTCAATGTAACCATTCTGCTTTCAGCTTGCTATATACACTGGGAAATATATTTCTGTTTGTCTTTCAGGGCATGAAAATCAAACTTTTATGGAGTACTCTTAAAGTCCTGGTTTTGCCAGTTGCTTAATATGTTACCACTGATTTGTCCAAAGGATGAAGAAAAAGAGATCCACTCTCTGAGTGCCAAGGGTTGCCTTGCAACCATATGAGTGCATATTATGTTACAAGTTATGCTTTAGAGACTTAGTAGCATTCTGCAGTTTAGAATTACAGAAAAATTCTATACTTTATGTGTTTACTCTAATAGACATTCTGTGCCATTCCTAGCCAAAAAACACCTTTATTATTTGTACTGTTTATAATATTGTTCCATTTGTTTTACCACATTAGGGTTCACTGATACAATATAAAGCATTATGTTCATTTTCTTGCTGCAGGGAAATAAACATTTCGCAGCATGCCAAAATAATTATCTGTCCATACACAAACTGACTTGCTACATGGGGTAACACCAGGCCTGGACTGGGATTCAAAATAGACCTTGGCATTTCAAGTACACAGAGGCTCAAACAGCCCCCCATCAGGCCAGTATATAGTAACTGTCTATGGTACCTTATAGCAGGCCCTTTGGCATTTGCCTGAATCCACAGATTGCCAGTCTGGGCCTGGGTCACACACTGTATGGCCCCCATCCTTTTGTTCTGACCATTCATGCAAAGAGCCTGAATAACTGGAAAAGCAGAAAATAAAAAGGACCTGCTGTTCCCCCTCACTTCCTCATATGTCGATGCTCCATGACCTGACCGCCATAGTTCATCAGCAGATTAAATTTTCAAAGGTGCCCTTTAACTGAACTGTCCAATATTCATAGTGAATGGACATCAGTTGGGATCAGCAATTTTATCTGTGCACGTATGGCCCCCTTAAGTGTCGCTGTCACCTTTCACAGGAGCAAGAGATGTTGTATATGTTCTTTGTAGCCTCATGCTGAAGATGCACAGCCGACCCAGAGTCTCTACAGCAGGGGTGGGCAAATTATGGCCTGCGGGCCATGTCCGGCACGTTGGTCTTTTTAATCTGGCCCGCGGAGGATTGGTGTGTCTCGCTTGTCCCAACTCTGCAAGTCTCATCACGCGAGATGTGGGTCAAGGGTGCATGTAAGCGCTGGCCCAACCCGTCTGTCAAATTTTAAAAGTCAATGTGGCCCCTGAGCCTAAATGTTTGCCCACCCCTGCTCTACAGGAAGCAGCTGGAACTAGAGAAACACGGGCAACCTGTAGCCCCAGCTACAACACCCACAGCTGAAGCCTGCCAGGACAACTACTTCTGGGCCAGTTCATCATAAGATCAAAAGGCAAAAAGGAATCAAACAGCTCCAGGCAGCATTTGAAAACTGCAGTGAATTTAATGGCAGTGTCAGCACTTTTTGCCTTTTGATCTTATGATATACTGTTGGGGTGGCTCACAGACACCTGGAATCTGCAGCCGTATACTACTGATTATTTGTGCTGAACTATAACTCAAAAAAAACATTTCTGGGCCAGTTTCCTTACTGATAAAAATATTGGCTGTTACATGTAACTCCCTGCAGTGTTTGTGGTGCACTTCCTTGCTTATCTTGGAGTATTGGGACTTTTCTGTTACAGAAGTATTGTGTTTTGTTTTTAATAAAATTACTTTTTTTCAAATTTTTGTAAAGTTGTTTCCTTTTCTATTTTAATCAGAATAACTTCTACATGACTTAAAAAAGTTTATTAACGGTTAATATAATGAAATTTGTAAAAACAGCACCACACGCTGGTCACTTCCAGAGAAGTGTTCTGATGCTGCCCTCCTTGGGAAGAGATCAGGAGCCTCAGACGGCCATTTTCCATCTCTTTGTATATACTATACAAAAATTGTAGGTTTTACAACTGTTGTATCTGTATGTATAACAATAATTGGTAGACTGCCCATCCACATTCTATTGGTGAATATATTTATTTTGTTAGTTCATTACCTAATAGCCTTATTTAGATGAGTATTCTAAAAAAAGATATTTCTGCACAGGAAGTCAAAACAGTCGAATTAAAGAGATACTGACACCAGAAATTAAGCTGTTAATAAATATATCATATTTACATGAACTTTATAACTTTGCTTTAAATGTATTTTCCTTATGCTTTTACATTCTCTATCTGATCCCCCATGTACCTCTATGAGGGGGCTGCCATATTTGTGCAGCAGTAAGCCGTTAGCATTAGAAGCTATAACCGTACCCCCTAATTGTCCTGCTTTCCGTGGGACTGTCCCGCTTTTAATAGTGCATCCTGATGTCCCGGAAAGTTCCATGAGTGTCCCGCATTTCGGGACAGTGGGACACGCTGGCTGGAGCAGGGCGCTCCTGCTTCTTGTGGGGCTTCTGCTCCTTCTGAGGCTCCTTGCGCAGCGGCGACAGGCCCTTTTATAAAGTTGCGCCCTGTGCGTATTGACGTCACACGTATGCACGGGGCGTAACCTTATAAAAGGGCCTGTCGCCACCGCACTGTGTATGGGGTGGTACTGTGTATGGGGGGTACTGGGTATGGGGGAATTGGGTATGGGGGGTACTTTTTATTGAGAACTGTGTATGGGGGCTACTGTCTATGGGGTCAATTGGGGGCACTGTCTATGGAGTCAATTGTGTATGAAGGGTAGTTTCTATGGGGGCACTGTCTATGGGGTCAATTGTGTATGGGGGGTAGTTTCTATGGGGGCACTGTGTATGGGGTCAATTGAGGGCTCTGTCTGAGGGCATTTTCTATGGTGGGTACTGTCTATGGGGGCAATTGGGGGTACTGTCTATGGGGGCACTGTGTATGGGGGGTACTGTGTATGGTGGGTACTGTCTATTGGGCCTTTGGGGGCACTGTGTATGGGGAGGAAAACTGGTACATAGTTATAACTCACTTATAACTGACTGCCTTCTCTCTATATTTGTATTTTATATGTAGGAGTTGCTGTATTGTTTTCCTTAGGTAGTACAGTATGAGGGTATAGCACATTTTGCATCTGATCCCACCATTTCAACTATATAAAAGGAGTATTTTTTGGGGAAAAAATGGGGTGTGGTAATTGGGGCGTGGTCACAAAGTGGGCGTGGTAAAAAATTTGCCGCGTTGCGCACGCTAAATCTTTTTGTCCCTCTTTTCATTTTTCAAATGTTGGGAGGTATGCTCTAACTGACAGCCTGAGAAGGGACAGTCAGGTTGGCAAAACATTCAGGTTTAGGAACTTCCAGTAACAGTTACAAAAGCAAACCTGTCGGTGAAAAATGATCAACACAACCTATAGGCAACTTTTTATGTAAAATAATATTTTAAAAAGTAGTTTTTCCATGTCAGTATCACTTTAAGTTCTTTAATTGTAACCAAGAGCCAAGCATCCAAAATTTCTTCATTCTGAGCAGGCAGCACAATCAGTTGGCAAGGCCAGGGCGGAACAGGGGCACGGTCAGGGTGGGACGCGCAGGCAGAACTAAGATGGGTTGGCAACTGTGTGTGTTCTGTTGCCTAGGAGCACAGTGCAAGGGAGAGCAGTGATCTGAAAAAGGAATTCCCCACAGTAGAGGATCCTGTACCCTCCCTGCCTGCTGTAATGAGCAAAGAGAACTCATTTTGAGGATATTACTGCTGTTAATTCTGTCTACAAAAAGTAGTTTCTTCCTTACCCACCATTTGATTATTCTTATTCTGTCATAAAAACCTGTGCCCAATCTCTATACCTCCCTTCCCTCTATCAAGGGTGCATGCAGTTCCACTGTTCCACCCGTCTCAATGTGTCTGCTACTCACAGACTTGCTTCTGCCGCATCCCCGCTACATACTTTCTGACTTTAATCCTGGCACTTTTCTTATGCTCTGACAGCCCTGCAAATATCATGGGTGATTTAATTTTCCACATTGCTTACCCCTCACAGTCTTGGAAATATTTGTTTCTCCATTCCACCCCCTCCTTCAATTTCCAGCAGTGGACAAATACACACATAAGAACTTACTTGATCAGGTCTTCACCAAAAACTTAACAACTTTACAGTGATCCAATGCCCTTTCAGATGATCATACTTTCTCTATCTCACACAGTCCCTCTCCCCCCAGTCACCCTCCTAAAATCCTGATGTGTAACACACACTGTTGGCATAACTGCTCTATTTTATCTACTGCCTCTAACCTATAACACCAGGCCCCTTGGCAGCCACAAAACCGTGGTGCCCACACCCCAACCCCTGGCTAAACTCTCAGACACATTTGGAGGAAATACGTACAAAAGCATATTTTCTCTTGTGTCATGACCCTGCTCTCTCTCAGGCTAAGTAAAATTGCTATCATACACTCATTAATAATAACAAATCCAACTCACAGTGCCACCCCCCCCCCCCCAACGCATGTTTGAAGGAGTGAATGCACACTCACACATTGCCATCGGGGGGGGTGGGGGGGGGCGGCAAGGACAAGGGCCTGGACTAGTGGTAGGCTACAGAAGAGGTAGGTGACAAGCGCCCCACCCCAACAGTTGTGCCCTAGGTAAGTATTTTCAACACCTTTCCTCACTAACTGAAGTAGTCCATGCCCATATCTTATCCCATTTAGATTATTGCAACCTCCTACTTACCAGTCTGTCACCTCTCTCACTGGCAAGTATTCTTTAACTCTGCTATTGCTGGAATCCTGCTCTTTTTTAAGAACCTGTCCATTCCCTGGTAAAATCTCAAATTTCTACATACTCCCCAGGGCTTTGGAGACTTCTTTAAAAGCAAAGTGGATTCTGTCCACAAACAATTTTCCTACAGACCTCCTTAAGTATCCTTCTTATTTCTTTAACTCTTTTGACCTTGTAGCTAAGTTTAAATTTCTCCTTACCATTTCTTAATTGAGAAAGAAAGGTAAAAACGAAGTAAGCTTTATCAGAATGGTCTAAATTACCAGGAGTGGCTTTCTGCTGTCCCTGGTAACTTGCCAGATTCTCAACTCACCTCATGGCAGCAGCGCCCATGCCCTAACCAAGCATATGTACAGGGCTGTAGATACAGGGGTTGCTGCTACACCCAGATCCTGAGCTCTAAGGGGCCCATGAGCACAAACAATGAAATAATTCACTATAGAATAAATCAAACTGTATGTGAACAAAACTATTCCAAATCCTACATGCAGGGCCATGGGCCTCTTGAAATGAATGTCTTTCTAATAAAGGATGAGCTTTGTTTGTAGGCTGGCTATTATATCTAGTGAGATAGAACACTGAGAGCAGATAGAGAGAGACCTTTCCCTGCTGGCTGGCAGCATGTGTGGAGAACTGCAACTAAACATTACATATCTCTGAGAAACGAAACTAATCTGGGGAGAGTCCTTCCCACACTCCTCCGCTCCCTCCCTCACATCCCCAGGGAAAGGCTGGGAACTGGATAATACAGAACTGCTGCAGGGAAATAACCCATGGCTTCCTCTACAGGGCCCAGTACAGCATCTTATATTAATCGAATAAGCACAGAAATGTATGAGGGAACTGCCATACACATTGTTAAAATCTGATTGCTTTAGGGAGATAATAAGAAATAATAAGAAAAGAGCCAGAGGCAGATGATGAAACAGATCGGAATGCTGCCAGCTGCCTAATTTCCCACTGTAACTGTTTACCTGATTTTGTTTTACCAACCTATTAACAATGTTTCAGCAAACAGAACTGAATAAGGCAAGAACTTTCTAAGGGTTATATAAAGAAAGATGTATGTATGTATAACTTTATTTATAAAGCGCTACTTATGTACGCAGCACTGTACAGTAGAATACATTAATATAAACGGGATTATTAAGATAATAATAGATAAATACAAAGTACAACAATAAATACAGATAGATATATGATAAATACAGTTGCAATAAGTTAAGAGTTGAGGACACAAGAGGATGGAGGTCACTGCCCTGTAGAGCTTACAATCTATATGGGAGGGTAACAGACACAAGGAGGATTCTCTCTGGAGGATTTAAAGTTTGCTACAGGTCTAGTAACCCATAGCAACCAACAAGCAGGTGGCATATATTGGTCCCTTGTGTGAATGCAGCCATTTTAAATAAAACTTATTGGTTATTAGGATATTGCAACTGAGCAAAGTTTGACACTATGACAGGCTGGTAGTTTATGAAATCCCTGGGTATAAGGCAGGGCTCCCCAACCTTTCTTACTTGTGAGCCGCAGTCAAATGTAAAGAGCAACGCAAGCACCATAAAAGTTCATGGAGGAGCCAAATAAGGGCTAAGATTGGCTATTAGGCAGCCTCTATGCACACTATCAGCTTACAGGGGGCTTTATTTGGTAGTTATTCTTGTTTTTATTCTTCCAAAACTTGCCCCCAAGTCAGAAATTCAAAAATAACTCCCTGGTTTGGGGGCACTGAGAGCAACATCCAAAGGGTTGGGGAGCAACATGTTGCCCCTGAGCCACTGGTTGGGGATCACTGGTATGAGGTATTGCTGACCTTGTTACGCACAGTCTGGATTTCTCAGGCACAAAACCAGGGGAGCTGCCAACCTACTACATACTGACATAGAAAGTTAGGTGTAAAAAGACTCATTGAGAATGCAGTTTGCTTCTGTGGCCAGAAAAGGGGGTTTCTTCTTTGTAAGACTGCTTTGTATGACCATCAGACATATTAATAGATAGCTCAGAGCCCAAATGAATGGTATTATTTTAATAGAGGGGAGGTCCCTATGTAATTACACTCTCCCTTTAATGCCTAGAGGTGGGCTGCAGTTAGAGAGCAGATCTGTAACAAATCAGAAAAAGTCCTGCTTTGCTGGCAATTTGGTATTTGCCTATATTAGCCATATGGTGAGCCTCTGCTAAAGAAAGGGTTAATAGCGGTAGCCCCTCCCACAGGCGTGCATCTGGCTAGCGTGGGGACTGGGAGTCGCGCTTGGGTTTAGTACAGAGTCGCACACCTTGGTACAGAGAACGGTCAGCAGGATGAAGGCTATTGATGTCGCGGCGATTTCTCTCCTCCTGTGCCTGATCCCCATGTCCGCAGGTCTGTGCCCTCTCTATGTACTACCAATGCGCAACGTGTGCGCTTCTGATGGGGGGGGGGGGGGGCTTTGCTGTACATTTGCTTCTGCCTGTGCACTGATAGGCAATCGTGTCCATTCTCTTCTTAGTCATGTTATATTTGCCTATGGGGGGGGGTCCTTAAGGTAAGGACTGAAAGCCCCACCAGGCCTTTTTCTGACTTGCCATGTAATATTTGCCATTTCTAAAAACAAAAACAACCCGCACTATACAAAGTTACATGCAACTAAAGGGTTAATACTTATTTACCTGAGGACTTGTTCTAGATTATTTAAAGGGCCCCACTCCACACAAATTGACTTGGACTCCACATCCCTGAGTTTAACAGAATAAGGTGAATAAACTGTCCTAGAACTTCCCTAACCAATGCCAGGAGCAGTGTTCAACATGTAGGTGCAGTAATGCCTGTGTGTGCCCATAACAGAACATGAAAAATTACCTTCCTTTGGGCCAAGACTTGTAAGGCAGCATCTCTTAAACCATGCACTTTTCAATAGACATAGAAGAGTCTCTCCAAGAGCAGATTATAATGAGTTGATACATCGTTTATTTAGTAGAGACCTAGAAGTCTGTCAGACAGCCAGTGCCAGGCCAAGCTGTACTTTTGTCCAAGTTAAATGCCTCTTGTCCCCACCCTTGCTCACAACCCCCTGGCCTGCCCACTGTCCTCTTGCAACCCCTCTTCCCCACTCCCCCCACAGAACTGCATCCTAGGCAGCTTCTGCCTACCCCTAGGTACTGCCCTGCAAACTGCCGTTGTAGAATCTTTTTATCCACCATTACTGTTATTCTAGTGTAGGTTGATTTCCCTCTGTTAAAGGGGATCATGGGCACCTGCCAGTTTGGAGAGCCATAGGTTAAGATTAACTTTGTTACATAAATTCTTCAAGACCAATAAGTTTTACAGTTTAACTTGGACATGTTGGAGGTCCATGAAAGGTGTTTTTCAGGTTTTGCCACCAGAGACTAAATAAATAAAAGTCTAAATAAAGTAAGTTTACACATGGGCTTTTATTAGAGACAAGCCAGATACACCTAGAGTGTAGACCCTGCTCCAAAATCTTTTTTCTCTAGGCCACTCCTACTGTGTAAATCTGGCCCCAAACTGTAATACTGCCCCCAACCTATATTTATAGGTTGGAGGGCAACATTAAACCCCTGAATTTATTGATCCCATTAACAAGCATGGAGTGCCATACACATGTTGTGTATTTAGAGCTTGTAAGTAAGGGATGAAGACCTTTTCTATCAGGCCTGCCATCCCACAGCTATCCACTAGCCCTGTACCATCTTTTACCAGATTTTTGGGAAGTAAATGATAAAAACCTCAGCAGTCCCTAGTTTAACAGCATCGTATTAGTATTTGCAGTAGGCTCTAGAGGAGTGATATACAACCAGTGGTTTGTGGGCAACATGTTGCTCACCACCTCTTTGATGTTGCCCCCAGTGGCCTCAAAGCATGTGCCCATTTTTTAATTTCTGACTTGGAGGCAAGTTTTGGAAGCAGAGTCACAGTTCTACTCCCGGTCCAGCGGTCCACATGGGTGGTACCCAATAGCCAATCACAGCCCTTATTTGGCATCCTTGAGGAACTATATCCATGCTTGTGTGGCTCACCAACACTTTTTCCATATGAGTGTGGCTCACAAATAAAAAAGTTTGGGCATCCCTGCAAATTTGAAGATAAATGACCTACTGGCCATGAAGTCATACAGGTGGCAGCATA
The DNA here is from genome assembly GCF_000004195.4 of Xenopus tropicalis. NCBI lineage: Eukaryota > Metazoa > Chordata > Amphibia > Anura > Pipidae > Xenopus > Xenopus tropicalis. Next base: position 123,877,658 of record NC_030680.2, read on the forward strand.
GAGGGAGATTCTAACAATCTTCTCTTTGAGCCGTTCCAGCCCGCTAAGCTCCCCATGAAATGACAAAACAGGAAGCTAAGCTTTGACTTTAGCCAGTATATTTTCAACCAAGAACACAGTTCACAGCGATTGCATAATTTGTAGCCACACTGATAAAAATCACCAGTAATCAGATTTGGAAGAGGGTTTTTTAGGTTCATGCTGCTGCCTATTTTTTATTTATTTATTTTTTTAATTTATTCTGGTACAATATACAAGAGATGACGCACACTCCATGCTTGGTGCATACATGTTTGCCAGTTCTGTGCTGATCTCTTGCTGACCTAACTTTAGTGATGCCACTTGGCAATATTTCACCAGCCTGGTAGCAAGGCGGCAACCCTACTCTGACCATGGCATGGTGAGAGTATCCAACTGATCAGCCAAATATTAATGACACCTGTTCATCCCCATGGATGGACTAATTGCACTGATCTACTCTGTCTGTCTGATCACTTACTGTGCCCACCATAACACTACAGGTCTGCAATAAGTTTATTTGCCTCACTTGCTCCAGGGAAAAACGTAGCATCACCGGAAAACACCTGGAGTAACTGAGAGGCAGGAATGAATCTAGATATGAAGAGCATGTTTAGGCATGTACATCAGTGCTCCCCTTGGTTTACTACTGTTCATAATACCAGGCCATACAATCCTACACCCTAGCATGCAGATTATTTTCAGTGCTTTCAGATGGGTTCATATAGCCTTAGCATCTTGAATTACATCATAGATTATTTTAGGTGTGTTTGGCTGTGACTTCCTTAGTTACCAACTAATTTGTATAATAGTGTATTGTATGTTATATCCACTTAAGCAAACAGGGTTGGTATATGTGTGTATTCAATTTTCTCCCTGTGAAAAGCTGCCAAAATACAGACAACAGGTTCCACAGCTTTAATTCCCAGAGTTTAATAATGATAATAATAATAAACAATGGGGCATTCACCTTTCTTTATTTTTAGTATTTTAGACAACATCCTATTCCTAGCAACTTTGCAATTGGTCTTCGTTATTTAATTTTTTTAGTTTTTACATTATTACGTGGGGTCTAAGCAAGAGTGACTATAGCAGACAGTGCAGCAAGGCCTATAATAGGGTTGAAGAATATCATACCTCCCAACATTGCAAATTGAGTGAGGGACTAATTAGGCCACACCCCCAGCCTGCCCTGCTCGCTCTCACTTATATTTATACATAACCCAGTCTGTCCAAAACCCCTTCTATTTTCCCACCAGGTTTGGCCTTTTGTGAGACTTTATCCTGTGCTTAAGCATAACAAACTTCTTTTCTGCATATACACCACTAATAAATTGCTTAAATAATTAACAAAAAACACACTTTGATTTGACATAGGCCATTTTGTTGTTTTTCACTTCTATTTTGTCTAACCTAAACTTATGGGCAACGATCGGTAAGAAATGAAAAATTTATAAAAGCTTCATCACACCAGAATAAGAAATGTTCTAAAATTCTGTACTGTTGTACTATAACCAAGTTACTCTCCACTGATGCCCATAACCACTTAGCTAGAAAAATAAATATTAAATATCCACATAACAGGTTATCTTAACAATGTATAGGCCATTGGCCAAAAGGGTAGATTCTGCCTGTATAGCCTGCTGCTTTTTCAGTACCCCAAATGAGTTCCACAGTTTGGGAGAGGACAGAATCCAAGACGAGGCGATCCTGTGACAACTGTAACGACCTATATCATTACTACTATAGAGATGCTGAAACTTTAAGCCAATGTTGTCAGTTTATAATATAAAATATGGCATTTCTAGCCATATTCATTTTTAGGGTTTAGTTCTCCTTTAATGTTTAAATGATTTTTTAGTAGCCTTAAGGCAGTGATCCCCAACCAGTGGCTCTTGAGCAACATTTTGCTCTTCAACCCCTTGGATGTTGCTCCCAGTGGCCTAAAAGTAGGTGCTTATTTTTTTAATTCTTGGCTTGGAGGCAAGTTTTTGTTTTGGCAATAACAGCCCTTATTTGGCACCCCAAGAACATGTTTTATGCTTGTGTTGCTCTCCAAGCCTTTTTACATTTGAATATGGCTCACGGGTAAAAAAAAAAGTTGGGGATCCCTGCCTTAAAGGAACAGTAACACCAAAAAATGAAAGTGTATAAAAGTAACTAAAATATAATGTGCTGGTGCCCTGCACTGGTAAAAGTTGTGTGTTTACTTCAGAAAGTCTACTATAATTTATATAAATAAGCTGCTATGTAGCCACGGGGGCAGCCATTCAAAGGAGAAAAGGCACAGGCACATAGCAGATAACAGATAAAACACTATTGTATTCTACAGAACTTATCTGTTATCTGCTATGTAACCTGTGCCTTTTCTCCTTTTTTCCAGCTTGAATGGCTGCCCCCGTGGCTACACAGCAGCTTATTATATAAATTATAGTAGTGTTACTGTAGCAAACACACCAGTTTTACCAGTGCAGGGCAACAGTGCATTATAATTGTATTACTTTAAAGCTCTTTTATTTTTTGGTGTTACTGTTCCTTTAAGGTATGGAGTACTCAATTACACAAAGACCCCTTATCCAGAAAACTCCAGGTCCCGAGCATTCTGGATAATAGGTCCCACACCTATATAAGGTTCTAGTCTGTTGTTCTGACATCTCTGTTTCTCTGTTAGTGCTGGCTGAGGACTGCGCCCCCTACTTTGGCTCTGATTTCCGCTACCATGAAGGACAAGTCTGCATACTGAGCACTTGCTCTGGATCCTGCACAGAAAGGTTTTGCAGTATCATCCCTGTCCTCGATCAAACCCAGTTTCTATGCATACTGACCAAGTAAGTGCCAGTGGTGATATATAATTCTGGAAAGGATGATAAGAAAATGGTGGATGCAGACAATAGGGCAAGTACTTTCCTAAGCCTCATAAATCCAAACCTATATCATAAACTCTGTGGGTTAGGGACTCAGTGGCAGGGCCGCCATCAGGGGGGCACAGGGGGTACAGTTGTACCGGGCCCGGACGATGATCTCTTTAAAGGAGGCCCGGCCGTGATACAGTTTTTTAGCTCGGGCCCCCTTTGAAGAACTCGGGGCCCTGCCATTGCTTCATTGGTGGCCAGCGGGAAATTTGATAGGTTGCGCCCCGTGCGTCCGTACGCACGGCGCGCAACCTTATCAAATGTTCAGATGCAGCGTGGAGCCGTCAACAGGACGCAGACGGAGGAAGTCACGGAGGAAGTCGCTGAGGCTGCAAGAAGTTGATGGAGGGGTGGGGAAGCTGAGTCACTGAGTCAGTGGCATAACAGTTGAGGAAGCTTCTTCCATTTTACACATAAATCTCTGCTCCACGCCAGCTCCCTAGTAGGAGAACAGGTGGGGATTAATGGGAAGTGGGTGGGGGGCGAGTGTCTGGAGGATGTTTCAGGTTCAGGGGGCTGGGTTCCTAGCAACTGGTTTGCATTATTTATTGTTTATAGTTTTAGAAATATTTAACTACTAGTTCTACCTCTTTTCATATTTCAAATGGGGGTCACTGACCCCGGCAGCCAAATAACTATTACTCTATGAGGCTACAATTTTATTGTTAGTTACTTTTACTGTTAGTTACCATTAATTATCTTTCTATGCAGGCCCTCTCCTATTAATATTCCGGTCTCTCGTTTAACCCACTGCCAGGTTCCTAGAGTAAATAAGACCCTAGCAACCAGATAGCTGCTGAAATTGCAAACTGGAGAGCTGCTAAACAAAAAGCTAAATAACTAAAAAAAAAAATATTTGCAATTGCACATTGTCTCAGAATATTAATATCTACATCATACTATGATGTGTATGCAGTGTGAGTGACACAGAACCAGAAGCTTAGCCATGTTTGACCCTGCTGTGTGACCCTAAAAACAGGTGAGGGGTCTTTCAGTATTAGCACCTGGCACTCACACAAAGGATTAAGGCAAGTGGCAGTACAGTATGGCCCAGACTGGCAATCTGTGGATTCTGGCATATGCCAGAGGGGCTGCTGTAAGGTCCTATAGACCAGGGATCCTCAACCTTTTATACCAGTGAGCCACATTCAAATGGAAAAAGTGTTAGTGAGCAACACAAGCATGATAATGGTTCCTGATGGTGCCAATAAGAGCAATAATTGGTTATTTAATAGCACCTATGTGGACTGACAGACTACAGAAGGCTCTGTTAGGCATTATACTGGGTTTTTATGCAACCAAAACTTGACTCCAAGCCAGAAATTCAAAAATAAGCACCTGCTTTGAGGCCTCTGGGAGCGACATCCAAAGGGTTGGTGAGCAACATGTTGCTCCTGAGCCACTGGTTGGGGATTACTGCTATAGACAGTCACTATTTATTGGGCTAGGGAGGGCTGTATGGGTCTCTGTGTGCAAAATGTTATTTTATATCCCAGTTTGAGCCCATCTGTTCATGTTGGGTCCAGGTGGGGAGTAGTACTTGACCATTATAAGAAACAGGCTGGCACTGGTACAGACTAATTAGGTAGAAGATTGGAAGCAGTTATTCTCTTTAAAAGAATTTCAGTTTATTTTTTTACATCTTTAAACAATCATACTAGTAGCCTTATGTGTTCCCTGCCACCCGGGGCATTTAATTGTAGGCTGTAGTGGCTGAGCTTTCCAATGCTATATATTGAGATTGCTGTGCGAGTGGCATGGAAGCAGAGGCTTAGGAACGTTGTGTGAGTGGCACAGAACCATCAGCTTAGCCAGAGGCTCAGGAACGCTGTGTGAGTGGCACAGAACCATCAGCTTAGCCAGAGGCTCAGGAACGCTGTGTGAGTGGCACAGAACCATCAGCTTAGCCAGAGGCTCAGGAACGCTGTGTGAGTGGCACAGAACCATAAGCTTAGCCAGAGGCTCAGGAACGCTGAGTGAGTGGCACAGAACCATAAGCTTAGCCAGAGGCTCAGGAACGCTGTGTGAGTGGCACAGAACCATAAGCTTAGCCAGAGGCTCAGGAACGCTGTGTGAGCGGCACAGAACCATAAGCTTAGCCAGAGGCTCAGGAACGCTGTGTGAGTGGCACAGAACCATAAGCTTAGCCAGAGGCTCAGGAACGCTGTATGTTGCATGTATGACTTATGCTTATGGAGAGGCAATGGTTTAACATTTCCATTGTATTTACTGAAATTACTTTTTTTGCTTCAACAGTTTTTGGGTGGTCCTTGGATTATTCCTCTTGGCAGTCATCATAATCATAGCTGGTATTATCACTTGCATCTGCAAATCCGTCTGTTGCCTGTGCAGCGCTATCCTTGATTGTCTCTGCTGCCGCAAGCAAAGTAAGTGTTTGTCACCTATAGTGTAGTTACTGTTGACTGCAGTCTGCTGTCAGTGCTGCATATATATATATATATATATAATAATATATATATATATATAATATATATATATATATATATATATATATAATATAAACAAAATGTATACTCTATCTCAGGGATCCCCAACCTTTTATACCCATGAGCCACATTCAAATGGAAAAAGTGTTGGGGAGCAACATAAGCATGGAAAATGTTCCTGGGGTGCCAATAAGAGCTTTAATTATAGCTCTTATTGGCTACTTAATAGCCTCTATGTAGACTGGCAGCCTACCGAAGGCTCTGTTTGGTTTTACACTAGGTTTTTATGCATTCAAAACTTGCCTCCAAGCCAGAAATTCAAAAATATTCACCTGCTTTGAGGCCACTGGGAGCAATATCCAAGGGGTTGGGGAGCAACATGTTGCTCATGAGCAACTCGTTGGGGATCACTGCCCTATCTCAAAATTTATAGTGAATAATGTATCCCCTATTGTAAAAGAGGAGTTCCATGACCATATAAAGGCACAAGGCCGAAGGACAAATGCTTTTATATAGGTCATGGTACTTTGAGGTGACTTCTAATATCCTCATATTTTGTATGACCTATTATGTGACAACAATGACATCACTAAGCACTGATTATAAATGATCAAATCACTTAGCACTGTTTATAAGGATATAATTTACAGGATAATTATGGCTCTTGTGTATTGTAAGGATATAATTTGTCACCATGACCATATGAGGCCAAAGGCCTCACTTATATTTAAGTTACTGTAGGTCTGAAAATACAGTGATCTCAACCAAACTATCAGTGGCCATGGATATGTAGGTAGGTGGGGTCAGTGGCCATCTGAGGTGTTGCGATTTATGCTGATGCCTATACATTCTGGAACAGTGTATCCATGTACCTCTAGCTCAATGCTTAGGCTGAGTTGTTGTATTTAGCTATATGAAGTATGTCTGTCACATGATCAGGGCCCTGCAAATGAGCTTTTATGGAAATTCAGAAGGAACAGGAATATGGTAGGCAGTGGTTGACTGTCGTATAGAATCTCCTGGAGAGCTGTAGGATGGGGTTGGTTTTGTATACATTTTACTACTCTGTAAATATTTCTTAAAATGTGTTGCCATATATTCAGCATTGATTTGCAGTTTTCATTATAAGCAGGAGCTACCATAGAGCAGACATTTCAGCTACTCGCACATTAATTCTGATGCAAGTGCTGGAACACACACACCATCCCACCAAACTTGTGGTGCGCAGTCCCTGCACCTAGTGCAATGGTGCCACATCAGTGGCTGCAAGCTCCTCTGTGCTACTGGGAACACTCACTACTGATTTTATTTGCACTTGGAGCAACTACACTCCCATATTTAGATATAACCTGATAAACCCCCCTTAAAACAATGCCGTTGTCCCTCCTCCCTGCAGCTTTCTCTGTGTCTGTACTCCTCCCTTTCCCTGACTTCATGCACTCACCCCCTCTTCCCTGTGGCTCCTCATATTTGTGCCCTCCGACTCCTCCCTATGGCTGCCTCGCGCTCTATTCCCAGTCATTTCTCAGAAAGGGGCATGTCTGACATGTCTGGCACCCATCCTCACCACCCACCCCTTTTATTTTTAGTTCCGAGAGCGAGAGCATAAGAACTCACTAGAAAAGCTGAATTTCTGGTAAAACAAAAAAAAAAACAACAAAATTTCTGCTCTTACAGCATACATGTCAAACACAAGGCCCATGGGCCAAATCCGGCCTGCCAGGCCTTGCAATGTGGCCCGCACCGCGCTGTCATCACTGCACGTACTCTGCGCAAAAACATACCAAGTCTTCGTCAGTGCCAGCGGCTCCTTCTCTCTTATGCCGCGGCAACAGGCCCTTTTATAAGGTTGCACCCGTGCGTATGACGTCACACGTCAGCGATGAGGCGCAACCTTATAGTAGTGCCTGTTGCCGCGGCATAAGAGAGAAGGAGCCGCCGACATCACTGGTCTGTTGGGGGTACTTTCTGTGGGGGCTCTGTGTGTGCGGGCTGGCTACTGTCTATGGGGGGTACTGTGTATGATGAGGCAATTGGGGGTACTTATTTTTGGGGGCACTGTTTATGGGGGCAATTGGGGGTACTTTGTATGGGGGTTCAGTAAACCATTCGGCCCGCGATTTAGGCTGGATTTTAGATTTTGGCCCCTTCTCTGATTGAGTTCGACACCCCTGTCTTACAGTAACCAATATTATACAAGAACAAAAAGTTTAATAACCACTCGAACTATATATAGCAATTCTCTGAGATGCCTTCACTCCCCAATTCCATATGTGTACTTCTCAAATTCCAGTCCAACCATATATACGGTACAAGAGCATAGGCCCACGGCCATGAGATGTATTACAAGAAGAGTACAGTCTTCAAGGAACAGTTCAGTGTAAAAATGAAACAGGGTAAAATAGATAGACTGTGCAAAATAAAAAAAAAAAATTCAATATAGTTAGTTAGGCAAGAAAAAAGTCTGGAGTGGGCAGATGTACATAATGGCCAGAACACTACTTCCTGATGTTAGCAGTCAGTAGCAAATCAGTGACTTGAGGGGGGCACATGGGACTTAACTATCGGTTAGTTTGCTTTGGAATCTGACTTGTGTGCTCTCAAACTAACTGAACAGTTATGCCCCATGTGCCCCCCCCCCCCCCTAAAGTCACTGACTAACTAAGTGGTTAGAGAGCTGAAAGCAGGAAGTAGTGTTTTGGCTATTATGTTAGACCTCTATTGACTCCAGCCATTATATATTACAGTTTTGCCTAACTATATTGCGAATATTTTTTATTTTGCACTTGTCTGTCTTACCCAGTTTCACCTTTACACTGTTCCTTTAAAGCAGGGGTGTCGAACTCAATCAGAGAAGGGGCCAAAATCTAAAATCCAGCCTAAATCGCGGGCCGAATGGTTTACTGAACCCCCATACAAAGTGCCCCCAATTGCCTCATACACAGTACCCCTCCATAGACAGTAGCCCCCACACACAGTGCCCCCAATTGCCTCCATAGAAAGTACCCCCAATTGCCCCCATAGAAAGTACCCCCAATTGCCCCCATAAACAGTGCCCCCAATTGCCCCCATAAACAGTACCCTCCATAGACAGTAGCCCCCACACAAAGTGCCCCCAATTGCCTCATACTCAGTACCCCCCATAGACAGTAGCCCCCACACACAGTGCCCCCAATTGCCTCATACACAGTACCCCCCATAGACAGTAGCCCCCACACAGTGCCCCCATACAAAGTACCCCCAATTGCCCCCATAAACAGTGCCCCCAAAAATAAGTACCCCCAATTGCCTCATCATACACAGTACCCCCCATAGACAGTAGCCAGCCCGCACACACAGAGCCCCCACAGAAAGTACCCCCAACAGACCAGTGATGTCGGCGGTTCCTTCTCTCTTATGCCGCGGAAACAGGCACTACTATAAGGTTGCGCCTCGTCGCTGACGTGTGACGTCATACGCACGGGTGCAACCTTATAAAAGGGCCTGTTGCCGCGGCATAAGAGAGAAGGAGCCGCTGGCACTGACGAAGACTTGGTATGTTTTTGCGCAGAGTGTGTGCAGTGATGACAGCGCGGTGCGGGCCACATTGCAATGGCGGGCCTTGTGTTTAACATGTATGCTTTAAAGCAAAAGAATTCAAGATGGATGCTGATACAATATGGTTTCTCTAAATATATAATTACCTAATCAGTGGCAAAAGGCTGTTGCAAGGAAAAAGTCTAAACCTTAATTGTTTGTCTTTTGTTTTGTTTTTAAGGTCGAGTCACTGTGAGACAAACCACCACCACTGTGGCAGTGACCAATGTCATCCCTCGTCAGCCAATGGTGCCGTTAGTGTGTAACATGGTCATGCCCTCTGCAGGATACCAGCCGCTGCCAAGCCAGCCTATGCATGCTCACCCTGAAGATAAATATGAGCTCCCGCCTCGCTACCCAGGTGAAACGATGTAAAGTGCACCCTTTCCTAACCAGACCTGCCGTGCCGCCATCACTCATATAGCAGACTGACTAGAACAGAAGCCTTTCATTAGGAAGAGATGGTTAATCTGTGGCATAACCTAATGCTTTTCCGCTGAATTGTTCTTAATACAAGACTATAACTTTGCCAGTATGGTGTGCATTATACTTGCCATGCTCCCAGTGCCATTATGTATATCATGCTGTGTCACTGGCCCACTTCCCATCTAGGGTTTTGTAAGCTGATTATAACACAGTAGGAGTTCTATGGGCAGATATGCAGAAGGGAGGTCCATTAATATGAAGAAAATCATTGCCGGCAATGCAAGTACTCTTTCCATTTACATTTGGCATAGAATTTGGGGTTTCAGAGGATGTGTAAATAGAATACCATATCCAACCACGGAGGGTCTGTTTTGCAGGCCGTGGTCAAATTCAGCTTTTTTTAAAATTATATTTCCCATTGCCATTACTGGGTAGGTTGTATTGTAGTTTGTTGCCATCTTTGCTTATTTCCCAAATTGTTATTTCAGCAATGGTTCTGTGATGTAACAGACCTGCCCTTCCATTATATAGAATGCTTACATGGTTAGGACCTTATTTGATATCATCTCACTTGTTCCAACATTTTATACTTTGTTTGCCATACTGTTCTCCCGAATGTATTATACAGTGCTGTGGAATAGGTTGGCGCTATATAAATAAACTAGAATGATATAGTGGTGGGCCAATAGGCGGACTGATCAGTTTGGCGGCCAAACCGAGGGGTTTTTCAGAACCCTTGTTGGGCCAGGAAGCATTTGACTTGGGAACTAGAATCTTTTTTTGCAATTACCTTGAACTCGTAAAAAGAGTTAAGTTCTATTGTCCCAACTTAGCACACCACAAAAAAAGTCTACTTTTTATCATGCAGGTGGAGGTAGAATTTCTATTGTTTCTACCTCCATATCCGACAATTCAGCCCTGATTGTTATTGCTACGTGTATGGCCACCTTAAGGCTCTATTAATTGTTTAGTGTTTTACCCCAATATGTCATAAAAAGCACTAAGTTTGCCTAGGAGCAGTTACCCATAGCATCCAATAAGGTGTTTGCAAATGGCTATCTGCTGATTGGATTCTATGGGTAAAACTTGGTGCTATTTATTACATAACCCCCATGAAGCCTTGTCACCTGTTTTTTCACACATTCCTCAGCCAGCCAGAGAACAGATCTAATAGTTGTCTCAAGGTGGACAACCTTTTCAATGCTCTCACCCTTTACAAATTCAGAGATGCCATACTTCTAATCTAAATAAGCGACCTGTTCCCTTTCTTACCCCCACACTGCATACTATATAGCCCAGTGTCTGGATCATCAATCCCAGCATAGGAACAAGGTTGTAGCAGAGCGCCCCTGTGTGTATTTCTCACTCCAGATCAACATTTATTTCAGTTAAAATGAGTTTACAGATGCTGAATGATGCAGCTGGAACTTATCTGTATTGTACTTTGTCTTCCTACTTCAGGATAAAAAAATACAGATCCTTTTTATTTCTTTGCAGGTGAAGAAAATGTGGCTTTTGTGGAATCCCCTTGAAACCTTGACTTTCCACCTCTGATTATATGCAAGAAAATAAGACACCACTGTTCTCTATAGCATATAGAATTATGTCTCTTCCTCTAGCTGTCAGAAATGTGTGCATATATATATGAAAATATCTTGATATTAGAATTTTTAAACAGCGGTTTCCTGAGCTGATATGAGTGATCTGTTTGAGTATTAGTGCAGCACTAGCCAAAGAAGCCTATAAAGGGTGGAGTAGGCCCTTTATTTCATGGTGGTTTAGCTACTCTTTAATAGCTGACAAATAGTAGTTTTATACAAGTTGTTTATTCCGGATTTGATATAAATGTTTTTTGTTTTGTTTTTTGGTGCACTTGTTTCCTCTAAATGTAGGAGTATGGTTTCTCCTTTTTTTCCCCTAACCCCCCTATTTGCACAAAACTAGTTTTAAATGTTCTGTAAAGTTTCAATGCCACTGTTAAAAACTATTATGGAAAAAACACACGACCGGCCACTGTAGTGTTCCATGTTATAATGGCTGTGTTTAGTTAAACATTCTCTATCCAGTAAAGTTTGTTTTTTTTCATAAAGTGTTTCCTTTTTGAAAAAAAAAAAAAAAAAAAAGCATTCTATTCTTTCAAGATGTAAACGACACCATTTGTGTGCCAAGAAAGACGTACAGGTGAAATTGTCAGTCCCACAAGGAAGATGCAGTCAGATAGGATAGTCAGGAACTGTACTATTTTACTAACAAATAAAAAAAACACATCTACCTTTTGATAAAGTTTGACTTTGTGTATTCAGCTTTTATAGGAAAAAAAAAAATTGATGCACCAAAAAGTTTTGTTTTTGACCGTTCCAGCCTATATGTAAGGAATGTCTCCCAGCTTTTCAGCCCAAACCCTTTCTCCAGTCCAGATCTGGCACAATAAATAAGAGAGAGTGCAATAAATACAGCAGGTTTCATATAATTTTGTACAAGGTTGGAATTTATTTTATTTTTTAGAGTACAGTATTTACAGCTACACAATACTGAAAACAAATAGTAAAGGGTTTGCAGAGAGAACTGCACTGACATAAAAAGTTCATTAAAAGAGACCACAGCTTATAGGAAGACCCAAGGTAGCAGTCATGTGCAATCCATGTATTCATCCTCTGTTTCAACTTCCGGGGGGCAGAGCTCATCCAATGCATATTCTGTAACACATATATATAAGCTGAGAAGCCGCAACAAAGTCCATCCAGAAAGAATCAGAAGGAAGAGTTTTTCATGATTTTAATTTCCATAGTGGTAATGTAACAGCAAGGGGGCAAACAATCAGAATGTATCATTGACTACATGAAAACATTTCTGATTGGTTGTTGGTTACAAGATTTAAAGAGGACCTACTACCCTGCATTTAATATTTAGTTTAGTGCATAATTTAATAAAAAAAAGCAGGTAAGCAAATTTTGGAAAAATGTTTACCTTCATTTTCTTTCAACACCTGCACCTTCTTGAAGAGAGCCCGGACCCCAGGTAAGGCCTGGTCATACTGGTGCAGGACCTCCAGGCAGTGCTCATGAAAGTTCCTGTCCTTCTGAGAAAGAGAGTGCAGCAGCAGCACAGCGTCCCGCAAGAACTGCACCACCTTGTTTTTAGTAGTGGTCAGCAGATGGAGTGACAGGCGCCGCAAACCCAGCCACTCCCGGTGCAGCATCAGGACCACTGCTTTAACAACCTGCATAAAAAGGAGACAAGGGCAGGATTGGTAAATACACCGTAACAGCAACTGCTGATTAACTCACAATGATGGGCCTATCCAACCCTGCACGGCATAGCAGGATTATAAGAGGAGAAAATAGTTATATCTATAAATACATTTATCATATAAATACCAAACAAAATTACACCCAGCCTTTCATAACATTCTGGTAATGTGTCCCGGGAACTTACCTCCCGCTCACACTGGCATACAGTCTCTGAGGTGGTGTTGATTGGGTTCCAGCCTATCACAGACAGTTTGGTAAGGAAACGGACCACCTAGTAAAAAGCAAATCATTATCATATTATATATTCAATGACAGTATAAAGACATGAGGTGAAAGCCAAGTGCTTTAATGCAGGTCATTGGAACTTTGAGGTGACTACAAATATCCTTCTCTGGGTTGCATTGGGGGTGTCCAGGACTTCCACCCCAGTTGTTCCTGGATTATCAGCCAGCCAGCCACCCCCCCATTGGTTAATACTAATGTGCTAATTTATTAGGGTGCAAGTTCAAGGCCAATCTGGGCTGGCAGGGCCCACCAGGTTTTTTCCCGGTGTCCCGCCGGCTCAGTCCGACCCTGATCCTCTTTGAAACCAAAATTCATTTTTATATTTATTATTCAAACCCGTTATAAATGCATTTAAAAATCCCAGCTGTCAATCATAACTACCTGCCCCGCCTCTATGCCACAGCACTCACATTCCCCCAACCTTCTCACTATCTAATTGTGTAGCCAGTGCATGGGAAAGGGAACCAGGTCCCCCATTCTGGCACATACACTAGATTTGGGGGTGATACAAAGCTTGCCTTAATAACAGTGCCCACAAAATGGCAGCTGCCTGCGATTTTTATTTTCAAGATTTATATAATTTATACAGTTTGTGCAGTTCATTTTGCTTAACAAACACATTAGAAAAGAAATTGGAATTATTTCTTAGGGTGACAGGTCACCTTTAAAGCACAGTTAATCCTAGAGAATATACACTATTTATGACGCCTTAAAGGAGATCTGAAGTTTAACTGAAAAAGGAGGACAGAAATGCTGTACATTGTGTTTTGGGCTTCTGTACCAGCCCAAGGCAACCACAGGCCTTTAGCAGGGAAGATCTGTGCCCCAAAGATGCCCCAGTAGCCCCCCATCTTCTTTTCTGCTGATTCACTGCATAATATTTGTGCTGATTTACTCAATTATGGTGCAGGGTGCTAGTATATATCTAAATTTTAAGCCAGACAGATTGAGAAGTCAAGGGGAAATACTTCTAGATCTGCCTGTGCAAAAAGTATGCACCTGAAGAAATACAAATTTCAGGCAATATTCAGTGTTATTCTGTTTATTCTGGCAACAAAAAACTTTAACCTAGTGCAAACAAATGTAATAGTCCCCCATATTTGGAGGAGGTCTCTTAAATACCCATTTCTATTACAGAATCAACCACTCTGAGGCAGAAAAACAAATTTACATGTACAACACTGCTGCCTGCAAATTTACCAGGAAGGCATTGTTATAGTAAAGCAAAGAAGACCACTGAAAATGCAAATATGTGTGACGCCTAGGAATCAGTTGCAACATTGTCATAACAGTGTTATGTGTAGAAATAAAATGGGAAATATTAAATAGGTTAGCTATGTGGTGACAGATTGCCATAAATAAAACTGATTTTTATTAAAGGCTTTTTTAGGTTTTAGCCTATTGTTTCTGGCCACTACAGAGGGTGGGAGAGTAGGCAAACACGTGAGCCCACAACTGGCTATTTGATTGCTGCTACCAAATGCATGTGGTCGCCACCACCCTACAGTGTGGGATTATTATTACAGTTGGACATACCTCATGCTCCAACCGAAGCCAAAGCGATTCTGATGCAGACTTATCCGGTCCGGAAGTGATGTACGTATAGAGTGCAAGCAGGATACAGGTTTCTGCAGTGAAAGGAAACAGCTTTTTATGTTGCAGGGAAAGCACCTAAAGTGGAAATTTAATATAACACTATGAAACTAAATAACCACAAAAACAAAGGATTTAAAAAAAAACAAAAAACTTTAAGGACCAGCTTTATGCAAAATAAAATAATGGTACCCTGTTTTATACATACACTGACATTTTTAGTAACTCCTTATTTATATTCATTTGGCTATGGGGGCAGGGGCTCACATTTTCCTGTGCTATGTACAGAACACATATTCATTTGGTACATGGTACAGGAGAATGTAAATACATTTTCCTGCTACAGAGGCTGCCATTTACAGCACTTCACCCAGCATAGGATTTCAGTCTATAGTCATTGGGCTCCAATTGTCAGTCTCCTTCTGTCTTTATACTTGGAAATGTTTATGGAAAGTGATGGTTTCGGAAGGTACGCAGGGAAATAAACAATACATTCTATTCTTAATACGTGAAAGTGGACTACATGTGGTACCTACCTGAGCAGGAACAGAACAGGGAAGACAACTTCTGGTGATCAGCTAATACAGCCAGGAGTAGAACTGTCATGTGGGCCACAGAAACAGGAGACTCAATGGCCAGACAAAGTAGTAATGCAGGCTTTTTTAATAGGTGCTGGAAGCTTTTGAGACAAACAAGCAAGAATAAAGGGTTGTTTTTATCAAATAAATACCCATTTGCAATGCCATTGGCAGTGAACTGAATGAGAGACTGGAATATCAATAGAAATATAAGTTATACAAAGCAACAAAATAGTAATAATATTGTAACCTCCCAGAGCAATAGTTTTTTGCTTACTGTGGTCATTGATTTCCATTTGACAGCTGGAAAGAGCCAGAAAAAGTAGCCATTTCAAAAACTTAAAAAAAATAAATAATGACAACCAAGTCTCAATATCTCAATATGTACATGTAACTTTATATCTGATTATTTCCACTTTTACTGACTACAGAATATTAGCTTCTAGGACCGATATTTAACTGAATTTAGAGTTCCTGCCACAATAATGACATTTCCTGTGGGCCTGGCTTTCATGCAAAACTTGAAACATCCCAGTTCAGTGGTTTAAGGGCTCGACAAGATGGATGTTATTGCATGTGGCTCCCACCCCCCACTTTTTTGTCTCGGTTTCTCACAGATGTTTCCTGTACCAAATGGAACAAGATGCTTTTAACACCATTTTGCATCTTTGGTGTAGTTACCATTCATGACCTGCATCAGCACCCCACCTATATGCCTATGATATAAATGTAAATTACACCTCCTGCACCAGCCACCTGCCAAGCATCTATAAGGATCTAAAAAAGTGTAACAATTACCTGATTGTAGCCAATAAATTTCATCATGAGATGTATCTTCCCCACTGAAATCCATTTGGATAGCCCTAAAGTTGGCCATACACATACCAATATAAGTTTCATATGATTTTCGGTACCCATATGCTTCTGACCCTACGATTCTGACCAATGACCATATACTATGGATGTCAGTCAGTTCAACGTTTGAAAATCTAAGCAACGTGTATGAAATCTGTGTGTGTTCCAAATTTTAAAACTGCTTGCCTGAACTAATGCTCCTTGCTATCCATCCATACCAGGTGGATACTATACATGTATAGCTGCTTAGGAATAATGTGGCTTCTGCTGTGAGCAGGATTTTTCCACTTAAACTGCATTTACTATGCGGATATTTTGTTTGCCTTTGCCTTTTTTCCCAGTGAAAGGATGGGAAAGAAGGACAGAATTGTAAACAATGGAACATTATGAAATAAAAATATTCACTTTAAGGTTGCATTATTATTTCTCCTGCCCATGTTATAGTTGGTGAAGGAAGCCTGAATAAAGAACACTCTTACCTGGATAACAGTTCAGTGGATGAATTTTCAGCCAATTTTACCAGTACGCGCAGAGTTTGGTGCCAGACAGTGTCTCTGTGGCATGTGGCAACATTGAAGCACAAGAGCTGGACAAGTTTATCAAACAAAGGATGCAGACATTGAATATCACAGTTCTGGTCATCACCACAGTCAACATCGGCATTAGATTTAGAAGTTCTTGATTCCTGCTCAGCCTCAGAGGAATGTGTTGTGCACCTCAATAAAGAGCTTACTGCTTCCAGACTGTAAAATACCAGATGATAAAGTATCCCAAGAGAGGCCAAGGCAGGTTCTACAAGATGGTAGAGGATGTCCTCAACACTGGAGGCCAGACTTTGCTCTGTTCTGGAGGAAGACATAGACTGGGTTACTGAGGGGCCTGATCCAGACTTCTCAGAGGTATGCTGGGCCTGACAGTATGCAGTAATGTGATATTCAACTAGAGGCAGAAGATGTACAGCCCCTGCGATGGGACTCAGCTTGTTCAGGTGTAATAACCCACTCTGCTTTGGCGTCTCCCTCTTGCAAGGCATAACTTCACCCACTGCAATGGCATTAAGTCCAGTAAGGGCTAATTTCTGAGCATCTCTTAGTGCAGAGCACTGAGCCGTGGACAAAACACTGGAGCAGGATGTTGCACTTGTAATGAGAAAAACAAAATTCTTGTTAGGGTAAAACAAAGCTTAATGAGCAAATACAAAAATATACAATGCTATTAAATAACAACCCTAAAAATATTATTGTATACTACAGTATATTATTGTATTCTACAGTACAGTACACAGCACAGTATGGTATATTGCACATTACCAGTGCTAATAAGTTGCAAAATAATGCAGCATGGAAGAGTATGCAGCACAGAAAGGCACTGCAGCCTTATTAAAATCCATAAGAGCAGCATCGCCCCCTGCTGGATTAATAAAAAAAATTTGACACAGTTATTGAGGAAAGACAACTATGAACAGTGCATAATATTTTCATTTAGTGCTCATTCTTTATACTGCTTCTCTTTACAGTAGCACCTCCTCTTACTGTGTTTTCAATTATTTCAAATCAATGACCTTTCTTATAATGGCACCAATACTGCCAAGCAAATGCCTTAGAAACAATGTACATAAGTTATTTGTATTCAGGCATATCTTATCCTCAATGTTTAGCCTCCCTCTATGATGCTTTTATTGTATTTTTGAAGCAGGCGGTATAATAAAGGAACATTGCTCATTGTTTTTAGTGCAAGTTAATTGCAGACAACATTGCTCACTTTTTTGAATGGGTATTCCGTACAGGAGAGCCAGGGAACAACTCTGTGCTGCTACTGAGAAGGTGACAGAGGCCAAGTGATCCTGGGCTTATGGGCTGTTGCATCAAAGCGTTGAGCAAAAGAGATCCTGCAAAAAGAAAACATTCAAGCCAGGGTATCATGGGCTTGCTCCTGTTATATAAGAGTATTTCATACCAGGAAAGCTACCAGGCATTTACTGTCGTGATTACTGGTGGAGACCCCAAGTATGAAATTAGCTCTAATACAACATGAAGCTGATGTCTGGTTTATGGCCAGCACTGGACACAATTCAGATAACTGCATCTAATGACTGCAACGTATTTCCTGACAGCACATTATATAGCTTACCATTATTTGGTTTTGTCACATGGCTTACCGACTGGCATTCATTGCTGGAGCTAACTAGATTGGATAGGGTCTTGTCAGGTTAGTATCCCATGTTGCACTAGCATATAAATATAAAAAAGGGGATCATTTTGCTCACCTTGGCTATTTTTTCGTTCGGCATAGAACAAAGAAGAGAAAGCTTTCGCTGATATAGGTAAAACTTCAGGTTCTGCAATAAACAACATGACAAATGATGTACTATAAGGAATATCATACAAGCTACTTGCCAGTCAAGACGAATATTAATTTAGCTAAGAGACACTAGGCTGCAGATTGAACACATAGGCAATATACTACATATCTGTTATTTAAAAAAACACAGGACAGTTAAGGAAATTGAAGAATACCCAAAATACTGCTCACCAATATCTTAAAAACACACTTTTAGTCTTAAAAAATAAGAAAATTTAAAAAAAAAACAAATATCCATAATGACCATATGTTGTTAGTACAGGAATAGAACCCATTATCCAGAATGCTCAGGACCAAGGGTATTCCGGATAAGGGATCTTTCCGTAATTTGGATCTCCATACCTTAAGTCTACTAAAATATCAATAAAACATTAAACCCAGTACGATTGTTCTGCCCCCAATAAGGATTATTTATATCTTAGTTAGTTGGGATCAATTACAGGTACTGTTTTATTATTACAGAGAAAAAGGAAATCAGTTTTAAAATTCTATATTATTTGATTAAAATTGAGTCAATGGGAGACGGGCTTTCTGTAATTCGGAGCTTTCTGGATAAGGGATCACATACCTGTATATGCACACTTATATACAATAGTGGATGGGGGGGCTACATGAAGGTTTGCTTGGGGAGATTTTGGCAGAATACTTATTTGCTCTTCTCGATACACCTGGAAGCCAAGCTTGAATGTCTCTTTGGAAAACAAAGCGGCACACATGCCTTTCCACCAGAGATTCACTTTGTTGCTGATGGAAAGGCATTTGAGAGACATTAGTCTGCTCTAAGCTCTTTATTGATGGTGCAAAAGCATTTTGGGGAGATTTGGTGCCAGAGCTATTACCGAGGTCATGTAGAAGTCAATGGAATCTGTCCCAGGGAAATTGTAAGTCTTTCTTTTGTTTTGTATGAAAATTCTTACAAAGACGAGGATTTCGTAGTTTACGAGGATTCTTTTTGTAGTTCATGCTTTCTAAAAAGGGCTATTTTATTAAATTACTTGGCATTCATGGTTTTGGTGAAAATTACTTTTTTTCCTGGTTTCAAAAACCTCTAAAACCACTTAATATAAATGGGTCTCTAGGTCTCTCTCACACACACTAAAGCAGAGCTGTATTCTAACAGTCATACAGTCGCTCACACCAACACCACTTCCTACTCCATACATGGATGCAGGGCCGCCATCAGAAATCATGGGGCCCCTCACAACAAAATTTTCTGTGCCCCCCCTCCTCCCACACCCCGCCCCCAGTGACCCCTCCCATCAGTACAAAGGACATACAGATATTGGTAGCCAGGGCCCCCCTAAAATAATGGTAGCCAGGGGTTACGGTTTGTATTGGTGCCAGGGCAGGGACCCCCTAAAACATTGCTAGCCAGCCCAGGGCCCCCTGAAACATTGCTGGTCCTCCCCCAGTGTCCCCATACTATGGCCCACTCCCTACTGCAGCATCGTCCAGCTCCCCCCTAGCATCCTCCAGTTCCCTCCCAGCGTCCTCCCCAGCATCCCCCAGCTCCCCCCTAGCATTCTCCCCAACATCCTCCAGCTCCCTCCCCAGCATCCTCTAGCTCCACCTGCTTTCTGTGGGTCCCCCTGCTCCCCCCAGCACCAGCCTGCTGTGTCCGCCTGCGTCCTCTTCTTATGTCCCCCAGCTCCCCGCTGCATCCACTTTTTATATGGTTGCGCCCTGTGCGTATTGACATCACACGTACGCACAGGGCACAACCAAAAACACAAAAATAGGCACATCTATTCGAAAAGTGCTTGACCTGAAAGCAGGTGTGACTACTCAAGCTGGAACTAATAAAGACCTACCTGGGTTATACGAGAATGTTTCCATAGAAGGCTGGCCGCTATTATATTGCGTATGTTTTCTGGTTTATAAACGTGTATTTTGACAGACATGTTGGTAGATAGTTTAGGATCAGAATGGAACAGAACTGCCAATCAGTGGGAAGTGCCAGATTGAGAGACTTGTATGGGGGCCCCAAAGTTTTTGATGGTGTCCCTGATAAAAGTTATTTATATGGGAGCCCCCCATGAACACAAGGACGGCACTGGGCAGTGAGTGACACATGGGTGAAAAGACTGTTATGAATGGCATTACATGAGATAAGGAGACAGACACTGGCATATGGGCAGAAACAGAAGGAACTGTGACAGGCATATGTGGGGATAGGAGAGAGAGTGGGGTTAAGAAATGAAAATGACAAATGGAATTATTCAGTCAAAGGCAGCAACTGACACTGGTGGTTGGATGAGAATGACATACAGCAAGATGAGAAAAACAGCTAAAATCGGCAAATGGGTGGCAAAGGTGGCACATAGGGAGAGAGGAACCAGAGATTGGCACACTGAATATGGAGATAATGGTGTATCTGAGAGATAGGGTAGGTTGATATTGGCACTTGGGGTTAAAGAGAATGATGCATGGGGAAAGGGGTAAAAGGTTTTGGACTTGTACTCATAAAAGTTGGGGAGAAAATGGCATATACAAAAAGAGAGAGGGAATGGCACTTAAACTGACACACAGGAGTGAAGGAGAAGGGAAAAAAACTGATGGTGCTGTAAATAGCACTTAGGGGATCAGGGGTATAGAGGGATTGGCACATAAGAATAGAGAATGGAAGATGGGGAGGGCAACTAAGAGAGAGGCAGTGCAGGGCTGCACTTACGTGGATTAGCCAAGCCCCCCCCTGCTGTTAGCTGCCTTTGAAGAGAGGGTGGGAGCTCTGGTGCCTGCATGTTCTTTCCCCTCACACAAAAAAAAAAAAAAAAAAATTACCAGGCCTGGGCCTTGTTCCCCCACTAATAGCAGCCCTGCCCACAGTAGCTGAAATTTAGCTGCGGGTACCAAATCTCCCCTTGTGCCACTACCCTTATGTAAACCACTCTAAAATATATTGCATTTTTCCCTTGTTTGCTTATTCTCAAAGGACTACATCTTAGATTTTCCCTAACATCCATAGAATTCAAACTAAAGACACACATTCTGTCATTACAGGTTAACTCCACACCCTATTAACTTCGGTTAGGCTGTAAATAGTACGGGGAGCTGAAGCTCAGAAGCAAATGAAGTACCAAATTTTGAGGAAAGTTGTTACTGTCACTGGCTCATCCTACTGTATTTTCTATTCCACATTCCCTTCAAAAAACTACATTTTTTACTGCCGAAGAATTAGTGGTTTGCTATTGAGCTTTTTCAAGGCAGTCCCAAACAGTCTGTGCTCTTTTCTATGCAGTTCCTTCACCCTTTACAATTCATCCATCTGGTATGTCTTACCTTTGGTAGTTACTGGAACTCGAAAACCAATCTGAGGTGAAATTAATGTGGGGGTTCTGAGATTTATATCTGAGCAGAATGATTCTTTTGTGGGAAAGCTTTTTCTCCCAGGCTGTGGAGATGGACAAGCCTCTGATTTTAGGCCTATAGAGGGGCTGTTCTTAGGGCTGCAATTAAAGAAAAATAGAAAAAGAATGTGTATCCACACAGGTCTTTGAGTAGGGTCACACTGTAGTGACCAAAATTTTGGACTTCCATGTGATTAAAAAAATATATATTTGATATATATCACACACACCAACATTTATAAACTATCCACATTTGTGACAGTGCCTAGAGGCTCTCTATCAATTTTATTGGCTATGCCAAATAAATGACAGCAGCATGATCTTACGGATTAGGTTAAAACCCATTAAACCCTGTTTGTGCATAACAGTAAAACAAGGAGAAGTAACTCTGGCTGCCGTTCTTGTCATGAAAACTGACTTTGATCACAGCTCTGGGACATTATCAGTCAAATGTCATAAATAACAGTACAGCCAAAACTGGAATGTTTGTGACTAATGGTACTAGATTATACCTAGTAAAGTTTTTTTTATTTTTTATTCTTATGGTCGTAAGTGAATTACAGTAATTCTACTAATACACACCTCTCACACATACCTAACTGGTGGTACAGCAGTCCTGTTGCTGCGTTCACAGTTCTGTAGTTTTGTTCTTAGTTCATTCATTTCTGCATCTTTAAACTCCAACTCCGATTGCAAAGATTGCATCTGAAAAACAAGAATGGTTTTATTAAAGAAACTTAAATGGCTTTTGGTCACGGCCTGGTACCTAATTCATGAAACATTCCTTGGACTAAAAATGCAGCCAAATCTGTTAGTTGCAACATCAAATCTGGCAAGGCAGAGTCCAAAATATTGTCTGCTTCTTTTATCTTGCAGTCCAATTATTTTGGAGGTGACTTTTGAGATGGGCAAGGCCCATAACTTACATGCAAGTCTTTGGTGAAAATGGTACAAAACCACTGGCCATGTGTAGGAGCTAAAGAGTGCAATGCTGTGCCCATGGCTGTATTTATATATAGTACCTGAGGACCAATGCCTAGGGTGGCGGCTTTAGTGTGTCTGTATGATAAATTCAACTTTTTCTGCTGGACACTTGCTGTGTAAAAAATCCAGCACTGGAGCTGGGTGGTGAAGAATACCAGGCCCACAGTAACCTGGCACCGGCAGAAGTGATGTCACGTGCACCTGGACCAGTGGTGCCAGACCTAAGTACAGCACTGGCTGTGCCCCCCTCTAAACCACGTTACATTTCACAGGGTCGGTAACTACTTAAAGGAAAATACACTTCAAACTGTATTGCATCAATTTAGCTTAGACTTATAGATGACCAATTAATACACAAAAGGTCGAAAGCTTGGATACCTTTTTGTTAAGCTCTCGCTCCCTCTCACTTTGCATCTGAGATTTTTCCTTTTCCATCAACACATGAGAGATTTTCTGCTGCTCCAAATTGGACTCTGTGTGACGCAGTGAATCGCGCAAGACCTTGATTTCACCATTTTTAACAAGTACTTCACCTTGTAATTCCTTCAGCTAAATTTTAAAAAAAAGCAAATAGGGGCATTATATCAAGTAATGCATGGTGTAAGAACCGCAGCACAAATGACATACAGTACATTATAAATATATCAGTGTGTAGTACACAGTTAATGCAAGCAGTGAGAAGAGATTTAAAGCATTTAGAAAAGCAGATTAAAATGACAAAGATAGAAGAGTTCATAAACTAACAGAGCACTAAGATAATTTGGCACAACAATGCAGTTGTATCCATGCTTTTGCCATTCTGTATTATATATATTAACAGTAACATCTTATGGAGTCAGTGCATGGGAGCAATATAACTTCCCTTCCTCATCATTATGTTTAGGCTTGTTAAGAAATTAAACAAGTTAGGCAGGACAGAAACATAACAGACACTTATGTATGTGATACAGGGCTGACTGCAATACACAGCCCTCCTGCCCCAGCTGCATCCAATACCTGGTAGATGTATGGGTTTCTATGCAGTAGATAGGTGCTTCTCAATGACATTCTATGTAGTTAAAAGAAAACTATACCCCACCATTTCAATAAAAATATACTTTTTTTTTAGTAGTATGTGCTATTGGGTAATCCTAAATAGAAAACTGTCATTTTAAGAATTAAGGGCCGCCTCCTGGGATCACAGGATTTACAGTGCATACAAACAAGCCAAGGCACACATACATGCTAGGCCCCATCAGCCAATTAATGGACAGAGTTCTGCCTTTTGCTCCCACACTACTTCCTGTAACAGTTAGAGCTGCATTATTTCTGGTCATGTGATCTCTGAGGGAGCACACGGCTCATCACTAAATGGTGGCTCAAGGGAAAGGATGTAAAAGGGCAATATTTACTGATATATGTATATATCATACAAACCGGATTCCAAAAAATTTGGGACACTAAACAAATTGTGAATAAAAACTGAACGCAATGATGTGGAGGTGCCAACTTCTAATATTTTATTCAGAATAGAACATAAATCACGGAACAAAAGTTTAAACTGAGAAAATGTACCATTTTAAGGGAAAAATATGTTGATTCAGAATTTCATGGTGTCAACAAATCTCAAAAAAGTTGGGACAAGTAGCAGTAAGAGGCTGGAAAAAGTAAATTTGAGCATAACGAAGAGCTGGAAGACCAAATAACACTAATTAGGTCAATTGGCAACATGATTGAGTATAAAAAGAACTTCTCAGAGTGGCAAGAAATATAAATGGAAAGATAGAAAAAAATAAAACATTCAGCCAAAGAATGCATCTGCTGAGGTCAGTTACACTGAAGGGGTAAGCAACATTTTAGTATATTATAGAATAGGTTTGTCATGATTTTATGTGCCTTGCAAATAAATCATTTGGCCATTTAAAATTTTATTTACACATTTTTTTTTATTTTTAGTTGTATTGGTGTGTGGGTTTGTTAGATAATAATGCCCTATGCAAGTTTTTTTCAGGCAGCTTCTTGGCTGTTCAGTTCTTATCTTCCTGTCCTACAGAACTTTTCCAACTTGTCTCCTGCTGGGTTCTATTCTCACATCTGTCACTAGATGGCATACTGACCCATATTTGGCAGTTCATTTATTTATTATTTATATAGCACAAGCAAGTTACTCAGTGCTTTTCATCAGGGCCGGGCCAAGGTATTTTGGCACCCTAGGCAAGGCCCCCCCCCCCCCCCCCCCGCATTACAATTTCCCACCTTACCATTATACGGTTTCAAATTTTTTTTAACTCTTTTTTTTTCAGCATTTTAGATAATTTAATTGGTAGCATTACAGTGAATGGTTTCATTTTTTTAATAAAAAAAGCTCTCAATCTCTAAACACAATTCAGAAGCATCCAAATCCTTGCTGTATTTTAAAGCAAGATCAGATGCAGCTTTCTGTAATTGTGACAACTCAAATGTCACAAGGGCAGGGCAAGAAAGAAACTCAAAATCCACTGAGGTGTTCCCTCCCCATCTCATGCAAACTGGAGGCAGATTCAGATTTTTTGCTTCCTCTCAATCACACAGTAGTTGGGTATTATTCAATTAAGCAACTAACTAACATAAATACTGTTTTTGGCTTTTTTCAACCTCCGCTACTATGTACATTATAAATAAATATGGATAGCGGTATACCCATTCAAACAATATACCCTTCATATTGCCCCCCCCATCAGTATCTGTGCCAGCAGCAGCCCAGCCAACCCCTCATATTGCCCCCAATCTGTACCTGTGCCAGCAGCCCAGCCACCCCTCATATTGCCCCCATCTGTACCTGTGCCAGCAGCCCAGCCACCCCTCATATTGCCCCCCATCTGTACCTGTGCCAGCAGCCCAGCCACCCCTCATATTGCCCCCCATCATTACCTGTGCCAGCAGCCCAGCCACCCCTCATATTGCCCCCCATCATTACCTGTGCCAGCAGCCCAGCCAACCCCTCATATTGCCCCCCCATCAGTAACTGTGCCAGCAGCAGCCCAGCCAACCCCTCATATTGCCCCTCCATCTGTACCTGTGCCAGCAGCAGCCAAGCCAACCCCTCATATTGCGCCCCCATCTGTACCTGTGCCAGCAGCCCAGCCACCCCTCATATTGCCCCCCATCTGTACCTGTGCCAGCATCCCAGCCACCCCTCATATTGCCCCCCCATCTGTACCTGTGCCAGCAGCCCAGCCAACCCCTCATATTGCCCACCCATCTGTAACTGTGCCAGCAGCAGCCCAGCCACCCCTCATATTGCCCCCCATCAGTACCTGTGTCAGCAGCAGCCCAGCCAACCCCTCATATTGCCCCCCCATCAGTACCTGTGTCAGCAGCAGCCCAGCCAACCCCTCATATTGCCCCCCATCTGTACCTGTGCCAGCAGCAGCCCAGCCAACCCCTCATATTGCCCCCCCCCATCTGTACCTGTGCCAGCAGCAGCCCAGACAACCCCTCATATTGCCCCCCCCATCTGTACCTGTGCCAGCAGCAGCCCAGACAACCCCTCATATTGCCCCCCCCATCTGTACCTGTGCCAGCAGCAGCCCAGACAACCCCTCATATTGCCCCCCCATCTGTACCTGCGCCCCCATCTGTACCTGTGTCAGCAGCAGCAGCTATTGTCAGCGTGACAGCGAACTCCCAGCCAGGCCAGCAGTCCTGCTCACTCAGCCTCAGGCCTCGACAATTTGCCAGAACAACCACCCACCGCCGCACCCCAGCGCCTTCTGGCTGCCTTGTGTTCCAATGACGCGCATGCGTAGGGGTGTGCGCGCGATTTCCTAATGTGCAGACGTACGGAGGTAAGCGCTGTTATAGGGAAGGGAGGTCCCTATAGGGTCGGGGAAGGTGCGCTCCTGGGCCTGAACAATTAAACAAAACCTCATCATGCCAGCGTGGGGTAGGAGGGTTGGGGGGGGGCGGCGGTTTTATAAAAGCCAAGGTGGCGAACTAATAAAATAAAATTCTTTCCCCTCAAATGTGCACCCCCCAGTGATTGCGCCCTAGGCAGGCGCCTACTCTGCCTACCCCTAGTTCCGGCCCTGCTTTTCATGAATTCAAAACAAACAGGGGTCTTATAATAATTTAGCAAACAGAGTAAAAACAGGTTCAGGGGGGGGGCCTTTTTGAGAGAGCTTACAATCTGAAGGGTTAGGGTACATTTTAAACACAAGGAATATTAAATTAATTGATGATAAGTTTCTGATCAGTCAACATAAATTGAATATGCTTCTTTCAACTGGTGGGTCTTTGGAGAGTGTTTGAAAGTTTGGAATGAAGGGGAGAGTCCGATAGCTCAAGGCAGCAAGGTTCAGAGACAGACAATGAGCTTTTCAGACAACCCGTGTGTTCAGATTTTTGCCCTATTAGGCACCACAAATGAAAATCACACCTATTTCTCAATTAAAATAGTAGGCAAAAAATAACTGAACTTAAAAAAAACAGATGAACTACCCCTTTAACATAATGAAAAGCAGGCGAAAAAAATATGCTCAGCCCTTTCTGTGTATAGTAAATCTGTTATTTGACTACAGTAACTTGATATTTCCTCCCCCAAAAAATGGCTTGTTTAAAGTATAGGTGTCTTATTGTCTAATGACAAAAGGTAGATTTTGTTAGTGATACAAAAGCTTTTATCAAGCCTAAGATATGAGACACACACCTTTTGCTTTAAATCTTCATGATGGGCCTGCAAAACTTCCAGCTCCACAGCATATTTGTCTTTATGAAATTCTGAAACAGAAATAGGGAGAGGTAGAGGTAGATGGAGGGAGAGTGTGAGAGCAAGAGAGAAAGAAAATAAGCTCATTTAACACTTTATTTTCTCTAATCCTCTTAATGGGTCACTTTCCACTATTATTCAGAGTTCAACAAATAGGGCTTGTGCTGAAAAAACTTTTAACCTATTGCTTTATTCACAAAAAATGATTGCGCTAAACAGAGCAAACAGGGCAATGGAAGCTACTCCATGTTTGAACTCCTGCTAGCAAAACAGTTAACAAAAAGGGAGAGGGGATAGGAGCATGTTACAGAAGGGGTGTATTCTGTCAGTCATTGCCAGATGAATACATTTTTAAAATGAATCCCATTCCAGTCTACAATAACTCGAAAACATTCCAAAGTTTTTCATATCAAGACTTGGTTCAATGTTGAAAGACTGTATTCCCAACTGTCAAGGAATGTTGTCAAGCACGACAGATGAAGCAAAAGTGGGAATAAAATGTAAGAAAAACTGCTTGATTACAGTTCATTGGGATTTCCTGTAAGTTAACAAAGATGTTTTCAGGCGCTCATTTGTAGTAGTATTAGTAGTATGCTAAAGTAACTTTTTGTAGAGAACATTTCTTCTCTGCATATCTGCATTTATACAGTTAGGGGGGTTAGGAATACTGTAGGACAATGTGAGGGCATTTATGATATTTTTGACAGATCACCTTAATATGATAATATATACAGATATAATTTTTTTAGTTCGTTTTTCTTTTAGTATTAAATAAATTTGCATTACCTTTGAATTAAATTAATGAGGAAATGTTGTAAAAATAAAAATGTAATATAAGCTTTCTAATTATAAGCAAAAAAAAAAACCTGACTTGCTTCTGAAATAATCAAGTTGCTCTTCACTAACATCATCTGTCTCTTTTTATGCAGTCAGGGGACAGATTTTGACTGATAGGTAGGTCTAATACAGCCTTGGGGGTGGCTCCCATTCCTAGCAGATGTATTAGAGCCAACGCTTAAATAGCTGACCCCAGCACAAACAAAATCTAAAATAACCGACTCTGGCATACATCCTTCATGTAGAGAGACCTTTAAATCAAATTCTGACTCTTGCATGAAGAGAGACGGATACTGAGAAGGGGATAATGAAGTGTCCCCTGATTATTTCAGAAACAGGTCAGAAGTTTTAACTGATTATATTTAGAAAGTTTCTTATTTCTGTGAGATGAAGCTTATATTAAAATTTCATTTTTGCTATAGTTCCCCATTAACTAATCACTACAAGGGATTAGATATTTCTATTACTGGAATTCAATAAATGACTTACCTTTTTCACTTCTGTGTGATAAAGAATGTGGCTTTGTGGCATTTAATGTATATGCTGGCTGGTTATTTATAAATGTTTTTTGGATACTTGTTGACCCAGTGTCCTGCGTGTAAGCCTGTGATGCAAGGATGTCAATCTCCTCCAGGTCGTCAGCTGTAAAATCTTCATTGTCATCAAAAGGGTCGTCCATGGCCTTGTAGTCAACATTTGCTGCTCTGTGACGCTTTGGAGGAGGATACCTGCTTCTGTCATAGCTGGTGCTCTGGGCACCTTGTGGAATACTGAGAGAGGAGCCGACTTGTGCACACGCTGTGTTGTACAATATGGAGCTTTCCCTTTTCTTATTAGCAAACAAGGGGTTAACAGACATAATGCACCAATAAAAGGTCCTGTGATTGAAGAAAAAAAGCAATATTAGAGAAGAGAACATGTGAACCACAACCGGTACCAGTCTTGTTTTGCGAGTCATTTTTATTAAAGAACAGGAAAAGCGTATTTTGCTGGGGGGTGCCAAGATATTAGGCA
The DNA here is from genome assembly GCF_000004195.4 of Xenopus tropicalis. Taxonomy (NCBI): domain Eukaryota; kingdom Metazoa; phylum Chordata; class Amphibia; order Anura; family Pipidae; genus Xenopus; species Xenopus tropicalis. Next base: position 123,906,868 of record NC_030680.2, read on the forward strand.
CCATCAGTGAAATAGATTGCTAAATTTATTTCCTAGGCTGGTGCTCCTATAAAAGGAAAACTGCACCAGCCTGTGGAAAAACCTCCCTAAGCACTGCACCAGCATTTTACTTACCTTCCTACTGGCATCCCAGAGGTCCCAGGCATCCAGTGGACCTCTGGGATGCCAGTAGAAAGGTAAGTGTACAAGTCAGCTCTGGCGCTTAGGTATCTTTTCCAGGACCTAGATTAGCAATCTATTACACTGGGGGGAGCCTAAAATTTTGACATGTTTTTGTATGAAGTGTAGGGGAAGGGGCCTGAAACATGTTGTGTATGGTGTAGCAATAAAAGCACTTTTTGCAGCATTATTGTGCTTTTTTGTGCTTGCCTCTACATTCTTTCTTGGATTGATATTAGCAGAGAGTGCGGCTCTATTGTTTGGCGGTAGATGCATAAAGTCTTGAAGGTTGAGCACAGGGGACCTATCTACTTGATCATTGCCTAAAGGTGCCCATACACTATAAGATCCGCTCGCTTGGCGATGTCGCCAAGCGAGTGGATCTTCACCCGATATCCCCACCTACGGGTGGGCGATATCGGGTAGCAAGTAACTTTAAAAAAAAATAATCCTTTGGCCCCAGGGCCAAACGATTGGATTACATTTGTGGTTATGGGGCAGTCGGTTCGGGGACCGCATCATGAGCCGATGCGGTCCCCGATCCGACTGGATTTTCTAACCTGGCCGATCGAGATCTGGCCAGTTTCAGGCCAGATATCGGTCGGCCAGGCCGCTCTGTTCTGCCCATACACAGGCCAATTAGCTGCTGAATCGGTCCAAGGGACCGATATCGGCAGCTATAGTCGGCCCGTGTATGGGGACCTTTACACAGACAGCACTTGAATTAAAGCGCAGTCTACCTTTCGGGGCATTTTTTTTTTGCACTTTGCACACTGTGTGGGACATTGTACATGAGGCCCATTGTCATGCAGCCCCACCATCCCCTTGCTGCACTGTGAAGTTATGATTTCTGGTACCTGAAGTCTGTGCATCACTTATTACAGAAACCAGAGGGACATCATATCCCAGAATATATCACGTCACAATGCAAGGTTATGGAGGGGTTGCATTAAACTGGGACATGGAACTGGTCCCATGGAGCAAAGAGATACACCATCATCTTCATTTTTATCTGTAATTTAGTAAGGTTGCCTTTTCAGGGAAAAATAGCAGCCTTCCCACATTTGTATCTTTCATCCCTCCCTATTACTAACATTGGCATCAAGCATTACTTTTACTAGCAATATAGCACCAGGTGTAGCACCACAGTGTGGCCCCCGGCCCTTCACGACAGGCACAGTGTGGCCCCCAGCCCTTCACAACAGGCACAGTGTGGCCCCCGGCCCTTCACAACAGGCACAGTGTGGCACTGCAACAGGCACTGCATTTCATAAGAAGCTAATGGGGCCTGCTGCTTTCTCACAACAGGCACAATGTGTCCCCCAGCACTTCATGATAAGCCAGGTAGGGCCCCCAGGGTTCCATGACAGGTACAGTGCAGCCTCCCCGCATTGCATGACAGGAACACTTTGCCCCTAACATTTCATGGCACACAGTTCCCCACCTGCCTGAGATTGCATGACAGGCACAGGTAACCCACCAGCATTCAAGTATCCAGCTTTGTTTTACCCTGGCAACGTGAGCCCCTGTACCTGCTGAGCGCTCCGTGTTTAGGCTGCCAGGCTCCCCCTCTTTATAATGCCGAGCGCTTACAGAAAGCAGCGACAATCTTCCCAGCGCCGCTCCGCTCTCAGGCTGTGCCTAGTTCCTCATGGTGCGCAGGTGACGTCACGAACACATGAGCGTCAGGGGGACGCCCCCAACACGTGACATTCGGCGCCTTCTTCAAATGGCTCTATACACACATATACACACACACACATATATATATATATATCGGTACGTACGGGAGTGCGGGCCTCAGTGGTACAGTATTGGGTTGCGCTGGGTAGCACTTTGTGTTTGCCCCCTTTGTTGGGATAGGATTAGATGTAGGAGTTTATTCAGATCTTGCCTTTATACTGGGGCACTTGCGGTTCAGTGGTGACTGCGGATCTGTTACACATTTGCTGGTCTGTGTAAAGGGGGTTATTGGAGCCTGCTTATATATGGGGTGTTTTGTTAAGAGTGCAGATGAGTTTTGAGGTGTGTGTTTGTGTTGACTTTAGTGTTGACTTTTTTTGTGATATTTTCAGGTTAAGTGAGGTGTATGTGCTGCATATGTTGAGGTATGGGGAAGAGTTTGAGTGTGCTGATGTTTTTGCTGTGTTGGATAATTATGGGGGTGCATAAGTATTTAGATGTCCTAGTGTGGGAGGCACAGTGTGTGGTGAGATTAGACTGCCTAGGGTTATGGTTCTGGTGGGCATTTGACTCTAGAGCAGGGGTGCCCAGACTTTTTCCCCCGGCGATCTACTTTGCTCCTCCCCACGTATGTACGTATGTATGCAACACGGCGTGCGCATACCCAATAAACGCGCTGCACTTCCGCATTTCCCGGCTTAGACGCGGCCCTCCAGAAATCCACGGGGGATCGACTGGTGGACCGCGATCAACGTTTTGGCCACACCTGCTCTAGAGCAATATGTAGGGAAACTGACATATCTATCTGAGTGGGTATAGGCAGCAGGTGAGGTCTTTAGTTATGGATGGAGGGGGGTTGGAGGTGTGTAAGTAAAGCATTATTTATGATTCATAGTTGTGTGTATGCCTTGCAGTGTTTGTATACCTGACTGTGGGAAAGTGAGGCAGCATGTGTCACCCCCAGGTATGCTTCTGTCTTTGGGGGTCAGGTTAGGGCAGGGGGGGGCGATAGACCTTTCGTATCTCAGGAATGGGGGATAGGTTGGGTCAGTCTGTGTGTGCCTCCAAGGTATGTGTTTTATTGTGGGTACAATGTTTTAACCCTTTACCTGCCTAGCACGTGGGTACTACATACTGGCAGAAAAATGCTTGTGTCATGCTTCGCATTAAAGGGCTTCCTCGCTGCACTAGTGGCTTTTGCCAGCATGCAGTGAGTCAGATGGGCCCACAACCCCCTAGGCAACGAGCCATGGGAGCATCCATGTCGGTCCTTTGATGCGTTTATAGCACAGGCAGACTTCTTACCTGATTGTCACAGGACCTGACATCCAGAGCCTGCCCACACACTTCCTGCAGCGTAGGCTCTGTGATACTGGGACCCTCCTGCGTGCAGAGATGGTAAGTTTCCTTTCTTTACACATTTACACACGCATACATGCACTTACACACACACACACAACACATTTTACTAAAGTAAGCTTTTTTTTTTTTCCTTTTTGTACTCACATGCACATATACACACATTTACACACCTCATATCGCGCAAGTTTCCTCTCGACGCAACTTGTGTGATTTCACTGAAATCGCGCCGCCGCGTATGCCATCCCACCAGCGATTTACATTTTCGCCAGTGGGATGGCAATCCGGGGAGATTAGTCGCCCGCGAACAGGGAGTTTTGTCGCGGGCGACTAATCTCCCCATGTGCCAGTGCCCTTGGAGCTGTACATACATGCATACACAAATATAAACATACCTTTTAAAGCTTTTTTTTATTTTATTTAGTTCTTTATTTTATCATTTTGCCTCTTGGTTTTTCCCCTAAAAAATGTTTATTTTTACAGCGTGGCTATTGGATCAAGTATTCTGACCGCTAACCACGCTGTTTATCAGTTATTTTGTTATTTCATTGATTTACCTAATTGTAATTGATTTTTGTGATTTTATTGCAGTTTATTCCTGCAGCTTTTCAGTTTGCTAGTTTGGAGTAGAAAGTCATAATTACCCATTTTAATTTGTTAGAATGTGTCTTTGTTCTGTTAGGGGTCTTATATATTGAGACTCTGTGTCAATTGGTTTCGTGGATGTATGCACATTGGATCCAGTAGTAGTAATGCTCGAAGATTCCACTGTTCAGTGATGCAAATTTTATAATTGGTGGGGCTTAAAGGTAATGTTTTTTGGAACAAGATATTAGCGAAAAACTGAGACTTTCACAGTGTTTTATGTGGAGCCATTAGATGCTAAGATGACTAGGATATGGCTACGGTTGCTATCTTTTTTTGTAAAAAAAAAAAAAACCGCCTTCCTATAGTTTTTTGATTTTGCCTTCTTAATAATATTGTCATCAAGCATTTTTACTTGCCGGGCCAGTAAATACCAGCCAGGTGGTAAACCCTATATATGGCCGTATACATTTCAAAGCAGCAACATGCATCCTTTATGGCAATTGGAGCGATTTATTTTTTGATAAATATAATTTAATACATATTTTGTTGAAAGCCCTGGGGTCTATTATCCCTAAAAATTGTTAACTTTCAACTGATATTTGCTTGTCGGGAAAGTGCATTGACTGTGAATGGAGTTGCCCTCTGAGCCATGAGTTGTACATGGATTTTAAAACTGACCAGCCCACAAAGATGAATTTCTATGAATATTTGACTAGAAATCAACTGTTAATGCTCCCCTCACTATATGATCTATAGCTATTTTGGGGGTGATTAGGGAGTAGTTTCTACTCTTCTTATTAAAGAAGATGAATTTGTTCACAAAATGAATATACTGTAGAAACCTTGCAACTGATTAAAATAGGGGGTATGCTGTTTCTTTGTTGCTGCAACAGAATAGCGCCAAACATTGATTTGTGTAGGAAATTATATATTCAGGTGAAATAGATAAATGTTTGAACAAAAATATGCTTCTTTTGAATCAACTAAAAGGTCCTAACAACATATTACATGTTTTTGTTTTTTGTTTTTGTTTTTTTTTTTGTTAAAAAAAAAAATGAAAATGCCCTTAAAAACCATTAATAAGGTTTTAGTCATAACATTTAAACATGCCATTAATGGTAGTTTAGCTTTTACACATATGAGGTAGGTGCTATATTATAGGGTTATATTGCATTCTAAATTGTGCATATCCAGGGTTTTTTCCTAGAATTCCAATGTTATTTTGGGTGTGTGCTAAGGCTAATGCCAGACGAGACGTAGGGCGGATATTTTCAGGAAGTGGAAAAGGGCTTGCTGAAAATACCGCCCTATGCCTCCTACATGTGCCTGCACCCGAATGAATGGAATATTCTCGGGTGCAGGCACATGTAGCTGAAATACGCATAAAAACGCGAGACTTTTTATGCGTATTTCGTTACATGTGCCTGCACCCGAGCATTATCTCATTCATTGGGGTGCAGGCACATGTAGGAGGTGTAGGGCGGTATATTCAGCAAGCGCTTTTCCGCTTGCTGAAAATATCCGCCCTACGTCTCGTCTGGCATTAGCCTTAGTTACGGCCACTGCAACTTGAGCCAGGTGCACTAGTGCAGACAAATTAGCATCCATGCAAGTTACAATGCACATTATTTGCAAATATTTGCTGCTAAAATAGCGCAACAATATTAATAATGCCTTAAGCCTCCTGATTCACTTGCTGCAAGTCAGTTGTGGCTACTAACACCACACTCACATTCCCTTGTGTCAGAGCTGCATGGGATAAGTAAGATCCTTACACAAATCATTTTCCCTATGTGTCTTGCATACCTATGGTCTTTTCCCCATATATAAAACTAATCAGCAGTAGAAAAGGAAGCTTTATTTTGTTTGTAACAGAGGTGGAGTGTTCTTCACGCTATTCCCCAGAGCCTGGCTCTATGAATAGAACCTTTTATTTTTTTTGTCCTGTAGCAGTTTTAGCTTGAATACAAGGTACAGTTTGTGCTAGGTCTGAGCGAGAAAGGGAAGTCTGTGGTTGTAAAGCACACAAACAGGTGTGAAGGCATTTACTAAGCATGTCTTCAGTGCAGAATTCTCCGTTAGTTTTTTGTGTCATACATCAGAGAACAGGACGGATGTTCAGTATGAACAACATGCATTGATTGTCAGCCTGATTTCCATCCTCAAATGGAGCAGGCAATGCACACATTGTACTATGCAGTGGCTTATCCAGTGTTTGTTTTTCTCTTAACTCAGTGTGGCTTTGTTATGAGCACAGACTATGGGTGCAAAACATTTACAAAGACTGTAGTAACCACTTGCTTACTACATACATTTACAGTTGCTTTAGGGCAGGGGTACACGGGTCACGGGATTGCATTGCTGGGAGATTAGTCGCCCACGACAACACGACTAATCTCCCCGTGTGTCACTGCCCTTATTCCAAAATTCCTTATTTTTTAACAGACCTTTTGCAGAGCTTTCTGTTTATGATACTGTACATCTGCATTCAAAGAAAACGGCACATAGAACTTGAGATGGTATTCACACCCAGTGTTGGACTGTAGCACCATGGATTCTCCACTAACATGACTACCAAGGGCCAACAGCGAACCTGTGGGGGCATTCTGACCTCATTTACTGGAATATGGACCTGCTACTAAGCACCTTTTTAAAAGTACTCTAGGTTTGCATCCGGGGTAACATGTCTTAATATAATTCATGTATTTGTGCCCATCCCCAGGGCATCCATAATGCTGTGTTACAGGCTTTCCACCCTGGGTTGCTGTCCAATAGTTCTTCTGAAGTCATTGGTTGGGATTGGCAGAGCACTATACATGTACAGATAATTTCATTGTTGTGAAAAGCCGCATATCAGAAAATGTATTTGAAGTACCACAAAAGGGAAAATGTGGGCTGCATGTATTTGCTTGTTTGCATTTACAGTAAAGATATGTTAAAAAAGGAAATAATGCTAAAATGGAAACACCTTATGCACTATACTGGCGACAGATATATGTTTCACTGTGCCAGTTTACACAACAATCAAATCACATTTGCATAATTTTAATAACAGTATTAATATTATTTGCACATTTCCTTACATGCATAGACCTCACTTCATGTGTAACATTGTGTGGCCAGATGTAAGAATCTCATCTTGCAATTGTGAAGGTACAACATGGTGCCAGCAGCATAGATGCTCACAGCACATAGGGGATTTTAGTCACTGTGGTCTCCTCATGTATATTGCATAGCTATAAATATGCTAAAATATGAGGTATTTTGTAATTGATAACATACTCATATTCTGCCTATTAAGTCCTACTTGTCCTTTCCATTCCACCTGATTTATAGGCATGCTGTCATTCTGTTCTAGTGAGAGCACACTACTTAAAGGAGAACTAAATCCTAAGGTTGGCCTGTAATATAAGCTGATGTTACAGGGCTGATTATTAAATTCAGATGCTAAATGCACTGGGTTTAGAGCTCCTATGTAATGTGAATCTGAATAATTGCTCATCTGCCATATATCGATATTTATATTCTATATATACAATATATTATGTGCCTGTCCCTAAGCTCAGTAAAGCTGGCCATACACGCACCGATAATATCGTACTAAACCTTGTTTCGTACGATATTCGGTGCGTGTATGGCATGTCGGCGAGTCGACCGATATCGCAGGAAGCTGCTGAAATCGGTCGACTCGCCGATCGGCCAGGTTAGAAAATTTGATCGGGCGCCATAGAAGGCGCCTGACCAAAATCTGTCTTCGGGGCGGAATCGGCAGAAGAAGGTAGAAATCCTATTGTTTCTACCTCCTTATCTGCTGTTTCAGCCCTGAACGGTGTGTGGCGAATCTTACGATGTTTCGTGCGACAAACATCGTCAGACCGCCACGTGTGTGGCCACCTTATGTGCCAGCAGCACAGAGCATGTGCAGGGAATCAGCAGAAAAGAAGATGGGGGGCTGTTGGGGGCATCTTTGGAAGCGCAGATCTTCCCTACTAACGGTACAACATCTTCAGTCTTCTTTGTGGGCAAAATAAAGAAGAAGCACAATTTATAGGGGGAGGTTTTCCTATACTTTTAGTATACCACCTCTTTAAAAAACAGTTTAAATTGGTTGTTTACCTTTCATTGAAGTTTCAGAATGATTTAGAGAGTAAACAATTTAATGTTGGTCTTCATTATTTATTTGTTGTTTCTCGATTCATGTAACTTTTTTTCAGTTGCTCTCCAGATTGGAATTTCAGCAGCTACCTGGTTGCTAGGGTCCAGATTATCAGAGCAACCAGGCAGTGGTTTAAATAAGGGACTAATATGAATAGGAGAGGGTTTAAATAAAAAGATAAGTCATAAAAAAATGACAACAATAAAACTGTAGCAACTATTTATGTGCTGGGGTCAGTGCCCTCCATTGTAAAGCTGGAAAGAGTCAGAAAAATAAAGGCAAATCATTGGAAAAACTAGAAAAAAAAATTAAGTCCAATCGAAAATTTGCTATGAATTGGCAATTTTATGACATACTTAAAGTTAATTTAAAGGTGACTTACCCCTTTAATATGAAATTTCATTTCAGTTTTACTATGTACTGTGTTATTTTGTAACCTTGATTTTAGACTGTCATGAGGATTATTCTGTTAATACCTGTCTTGTCTATGTGTCTGGCTTGTTTTTTTTATCAGGCTCATTTGGTTTAGCAAACTAATCTGTCCATGTCAGTGTCTGCTCTGCTATTTATGTGCATTGCATATTCCCATTCATATTAGCTGTACAGCAATGGGTAGCAGAATGGCAATGCAGGTTACATTAAGCTTGTACACGCCTGGACCTCATCATGGCAATGCAACTACCACTGCTGCCTTGGCTGGGGTCCTGGGTTCAATTCAGACCTGGGTACTATTTCAGCATGAAGTTTATATGTTCTCACCTTACTTGCATTAATTTCCTCTGGGTAATCCAGCTTCCAAAGAGCCTTTACATTTACTCTTGTTCCCCTGAGTTATATATACTTATGGTGGACTTTTATAACCCTGTAATTCCATTGTCCATGTCTATGGAAACTGTGATTGATGTTTTCCACGTCAACAACAAAAACATACACATGTATACACTTAAGCACACGTGAAAGTATGTTGTGTCTGTAAACATTTACCAGGCACATTCTGAGAAAATACATACTTTATATGCTTTTGACCAAGTTTGTTTTCAGCAAAACACAGGTTTTGATTGTTCAGCGCCCATGATTACATGCCCCAAGGAACAGAGGAAACCTCTCTTACAGCTGCTGGGGATATGTAGCATTGCTTTGTGTGTGACCAGCCCCCATAAAAAGGAACAGGTTTCACAACTTTTAAAGGGTTCTGTCAAGAGACAGTATTTACTTTTGCCTAAAAACAAATATAATTATTACATGTGGTAGTGAACAATGTTCAATATTATGTAAGGTAGTATGGATTTGGAAAAATGTTTACTTTTCTTATATTTCCTTTCTAGCAAACAGAGGTCCTGTTTCAGGCAGGCAGTCTAAATTTACACTCAGGATCAGAGACAAGCCAAAACAAAGTAAAATCTATTTCTCTTTATCTGAAAAGCTTAACTTCCAGGATACCTACACACACACAACGGACTAAACCTGGCCATACATGTGAAGATCCACTTGTTAATGGGAAATATCGCACTGATCAACAAGCAGTACAAGAAGGCCATCGAGGCGAGAACTGCATCAACGTGCAGTCCCTGCCCTGACAGGATCTCTTCAACCCACCCAATCAATTTCTGGCTGATTTTCAGCCAGATATCAGTCGGTAAGGACCCCCATACATGGGCAAATAAGCTGCTGACATGGCAGCTTTTATTGGCTTGTGTATGGCCACCTTTACACCTAATGAATTACTTGCTAACACCTTATTAATACCCTGTAAATTAGCAGACTAGCAGTTACACAATTTGTGCACACTTTTTTTTTTTGTAACTTTTTATTGTGCTTTTTTTTTTTTGTATTTATGCACACATTTGATGATTTACCAACTCTGACTTTCTTCTAGTAATGGTAAATTGTGGGCAAGTTGCAGTGCATGCTATTTTAGGACCTCTGTGATTATGCTAGAATTCTGGGGGATATTTAAATATGTAAATATGCCCTCATTCTGAAACTGTTTTTATTTTATAGTAAGATATCAGTGTATATGAGATGTACATTTAATTTACAAGTAAATATTGCACTGGAAATCCAGAAAAATGAAGAGATTAACCCTCAAATATTTTTAGATGGAGACATGATCACCCTCCTTAATGTCATTTTAAGTGCAGAGGATTTGTTTAACCTTTTTTTGATCTGGTGGGTTTAGTTGGGCTTTCTGAAAGACAAGGCGTATTAAAAACGCATGAACAGCCGTTTTTAATATATAAATAAATATATATATATATATATATACACACATAAGAATGATTTACATTTCTATTACTATTTTATTAATAATTGAAATAAATAAATAATTGCTGTCACTGTTTCCAAGGGCAGTCTTTTGCTTTCACAGTAGAAATCGGACACCTCTAGGAATACGGTTTTCATATGTAAACAGATCCTCGCCCTCCCCCACAAAATCCATTCAGCAGTCAAATGCCAAGCCATTGGATGTTTAGGCATCACTGTGAGTAATGGGGTGGGCTGTGAGAATGACCCTGTGTGAGTCACATACAATGCATGTGATGCCTTCCCGACTGTTTTGTCTGCCAGCTGTTGCTTGAGAAGACTGGGCTAGATTTAGTGGCATTGAAGGAGTGAAAACATAAAATAATGACTTTATACCCACCTGTGGCAACTTCAGTTAATACACAGCAATGCATTTATCTCTTTAACATACAATGTAGTATACAATACCGTATCTGCTACAAACCGCATGCTATATTTGGATATTTCTTGTAGTCCTATCCTCATATTATTCTAATAGATACTCCACCCTGATTCTTATGCCTTCTCAACTAAGAGCCCTAAAATTCCTCCAATATTCTGTCAGTTTTAGATTTTTTTTTATTTTATTTGTGTATCCCCTTTGTCTCTGGCAGCACTTCAGAGTATAGGCATACAAGTACAAGATATAACAGTTCAAATACAGACAATCATTTCACCGAAATCGATGCACAGTTACAATTGCACATTATAGGAGACAACAGGGGGAGGACTCTGCTCCCGAGAGCTTACAATCTAAAAAGGAAGAAGATTTGAGATGTACAATAATCCATGGCGGTGGTATGATGGGAGGTTATTAATAGGGAAAAAATAGGGCAGTCAGGATTTTTTCCAGAAAAAAGTTGGCAGCTCTAGTCAGTTAAGATATGTGTAGTGAAAAATAGAAAACCAGTAGTTGTAGTAGCAAGTGGGAGTTGGGCAGACAATGCTTCTAGCTCTTAGTGAAAGAAAGATAACTGATTTAATCCTGCACTCCTCTATCTGTAACACAGCCAACTAGGCCCAAAACTAATGTTGTACTATGAGGAGATGTGTATGTAAAATAGAAAAAAAAAGCTGAAAACCACTGTTCTAGGCGTAGCTCTATACTGACTTTTTCACTACCACATGGGGTAGAAAAAAAAAATTGAACAATGAAAAAATAAGAGTAATTAATGTTTTGGGGGTTTTAATGGGGTTTTAATACACTGTGAGCCTAAGGGATGTTTTGGAGTGGTTCATCAGAGTGATATGGTTTCCTCTCTGTGGGATCAGGTATGTCTGTATAAAAATATATATATATATTTCTGGAAATTCAGATAATGCTAATGCGCCTTTTCTACATGGGCCCAATTGAATAAGCTCATGTCAAAAAGAGTGGAATATTTTCCCTTTAACAGTAAGAAAGGTCGGTCAAAACAACTTACAACAATTCGAGGTTGGTGTTTTTTGCCTTTTGTTGTTGTTCAATTTGTAATGCAATAATTTGCTACCATAATTTAACTTGAGTTTTGGGCACATTTTAAGGATTCTTTTTATGAACTTCTATATAATATACGGTTTTCTCCCATTACCGTATTTCCTAATCTTTTTGACCAAAACGTCAGATCACGTGATAGTGAAGCGTAATGAAAACATTAAAGCACAGCCCATAACAATCAGTAGATTACAGAAAGTTATTGCGGCCACATTGTATGGGGGCTAATCTTTCAGCTCTCACACTTTTAATAAAAGTTCCTCCTACGCCAGATGACTACGGAACGTACCAAATGAAACCCTTTTCACCTGTTGCCGGGCAGATTCACCCACACAGGCCTCCGCCCCCTCCCCTCCCCTCCCCTCCCACTTGTTGCTAGGCAGATTCCCAGCCCATGACGTGTCCGAGCGCTTCCGCGTGTTTATTTATACATTGCCCCAAACCTGTGGCGACGTGCGTGGCCGCCTCCTGTGGCGTCATACAAGGCGCGTCTTCCCAGTAGCCCCGCCTACCCACGGGTCCCGCCCACCTTCTTGTTTACCAGCTGCGGGCCGGAATGTTGGCGCTTCGTTAGCTGGGCAGTTGGTGCCAAGGCAAGTGGTAGGTTCGCAATGGCAACCGTGTTCTAATTACAAGGTGTAAGGAGATCAGATCGAGCCAATCTACTTAGAACGGGCGCGACGCTAAGGCCTGGGCGTGGCCTAGTGACAGGGGAGGAGAGTAAACAAACCCAAACACTTTAATGACTTTGTAACCCCCTGTACGCCATCACCAGAAGCAGGTCCTCCCCTTCCCCTGGCAGGACGAGAGGGGCTCCAGCTGAACATCGGACGGAGTGAGAGGGCTAGCTCTGGCCTGCTTCCCCCCCTTCAGCGAAACACTCGGGAAAATCGGGGGTAGAAAGTTGAGGACTCTGGCTGCCGGAGATCACAAAGGAATCGCTTACGATTCTGTCCTGCCTATACGATCGAAGAGAGAGACCCGCTGCTGTTGATGTTTATATAGCTGTGAGGATTCAACCTTATATGCCACAATGATGACTGAGATCTCAACAGCTGCTGCGTTTATCACAAGTTTGCTGAAAACAACCGGGGTCATAGAGGAGAGGCAGCTGCAGCACTTCTGCCAGGTCCTACAGGAGGCCATGAAGGGTAAGATAAGGCTAGCCTGGCCTCTCTTTCTCTCTCATACACAGATGGACCCAATCTGATCGCACCAATTGCAACAACGCCAAGGAGCCCACTGGCACAAAGACCATCATGCAGATAAATGGCTACAAACATGGCCAGCACAGGCTTATTATTATGTGATACAACAATGCAGTCAGCTGCTCAAGGGAATCTACTTGATTCCAAACAATTCTGATTAAGAGTTTTAGCTTTTCAAACATTTTGTAACATTAAGGACAATTTATTCGAAATTGAACCAATTGTTTAATTGTAGGATGTTTATTTTGTTGCCCCTCCACCTGTTGTTTTACTACAGCTTCCCCCTGTGGCTCTTCCATATGTTGTGGTTTTGGGAGTTGTAGTTTAACAACAATCTAAGGGCAACATGCTGGACATATACCTTTGCTAACACTAAAAATACAACTGATAGAAAGCAATGGTAGTTTTGTTTAGCCCCAGTGGCTCTGTGTGCCTCCCTAACATACAGACAAACATCTTTGTTTTATCTTCCAGGGTGGAACAGTAGACTCATTAATCAAGGACATTATTATTCTGTCTAGTTCTAGGCTGGTTCAAGGGTCAGAGGATTTATTTTTGTTTATTAAGAAACAGCCATTTATATCACACAACCATAGTCATGTTTTTTTGTTTATCTGGATTATTTGTCCCTTATAAAGCTACTCTAGTTTCTTATGAGAAACATTTTACTATTGCAGAGAATTTCCAGTTGCAGTTTCCCAAATACTAAATTTGTATTTAACTATATAGGATTATACATTTGTTCTTTAGAGAGAGCCTTTCAAAATGTATTTAGAATTTCAGTTAAATAGCTTGAGATCGCATTGAGAATCCTTCACTGACGTATAAATACTGTACCTATTTTCTTTAAATGTTACCCAAGCACTTCTAACTAAAACACTGTTTACTCTCTTTGGGCATGCAAAAATGGCAGTTTTATTACTTATTATGTGAAGTTTTTTTTTCTGTGAACAATACTTGAATTACTGGTTATGTGAATGAATGTGTCTAAACGAGTCTTTATCTGGTCCCTCCCCCTATTCCTCCTAAACCCCTGCCCTCCCTGCAACCCCCACCTCTCTTTGTTTCCAACAGATCATTATAAACACCACTGGTTTCCGCAGAACCCTTTCAAAGGATCAGGGTACCGTTGCTTGAGAATTAACCACAAAATGGACCCCTTGATAGGACAGGCAGCAGGTCACATTGGGCTCAGCCACCAGAGACTGTTCCAGCTTCTCCCCAGCGAGCTGACTCTTTGGGTTGACCCTTTTGAAGTCTCCTATCGCATTGGTGAGGATGGGTCCATCTGTGTATTGTATGAAGGAGCCGCAGCAGGGGGCAAGCCTATTGAAAACCATGCAAGCTGCAAGGATGCACTTAGAATTGGCCGGAATAGCCCCTCCAAAAATTACAGCATAATGACAGTTTCTAGTTAAACAGCTGAAAAATAAATCAGGAATTGTACAATTACGTATGTGTCCCTCTTCTGCCTTGATTTGCGTTAATGTTTCATCTTCATTCCATAAACATTAAAACTGTAATACTGCCAAAAATGTACCGTCTTGTTGCAGAAGGTGAATGTAGAATACCATCTGGGGCAAAAAGCTCTTATTGTCATTTCTGTCTTTCTTTTATGACATTTTCTCGCTCCGGTCTCTGAAATTGTACATTGTAAAATGAAATCATGAGTCAAGAGAGAATTTATATTTTGGTATAACCATTGGCTCTTTTTAATAAAAAGAAAAACTATTTTATTTCTCTTTTGTGTGCACTCTGTGGGTCCGGTAGTGGTTGTCCTTTTGTAAAAGTATATTTTAATATGTTAACTCAGTATCTCATTTTTTTGATGTTTGCTGCCATATCAAGGTTTGCCTCTGAAGAAACCCTTATTGACAACAGAACAATCTGTTTGTAATCACAAGGGAGCTGATTTCTATTACCGGTGTGTATTTCTAAGCCTATATCTGCACAGGCACACACAATGCAAGTTTCTGTTAATAGGTAACGGCAAGTTTGCAGAAAGGAATGTTTTGTGCTCATAGTTAAGCTGTCGTAGTTTTATTTTTCTTCAGTAAAGTAAGAATATTTACTCCTAGAATGTCTTTTTTTTATTGTAGGTTAATGGATTGGTTATGGGTAATGTAAAAACAAGTTGCAGATTAAATTGCATTTAGCTGGGGTCACATGGATGGTGTATGTGACAGTGCAACTGAATCTGATGTAGCTACTTCATAACACGAGCAAACAACATCACCAAGCAGGTAGAGAACAGGAGGTGAGCCCCCATTGCTGACATTTACAGGAATGCTCGGAGCAGCTGGGTATCACGTGCTGCCTATGTTCATCTGATCACATGTACAGCTCAGTTCATACAAGCACGCTTGATTGGTTCCTAATGTAGATGACCCTAGTGTGTGAATGTGATTGCAAGCTGCACTGTGACAGGGAATGTTGTAACTAAGGAACAATCACTATCTGAACATTATAAATAAAGGAATGACAATAATAGGCTGGCACTCTACATCCAGCATTTTTAAGAAACTGCTACAGGCAGCCTTTCCTATGGAGTGTCTATAGTGACACTTCTGCACAGCACCCTGTGGGTCCTTTCAGGTTTTGCCTTGTGTCAGTTTATTCAAAACAATGATTTGCAGGGTGCCATGAAACTTAGTATGGGATGTTTTTGTGCTGATTTTTTTTTTTTTCATCTGAAATTTAAAGAAAATAAATCTTTCACTGTGCATAAAAAATACATGTGTACTAGCAAAAGTGTAACTAGCCTGAGCCCCAAAGGCTGACTGCGGTAGTAAGAAACTGAGTAAAAGTGTTGCCAGGTCAGTTTTTCTGCATCTAAAAACACACTACTATGGGTCTAGGGCAGGGATCCCCAACCTTTGTTACTCGTGAGCCACATTTAAATGGAAAAAGGGTTGGGTAGCAAAACAAGCATGAAAAAGGTTCCTGGGGGTGCCAATAAGGGCTATAAATGGCTACTTAATAGACCCTGTGTGGACTGGCAGCCTACAGGAGGCTCTGTTTGGCATTATACCTGTTTTTATGCAACCAAATCTCGTATCCTTACCAAAAATTTAAAAATAAGCACCTACTTTGAGGCCACTGAGAGCAACATTCAAGGGGTTGGGAAGCAACATGTTGCTCACAAGCCACTGGTTGGGGATCACTGGTCTAGGGCTTTGTGCATTAAATGTACTAGCAGTGATCCCCAATCCCGTGGCTTGTGAGCAACAAGTTGCTCTGCAACCCCTTGAATGTTGCTCCCATTGGCCTTAAAACAGGCTTATTTTTGAATTCCTGGCTTGGAGGCATAAAATCCAGATGTACTGCCAAACAAAGCCTCCTGTAGGCTGCAGGCCCATATAGGGGCTACCAAATAGCCAATAACAGTCCTTATTTGGCACCCCCAGGAACATGTTTAATGCTTGTGTTGCTCCCCAAGCCTTTTTTACATTTGAATGTGGCTCACTGGTTAAAAAGGTCGGGGACCCTTGTACTATAGGAATAATATTGTTCTTTTGCAAAATGTTAGGATTGTAAAAGTCACCAAGCAGTTCCATGACCATAACCTCACTTATCACATTGGGGTTTATAATATATTTTGTAAAGCATACCATTCAATGAATTATGTGACATGACTGACATCACTAAACAGCCATTATAACGGATGACATCACTAGGTACTGTTTATATAGGTTTATGTTACAGGTTATTGTTGGCTTATATGTATAAAAAAGTCATAGGCAGCTCTACTTGTGAGTCCGGAGACAATGTGCTCAGCAAAGTCTAGCTGCAAGCATAGCTCTAGGGGTCCCACTAATCACTAGGTCTGTATCTGTAATTGGAGCAGCGACTCCTTTTTTTGTTATGCATGAGGTGATAGATTACCTTTAACGTGGTTTCAACAGGAAATGTAAATGACCTGTGTACTTAGGGGTGTATTTACCACATAGGCACCTGGGGGCTTGCACCTAGGGTGGCAGCTTTAGAAGTTCAGCAGCTTTAGAGGTGCGACCCTTATTTCTTATATGGTAAATAAAAAGCTCAATAAAGCACAAAATCTCACCCCAGCCCCCTGCCAAATCTGGTGGTGGAGCTCAGGGAGGGGAGTCCCATTTCTGCTGCAATTGTTACATGCGCAGTGCAGGACCCGCTGCCTTCAGAGGCAACCTCAAGCTACTACATAATGCACCACCACAAATTGAATTATACTCAGTAGGAAGGTAACGTCGAATTGTCACCATCTCTGGAGGAGATTAAACTCTGATCCTGTCTACCATCAGCCTAATGCTCACATTGTAAAAGTACACATAGAATGGGATTTACAATTTCTGCCACTTCTTTCTGTCGCCTCTAAGCTACATTGGGGTGGTGTAGCCACATTTAAAAATCAGCAGTAAAAAAACTGCATATCTCAAAATTCTGTGTAGAAACACCATTGTTAGTAAAGCTGCTTAAACAGAACTTGCATAGGTTATGCAAATGTTACTGACTATGCCAGTTTCTATTCATGTTATTTTACACTCACAGCTCTTTGTTTCCATTGATTTCTAAGGGATGCATAATCATGAGGTTGAGTCCATTGTTGTCAGAAGTAGCTCACAGAAAGTCACTGGCATTTTGATGTTTGCTGCCAAGTGGTAACAATCAAAAACAACAAAAAAGTGGTAATTTAATGAATGGCAGAGCAGGGTGCAAAGTGTTTTGGCACTCCCTGCTTCTTGCTAGGACCTGTGCTTTCTGCATAACTACAGCACAACTAGCACAATAGCACAACTAGCACAATAATCAGGAGGGGAAAGCTCAGGAGGCACATAGGCAACTCCTCATACACCCCCATCTGACCCCTAATTTGTGTGTTTGAATGACACTGGCGGGTGCAGGGTACATAGGAGTATTGTACTTAGGGCAAGCAGTATGGTCAGGGCTGCCTTGGGCCCACCAGTGCCGTACTCTGCATTTTGCATATGATTTTTAATCCGGCAGGAGGTGTAGAATGCAGCAAGACCCCAAGCGGCTAAATTTTGTGCCCCTTAGAGCTGTAGCATTTGAATCTGGGTCTTTGTAATTGACATTTACAATGTACCTTATTATTTTTAATTTATATAGGGCTAACATATTTACGCTGCATGTTAAATCATTCTCACCAGTCACTCTCACAGTCTAAAGGTGGCCATACACGGTAAGATCTGCTCACTTGGCAAGGTTGCCAAGCGAGCGGATCTTCTCCCGATACCACCTACGGGTGGGTTAATTTGGTTGTTTGGCCTTGGGGCCAAACGATCGAATTAGAACGACGGGTGTAGGTGTCCGTCGGTTCGGGGACCACATCAACAACCCGATGTGGACCCCAAATTGAATAAAAATCAAACCTGCCCTGCGAGATCTGGCCGATTTCAGCCCAGATATCGTCAGGCAGGCCCGTTGTTAGTGCCCATACACAGGCCGATAAGCTGCCGAATTGGTCTAATCGGACCGATATCGGCAGCTAGAATCGGCCCACCTTAGGCGCTTTACATTCTAGGCGGTGGGATGGCATTGTGGGGAGATAAGTCACCCGCGAAGCATTGTCACTGGGCGACTAATCTTCCCATGTACCCCTGCCTTAAGGGTCAAGACACACAGAGCTACTAGTAGCAGCTACTTGTTGTGGCTACTAAAAAAGACAATGCTAATCATTTACTGATAATTGTCTCTGTGTGTTTTAGCAGAGGCAATTCTCATTATTGTCTATGGCAGGGTATTATCTAGAGCAGGAGTGCCCAACTTTCTTACTCGTGAGCCACAGTCAAATGTAAAAAGACTTGGGGAGCAACATGAATATCATAAAAGTTCATGGAGGTGCCAAATTAGGGCTAAGATTGGCTATTAGGCAGCCTCTATGCACACTATCAGCTTACAGGGGCTTTATTTGGTAGTAAATCTTGTTTTTATTCAACCAAACCTTGCCCCCAAGTCAGGAATTCAAAAATAACTCCCTGGTTTGGGGGCACTGAGAGCAACATCCAAGGGGTTGGGAAGCAACTTGTTATCCCCGAGCCACTGGTCGGGGATCACTGAGTTTAGTAGCATTGAAAAAGTAGTTGCTACTAGTGTCCTCATCCTTAATGTCTATAGAACACAATAGACAGGGTGGGGGTTGTTCAGACAACAGAAACAAAAACAAAGATTGATATAAAGAGATGATTTTTACGTGTGCTTCACAGAAATAACTAGTATGTCAAGAGAAAATGTTGTTTTTTTTTTTCTCTTGGCTAGTGAAGAGATTTTCAAGTTAAACATTACAAACACCTTTCATGCACTTGTAACAAATGCATAAGAATATGTAATAATGACGATCTGTTAATCATCATTAAAGTCTAACAAAGAAGTAGTCTAGATTAGTCTGAATATTGTTATCTCAGCACATACAGCATTTACCTGTGGTGTGGCTTTTAGGACCAGATATTTTTGCAAAAATTAAGAAAAAATGTGACTATTATTGCTAAACCAGATTGCCTTACTAAGTAAAGCAGGCCATACCCTTACTGATAAAAATGTACAAAACTAGGTTTCATACAATTTTCAGAATGTGTGTGGGCTCCGAATTATCATTCCAATAATTTTCGTACCATGGGGATCGGTCATTTAGCTGATTGGCCAGGTTGGAAAATTTTGGTCAGATAACAATAAAATCTGTGCATGTATTGTGTATTGGACGGTATCCTTGGTATCTGCCAACTATTTAATGTTCAGGTATGATGTAGAGAGTAATATTCTGGGACAATTTGCAATTGGTCTTCATTTTTTATTATTTGTAGTTTTTTTAGTTATTTCATTTTCAGTTCAGGAGCTCCCAAGTTTGGAGTTTTAGCAGTTATTTGGTTGCTAGGGTCCAAATTGCCTTAGCAACCAGGGAGTGGTTTGGATGAAAGACTGTTATATGAATAGGAGAGGGCCTGAATAGAAAAGTAAGTTACAAAAAGGAACAATAACATTGTGGCCTCACAGAGCAATAGTTTTTGGCTGCTGGGGTCAGTGACCCATATTTAAAAACTGCAAAGAGTTGGAGGAAGAAGACAAATAATTCAAAAACTAATAAAACAAATGTAATGAAGATCAATTGAAATGCTGCTTAGCATTGTTCATTCTATAGCATACTAAAAGTTTGCTTAAAGGTGAACCATGCCTTTAAGATAAGATTGAATTACTGAACTTTTTTATCCATGATAACAATTGTCTAATGTAGATTATCATGAAACTGCCATCATTATCTATGATGACTTTCATTCCCAGTAGTATCTGGGATCCATAAGTGGCTATGATTGTACATTGTAAAACATACATATTTATATGGTATTGCCTGGACAATCTTTTTGTAAGTGACTGCATACAGAGACTCTCAATTACACATCATTTTTTTCTTACACAAAATATGCTAAATGTGTGTATTTTGTGGTGCACATAAAAACAGTCAATTTCTTCTGGGCCACTGGGTTCTGTAGGACAATATACTGCTGTATGACCTTCTGCAGAGCCCCTAAGTCCAACAGGAATAGTAATTCAAAGTGGAAGGGCGAGGATGATCCATTCAGTTAACACAGTAGGTAAAACAGTGAATGCAGAGATTATGTGCACAATGGGACTTATTTATCAAAGGCCAAAGAGGCAATACACTACAACATTACCAAAAGAGAATTCCACAGCTCTGTTCTCTTCTACAGAAGTCTGGAGTTCTCTTTTGGTGAAATTTATAATGAATTGTCCAGTTGTGCTCCAATACTGAAAGAACATTGCTTTGCTCACACTTTTGCATCCTGCTCATAGTTAAGCTTCAAAAGCATTGGATAAAAAAAAGTTTATTTTAGCTACCCCAAACTGAAAAATCAGTACATATAAATTAACTATATATATATAGAGAGAGAGAGAGAGAGAGAGAGAGAGAGAGAGAGAGAGAGAGAGAGAGAGAGAGAGAGAGAGAGAGAGAGAGAGAGAGAGAGAGAGAGAGAGATCATAATAGTGCATGCCACTAACAAAAAATACAACCTGGGTGCAAGAGCCATATAAACTAATATATTGCAGGAGTAATTTTTTCTCAATAAATATCATTTTATATACATTTGTATGAAACCCTGTGTGCGCTGGCATTACTCCTGCAAAATATATATATATATATATATATATATATAGTTAATTTATGTATACATTAACTATATGTGTATAGTTTATACAGCCCTTTGGGGTTTTTAACTTTGTTAAATATATAATAAAGCAGTAGAATTCTTAATGAAAAAGATAAAAGTGAGTGTAGGACTGGCCAGACCAGGGAAGAATGTGATGTAGTTGGCCAGCTTGAAGTATATTGCAATATATGGACAAACAATCACTGTTTTGCTTAAAGGGGAGGGCATTTCTTGGTAGCTTAATGCACAGAATGTCCTAATGTCCTATATATACATTATTAATGGGTGACTGCAGAGCATATCTTGTTGTATATATAAACCTCTCAAGATGTAAATCCATACAGGCCATTTCTGTAAGAATGTAATACCAACTAGTGGGTTGGCCTGAAATTGGTGGGACCTGTAGGTTTACACACTGGTCATACATGTTTGCACCAACATATCATATCAAAGGGGGCAGGTTTGGTTTGTGTAAATAATAAAGAGCTTGTCAAATATTTTTTATTTACCCTTTGGAAAAAAGCTCCCTTTTACTTTTTGATAAATAACTCACTAGCACTTTTTTACATCATTCTACACAAACCAACCCCTGATGAATGATAAATCTGCCCCTAGAAGTGAGTGGTGGGCTAATGCAGGCCAACTTTCTAATGCAGACCTTTAACACCCCCAAGTATTGTAATTACTGTTTTACACTCCTGCCATACCAGCCCAACCATACATGAGAACTGCCATGTGGAAGGCAATGATTGCATCGGCTGACAAAATCATTTTTATGGGAGAATGACCCTGTTTAATTAGCAGTTCCAAAGCCATTAGGCCCTTAATCCAACTGTGATTATGCTCAGATGACTTCCAGGAGCTATTGGCACAGTCCAGAGAGACCACCATTGGCTATTTTAAGCCCTCCTTTACTAACATATGTGAAACCTTGTGCAGTAACCCAGAGCAACCAATCAATAATAAGTTCTTTAAGCCTAGTGCAATCAAAATAACAAAAGCAAATGACTCCTGGGTTGCATGTAGTGTGAGTGTCATTTGGATGAATTTGACCCCATATGCCCATATATACAGAACTGCAATGAGGGCAGAACATAGTCTAGCTGCAAATATGTACTTTATTCAGCCCCTCCCAAAATGCCCCTTTTTGTTTCTCATATGCCTGCCTAACCAAGCTCTGTTACACCCCAAAACACCTGATCCACTGGAAAGACACTGGAAAGTCTTTTTCTAGATACCAAAATACTGGAACATGGGCCTATGCTATAAAAATATGGCCAGTCTGTTTAACTGGCAGAACATTTGGTGAAAGTCAAAATGAAAACAGATTCTTGGCCAGGTTGGGGGATATAATAATGGTGCCTGTTTCCTCAACTTTAAATCCCATTACAAAGTTTTGATCAAAGGTGGCCATACACAGATCAACTTTTACAGTACTACAACCGATTGGCTTGCTGGCGAATTATACACCATATGAAGGACTCAGAGGTGTGTCTTCCTTTGGCCACTCCCTGCAAAATGTCTTCAGGGGGGCCCGGCAAGCACCATGCAGCCCAACCCCCCCCCCCACTCCCACTAGCTTGCTCCTAATAAAAGTTTAAACCTCACCGTTGCTCCCATGGTTTAAACTTTAGTAGGGGCTGGGGAGAAAGCGGAATACCATACAGCAGACCCCCTTGTCCCCTGACCCCCCCCCCCACTGCCATGGGGTCTGCTGAATGATAGTTATGCCATGTGAGGGGCCCGTGTATGGCCACTTTTCCCTTCTCCTGTACATTCACCACTCAATGAATAGGGCCAAAAGAAAATGAAAAGAAGCAGCATTTTTTCTTTCCTTTGATTAAAGTTTATGTGTCTTTACTCTCCCCTCAACTTGCTATACATGCCCAGAGCTGTACAGTCAAGGTCAATCAAGATGCCCAACCACATCTGTATGACCAGATTAAATTCTGCCTACTTGTAGAAAAAAACATATTTCAATGGAAATCTATATAAGGAACTGGGAGACCAGTTTATTAGCCCAGGTGTACATGCATTTCAGGCCCAGCAATGCCCCTCTGTTCACTCATGTAAAAACATCTACCTATTGCTAAACTATATATGTCTATTGTACTTAAATCAATAATGTGGGGCCCTTTTAATGTTGGAGGTACACATGTCCTTTTTTCCCTGCCTTAACAACATCCTTGTAACTCATTATACACGCACATTACCTTTACTGGTTCATGAGGTCCGTGAGGTAATTAAACTGAATCATCGTTAGGCATACTTAGACTTAGCTGCTTTTTCAGTTTAGGAACTTTGATATTTATTTACTGTTTCTTTTATCCGTAGTAACCACTGAGGCAACCTATGCTTCAGCCAGGCTCTATTGTTCCTAAATACGCCTTTAGGCGGGAGGAGGGAGGTAAAGCTGCCCCCTGGTGCTTCCATAAACTAATCAATATCTTTGTACCCAGGGTGCATGGGTCATTAGCATGACATAAAGGGAAAGAGTTATTAAAACGACTCAGATTTGATATGCAGGGCAAGCCAGGAAACCAAAGCACACACTGGCCTTTTGTATTGCTCTAGTCAAACAAGCAGAACAAATATATGTAATTCTAGTGCTTTTATTACAGTTTTGCAGGCAGGCAATGAAAGCCTAATAGATACTCATAAATCACAAAGAAATCTTTTTACTGAACTGATACTATGTGGAAATATCTTTCTGTATATATTGAAAACAGTGGCATAACTATAGAGGAAGCATGATTTGTAGCTGTAAGGAATATCCCCCTCCCCAACTGCTCTCTTACATACCCAAGCGGCTGGGGACTGGGGGGCACAAGTGGGTGAGCAGGTGGGCAGGAGGTCCAGGTAAATGTGCACTGGGCCCCTCCAAAGATTTTTTAGTGGTGGGCCCTGTGCAGCGTTGTTATGCTACTGACTGAAAATATTGTTTAAATAAAGCTAATGCCAGATGGTGCCGATTCTCAGCCTGTGTTTATCAGTGTCCTACACCTGGAGCCATTGCATAGACCTGACACACAACTGAATTGGTAGAGAAGTGTGATCCATACTAGCATCATTAATGACCCCACAAAAGCACTTATGAGGGTCATTGTCCAATCAGATTTTCTGCTGAGTTATCAGTTCTGATGACACATTCATACAAAATAGGCTGGTGGCACACAAGGAGAATACTCACTCAAAATAAATCTTTATTACAGCCAGTGGCGTAGCCAATGTGACCAGTTCCTCCTCCCCCGCCAAACCCCTTCCCTAAGAACGCCACACCTCCTGGCCCCAACCCCACTGGTATATTTAAGGTAGGAGAGGGGCCAGGGAGGGGGGGACTAAGGTACAGCAGACCCCAAGGTCTGAGCCCCTGCCCAGGACCCCCATGACTGCAGGGTCTGCTGTATATATAGTTACACCACTAATCTCCCCAAAATGTCTTCCCTCTTGCAAGAATGTGAATTGCCAGTGGAATGGCATACATGTCACTTCGGTTTTCCAAAGTCACCCAAAGTTTCTGGTGATCCACATTCTTGCTGTTGGAAAGGCATTTTGGGGAGATTAGTCACCCACGGTAGCGAAGATTTATCGCAGGAAACTAATCTCCCCTTAGGGCAGTGGCACATGGGGAGATTAGTTGCCCATGATTAATCTTCACTATTGCGAGCAACTAATCTCCCCAACATGCCTTCCACCGAGAATGTAAATCGCTGGTGGGATGGTATATCTGCTGAAGTTGCCTCGCAATGAAACTTTGGGCGACTTCAGAAAACCAAAGCGACGCGTATGCCATCCTGCCGGCGATTTACATTCTTGCCGGTATGTCGGGAAGATTAGTCGCCCGCAATAGTGAAGATTTATGTACTGATAATTGTCTTTACGTGTGTTTTACCAGAGGCAATTCTCAGTATTGTCTATGGCAGGTGTGTAGTTTCTGGTGTGTAGTAGCCGTGACAAGTAGCTGCTACTAAGTAGCCCTGTGTGTCTTCTCCGTTACAACTACAGTTGCTTGGGGGACGTTACATTTATCGGGTGGTTTGTGGTTACAATGAATGTTATTGTCCTAATGCAATGCTCAGTACTGTTTTAGGGCACAAGGGAAAATTAGTTGCCCACAATAAATCTTCGCTACTGCGGGCGACTAATCCCACCAGAAT
Organism: Xenopus tropicalis; assembly: GCF_000004195.4. Classification (NCBI taxonomy): domain Eukaryota; kingdom Metazoa; phylum Chordata; class Amphibia; order Anura; family Pipidae; genus Xenopus; species Xenopus tropicalis. The sequence continues at coordinate 123,932,094 of NC_030680.2, forward strand.
GGTCAGGCCATGGTAACAATTCTCAGTAAGAGACATTTGTTGCATACCAGTGGTGCAGCTTGATATACTAAGGATCATTTACTAATGTAAGCGCAAGTTCAAAGAGTTTAAATGAAAGCTAAATAGTGTGTACTTCAGTACTATTTACAAAAACATAGTAATTTGCGTCTTAGCACATTATACTTGCATTTGTAAATGAGCCTTAATGTTGGGGTTGCTGAGTCTGTGACATTAAAGGTGCAATATTCTCCCTTGTTCAACATGAGTGTAATGAATAGGCTTTTTGCTAAGCAAACCTTTTGTTTTAATCATATGGTTTTATCCGGCCAAACAGGGAACTTAAGGAAACACTTTGCGAGGTAAATAATAATTTTTGTAAAAAACTTTGGATGTGTCTTTATAGGTCTGCCTAATTGAACATTAGGCAGAACAAGAAAGAGAAACACAGGCATAGGATCCATTCAGGGTCGGACTGGGCCGCCGGGACACCGGGAAAAATCCCGGTGGGCCCCAGCGGCCCAGTCCGACCTTTGCCCAGCGGCCCAGTCCGACTGTTCCTCCCCTGACGCGTTCAATTTATACGCGCTCGGGGAGGACGTCAGGCGGGGCCCCTGGGGGGGGGTTAGGGGACGCGGCTGGGGCACTGCACCCCCCAGTCCAACCCTGGATCCATTATCTGGAAACCTGTTATCCAGAAAGTTCCAAATTACAGGAAGACCATAGACTAAATTTTAACCACATAATTCACATCCATTTTTAAAAATTAGAATTATTTGCTTATAATGGAGTCTATGGGAGATGGCCTTTCCGTAATTTGGAACTTTCTGGATAACGGGTTTCCAAATAAGGGATCCCATACCTGTACCAGTGGCGCAATACTGTTTTTTTGGGATGCTGCTACCAGTTTTTTAGCCAAGTATTTCTCAGGTTATGTAAGTTGTGTGGGTGAAGTTACCACCGATCCAAATCAAAAGAAGGCACGCTCCATAGGACCAGTTATATCAAGTTAAAATGTTGGAACATGATTAAAGCATGCTTGACGCGTTTTGTGTCTCGCACTTATTCATAAGAATAAAAACAAACTTGCACCCATGTCATTTAAAGGGCTGTACTTCCAACCTCTCCCTTTTCCGGAATGTAAATCACACTTGTCACTATTACATAGCCCTAACAATGGATTCTCTATAGCCACCCTGTTCCTTTTATCGTATTTGTACTTTATTTTGTGTTATATTGTATACACACAGATTAACTGATAATTTTCAAATTCAAAAAAAAATTTAGATGGTAGGTGGGGTATCCAGTTACCACTGAATTAATATTATAACAATAATTTTTTCTTTATTGTCCCTTTACAATACAAAATTAACCAAAATAACTCAGCCAGACAAAAATAAACAACTATCAATATGTACATGCACCCCATATTATTATTTTTATGAATTCATAAAAATCAATAAATCAATTAAAAATCAAAAAGACTTTCCAGTTCACTAATATTCCAGAGACAAATTACTTGGATTCCTTATATGTTGATAATTGAGGATATGGGAGTAAATAGATCAAACCACACTAATTTATAGCACTTCTTTCAATTAGTTCAAGTAGAGAAAGAGTTCCAGGAATTAGAAATGTTATATTAGGTTCAATGTAGTCCCAAATCCATATTCTGCATTACTTTTAAACTAAGGCAGAGTTATAGGCACTTTCAGGGATGGGTATAACCATGGGGAGCTCCCCTCCGCCCTCACTATATTCAGTGCTGGAAGAGAAACTGCCGCATTAGGTACAGATACCAGATATCCATAAAAAGGATATTTTTTTGTCCTGGTAATATAATCATAGATATCACAATGACCAAGCCCTATTCTTGAACTCATGTTGAAATGGGGGGGGAGGGGGGGTATACTGCCACATCAAGTGCTGGGGTTACTGAAGTGGGAGATTAAACTGTTGGGGTTTTGGGTGTTGGAGTGTAAAATAGTACGGTATTTGAAGGGCAGGGGACAGGTTTAAAATTCTTAATTTTCAGAATTGCGCAATATTGTGTGAGAACAGGAGGTGGCAGCAGAGGCTCAGCAATAATGGCATGATTCGCAAGGGAAAATATTACCAGTATAATTTCCTGCATCAATCACCTTGTCACTGCTGCTGAAGCAAATGGTTATTTCCTTTTGTTTAGAATTGAATTAGCATTATTTTACTTTTCATAACTATTCTATGCTGCTAAATAGTTAAAATTACAATTATTCAGACTAATGAAACAAATGGCAGATGCTTGTGTAATGGCAGTAGATATGAATTATTCAAATCACTAAGTACAAATAGGGAGTATCAAAGAGTTTATAAACTGGCCAGATAGTGCAGGGATTGGTTGTACGATTCTGATTCGTGTTACCATCACTGAGCACAAGTAAAGAGTTCTGTGGTTGCTTCTTTCTTCTATCCCTCTCTCTGTGCTGCAGGAGCAGTACGGTATTTTTTATTAATATAACAAGATGTGTTTAATTGTAACCCAGTGTAATGGAGCCTTTCAGGGGGCATAGGCACTGCCTGGAAAAAAAAGTAGAAACAAAAAGCCTTGGTGGGCTGTATTTGGGGCCCACCAAATACATAAGCATACCTGCTGCCACAACCCCCTCATAGCTTTTTTTTCTCCCCTCCATCCTTCACTATGTACACAGGGCTGTCTCAACAAAATATGGGGCCTAAGGCAAAAGTGAAGCTTGGGGCTGAAAGCTTAGTGTGGTGCTGATATTTATAACTTCTTTTATCCATAATTACACATATATTCTGAAATGAATTATGAGCATATTAACCCCAGACATGCCAGTAAGATTTTTTGCAGAAAATAGATAATGAGCATATTAATCCCAGACATGCTCATAATGTCACTGCAGGACTATGAGCAAATTAACCCTCCTGAGAAAGGGAGTATAAAAAACAATTTTAGTTTGCTCTTTTTTTTCATTTAGTCTAAACAGCACTTCTTTTTGTCCCTCTTTCCATTTCAAATTGTTGGGAGGTATGCTCTTAATGAAAAAGCCACTATTTTTCTGTTAAAATGCCATCTTCAAGCATGTCGTAAACATTCACAATGCGCAAATAAAAGTCCTTTTTCAAAAAGGAACTAAAATGTTCTGAAAGCTTACTATGGTTATCTTAGTTAGCCAATAAAGGTATCACCTTTATACCACTTTGGTTATTTTTTATTTCAAAAGGGTTACCCTGTAAACAAAACCTTAAGGGAATACATTTGTGCCAGACTCTGAAAATTGCAAGAGGCCATAAAATCTCACCCAGTGGCTGAAGTAGACGGCCAAGTGGAAAGAAAGCTCTGGTGTATAACTCTCAGAGTGATTTTACAAGACACCGGACAGTACTTTTCTTTTGGTGTGAGCAGGGCCGCCATCAGGGGGGCACAGGGGGTACAGTTGTCCCAGGCCCGGACGTGCATGTACGCACGGGGCGCGACCAATAGGATCGCCCACTGACCACCAATGACAGGGCCCGGAATTGATTTAAGGGGGCCCGAGCTGCTAAGAAAACTGTAGCACAGCCGGGCCCCCTTAAATCAATTCCGGGCCCTGTCATTGGTGGTCAGCGGGCGATCCTATTGGTCACGCCCCGTGCGTACATGCACGTCAGTACACACGGGGCGCAACCTTATAAAAGGGCCCGGCGTCTTTCGGCACTCAGAAGTGCAGAGAAGTCATGAAAGAACTACCTCGCCGCTGAAGCCGCCACCAGAGGATCCGGACAAGCCAAGGGGGGCTGTGCTGTGCTGTGCTGGCTACCAATGTACAGGGGGGGGGCCCTGCTGGCTACCAATGTACAAGGGGGGGGGCACTGCTGGCTACCAATGTACTAGGGGGGCCCTGCTGGCTACCAATGTACAAGGGGGGGCACTGCTGGCTACAAATGTACTAGGGGGGCACTGCTGGCTACCAATATACTAGGGGGCCCTGCTGGCTACCAATGTACTAGGGGGGCATTGCTGGCTACCAATGTACTGGGGGGGCACTGCTGGCTACCAATGTACTAGGGGGGCACTGCTGGCTACCAATGTACAAGGGGGGGCACTGCTGGCTACCAATGTACAAGGGGAGGCACTGCTGGCTACCAATGTACTAGGGGGGCACTGCTGGCTACCAATATACTAGGGGGGGCACTGCTGGCTACCAATGTACAAGGGGGGGCACTGCTGGCTACCAATGTACTAGGGGGGGGGCACTGCTGGCTACCAATGTACAAGGGGGGGCACTGCTGGCTACCAATGTACAAGGGGGGGCACTGCTGGCTACCAATGAACTAGGGGGGGGGGACTGCTGGCTACCAATGTACTAGGGGGGCATTGCTGGCTACCAATGTACAAGGGGGGGCACTGCTGGCTACCAATGTACAAGGGGGGGCACTGCTGGCTACCAATGTACAAGGGGGGGCACTGCTGGCTACCAATGAACTAGGGGGGGCCCTGCTGGCTACCAATGTACAAGGGGGGGCACTGCTGGCTACCAATGTACAAGGGGGGGCACTGCTGGCTGCCAATGTACAAGGGGGGGCACTGTTGGCTACCAATGTACAAGGGGGGGGCACTACTGGCTACCAATGAACTAGGGGGGGCCCTGCTGGCTACCAATGTCTCATGTCTGTGAGTCCTTTGTACTGGTGGGAGGGGGGCCCAGAAAATTTTGTTGTGAGGGGCCCCGTGATTTCTAATGGCGGCCCTGGGTGTGAGTGGTCTGGTGTATATTCTATGGACTAAATCTTGCCATACACAAGCCGATAAAAAAAGCAAACTGGCCCTCTCCAGGTTGAGTTGGCAGCTTATTGACCCATGTATGGGGCCCTCAGGAGGTCCTGTCTGGATGAGGATTGCATTGGAGAACTGATGCGGTGCTCTCCCTATGGGTCTCTGTAGGCCTCCATTATGATTGGACTATGCCAATTTTGCCCACCACATTGATGGTAAAGATCTGTTGACAAGATCTTACCATGTATGCCCAGCTTTTGACAAAAGGAACAATTGTAAACCTGTCTAATACAGAGTAATAAATTAACATATCCAAATAGGATTAAGGTAAAAAAGTGCCTTGGGCCGACACAATTTTCAAACATACTTGTAAAATGCCTTTATTACATGGCCAGTAGGACAATAGCAATCTTTCTAGTGTTTTTTTTTTTTTACTTTATAAAGTTAAATGCTGGGTGGTGTCCAGCCACACGTTGTGCTTTGGGCAGAGCTGTATAGCTAACAGTGCGAGAAAATCATGCCTCTAGCCCAGGGTCAGACTGGGCTGGCAGGAGACTGGAAAAAAACCCAGTGGGTCCTGCGGACTCCGCCGACTCAGCCTCCTCCCCAGGTGCAGCCCCCGCCGGCCCAACTCCTACTGCTCCACGTCTGTGGCCCCTGCAGGCCTGCTCCCCCACCTATGTGCCTGCGCTCCCCCCACTCTGCCGTCTGGATTGGGGATGCTGTATGTGGCGCACAGATTGGGGTGGGGAGCCCCCAGGTGACAGCCCCGGTAGGCCCCTGGCACCCCAGTCTGACACTGTCCTAGCCTCAGACTGTATTAGATCTGTTTAAGGGTCATGGACAAGTCTATAGACAACAGAAAATGCCCATGGACATACCCTACAGCACAAACTGGGCATGCAGAGAGAAATAGCAGGATCACACAGCTGGAAATTAAACTTGGACAAACAAGAAGATATCACTTTTTAGAAGTCAAGTGGAAAGGCGTAGTCTGTAAGGCTGATAGCCCACCACTAATATGAGCTGTAAGTTCCTGCACTTTCTGTACGTGCATCTAGGGGCAGCAGAGGAGTGAATGCCTCCACCAACTATTACTTTTGACCAGACCTGTGGGTGTGTAATGATTTCAAACTGCTGCTTTTATCTTGGCTTCCCTTGTAATTGCTCACCCAGCACAATGTCCACATTACAACACAGCACAGAGCAGAACCCATGCACCACTTATGTGACTATACTATACATATACTGTGTATTTGTAGTTTTGTTACTATGTACTATACTATGTATATACTTTTATACATGGCAATGCTTGTCCCCATTACTATAGTGTAAAAATGTAGCATACACAGTAGTGCTATAAAAATATATAGGTATGGGACCTGTTATCCAGAATGCTTGGTACCTCTGGTTTTCTGGATAAGGGGTCTTTCTGTAATTTGCATCTGCATAACTTGTCTAGTAAAAGATCATTTAAACATTAATTAAACCAATAAGATTGCTTGTCTCCAGTAAGGATTAATTATATTTTAGTTAGGATCAAGTACAGGTATGGGATCTCTTATCCGGAAACCCATTATCCAGAAAGCTCTGAATTACAGAAAGCCCATCTCCCATAGACTCCATTTTAATCAAATAATACAGAATTTTAAAACTGATTTCCTTTTTTTCTGTAGTAATAAAACAGTACCTTGTACTTGATCCCAACTAAGATATAATTAATCCTTATTGGAGGCAAAACAATCCTATTCGGTTTACTTAACGTTTTATTGATTTTTTTAGTAGACTTAAGGTATGGAGATCCAAATTATGGAAAGACCCCTTATCCTGAATACCCTTGGTCCCGACCATTCTGCATAACAGGTTCTATACTAATACAGTTCATGGTGGTGGTAGATCCAGGGTTTCCCAGGTCAGTAGGCGCATTTGAGTAGACTGGACGGAGACACAAACCAACTCCGAGTTTTCAGAATGATGATTATGTCATTTCTGTTGCTCAGCATTAAAAAAGGATTTATTAAGTAAAAGTTTGCAATGCCTCTTGGTGTAGCCCTCAGTGGAAACCCACCACCTCTGAGGTAATGGTAGCTTGAAAGTTCACCTACATCAGTAGTTTGATTCATTAGAACAAACTGGGTGAGTGCAATGTCACTTAGCACACATAAGCACATAGTGCTTTACTGAAATTTGATTGGCTTGATTAGCCCTTTGTGTTTGTGGCATGTGATGGATGCCAAGCTCAAGAGTTGGTCATGCAAGTAGAAAACCCTGCGCCCAGGTCAAGGGGAAATTAGGTCAAGAATAATAACAGCAATGAACAATTAGAATTCTAGAATGTGAGCTTTAAGTTGATGTTCAGCTAATGACACTGGTCAGGCCAGAATTAAGCTGCACACAAGAATTTGTATAGAAATAGCTGGTGATGTGACTTTTATATCAAATGCTATTTGTTGGGTCAGGCTTTGTAACAAGCTGCAGCCACTGAGTCATAGTCCATTTCAATGGAGAGCTAAAGCAATCTCCTCTAACGCATATCTATATTTGTCTCTGGGTTGTTTTAACTTCACTCACCCATGTAACTATCCTGCTGTGACTGGATTCCTACTGTTGCCTCAATGTTAAAACATCCCAGTAACGCTACAGGAAACTCCCATTCACCTCCATTTTAGATTTAGATTTGAGATTAAAACAGATAAAAATAAACTGTAGTATTTATATACGATGATAAAGGGTAAGTGTTGCTAACAAAACAGGCATATAAGGAAAATACGTCACAGGTCAGTCTTGTGTATATACACAGCAATACTTATATGACGATAATGATGTTTGAAGTTTCACAACAAATTCCTTCCATACCCAAACAGTACCAGTCTGTGGGAGTCTTTTTAGAGAGGATGATTTTTAACATCCAGCCCACTGAGGAGGAGTATGGGGCACACTTCAGGGTATTGAACCTAGCAGTTTCACATATGTAATGCTGTAGGTTACTCACCCCAGAGAACATCTATGTATTTCTTATGGGAAGTGTAATATACAAGCAAAAAGAGTAGCATCATGTAAAATAAGGAATAGTTTTAAAACCCAGGTTTGATCCATATTGTTCTTCTACAGAACACAAGGTCCCTAGACTTTATTAGTCATGCATACAGGGGATGTTTATGGAATCCTTTCCTTTTACTGCTAGCAGTATATGCTGTGAATCAGGAAGGCACACCCTACAGTGAATGAGAGAGTTGCTGACTCAGATTAGTAGTATAACATAAAGAAATCACGCTGGTGAGCCATTATTATTATTATTTGTATAGCGCCATCAATTTGCACAAGTGCTTTGCAGAGTAAAGGGTTACAAATACATGACACTGTTAACATTTAACATATACAGACAAACATTTCCCTACAAATGATTCACAGTTACATTTGGACGTTGTTAGGAGACAATAGGAGAAGGACCTGGCTCGCAAGAGGTTACATTCAAAGAGGGAAAAAGATTGAGACATAAGGTGAGGGTAACCAGTGAGGCGGTAGAGTTCCTGTTGGTTTGTAAAGTGACGGTAAGTGCAAAGTAAGAGGTGAATACAAGTAGTTAGCGAGTGTGTGAGCAGAAGAGGGTTTAGTGGGTAATCAAGTTGCTGAGGGCTTAGATTACAGGCGTGAATGAAAAGGTGAGTTTTAAGCCATTAAAAAGCCTGGAGACTCTGAGAGTATCTAATGGGATGGGGAAGAGCGTTCCAGAGGATGGGTGCAGCACATAAGAAGCCCTAGATGCGAGAGTGAGAGGAAGTGATGAGTGAGGAGGAGAAGAGGAAGTCGTGTGCAGACCAAAGGTTACATCTGGGGGTGTACTTGGGGATTAGGGTGGTTATATAGGGTGGTGCGGCACCAGTGAGTGCTTGGTAGGTAAGTACAAGAACTGACAGGTAGCCAGTGCAGGGACTGGCAGAAAGGGGCAGCACTTGAGGAGTGGGCAGAGAGGTGTATAAGTGGCACTGTTCACAATGGATTGGAGTGGGGTCAGTTTAGACAGGGGAAGTCTCATGTGTGATGAAGGGTCGAATGCGAGAGATGTTTTTAAGGTGAAGGCGACAGGATTTAGTGAGTGTTTGAATGTGGGGAATGAATGATAGAGTCAAATGTGACTCCTAGGCAGGGAACTTACACAACTGGTGTTAGATTATTATTTTCCACGCTAACAGTGATGTCAGCCAGGAAAACATAGTGTGAAGGTGGGAAGAGGACCAATTCAGTTTTGTCCATGTTGATTTTTAGGCAATGAGAGCACATGAATGCTGAAATAGCTGTAAGACAGTTGGTGACACGAGCTAAGAGTGAGGGTAGGTCTGGAGAAGAGACATAGATTTGAGTATCATCTGCATATAAATGATATTAAAACCCAAATGAGCTGATTAGCTGAGCAAGACCAGTGGTATAGATTAAAAATCAAGAACAGAGCCTTAAGGTACCCCAACTAAAAGAGGGCGTAGAGAGAAGGTGGAGGTTGTATGGGAGACAATGAAGGATCGATTAAAAAGATAGGAGAGATCCAAGATAGAGCAGTTTCTTGAATCCCCAGTGAGGATAGAATATGGTGCAAGAGAGAATGATTGACAGTGTCAAAAGCTGCAGAGAGGTCAAGCATTAAAGTGATACTGACACCAAAAAACTACTCTTCAAAAGAGTATGAAAGTAATTCATATTTCAAAGTATGAATACATTAAACGTTACCTATAGGTCACATTGATCATTTTTCACTAATAGGGCTGCTTTTGTAAGTAATTGTTACTGGAAGTTCCTAAACCTGACTGTTTTGCCAACCTGACTGTCCCTTCTCAGCCTGTCAGTTATAGCTTCTAATGCTGTACAAATATGGCAGCCTCCTCATATGGGAAAATAGCATGCAAAGACAATGTTATGATGGATGTAAAAAAGTTTAGTTTCTGGTGTCAGTATCTCTTTAATAGAGAATAATGGGTCTGATTTAGCTGTGAGTAAGTCATTTGCTACTTTTGTGTTCTGTTGTGTTTCTGTACAGTGGTGGGGCAAAAGCCAGACTGAAGTGGGCCAAGTAGGGAGTTAAATGTTAGATAGTGTGAGGGTGGATTGTGTGGATGTGCTAGAATAAATACCTGCACATCGATCAGTTCTAGCCTGTAACAGCCTAGTTAAAGTTCAAGGCTACAAATAACTGATTATCAGACACAAGCAATATGCTTTGTGAAGATTCCAATGTCTTCTGTTTTGATTCCCAAGGTTTTTAAGAATCTATAGGGTTCAGCAATGCAAAGGGATAAAACAATAGTGGAAAACACACGCCTACATATTTTTGTGGTATTCCCAAAAGAAAATGTATTTATAAAGACCATGTAGTAATTCAGATCCTGCACGTATATAGTTTATGTTATACAGTAACAGAACTTTTAACTGGTCAGAGTTCAACAAGTGCAATTTGCCAAAGCATTAGTGGCACAGCGCCCTGCCCTCTGGGTTTCCACACTCTCCCAGGCGCTGGGAAGCCTACAGATAAAAGTAGGTTACAGCTGTACAAACTGCCAAAGTCTAGGTTCATTTATCAGCTGATAACTGTTGTGCTGTGTGCAGTAGATTTCCTTTTAATGTGCTTATAAAGATATATATTCATTTGTTACATATAATTAGGGATTATGATGTCTATAAATGTATTTAAAAGAACACTGTCTCCAGTTTATAAACTCAGATTTTGTCAAATTTTGTGCCATTGTCTATAACAATTTGGAGAAAGATGGCATAAGCTCAATAAAAGAGGTTGTGCAGCATCACAACATTTATTTAATGCAGGCCCAGACTGGCAATCTATGGATTCTGGCAAATGCCAGAGGGGCTGCTGTAAGACTCCATAGACTTTGCGGCTGGGATCAGGGGATAGGGGACAGTCTGGGCAGAGGGATGAACCTGGGTCGGTGGGGCCCATCAGGTTTTAAGCAAACATCACCAAGTGATGCTAATTTGTATAGTAGTCTAAGGGAATGGAGGGCCAGGCTAGCTTTGGCAGAGTAGAAGGGGCACAAAATTCACTTTTATTGCTCCCAACATACACACAGTGAAAAACATATCAGAGCCCATTAGGGCTCCGGCACATAGGGAGATTAGTTGCCCGCGACAAAACTCCCTGTTCGCGGGCGACTAATCTCCCCGAGTTGCCTTTCCCTGCCATCCCACCGGCGAAAATGTAAGTCGCCGGTGGGATGGCACACGTGGCGGTGCGATTTCGCACATATCGCTGAAGTTGCCTCGCGAGGCTTTTTCGGCGATTTGCGCAAAATCACGCCGCGTGTCCCATCCCACCGGCGACTGACATTTTCGGCAGGGGAAGGCAACTCGGGGAGATTAGTCGCCCGCGAACAGGGAGTTTTGTTGCGGGTGACTAATCTCCCCGTGTGCCAGAGCCCTAAAGCTGGCCATACACGTGGCGATCTAAAGATGGTCGCACGAAACATCGTCAGATCCGCCACACACAGTCAGGGCTGAAACAGCAGATAAGGAGGTAGAAACAATAGAATTTCTACCTCCTTCTGCCGATTCAGCCCTGACAGCAGATTTTGGTCAGGCGCCTTCTATGGCGCCCGATCAAAATTTTCTAACCAGGCCGATCGGCGAGTCATCCGATATCAGCAGCTTCCTGCGATATCGGTCGACTCGCCGACATGCCATACACGCACCGAATATCGTACGATATCGGTGCGTGTATGGCCAGCTTTATTCTTTGTGTGAGACATGGGCTTGTGCTGGAAGTGAAACGTGAGAGCCATGGGCTCCTATAGGATTTAATTGTTGGTGGTAGATAAGATCACTTTTTTATTATCATTATCTGTATAACAGGCATAGTCCAAAAAACAATGCTTGCTACAAATAATAATGTGTTGACTGCCAGGCTTTGTTTTCATCTTTACTTCTAAAGCTGGCCATACACGCACCGATAATATGGTACGAAACCTCATTTCATACGATATTCGGTGCGTGTATGGCAAGTCGGCAAGGCGACCGATATCGCAGGAGGCTGCTGATATAGGCCGACTCGCTGATCGGGCGGGTTAGAAAATTTTGATTGGGCGCCATTGAAGGCGCCCGAGCAAAATCTTTGTTCTACCTCCATATCTGACGATTCAGCCCTGAACGGTTGGAACGATCTTTCGTGCGACCGATGGGAATTGTTGTCCAACAAGAGTTGAGGAGCCATTCTTTAGGGTTTTGCACTTGTGTCACTTATCATTTCTACATTACACTAGGTATGATGAGAAATAAATATGATGAACTTAGGAGTCACCTTGGAGTTCCATGGCCTGTGTAAAAGCACCCTTACATTTTTACCATTATATAGTCATAGAACTAATTCTAATATCCCTCTGTTTTACAATAGGGGGTCATTACTGCCTGCCCTTCAGGGATTATCTTGATGTGTTTGGCAAGACTGCACACAAATCCCATGCTCATATTAAGTAGGAATGCACCAAATCAGCATTTGGCCTAATCCTGAATTATTCACAAAGGATTTGGCTGAATCCCGCACCAAATCAGAACCCTAATGGGGTAATGTACGTGGGGAAATAGTCGCAGAAAAGTTTCAAAACTGCAACTTTTTCTATTTGTCACACCGAAACCTCTACATCAGGGATGTCAAACTCAATTGCACAGGGGGCCAAAATTCAAAACACACTTTAGGTCGCGGGCCGAACAGGATAAACATTTATTGAACACACTAAAATTCAGTTGTCTTTGCTCTTATATCATTTTATCAGAGCTGGAGTGCCAGCAGCCATATTATTGCCCCATGTACCTGTGCCAGCAGCCATATTATTGCCCCATGTACCTGTGCCAGCAGCCATATTATTGCCCCGTGTACCTGTGCCAGCAGCCATATTGCCCCATGTACCTGTGCCAGCAGCCATATTATTGCCCCATGTACCTGTGCCAGCAGCCATATTATTGCCCCATGTACCTGTGCCAGCAGCCATATTATTGCCCCATGTACCTGTGCCAGCAGCCATATTATTGCCCCATGTACCTGTGCCAGCAGCCATATTGCCCCATGTACCTGTACCAGCAGCCATATTATTGCCCCATGTACCTGTGCCAGCAGCCATATTATTGCCCCATGTACCTGTGCCAGCAGCCATACTGCCCCGTGTACCTGTGCCAGCAGCCATATTGCCCCATGTACCTGTGCCAGCAGCCATACTGCCCCGTGTACCTGTGCCAGCAGCCATATTGCCCCGTGTACCTGTGCCAGCAGCCATATTGCCCCATGTACCTGTGCCAGCAGCCATATTGCCCTGTGTACCTGTGCCAGCAGCCATATTGCCCCATGTACCTGTGCCAGCAGCCATATTGCCCCTTGTACCTGTGCCAGCAGCCATATTGCCCCGTGTACCTGTGCCAGCAGCCATATTATTGCCCCGTGTACCTGTGCCAGCAGCCATATTGCCCCGTGTACCTGTGCCAGCAGCCATATTGCCCCGTGTATCTGTGCCAGCAGCCATATTACCCCGTGTATCTGTGCCAGCCAAAAAATCAAGTAAGTGCCAGAACTCCGGTTTCTCCCGCCAGCTCTCTCTGTCTCTCTTGAATGACGCTTGAATGACGGCGAATGCATGCGCCAACCCCGCGGGCCGGATATAATTACATGCCGGGCCGGATGTGGCTTTTTTCAACCCAACTTACTATGTTACTATGTTAAAACATACGAATTGGAAAAAAAAAAAAACTGTTGGTAAATGGCCCCTTAGTTTGCCCAGGATCCGTAACCCATAGCAACCAATCAGCAGGAAGCATTTACTGGTCACCTGTTAAAAATTAAACATCTTATTAGTTGCTATGGGTTACTGCTCCTGGGCAAACTGTGTGCCTTTTATTGTATATGGGGAATTCTGTGTGTGTAGTGCATAGAAAAAAAATTTCATGTGATTTTAAAGGGTGTGAATTTGTTCAGGCTATGCACTTGGATTTGATTGAATCTGAACCCTGCTAAAAAAAATAGCCTAGGATTTGGACGAATCTCAAACGGATTTGGTGCATCCTTAATAATAAGTGCAGGTCTTTTGCAAGTAAAGTGATTGTTACATTGACTGTACATGTAGAGCAGGAGATATCCCTCCCTCGGTCACTGAACTACCTTTACCCTACAACGTAGCTGTTATTCACAAGACAATCTTTATGAACACTTTCCCTAATTATACAGTACCTTTATAGACAATAGGATTTCAAAAGAAAGGTCATTTACTTTCCTTTAAAATGGTAGTGACACTTAAAAACTATTGTTCATTAAAAATTCCCTATAAGTAATTGTTACTGGAAGTTCCTAAATCTGACTGTTTTGCCCACCTGACTGTCCCTTCTCAGCCTGTCAGTTATAGCTTCTAATGCTAACGGCCTCCTGCTGCACAAATATGGCCGCCCCCTCATAGAGGTACATGGGGGATCAGATAGGGAATGTAAAAGCATCAGGTTCTATGTAAAAAATTAGCAGCAGCATTAATAGTAGCATGCAAAGACAATGTTATGATAGATGGAGAAGATCCAATTTCTGGTGTCTGTTGCAATTAAATTAGTCTGGCAAGATCTGTAAAACCATGCTGGCACAAACTTATAGTACTGTGATTTGCAATGTATTCAAGTATCAAATCCCTTATTGCCCCTTCCAAAATCTTTCCCACCACTGATGTCAGACTAACAGGCCTATAGTTTTCAGGCTGAGAATGGGATCCCTTTTTGACTAACGGCACCACATTAGCAATTGGCCAGTCCCTTGGCACGATGCCAGACCTCAACGAATCCTGAAAAATTAATTGAAGAGGTTTGAAAAACCATTCTGCTTTCATACCATGGAAATAGTTTAAAACCAATTATGGATTTGGGGTTTAAAGGAGAAAGAAAGGTAAAAACTAAGTAAGCTTTATCAGAAAGGTCTATGTAAATACAGCAATAAGCACTCACAGAAACGCTGCACTGACTTCTCTGAAAAAAAGATTAGTTGTGTCTGTAATTCCTGTGCCACAGACACACAGCTTTATGTTCTCTCTTCTCTGCTGCTCCCCCCTCCCTCAAGAATGCTAAGAACTCACTCCCCCCCTTACGAATGAGGATCTGAGCCAATCAGCAGGAAGCTGACTCGTAGGGGCCCATTTACTTACTCACGAACGGGCCGAATGCGTCCGATTGCGTTTTTTTCGTAATGATTGGTATTTTGCGATTTTTTCGGAAAATTATTGCGACTTTTTCGTTACCAATACGATTTTTGCGGAAAAACGCGAGTTTTTCGTAGCCATTCCGAAAGTTGCGATTTTTTCGTAGCGTTAAAACTTGCGCAAAGAGTTGCGATTTTTTCGTAGTGTTAAAACTTGCGCAAAACATCGCGCCTTTTAAGTTTTAACGCTACAAAAAAATCGCAATTTTCGGAATGGCTACGAAAAACTCGCGTTTTTTCGCGCAAATCGTATTGGTAATGAAAAAGTCGCGATAATTTCCAAAAGTCGTAAAGGCGCCGAAAAAAACGCAAAAAATACGAAAAAGTCGCAAAATGTTCGTTTTCCAATCGGAATTTTTCCAATTCGGTCGGAATTCGTGTCTTAGTAAATCAGCCCCGTAGTCTTACTAAGTGAGCATGTTCAATTTGGTCTGCATGTCTGTGCAGGAGTGTGGCATTATGGGAACTTTCTTTACCCAGCTCAGCGTTTTTTCTTCCTGTTTGCCTTCAGATCTTCTGAACAGGTGAAATATGGGGAGACTTAAGGGCACTATTGAGACAACTGAAGGTATGCCTGCAGCTTGGGATTAACTCTTTATTAGCCTTTCCTTCTCCTTTAAGCTCTAATGGCAGGGTATCAATATAGCTTTCCCAAGTAAAGAAAAGGGTAAAAGAGTGTGCTTCCTTTTGTAAAAAGCCTTTATCTGTTTCATTTGAAAAACATGAAATCAATTACCTTTGTGTAATATGGGTCTAGGTGGGCTATCTGAATTGTGGTGGTGCCATCATTACTGGTGAGCAGGTCATGCATAAGCTGCTGCAGCATTTTCTCTATGCATTTTACCCCTCCATGCTGGGGCATCATTTTTGTTGTATTTTTTTTATATTTGCTGCTGGCTCAGTTCAAGTTAATATTTGTTAAAAAAATCATAAAGTCAATTGTATGCTTTTAGCCCACTAAGTTTATGAATTTATTACTTACCTAGGAGGCCTTTGCCGTTTCCGCCATAAGATGGGCTGACCTGCACCCTACAGAATTAGTGTTGTTACAAGAAGACTTTAACCTCTACACCACAGATTCCTGTTGTAAAACTGTGAGTGAGCAATAAAAACAGCAAAGTTTCATCATTTCAGTGTTTCTGCCGTCAATCTACACATCAGCATTACTATCAAATAGACAAAACCTGCTCAAGATATAAGCAAAAGGTCTAATTTACAACTGCAGCTAGCTTGGACACAAAACTGCATTGACGCTACATAAAAAGTTATTTGAACACATATATGCTTCCAGCAACTTGGGGAGAGTACCATTGTGTCCATTTGATGTGAGATGATGAATTGCATGCAATGCATGGATGTCAGCTAACCGGGTCAGCCTGGACCAGGGTCGGACTGGGGGTGCAGGGCCCACCTGGGCTGCCACTGCAGGGGCCCAACACCCCCCAAGGGACCCCCGGTGCCCAGCAGGGATCAGTTCTGGACTGGCGGGGCCCACCTAGTCTGGCCTGGACCCCGTAATAATTATAAGGTGCCCCTAATGGGCTGAGCCCATTAGATACGCTATAGATACTTAAAGGGCTGAACTTCGTTTTTCACTTTGCAACTTATCAGAAAGGAACACCCAGACAAATCAGAAATTACAGTTCACATCAATCAATAGTTGGACCTTGAGCCCTACCCACAATAATATCATGCGTTTGGATATAGGTTTATCCTTTAGCAGCCATGTGTCTCTAAATCAGTAGGTTGGAGCAAGGTCTGTGCACTTACATTGTGCTGATTGTACAAGTTATTTATATTTTCTGCAGCTCTCAATAACTGAAAAGTATATAGTATTAGCTCTGTTGTGTTTTCTTATTTCCTTTTAAGTCCGACACAACCCCCCCAACATACACACACACATACACACACACACACATACACACTTCTTGTTGTGTACCTAGTCACATAGCTGCTTTGGCAAGGACTTATTTATGTTTTTGAGTTTGTAAATTCGAGTTTGTTTCTCTAAATAAACTCACATATCGAATACTTACTTATTAATGTGGTAAACTCGGGCAATTTAGAAAACTAGAAAACTAGAAAACTAAAAAGAAGTTTACAAACTTGAATAAAACTCAAATATCTCGAATTAATAAAAAGGCTTCACTTTGCCTAGGACAACTCCCCTTGACTTCTACAGAAACACACAAGCTTTAAGATGGCACATTTTTTACTTTCAAGTTTTTGGGGTTTTTTGCACTTAATAAATACCAGACATTCAAGTTTTTGAACCATAATGCGGATTCAAGTTTTTTTTTAGTGCAGAAAAACTAGAATCGTAAAAAAAAATTCAAACTCGAACGTTGATAAATCTCCTCCCTAAAGTGTGAGAATATGGTGGAAAAATAAAAGCAGTCCTATCTTGTTTATGGCAGGTCTTTATCTGAAATGCCCATTAACATTTATTGCACTGCTTACCACTTACCTTATGCGGGTAGCTTCCATCTTCTGTTTTGCGCTGCTTGTACATGCGCAGTAGAATAAAAAGCCGAACTTTAACAAAAAAGCCATCTTCTTTGGGATTCTGAAGATCGATGAGAGAAGGAAGAGAATCACTGGCTCACAGCTACCCCGGGCTGGCGCGGTTTTCTCCTAATAGAATTCACGCAGCTTAGCTACCATGAAGTACAAGGTACTGTTTTATTACTTCAGAGAAAAAGGAAATCATTTATAGAAATCAAAATTATTTTCTTAAAAAGGAGATGGCCTTCCTATAATTCACTGCTTTTGAGTCCCATACCTGTTCTTATATGCCTGTACAATTATTACAAGGGTGAGATCTGTTATCCAGAAAGCTCCGAATTATGCAAATGCCCTCTCCCACAGACTCCATTTTAATCAAATAATTCAGATTTTTGAGGCAAAATAATCCTGTTGGGTTTAATTAATGCAAATTATGAAAAAACACAGGTCCCGAGCATTATGGATAACGGGTCATATACCTGTACAATGTATTCAAATAATTTAGGTTATGGTAAAACTTTCATAAATAGACTTGTGTGTATTAATATGGTACAATATGGGAAAGGGATATTAAACTGGAACAAAGCAATTTGTATTGTACTGATCCAAACTAAAAGGAACAGAGAAAATTTACCATAGTATAATAGTAAAGTAAACCGTAAAACCATACACACACATTTGATCTCTATATCTGGCCATGCTGAAGACACAAACACAAAACAGCTGGAGTGCAAATGCAAATATTGCGCAATGTTTGTATTGTACAAATGTCAGAATCTTGAATGGAAAAAATCTATATTAGCTTTAAATATAATTATAACATAATATCCGCTGGTATGGCGTGATATGGAAATGTATACAATAGTAAGGAATATATTGCATAAGAATTGCTCCTGGGTGTGCCTGCCCAATGGGGATCTAACTGAAACCAGATCAGGTGAGGACTGCATCCATGCACCAATACAGCCCATAGTGTCCCCGTAGGCCCACAATATAAACTGACCACTGCACCCAGGGCCAACGATTGGTTCAGCACAATCTGTCCCTGCACATGGGTGGCCAAATCAAACATAGATCCACTCATTTGTGGCCTTGTTAAAGGAGTGGCTCTTTAGACGTATTAAGAGCTTTACCTTCCATACTGGGGTCCTAACTGTAATCTCTCTCACCTTAACTTATTAACACTTCTCTTTAATTGGCATGCTATTGTATGTCATTTTTTTGTTAAATGTCTTTGTTCACTTGATGCTGTTTTATATGAAATATTAATGGAACAAGCTAGAAAGTGATCCGTACATAATGAATGCTTCCTCCTCTCCAACATTACATTAACGTCTTTTATTCTGTGACCACAAAAATTTTTTTTAATGAAAACGTTAAATGTGAGAGTTCCATCACAAAGGATGGCCCACAGCAAATGTGTCTCTTTCTCTGCTGCTTGGTTTGACTGATACATGGAAATGAAAATATTACGGAATAAATGACCTTAATCATATTGCAAAAATTACTTGCGTATAGCTGGCTGAAGGGGAAATGATCTGAGTATTTGTCATTGGATTATTGGCTTATGTTTATTAGTAATGCACACACATATATCTTAGACTTCAGTGGTTTATGCATTTTTCTGGTAAAGTTAATTTGATTTATCTGAATAAACCCATTATAGAAATCATTAATCCTCATAAATGCCTCCCCCAATCACTGTAATAAATCCAATAAGGCATCGGTAGAGCACTACCTGCCACTTACTACCCCTAACATGTGATCTTATATATAATACGGTTCCTAGAAAGCTATGGCCTTTTTGGCATAAAAAGACATGAACATGGTACTGAATTATTAATTAAATGTTTCTGGTATCTATGGGTTTTGTGCCAGATTCATGGGCACTATAAAATCATTTCACCAATGCCTGAGTGTGTGTACCAGTGGGCATCAAACCAATGTGCCTTTTGTCATTTCAGAAACTACCTCTGATTTGTCAGCAAAATCTTGTTGGTTCCCGAATAGCCTGTTATTTTACTGCATGTCCAATGTTAAGGCCAATGGCACTCCAGGTGGAAGCGGATCTGCTCCCATGTACTCCTTGCTGAAAGTGCACTAACGGGCATGGCATCAACTTGTTTGCACACACATGGCACAGATTTTGTCGCAAAAACATGAAAATATGTATTAATGGTGAAATTGGATACACAGGCCAACATCTGCCTGTTAGTACCCTTACGGTAAGTAGAGTATGGCATTAGATCTGCTTGGATCAACTTTTTCTCCACCTGCATATCTGTGTAGATGCTTGATGTGCCATTAGCCTAAACATTTGCCTGTTTCTGTGTGAAGCTTTTCTTCACACAGAGCATCCAAAAAGTCCTGGCAGGGCATCAGGGCCCGTATTGTAACTACTGTTCTGGCTCCTTGGACGCTTTGTCTCTCAGTTCTCTGTTTGGTTTCTCCCTTGACTCTCAGTTTGTGTGTGATCCTCAGAAAGATCCCCAAAACTGAAACTGAATACTGTTGCTTTGCACCCTGTTTTCCAGGCCATACATGACCCCAAAATTTCCCACCTATGTGCTGCTGGGTCACACTGGAAAAAAGTGCAGTGTTACACACCGCAATGCAAACTTTACAGATATTAATATGGCCTAGGCCAAAAGGGAGGTCTTTATAAAGAGTTTAAGCATTGTATTCTCTAAGTTAGTGATCCCCAACCAGTGGTCCCTGAGCAACATGTTGCTCCCCAACCCCTTGGATGTTGCTCTCAGTGCCCCCAAACCAGGGAGTTATTTTTGAATTCCTGACTTGGGGGCAAGTTTTGGTTGAATAAAAACAAGATTTACTACCAAATAAAGCCCCCTGTAAGCCGATAGTGTGCATAGAGGCTGCCTAATAGCCAATCACAGCCCTTATTTGGCACCTCCATAAACTTTTATGGTGCTTGTGTTGCTCTCCGTGTCTCTTTACATTTGACTGTGGCTCACGAGTAAGAAAGGTTGGGGACCCCTGCTCTAAGTGTATTCTCCGTATTCTCTAAAGTGTTTTCCTTGCAGAAAAATGGGTGCCACCTTGGGCACTTACAGGGAAACTTTCAGATAAGCTGTTCACCATCCAGGTTCATGTTCTCTGGGAGGTTAATATTTTGCATCATATTGCTACTTTATAAAAGGGCATACTTGTGTTTGCCCTCATTGGACTCCATTGTTTGGAAGAGGGTGGATTGGAAGCCTAAGGGCAAGGAGGCCTCAATAGGAGGAAGACGTTTTGTAGAAGAACTAGCTAATTTGAGGACTAGTTTCTGAAACTGATCTCTTTAGAAGTAATGTGCAGACAGAAGCTCTTACACTAAGAGAAATCCTAAAGGAGCAACACTGTGAGGGCCTTGTGCTTTGGGGCTGGACACTTTTTAAGTGGGCGCTGTCAAGTGATTGTACTTACTACCATTCCTGTGTCTGTAACATCTTAGCAGCTGTTAAATGAGGTAAACAGTGTTTTTAAGAACAACTGCTGCCCAAGTTATTTTAAAGCAGAAAAGTGTGTATGGGTAAGAAGATCAGCATGGACACCTGACCTTCCTCCAATACTACAGCTCTGTGAGAGAGAGATAGTGGTGAGTAAAACCTTCTGTGCTAGGACTTGCAGGGGTTGTGCCAGTAAAGCATTAAATACTTTCGTATTTCAGAACAGACAGCAATAAAGCACAGGGTGTGACCTGGAAAACAAAATTTGTCCTGGCTCATCTGATGCCCTCACATCTTTTACTAGTTTGTACATTTGGGTGTTCCCAAAAATAATGTTCGAAGGTATTTCTATCTTGCTTCTGTTTGCTAATGATGTGGTCTATTTTATTATTCTTTATTTTTCACCATGTTTTAATGTAATTTTTATTGACAATTTGCTGTTACACAATGAGATTAGTTGCTGCTGATTGTTTAATGTGTCATATTTGAGCATATTAACTGAATAGTCCCACAGAAAATAGTAAACCTATACCTGGCTAGTTACAAGTAACAGCTACCAGTCTCCTTCAGTGACATGACCCCTGAAGGGCAAGGGCACAATAAGTTGTCTACTGTGTTGTTCATCATCAGAGCTGGGCCAAGGAGCTTCGGAACCCAACTCTGATAGCCCCCATGGTACTACCACACCATTACCTACTGGCTAGCAGTAGTGATGAGCGAAATTATTCAGCAGGCATGGATTTGCGGTGAATTTCAGTGTTTCGACATTGGCGGTTTGTTTTGCAAAATGCGGTGAAAAAATTGATGCATACCAAAAAAATATTTTTTGACATGCAATATTTTCGGCGTTTTGTGACTTTTTCACTTTTGTTGCCGCCCCTGATGGGTGTAACCTAAGCAGATGCCTCTGCTGCCTATTCCTAGTTTCGGCCCTGTCCTCCTTTGCTTGAAAGTTCAAGATGTTTCTTGCCTGCAAAATACAGCGGACATTGCACAAGATCACATGTGCAGCTGCCCTAAAGATTAAGGCAGTGGTAACCAAACTATGGGGCTGGCCCCGCTAGGGGTGCCCAAAGCAATTAAGATGGGCAGGATGAAGGTCATTTAGCAAGAATTCTGCAACTCAATAATTATTTAGTGTCTTCCCTCAGAAGTATCATTGTTTTATGCTAAGCGGGGCCTGACCAAATGTTGGACTGCAGATCTCTGGATTAAGGTGTGGCACCATTTAGTACTTAAGAAATAGCCACCATATTCTACTTAACAAATTCTCTAATTGTAGGGAATTTGTACAACAGGAAACATAATGCATGCTTACTTTTCTTCTGATTAATTTCACATTTAGTATGGTTATAACGGTACTAATAATGTTACTTACGGTACTGTCAGGTCATCTTCCTCTCTCCAAAAATTACAATGATTATTCTGTGCTACCCATGTGGCAAATGAGCTGGCAGCGAAATAAAAATATCCACCAAACTGTAGTGGATGTTCTAGAGCAGAGATCCCCAACCTTTTATACCCGTGAGCCACATTTAAATGGAAAAAGTGTTGGGGAGCAACACAAGCACGAAAAAGGTTCCTGGGGGTGCCAATAAGAGCTATGATTGGCTACTTAATAGCCCCTATGTGGACTGGCAGCCTACAGAAGGCTCTGTTTGGCATTATACTTGGCTTTTATACAACCAAAACTTGCCTCCTTACCAGAAATTCAATAATGAGCACCTGCTTTGAGGCCACTGAGAGCAACATCCAAGGGGTTGGGGAGCAACATGTTGCTCACGAGCCACTGGTTGGGGATCACTGTTCTAGAGGATCTATAGTCTCACCCAGAGTGCTCAGCAACTATTATATATAAAGTGTATAGTAGCAGTGTCTAGTGATGAGCAAATCTGTCTGTTTGGATATGGTGCAAAATTAGTGAAACTGCTCAAAAATTCACAAAACTGCTAAAAATGTGGCCGCCGCAAAACTTTTTGACATGCACAATTTTTTTAGATGCAGCCAATACTTATTTGACGTGACCGCAGCTTATTTAACACCATCACTACTTTTTCATGCCACCACGACTTTTTCCTCACTTGCAAATTTTTTTCATGGCAAATTTTTGTGCCAGTTACATGAAAAAATTTGCCAATGGTGAAATGCGCAATTTTGCAGTGAATCCGTGTCTGGTGGAAAAATTCGCTCATCACTAGTAGTGTCCTTTGCTTGGTGTTCTTTCTACTTTATGTTTTATATTGTGTTCCCTGAACACTCCTCATTGTCCTTTGCCTTCTGCCTCTGGATTTTGAAGTGGCCTGTGACGTCATCATGTGCACAATAGAGCGGAAGAGGCAGGAAGAATCATTGGCGAGAAAATCAATCATGGACAACCTTGCATCCATTTGTATAAATTATGCAATTAACCTCAATGGGGTTAGAAGAAAGGGTAAGTAAATCATTAGTGTGATAATGCACAGCCAATTCTATTTGCCTGGGTTTCATTCTTATTTTTTTATGATATTTCAGGAGAGATTATTAATGTTTTTGTAAGAAATGTAACAATCATTCACATTCCTGAGCAGAGAGGATAATGATCAGATTATTGACTTATTAGTTATTATTAGTTAATTGGTAACTAGAATTCACGAGATAAGACTGTTATGTTTTAGTCTCATTGCCTTTGATATATTGCCATATAATCTGCTTGTTTAATTGATAATTTAACAAAAAGAAATTTCAAAAGATATTCTACTCATTGTTAGTATAATTCTCTATGAAATGCTCTGTATACAAAAAACACATAGGTATTAGTCATTGTTTATTTGTCCTGGGTTTGGCTGTTGACCTAGAATAGATAAACAGGAGATCTTGACCTCATTTTAGAAGCATACCCAGAGCTACGTGTACAGTGATAGTGTCTAGGTATTAACCATAAAAAAGAAGCAGATATCAAATGTTCGGCTTATTATCTGTACTTGCCCACGCCTGAGCTGTTTTATTAAATGGGCAAAAGTGGTATTAGGCTAATGCCACACGTTGCGTATTCTCGGCAAGCTGAAAAACGCTTGCTGAGACTACGTCCCTACACTTGAAAATCCTCCTACCTGTGCCTGCACCTGAAAGCACTGAATACGGTCAGTGCAGGCACATGTAGCGATATCCGCAAAGTCTTGTGCTTTTTGGCGGATATAGGCTACATGTACCTGCTCCCGAGCATATTCAATGCTTTTGGGTGCAGGCACAGGTAGGTGGATTTTCAAGTGTAGGGGTATATTCACAGCAAGCATTTTTGGCTTATCTAGTAGAATTAAGTCTAAAACAACTGGACTTTTCTGAGTTTTTCTTGAAAACGTTTCACCACTCATCCGAGTGGCTTCTTCAGTTCAAATGACTGGTAGGGAATTCCCCGGTATTTAAACTCTTGATGGTAGTAGAGTTACAGACATCCAATCACAATGGTTTTTGGCTTGCTGAGAATATGCTATGTGTGGCATTAACCTTAGCTCAGGGCCCATCAGGACATTTTATCTGCTATCACTTTTGATTGGCAGACTGCTAATGGCTCTGGCACACGGGGAGATTAGTCACCTGTGACAAATCTCCTGTGTCTCGGGCGACTAATCTCCCCGAAATGCCATCCCACCGGCGAAAATGTAAATCGCCGGTGGGATGGCATACGCGGCAAGTTTCCTCTCGAGGCAACTTACGCCGGTGGGATGGCGTATGCCATCCCACCGGCGATTTACATTTTCGCTGGTGGGATGGCAATCCGGGGAGATTAGTCGCCCGCGAACAGGGAGTTTTGTCTCGGGAGACTAATCTCCCCGTGTGCCAGAGCCGTAAGAGTTAAGATGGCCATACACGTTCACATTTACAACATTTGGATATCCGAACATTCAGAGCATACACAATACATGCAAAGATTTTATCTATATCCGACCAAAATTTTGTAACCTGTCCGATCAAATAAACAGCCGATCGCCGCAGTATGAAAATTATCGGGAGCCCATACACGGCCCGAAAATTTATGAAATGTAGTTTTGAACAATTATATCGGTGCACGTATGGACAGATTTCGATTTTAATTGTCTGGAAGAGCTCTGCAAAACAACCATATTCATTTATTTTCTGTTCTTTATTTTAGCTTTCTCTAGGAACAAATTTCCTAATGCATCTTTCTGATAAATGGGTGAGCTGGGTGGGAAAATGGGTGGAGCAGAGGTGGGACTGTAATTCTAAGGGGCACTCAGGCAGCAAAGGGGGGTAAGGGAAGGGAGGGAACGGGTAAATTACTGGCTAGGCTAGTCAAATACCAGCCTGGTGGCAACCCAATCTGGGACCCCCAATCTGGCACCGACGTGTCACCTATGATTCTGGGTTTAAAATATACCACTGGAAAAATGCATTGCCTTGCAATGCAAATTTCCCAGATAGCAGATACCATGTAGTGGGGTAGATAACTGATAGAGAAAAATAACTGGGGAAATAGCAAGACCACTGCATATAAATGTTACAGCCAGGAGAAGGCATAGGAAGACAGAATACAGTGGCTGTACAAAATGTAGGCACTTGAGGGAGCGGAGTGGACTTAGCGCAAAATAGGAGAGGGGCACTTAATACTCTGTCTCTCCTTGAAAGGTTTGATTTATTTAGAAAATATATATGTGCATTGCATATTTACCCTCTGCACACAATAACAATGCCTTAATATATCAAGCCTTGTCCAAATGAAAACATTGCATTCTTTCATCTCACCATTTAACCTTGTCGGAAAAGTAGTAACGTGTATATGAAGACAGAAGGGTTAATAGGCTGCAAATAGGTGGAGATTTGCTGATACAATTCAAAATCCACAGGCTTTAAAAAGGAATTCCAATAATTTAAGCCATGCCAAAACATTTCTCTAATCTGCTTTACAGTAACAAAGAATAAGTTGTTTACTTTCATTTCCAGACACATAATGAAATCCATATCTTCACCGAAGTTGAGTTTTCTGATACTGAAAATAAGTGGAAACAGGCCATGACCATAAGCAGATATTCTGGTACTGTTCCCAATGTTAAGCATCTGTTTGCATTACTGTAAGTAGGTTTTTTTCTACTCAGTAATCCCTCTGGTGGGGGTCAGCCACGTCATTATTATTAGGCCATAGTTTGAGTGTCAAAGGGACAAGCAATTTACAACCGATGGCAGCTCATCCACTTATATGCAAATCTGTAGAGGGAAAATGTTTTATACACATACTATGTGTAACCCCTTTTTGGCTGTAATACAGTCCAGCCAGTGATTGGTTAGAGCATGGGGTATACTGGACTCTGTTTCAAAGGTTGGGCCTTTGAAAGGACTACACCTGGTTTTATTTTCCAGAACAATCAAGGCAATTCAAGGTTATCAATACTCACAAATGCAGGTGAAATGGCAGGAATAAAAAGGCACAAGATGCAGCAGAATCAAATGATGCACCACTATGGGTTAAGTAGATTTATATCCTTAGGGTTTCCACTTAGGGTTTCCACTTTAATGGACCAGATCCCCTGGGAGGAAAATACTCCCAGCTATCTCTCCTGGTTGGAGCCAGAACGCTAAGCAAAGCTGACTATGTCACTTTCCTAGAAAGTGCTATAACAAGAACTAACCTGCTCTTACTATGCCTCATTCACGGGTTCCCTGCTCTCTGACTTTACTAGAGGTGCTGGTCCCTCTAGGGCAGAAAACGTCTGGCTCAGTGGAACATCCATCTGGTTTAAAGGAAAACTATACCCCCAAACAATGTAGGTCTCTATAAATATATATTGTATAAACCAATTCATATATAAAACCCTGCTTTATCTAAATAAACCATTTCCATAAAAATATACTTTTTAGTAGTATGTGCTATTGGGTAATCCTAAATAGAAAAATTGCCATTTTAAGAATTAAGGGCCGCCTCCTGGGATCATAGGATTCACAGTGCACACAAACAAGCCAAGGCACACATACATGCTAGGCCACATGGCTAGGCTGCCTTTTGCTCCCACACTACTTCCTGTTACAGTTAGAGCTGCATTATTTCCTGTCAGGTGATCTCTGAGGGAGCACACAGCCCATCACTAAATGGGGGCTCAAGGGAAAGGATGCAAAAGGGCAATATTTACTGATACATATATTCCAGTTTGGGAGATTCTTTAATAGGGCACTTACCATAATATAAACTATCTGTTGGTTAAGTATTCATTCTGGGGGTATAGTTTTCCTTTAACACATGCAGGCCAAAGAGGAATTACCCACCTCCTGCTAAAGGCTATATTACAATGTGTAGGAAGTGGCCATAAAGGGATTATTAACCTTATAGATCCCTACATATGTTATTCATATAGAATATTCTCTAAACAATTAGGTGGCTCACTTTCTTGCAGACAGCTTACAAACCTCCGCTAATAGGTTCTTCACATTTCACAGAAAGTAACCAGTGATGTAAATGGTTAGCTTCTCCATACACTTCCTCTTGCATATTCCATGTGGGTTGCAGGCGTTTAGCTATAGACTTCTGCTTCTGATTATGGATTTACATCCCAGCCTCCCTAGGATCTCATGGAAATCTTCAGTTGCACTATTTTCTCTTTAGCTGGAGTGCAGCCTTTTGTGTTTTGGAATCACTACTGTTTTCTAGTTGCATCTTCTGCCTGAATCAGAACCAAAATTACACATTTTGACAACTGAAATTGTTACATCACTATAAATGAAAAAACACAAAAATACTACCAATCAATTCTGCAAGATTGAGTGCAATAAAGAATGCACCTCCAACCCATGCCCAAATGTGCTTTCTAACATGGATCTGGCACACCAAGCCTTTCCTCTTGTTCTCAGAGCTCAACCTCCTTTGAAGTGAGAAAAGCTTTTGTATGGGATATTATATACTGTATTGTACATATCTCAGAGAAATGGTAATTTGCCAGTAGAACCCTCCAATACTACTGTACAGTGGCGTAACCATAGGAAGAAAACCCTGAGGTTGTGGGGCCAGGGAGGCAAGGGATCCCGGACCGCGGGGTCTGCTTCCTCTACAGCCACGCTAATCGGCAAAGTTATGCTGGCCTGCCAATATGCACACTGGTAGGATTATCTGCCCCAATGTCCCTTTAAATTCATATTTTATCATCAGGTGTATGCCTAGGCCTATCAATAACCCTCTAACCAACAAGACCTGTTGTTTAAGACAAGGGCTAATAAACTGTTACTCTACAAAATCCATTGGCTTTAAAAGGGAATTTCCATCCTGTAAACTAAGAAATAATGTTTCTATAATCAGCTTTTAAAAAAGGAAATGAAATGTTTGAAAGAAAGTCAAAACAGCAAGAAAGTCTGTGAACGGCGACAGAAGTTGAACTTTGCAATATTGTTGAAGGATGGATACCATCTGTGTCTGAACTTAATATCAGTTCTAAGTCTGTGGAAATAATAATGCACAGGACAGGCCAGTTTCATAGATAAATGTTTATGTATGTATGTATGTATGTATGTATATTTTTATTTATAAAGTGCTACTTATGTACACAGTGCTGTACAGTAGAATACATTAATACAAACAGGGGGTTAATAAGATAATAGATAAATACAAAGTATAACAATAAATACAAGATACAGTAACAGTTGCAATAAGTTAAAAGTCAAAGACACAAGAGGATGGAGGTCCCTGCCCCGTAGAGCTTACAATCAATGGTATCTTCTGATTACCATTGAAAGGGCCAATAAAAGAAATAAAATGCCCTAAATGCAGTTACACATATACAGTAGGGATGTACCAAATCCGGGATTCAGTTGGGATTCAGCCAAGATTCGGCCTTTTTCAGCAGGATTCAGATTTGGGCAAATCCATGCCTTTGGCTGAACCGAATCCGAGTCCTTAAAATCATGTGACATTTTGTCACATAAACACAGAAGTTGAAACTGCAGGCGGTTTTCCTTAACCCTTACCTGTCCTAATTTGCATATGCAAATTCAGATTTGGTTTGGTATTCGAACGAATTGAACCCTGAATACCAAAGTATTGGACCCGGTGCATCGCTAATATACAGTTCCCGTGGTTTTGCTATTTGGGGACAGGTCATCAATGTTTACTTAATGCTCCACTGAATAAACTGGTTGTTTAGACAATAGAAGATGATGGCAGGCCTGATAGGAAATACCTAGTATCTAAACTAGTACCCAAGTTTTTTCCCCACCATAGCAGGTGTAAGAGGTAATATACAGAGATCCGGACTAAAATGAAAGAACACTAAGGGGTGTGCCAATGGGTGCAAGGCAGCTGTATTTTTACCCACTTGCAGAGGGTGCCATTGTGGCCTGTGCCTGCCTGAATAACATGCAAGATAGGGAACGGGTGGGAAAGGCTACACCTACATCCTTCCCCTACCCACCACCTTATGAATATAGCACTGCCGAAGACAAGAGAACATTAGACCAATCTCTTACTGCAGCTGAACTACAGAAATGCTTTCAAAGCTTTGTGGTTAATTTACAAACGTTGTAAGTACAACAAATTCACAAAAGGTATCTTGTAGTTTTATGGATTTGTCATATTTTTGTTATGGCAGAGAAATTTTGGCGTAAAACATGTCTGTAAAAATGTTGTGGTTACAGGTTGTACATACAAACTACACAAAAATAGCCAAAGACACTTTTTGAAAAATGTCAGTAGAGGTGGAAAAATTACAGATAATTGGTCTGTAAATAAGTCAGCCCAAATAAAACATTTTTGTGAATTCCCCCAATTGGCTTTATTTTATGCAGCTATAGTCTCCTTTTAAAAGGGTGGGGCAAATATAACATTTTGTACCTTTGTAAACAGAGATATTATAACTCTGATATGACTTTAAAATATAACATCAGCCATGTGTGAATGATTTGAAAAACTACTCTTGGTTTGCAAATCTGTGAGGATTAGCCACAATGGAGTTCTGTTTTTTTAGCGATCCCCTGGGTGCATGCCCGTCAGGTTTAGCAAGGCTGTCAGCGTGCCTATTTGTATAAACAATCAGGTTTCTGCAAATCAGTACTGGTAAACAAATTGATTCTCAGTGAAGAAAGAATGTGCATAATTTGTAAGTATATCATGAATAATAAATAATGGCAAGTGCAATCTTACTCCCATTAGCATTTTCATGTTGAAACAGACAGAGCTGGTGTTCAAGGGGAACTAGGTCTCTAAAACAATGAATTATATCAGTGCTGTCCAACGTATTTCATTTAGTGGGCCGACTTAAGGTGGGACACACGTGGCGATTTCCGATCTTTTGTGCGACCGATGGTCGAAAAGATCGTACAATCGGCCACTAACCGTTCAGGGCTGAAACGGCAGATAAGGAGGTAGAAACAATAGGATTTCTACCTCCTTCTGCCGATTCAGCGCTGAAGGCAGATTTTGGTCAGGTGCCTTCTATGGCGCCCGATCAAAATCTTTTAACCCGCCCAATCGGCGAGTCGACCGATATCAGCAGCCTTATGCGATATCAGTCGACTCGCCGACTTGCCATACACGCACCGAATATCGTACGAAACGAGGTTTCTTACAATATTATCGGTGCGTGTATGGCCAGCTTAATTCTCATACAGCATGTTCGAGGGCCTCATTGTTTTAAAATGATGCCATACAATGAAGTCTGAGGAGCCCTAGAGCATCCAGGGGGACACAAAATCATTTAAAGGGCCACACAAGGCCCACAGGCCTCCACTTGGACAGTCCTGAATTACATAATGAATAATGCACCAACTATTGTAAAATATAAGAATAAATCACTGAGGAGTTCAATGACCATATAAAAGCAAAACAGGGTGTACATTATTTATTATAATACACAAGTTTCAGTGAGCCATATATAACCGTTGACATCACTAAGCATCATTTATAAAGATATCATTTACAGAATATTCATGGTTCTTTTGTTTGAAATATATTTACATTGTTTAAATAATATGTTGATGTGTCCATCCCACTGGTATAAACACCAAGGAGCATATTATTGTGTAATAATCACATCACAACTAACCACTAAATTTAGGAACCAAGAGACAAAATCCCTCTATAAATGCAGGTTTTATATGGATTTATGGATTTTTACTGCAGTTTTACAGAACTGCAGAATATGATAGGGCTTTATAAATATGTGTTAATAATAATAACAACTATGATTTCATGGTTCTTTCAAACAACTCAGAAAGGAGGGCATCATTCCTAAAGTATTATGTTGTTAACTCTTTGGCTAAAGGGTCCATTCAGAGGTTAAGGCCCAGGGCAAATGCTCTCTCTCTCTGATTTCCTCTAGAACAGCTCCGGTAATGAATGTGGTTTAATTGTCATTGCCTGGCCCATCCTGCCATTCAAATGGATTTGTGCTGTTTTTCCAGACTGCTACTCTGATGTGAATCTATTTTGGGGACTCATTTGCAGACCTGGAAGTGTGTGTCAGATTAACTCCAATTATATAGAAATGGCTTTTTATTTCTGGCAGATCCAATGTAAATAGAAGTGGCCAAATATTTCCTGTTTATAGTTGGAACAAGCAATTTCCTCCCGTGCTTGCAATTATTGCACTGCTTCCTTCATTTGTTATCCCTTGAGTTGACTTTGTACTATAAACTGTTTAAAGGACAGTAATTAAATCACTGAATCTGGCAATACTGATTTAATCAGAAGATAAAGGTTGGGCTGCCCATAGGATAGTGCAGAAAAGGGTATTATATTGGGCCCCAGGATCACTCCCTGCCTGTTGTGGCATGATGGTGCAGTGTCACAGGTAATCTGATTGGCTGACATGGGTCTGGATGAGGCACCAAGTAAACAGTGTAGAGGTGCACACCACACAGCAGTATAGCCTGCAATACTTTTTATTAGAGACATGTTCCTATGAAATTTATCAAGTCAACCATATTTACTTGACCAAAATGGAGGCTGTAAATATATAAAAAAATGAAATTGCAGTTTGCTGTGTAGTCCAGAGATACAGCCTAGGGCTGTGACCCTAACCAGGCCTGGCAATTGAAATGCCAGGGCCTGTTTTAAATTCCATTCCAGACCTGACCCTGACCAGGGGAAAAGAATTGTCACCAGTAAAGTTGCCTGAAGCCTATGAGGTCAACTAAGACACTGCTGGGAGCTACAGCCAAGCAGAACTGCAACTGCCTCCTGTGAGCATCCCACTCAGTAAGCCACCACTGGAGGGGTACTGGCAGATATACAGGGTCTTAACTGTACTGTGAGGAGCTTGTTTAGTGCCTTAAGTATAGGAGCAGCTGCCAGTCTTCAGTGGGAAGGTGCTTTTAGGAACGTAAAGCTACCAAAGTATCTATAGGAGTTTGTCACATTGAGTTAATTGTAAGTTGCAGTAACTGTTTACAAAGGCATTAAGTAGTACCACTGTACAGGGTAGTGTGCAAAGTGCAATTTTCAACACAAATCACAATTTTTAGCCATAATGCAGCTTCCATGATTCCAGCATAACTGTGGTTGCGCCGGGACTTGCACCCATTGTATCCAAACCTCAAAGCAAATGTGAGCGCGTCTGGTAGCAAATCTTAGGAAGCTGTGGCTAACATTTTCACAGTCAGGACTGCAATGTCAGCAATCAGAATGAAAAATTAAGCTTTTGTGTAATTCTTTTTAAACAAACACAAACCCTGGATTATTGACTACGAAGGCAGCAGCACCAGGGTCAACAGGAAAACTTGGATGGACATGATGGTGCAACCACACATTAATGTATGCATTGTATTTAAAGTACATTTAATGAATGGTATCAATAAGCACAACATTGTGCCCACACTCATATATGACTCTTCATCTTTACAACAACATACAACACAACACATTTTGGGATGTGTAAGGATGATATTATAGAATTATAGAATTATATATATAAGGATGATGTCCTGACAGGCATCTTTACATACATTAAAAAAGTTGTTACAATTTGTAACATGAATGTTTTAGTCCCTCCTCCCCTGCTAGAATTTAAAATAAAGCAGAAAGGGAACTGTTTAGCAGCTGGATTTTAGCATATAAAAATGGTACTTTTTGAAGGAACAGATTACAGTGATTTGTTAGGGGTTTCTGTGTGGTGTGGAGCTCTTCCAGTGAAAAGTTCCAGTGAAAAGTCGCTCGTCTTTTACTAACAAGCAATCACTAGAGATTTCAACAACGAAGCGATTCTATTTCCCACAAATCCAGGTGTCATATTACCCACCCACAATTAGAAATGACATTCAGTGCAATGGGGAAATCACAGCGACTTGCCACTCTGTGGGTTTTACTTTAGTTTTGAATGACAATGCTTTCTTTGTAAAATCGCTCGAAAAAGGGTCTTATAGCGATTTGGAGCGATAAGCGATTTAAAGTAGTATCATTGGTTTAGGTACTGGTTATTTATATTCTACTCTATGTAGAGACAAAATGAGCGACTTGTCGCTGGAACTCGCTTTTAAAATTCGCAGCAACTAATCTCTCAATGGGACATTAGCCTTAATCATGTGAAACACAAATAAAAGGTCCAATCTATAAACAAAACCCTGCTCAGAGGTCCAAAATAATCCCTATCCCCCTCCCTAAAAAGCCATAACCTTCCATACCTCCTGCTCTTTAATGGCTACCCAACTTTCCCAGATTAAGTGCTTTAAGCAAGAAGTGCTTATCATACTAGCTGGTAAGTATACATTTATATAGCATTACAATTTGTTCTTTTACTTACGTACACCCTGTTTTATTGCTTTAGTCGTCATGAAATAATCACTTGGGCACCACGAGTTGAGCAATCCAAGAATTGGATTGAATTGAATTACCTGAAGCATTTCCGCTGGGGAGCACAGCCAAAAGCTGAGGAGGATATATGTTGGAACTCACAACAGGCCAACAGTCAGTTTTGGCTTAGATTTGGTTATTTGATTTTTTTCAACTTGTAATGATCTATCAGACAAAAATGGTCCCAAGAGGAAGGAAAAATGTTTCTTTCAAAACTAGAGCTCATAAAGAATTAGGGTAGAAATACTATACTTACTTTACCAAGTTCTGATTTAAGCACAAAATAGCTGTGTGTGCAGGAGTTAAGAAGAATGGGTTGAATTGTTTTAGTAACAGTGTACTCAGCTTCAGCTATCTCCAGTTTTCCTCGCAGTAGCTATTGTGTTTTTCTATATACATTTTAAGTGGGAGAACAGGGGTGCCCAGATTTGTTATTCTTTAAGTGAAGTTGTCAAATTACCACCTGAAGTATTATCCTGCAACAAAAAATGGATCTTTATTGTGTTACATCACAAAGGGACAGCAAACAGTGTTGTTTTAAAATATACAAAAGTCATGAGAAGATAGATTGTTGTTTGTGGCTAAGGCTAGGCTGCTGTCTTGTCAAGATTCACATGGAAGATCACAAACTTTTGAGCAACCCTGTAGCAGAAAACTGTATGTTGTTAGTCATAGTTGAAAATACAAAGATATTTCTTTGTTTGAGAGACACCCATTTATTGCCTGATTTGGATATGTTAAACAATTTTTTCTCAAAGGTCGTAAATTCTGGTAATCAAGCAAATGGGTGCATGGAGATTTTGTTGGTGATTGGAAAGCATTTGTGATTAGAGTTGTAGGAGTGTCATTCAGAGCTCTGGAAGGAAAAATCTTGGCTTCCCTGATCACTGACATATTTTTGTCTCAAACGCCATAAGGGGTGATCATAGTCTTAGCCTTAGCAGGCAGAGTGCAAATCTTACCCGTAGTAATGATGGGTCGGGGTGCTCATGCCCCAGACCTTCAGCTTAGGGAGCCATCGTAGGGTTTGTTTGTTTGTTTTTTATATATGGATTAAATAAACTTCGTATACTTTTTATCTACAATATGGCTGCTTTTTGCTACATAAGTTTGGGAATTTGGAGTGCCTGCCTATATAATTCTTCTAAGATATTTTTGTCTAAATCCAAGTCCACCAAATCCCCCAAAGCAAGGGTTGTTGGAAGTTTCATTAATGGTCAACACTTTTACAATACGCTTCTCACATTGTGACCTTGTTCTTCCATGGCAGTGGAAGTAGAGAATTAAGAGGAAACACTGATAGTGTGAATCCTTAAGCTGGCCATACAATTAAAGATCTACTCATTTGGGGACCTTACAAACCCCTCCCTGAAATGACCACATTGAACTGGGTGGTATTGGGCTGATGTCATGTTTGTCCCTCAAGCCAAATGATCAGATCACAAGGATGGTAAATGCAGGTCATTGGGGTGAAGGCCCAGAAATAGTGGTAGGTAGAAGAGGTACGTGCCTCTGGCGTAATGGTGGGGGTAGCTAGACACGTACCTCTCCAGTCTGCTTATCCCTAGTCTTGGCCCTCAAGTCCTGTGGACAATTACGCCACTGTGGGGATAGCTAGACACGTACCTGTCCTGTCTGCTTATCCCTAGTCTTGACCCTCAAGTCCTGTGAACAATTACCCCACTGTCCTCTCATCATATTCCCCTGCTGCTTGTCAACATACATGCATGCTTGTGGGGGCAGGCAGGTTGGCTGCTGGTTTGCCTAGGCCCTGTCTCGCT
This sequence comes from Xenopus tropicalis, assembly GCF_000004195.4. Lineage (NCBI taxonomy): Eukaryota > Metazoa > Chordata > Amphibia > Anura > Pipidae > Xenopus > Xenopus tropicalis. The sequence continues at coordinate 123,967,555 of NC_030680.2, forward strand.
TGACCCAGCACTGGGCCCGATACATGAACCAATAAGCTGCAGAAGTCAGCAGCTTTACTTAGCGCATGTATGGCCACTCCAAAGGCACGTGCCTCTGGCGCAACAGTGGGGGTAGCTAGACACGTACCTCTCCTGTCTGCTTATCCCTAGTCTTAGCCCTCAAGTTCTATGGACAATTACTCCACTGTCCTTTCGTCATATCCCCCTGCCACTTGTCAACACACATGCGTACTCATGAGGGTGGGCAGGTTGGCTGTCGGGTAGCTTAGGCCCTGTCTGGTTGACCCAGCACTGGGCCCCATACATGAACCAATAAGCTGCTGAAGTCAGCAGCTTTAATTAGTGCATGTATTGCCACCTTTTGGCTGGTCATTCAACCCCACCATCACCTGGTTCCAAACTGAAGTAATGGTTTCTTGACATCCCTCTACTTTTAAAAAAATCTGTGCACTGCCCCCCCACCATGGAAAGCAGAGGGACAGTCACTTCAACATAGACCAAGGTGAGGGTGCTGAATAACTTTGCCTAAAAGGGGAGGGGATATATATGGAAAGATCTACTAAGGTACGTGATCTGCTCCTTTGGTCTTCTGTGTGAACAATCAAATTAGACTTTAACTGATACATCTTTGAGTCCAAACATAGGTCAACTGGATGACAAAGTTCATGCTAGAATTTATAATTATGCTTTATAATTTCTAAGCAGAGTACCCACCAAACCCATGTGCTATAGCCCTAAAGCCAAAGTAGAACAGAATGAATAAATACTTAATAACATTCTAAAGTTATGGCAGGGTATAAACTTCTTTGAGTACATTAGAGAGTTAATGCTGGTTTCCTCTTGTTTGCTACCATCTGTTTATTTAGTGTGTGTGTTCTGATTTATTTGAAAAGGTGCTAGTGAAAAACTTGGTAAAATAATTGTTGCACCACACCCAAGTATGTTTGTGCTGGAAGCCAAAAAGATTAAAAAAAACAAGAACTCAGAGGACTTAACATGCAGATACTGTATGGGAGTTTAGAAGCTATAATTATGTGAATTAAACAGTTCAGACATGTTTTATTATCTTGAATGCTTGGGACCTGGATTTTAGTGCAAATAGGGTACTAATAAACATTTACTGTACTATTCATGTTTTTTTTTATTAAAACCTTAAAGTCTCCACTCATGTATTTAGCCATGGAAAAGGGAGCTTCTTATGTTGTGACTGACAACAGAAAGTGTAAGACAGTGGGCAGCCAAGTAGTAGGGAGTCCTTCAGGTTGATAACCTCTAGTGGATGAGTCCTCCGGGTGAGTAGAATCAGGGGTTATCCTGCCTGTCACTATCTCTACTCCGCGGCCCTACACTGAGGCAACATTGCCGGATAGGAGACTACTCCTGGACCTAATCACTCCTTGGATGGGACTAATGGCTGCCCTTTCTAGCTAGAGCTGACTATGCTCACTTTCCTAGAAAGTGCTTTACTTTAAATCTGCTGTGCTTGCTTATCCTCGTTCATGGGGCCCTGTCCCCGACTTTCACTAGAGGTAAAATGTCCTCTAGGGTACAATAGCTTCTGGGGCCTACAGTCTGCTCCCAGGCTCAGATGGAGCTCTTCTTGGGAAACAGCATGCAGCCAAAAGAGGAAGCCACTCCTCCTTGCTAGACACTATATCAGTCTGCAAGGGGAGTGGTCAACCGGTTTAAACCTATAAGAGATATAGTTACATAACTGAACCTGAGTAGAAGGGCTTTGCCCAATAACAATTAAGGTGTGAAGAGGTAGGGTGTAAAGCCATAGGGAGCTTAACCCTATGAGTCCCTACATAGGTTTTGCTGCACTACCACCATTAGTGTGGGTATGGTCTTAAAAAGTTCTTGGTTTGAAGTGGGTGCAGTTTTAAAAAGGGGGAGTGGCCAAAACTGGCTGCCATTATCAGCCCTCCACTATGTAGGCCAGAAAAATTCCGGCCCTCGGTACCACAAGTTGGTTACCACTGTTCTAGCTCATGGCACGACCAGCTTTTCCTCAGTACATAAGAATGACCCCCCTCCCACACACACAAGTACATTCAGTGTAGAATAACATATTATGAGGGCTTTAGATACACATGAAATTGCTTCATTTGTCTGAAAATTTTAAAATCCTGCTATGTTCTACTGCAGATTGACAGTTTTGATGATGAATTCAGTACTTTTCCCTGTAGCCATGGAGACTGGGAACTTGATTGTTGGTGTGTCACAGAAAGGAATGATAAAAAAAGGAAAAACCTACACTGTAGCTCTGAAATAGGTGTAAACATAACATTTAATAGTGAGAAAGGGGACAAAAGAACACTGAGGCTGAAGTGCAATTTGTGGAGGAAACCAGAAACTTGTCATTATGTCTCCTTTATAAAGTGAAGCTGAATAGAAAATGCCAGTTTAGTCTCCTGGAATAGATGTCCTATGTGAGTAATAATATAAAAGGGTCTCTTTTGTGGGAACATACTGTAAGGTTAATTTATTATTGCCTCAGAAGCACTAATAGGGGCAATATTCCCATAGGTGAACGATACAGGGCTCTGCTGCGTCTGGGCTGACTAGCCTACGCATTACTGAGACAGGTGACACCTATGTTCAATCTTTATATGTATATCACTGACACAGGCAGTCTGGACTGGGATTCATAACAGGCCTTGGCATTTCAACTACACAGAGGCCCAAACAGCCCCTCACCAGCCCAATAAATAGTGACTGTCTATAGCATCTTACAGCAGCCCCTCTGGCATTCGCAAGAATTCACAGATTGTCAGTCTGGGCCTGGAGACAGGAGAAAAATATACAAAAATGGAGGAACATTCACTTAACAAAGGGTTAACTTGCTTGCATGCAGGTGGAAGTTTCCATAAAATGAATTGCAGTGATGCACTCAACAGGATCAGTGATGACTCTCTCTAGAATGTTTTTTTCACAATAAACTAGTATCATTGATCCTGTTGCAGGTTGGACAAAGGTTCCTGAACCTGGAATTATTAAACAATTAATGCTGTAATGTAATGTGCCCCAACATGGTCGCCTGTACCAAGAGCTCCCACCAGGCCTGGCAATCTGTGTATTCTAGCAAATGCCGAGGGGCTGCTGTAAGATGCCATAGATGGACCCTATTTATGGGCCTGGGGGCGCTGTTTGGGCCTCTGTGTACTGGCAAATGCATTAGAGCTAACTTACATAACTGACTCCACCACAAACAAAATCCTGCATGTAGAGAACTAGGATTTCCATCACAGCTGGTTATTTTGAAAGAGTAAGCTTGAATACCTCTTCTAGGCAAAGGGTGCAACCCCCGCAAATGGTGTATTAGACCTGTCAATCAAAACCTGACTCCACCCATTGCATGTAGAGAGAATGAAGCTGATGAGAGGGGGAGCGTGAACAGTAACTTTGTTGTTTCAGAAAAAGGACTCCATTTTTAGTTTATTTTATTAATTTTAAGTTTAATTTTAAGTTTCAAAACTTATATTACATTTTTGTGAAACCCACGGGTCGGGCAGGGAGTGGGTTCCGGAGTTAGCCAGCACCTCTGGCGGGGGCAACAAATTTGATGTGATAGGTTCTCTTTAATGAAGACAGCCTGGGAAAGGAGGCAGCAGGAAGTGGAACATATAGGTGGGACTAGTAGGGTTTTAGCAGAAATTTTTAATAAATCAACCCATAACACTACTTTTTTTTAAGCACATTCCTATGTTTAGAGGAGTATAATGCACTGGCACGTTCTTGTTTTTCACACAATATGTTACCTTTGAGTTTGCCCGTATCTAGTAACCCATGGCAACCAGATGTGTTTTCAAACAGCTGGCCAGTAAATTTTATCTTCTGATTTCCTACTATAGATTACTAGACAAATAGCAGACTAAAGGTGGCCACACACACGTGGCGATTTCCGATCGTACAATCGGCCACTAACCGTTCAGGGCTGAAACGGCAGATAAATGGTAGAAACAATAGGATTTCTACCTCCTTCTGCCGATTCAGCCCTGAAGGCAGATTTTGATCAGGCGCCTTCTATGGCACCCGATCAAAATCTTTTAACCTGGCCGATCGGCGAGTCGACCGATATCAGCAGCTTCCTGCAATATCAGCCGACTTGCCATACACGCACCGAATATCGTATGAAACGGGGTTTTGTACGATATTATTGGTGAGTGTATGGCCAGCTTAAAGCTAGCCATGCTCATTCTGATCTGCTCTTTGAATCTCTGCCTAATTTGCCCACAGACAAGCAGAGACAAATAGGGCTGATTTGATCGTTTGGCTCCTGGGCTAATGATAGGATCATAACAAAGACCAAGGCAGGACACAATCAAGGCAGATTTATCAAAATTCAGATTTGATAAACACACTTTTTAAAAAAGCAAGTTTGTCTACTCATTGATTACAAACAAAAATAAAAACACTACAAATAAAGATTGTTACAATGTGCCTAGGACTGCTCCCACTGACACTACATGAGCTCGACTGCTTTTTGATGCAGTATTCTTTTTATTGCATTTTTTGTGATTTTGTTGCATAATAAATGGGGGGAAAGTTTTTTTTCCATGAAAAATTTAGTTTTTTGAGCACCAAAAAAAATTCTACAAAAAACCCTAATAGGCCCCATCAAGATCCATAACCAGCTTTCACTAAGCCAATTTATTATATTACCCTAAAAGAGACTTGTACTTCACTTTTAAAACAGATGAGGTCAGATCTCGACATATATAACAGTTGCTACCAAATTCCATATAAACTATGGGCCTAGCGTCTTTCAGCTCTCGCCCCATGAGCTGCCCTCAGACCTGCCCAAAATAACGCCACCGATCACCGCAGCGTGCGTCACTGAAGCCCTGCTGCTGCTATTGGCCAGTTAGACACATTGCAGCTGGGAGAAAAGACAGATCCTATTGGCCAGTTAGACACATTGCAGCTGGGAGAAAAGACAGATCCTATTGGCCAGTTAGACACATTGCAGCTGGGAGAAAAGACAGATCCTATTGGCCAGTTAGACACATTACCGCTGGAAGAATAACCGGATGCTATTGGCCAGTTACACACATTCTGTTTATACACGTGCTGCTCCGGGAGAATCCGCTCCCTACTGTAGCATACGCGTTCCAGAAGGCAAAAGCCTTTGTCAGCCCGGGCGGTTGCAGCACTAAGTCTCTAGATATTCACTACTTAAACGCACCGCTGCACACACCTCTGCCCCTCACAGAGTCAGAACCATAGAGATGCTGACTTTCTCCTCTATGGTAATCAACATCCGTACCGATAATCGAGAACTGATTGGACAGATAGGCGGAGCGTGGTGACGTAGGCCGGAGTAGATGTGTCTGGATCCCGGCAGGAGGAGTGTGGTACAAATACTCACCGGGGTGTGAGCGGAGCTGTCGGGGCGGGAGGGGACACGTCAACTTGCTTGTTCCTTTCCCTCTCCGGTCTGTCGGTATTCCCACAAGCACGCTCCGCTAGTGCCCGGTGAGGGTGTGGGAATGGAATCGGAGAAGATGGATGAGAATGAATGGAGTTATCACGGGGAGGGAAACAAAAGCCTGGTAGTGTCACACGCTCAGGTGAGGAGTCATTGCTTGGAGCGGGACCGTGCTGTGCGGGGAGCGGGACCGTGCTGTGCGGGGAGCGGGACCGTGCTGTGCGGGGAGCGGGGAACTGGGGAGCCGGGGAGGGGGGGGGGGGCGTCAACACGATGCGCAGCGCCCCTGTGTCATGTGCTGTAACATTCCTGCACCCCGTCTGCCTGTCAGGCGCTCAGACTCTCAGTCCGCAAGCTGTTCCATACTACTCCCTGTACAGCTGTTCCATACTACTCCCTGTACAGCTGTTCCATACTACTCCCTGTACAGCTGTTCCATACTACTCCCTGTACAGCTGTTCCATACTACTCCCTGTACAGCTGTGCCATACTACTCCCTGTACAGCTGTGCCACCTGCTATCCCAGCATCCTTCCTGCCTGTGTGAGAGAGACACAGCTAAGCGAACTGCAAGTCTCACACACTTGTGTTTGTGGATAAGGGCTGGTGTGTGTGGCTACTGCAAGAGCTGGTTTTAGGGCAGAAAAGGGGCCAGTGGCCATGGAGCCCAGCCTCAGAAGATTCCCAATGGATTACATTATAAAGGAGTTATAATATTGTGCGTTTTAATAATGATATACATGGGACATGTGCAACCTGTAGTCCTCCAACTGTTAGCTTTCATGGGGTGAGGCCCTGGGAGATATCAGTGTTAACACATACTTATAAAGCACCAAGTTATTCTGCACTGGGAGTATAAAGCAAATATTTACAGACACAAGCGTTAGAGGGCCTAGCTCCTCAGAGCTTACAGTCTAAAGGTGGCCATACACGAGCAGATCCGCTCGCTTGGCGATGTCGGCAAGCGAGCGGATCTTCCCCCGATATCCCCACCTACGGGTGGGCGATATCGGGGACCATTTAGGTAAAAAAAATAATAATCCGATCGTTTGGCCCTGGGGCCAAACGATCGGATTATGTGGGCGGCAATGGGGCAGTCGGATCGGGGACCGCATCAACGAGCCGATGCGGTCCCCGATCCGACCAGATTTTCTAACCTGGCCGATCGAGATCTGGCCAATTTCAGGCCAGATATCGGTCGGCCAGGCCGCTCTGCTCTCCCCATACACGGGCCGATTAGCTGCCGAATCGGTCCAAGGGACCGATATCGGCAGCTATAGTCGGCCCGTGTATGGCCACCTTTAAAGAGTTATAGTTTGAAAAGGACAGAAGCAGGTTGTATATTCACCCCCCCCCCTCTCCCCAGCCTTTCTACATTGCCAGAGAGCAACTAGTGTAACTATTTGGATGGCTGCAGATGATATAAACTGTCAATCACATTTAGTGAAACTTATTCATTATGTTTGATCACTGTATTGCTGGGGTAATGATGATAAATAGGCTCTGATTGTGTGTGGGGTACATAAGCACCTTGTGGGAGAAGGGCAAATTATTACATTCTGTGGTAATGCTGCCCACGTGGGGGGTAGGGTAGTAATGTCAGTTCTAACAACCCTGGCAAAGGGGGCAGGCTTGCTGGCATATTCCCGCAGGTGAATGCTATCATTCTTATCTGGTGCTGTGTGTATGGCTGTTACTGAGGAGTTCAGCTAAACACCAGTCTAGTACATTCCCATTATCCAGAGTGGCAATAACAGGAGCCAGTACTGGTACCTCTGTAAAGCAGAGGTAGTTCTAGTAGTTTGGGTTAGTATCTTCTTCAGATTTCTTCTGATTAAAAAGGTTTTAGGACTTGTTCATTGGGTTTATTAAACTTTTAGGCTGGGGCAATGTATTGGGCATTAGCAGAGCAGCCCAGTGTCTGTTCTACACATGGCGGTGTTGCCATATTCTGGAGGGGACTGTGTTAAAGTTCAGGTTTTAGAAAGGGTGGTGGCTGTCTCGGATTATTTCAAACAACTACATTTTCTTACAGTATTGGTAATAAAACAACTAGTTATTCTGCCTAATCCACAAGAACAAATTCTGATCCTGTTACTAGCAGTCTCTCATTCTGATGGCAAGCTAATACTATGGGGCACATTCACAAAGGCACGAACGCACCGAGCGAATTTTCGCCAACTTTTTCATACGCTACGGAGCAAATTAGTGGTCACCCTAAAACTCACCCTGATTTAAAGGGTTGTTCACCTTTAAATTAACATTTAGCATGATGTAGAGATTAATATTCCAAGACTATTCATCTTCACTTATTATTTGTGTTTTATGAGTTATTTAGCTTTTTATCCAGCAGATTGCCAATTTGTAATTTTAACAGTTATATGGTTGCTAGCGTCCGAATTACCCTAGAAACCAGGCATTGATTTGAATGAGAGATTGGAATATGAATTAGAGAGGGCATCAATAGGTAATAAAAAGTAATAAGAATGAGAACATTGTAATCATACAGAGCATTTGTTTTTTAGATGTCAGAGTCAGTGACCCCCATTTGAAAGCTGGAAAGAGGAGAAGAAAGCAAATAATTCAAAACACGAAAAGATTAAATGAAGGCCAATCGAAATGTTACAATGAAATAGCCATTCTGTAACATACTAAAAGTTAACTTAAAGCTGAATCACCCTGTTTATCTTCAAACTGACCTTGCAGGTGTATCTAGATTTATCAAAAAATGCATTTCCCTAACTGTCCTTCAGCCTGGTGCCTGATACTTTTGACACATTTTTTAAAATTAGCTTTTAGATCCCATTTAATAATGCCCAGTGTTTTATCAGGGCTTCAATTGACTTTTAAAACTTATGGTATAATTAGCATTATTTATTCCATCCCTCACTTTTCTCCCCAAGCACTGTCTATCTATGGAGGCTACAGTGGGTCTGGTATTTCCAAAAGGATTAGTGTTATTAATGAATTAATAACTTTTTTTTCCACATGATTAACATTTTGTTCTGCTTCTCCAAGTTCTGCTATTAAAAGGGCTAAAGGGAGCACACAACAAATGCCCATTTTGCCCATTTATTAAAGCAGCCCTGGTGAACATGATTTGTTAGTTAATTTATAGTATTTTAAGCAGAATGTGCATGGCCTTTTATTTTTGTATTCCCCCAGGCAGAAGAGCAAGAGCACTAAGCACAGCATCTGGATCAAGGGGGGTACTGGCTAGCCATGTCCTTACCCCTGCTATAGTGCAGGCAGTAAAAACAGGGCCCCACTGGGGTCTGCAACTTCTGCTGCTCCCTTACTTTTGCCCCTCAATGAAGTTGATGTTAGGGGCTGGGAGTAGGGAGGACTACATACATCATGCTTCTATGCTTCCAAATACAGGCTGTGTGTGTGTGTGTATATATATATATATATATATAAGTTTTAAAGGGCTTCATGCCTTATTTTTTAGCTTTCTTTCTATATTTGTTTTACCACTTCCTCCCCTAAGAAGTTGTTACTGTTGACAGACTTGTTTGCAGTTTCAGGCTTGCCTAACTGCTATTATTTCTGCTCGCTGGGCGCAGCAGTAGCACTTACATAAACTAGACGGGTGTGTGTCCTAGTCCTGAAGATATCATTATGGTTTGTTTCTGTCATAGCTGCAGTGCAGACAAACTGTTGCTACAGAAAGCTCTGTATTCCCTTAAAGGCACCTATGAATAAAAAACGGTTTCCTCTGCTAGAGCCTGCACTCTGGTTGGGGGAAACAATAATATTATCCACAAAAATTCTGCCTTGCTAGTGCCTTGCTGCTTGACCATTGTGCACAAGAAGTAGGAGCATTGGAGGCGCCTCCCAATCTTGCATCACATGCATTTGCGTAATGAACGAGTTTGTAGCACTTGATGGTGGCTGTGTTGGCCATCATTCACGCTGGGAGCTCCCTCCCCATGCAGGTGCTTGTGGAGCCTATTAAGTGAAAAAAACATCAAAAAAAAAAATAAAAAAGAGGGTTGTTTCACACTACCGGAGTGTGGGCTGTATTAGCCTACACCTCTGGCAGGGGAAACAATTTTTTTAGTGGTCGGTGCCCTTTAAAATTATACTTATTATTACTGTACATTAAAAGTTACCTGTAGGTCATTTTGATAATTTTTCACTGATAGGTCTCCATTTGTAAGTAATTGTCACTGGAAGTTCCTAAACCTGACTGTTTTGCCCACCTGACTGTCCCTTCTCAGCCTGTCAGTTAGAGCTTTTAATGCTAACGGCCTACTGCTGCACAAATATGGCCGCCCCCTCATAGGGGAACATGGGGGATCAGATAGGGAATGTAAAAGCATCAGGCTACTACTTTTATGGCAAAAATATAAATCGCACACAAAGACATGTTATGATAGATGTAAAATAAGGTTTATTTCTAGTGTCAGTATCTCTTTAAGCACAGTTTACCAGGAGGTTATTATAGAATAGTGATTATATATAATATATGATTTTAACAAGGGTTTTAGCTCTTACTTTCACTGTTTAAAAATATGTCTCTAAAAATGCCGGTGTGTCTATTTTTGAGCCCTGGGCCTGTTTGCATTCACATGGCTTGGGCAGGGGTTAAGAACCCCACAAGCACTGACCTTTTCCACTTCCATACTTCAAAGAGCTTGTGTTATGTTTGGCAAGATACACAGTCCCATTGCGCAGTGGCTGCTGCGCGTTGGCACAGGAACAAATACAGCTCAATAGAAGTTACCAATGGCAGTTAAACATACACTAATACGTGCCTATTTTTCAAGCTGTGGGAGAAATCAGCTGACCGTTTTCCACTAGCTTTTTTGTTACTTATGCTTACATGCAACTATAGCTGTACAGGATTTGTACCCCGTAGCTTTTAATGACCACTAACTGCAAGTTGTAAAAAGGCAACATGGCTTCCTCTGAGTAGGCAAAATTTGCTCTTAGGAAACTATAACTTTTAAAATCAGATTTTTGTACCATTAAGATAATTTTTAATTGATCTTCATTGTATTGTATTTTTTTTTTTTTTTTACAATGTTTTATGAAAATTGTAATGCAACTCTGCCTTTGGAGTTTATTGACCCTTTAATAACACTAGCAACTAGACAGTGGGTTGAATGGCAGACTGGAAGGAGAGTAGGAGAGGGCAAGCTTCTATTCCCTTTTGTTAAATATAATGAATGCGTGTTTTATGTTACGGACTTCTGTTTTGTGTGAGCCTTTCGGTTTGATGTTTACCCCGTGTGATAGAATTACTAGCAAGGTGCGCAGTGTTGTTCTGGGCCAACTGTCGCACTATATGGGTCAAACATTGGCTCCTCAAGATTTATTGCATTCTGTGGTAAAACCCACACCATGCACATGAGCCTGGATATTCAGCCTTCTATCCTGGTATCATCCTGGTATTCCTCCTTCTGTGAGAATATACCCCCTCTAATAGAAAGGTCTAGAGCCTCTTATTTAATAATGCATCTGTATCTGTCTAGATTTCATCACTTTACTCATTGTTACTGTGTTTTTACATTTGCCTGCTGTGGGTGTGTATGTATATCTGTAAATAACAGATGAAATCAATCCTTTTATTATTTAAAGGCAGAGTTGTGATCACTCTTCTGTACTGAGAGCACTCGCAAAGCTCTGAGCACACATGCTGCCATTGTCTCTCGTTTGGCTAGCACTTCTACTTACGGCTACTAGATGGAAACCTGCCAGAACTAAATAAGATATCTGGGCTTTATTTATGGTTCTTTACTGCTGATGTCTAGTGATAACTTAAAGGACCAGTAACATCAGTAACTAAGGTGTTTTATATATGTAATCAAATATATTTACTGTTGCACTTCTCTGGTTCATATAAGTTTTATTGTTTATAAATAAGATTCTGTGCAGCTGTTTAAGCCGCATATGGTTATAAAGGCACAGTTATGCTGCAAATAATAAGATTTGTAGGATGCAGTTATTTTAGGTCAAAGGAAGGTAGATAGGTCAAATGCAGCATTACAGAATGAAAACCTTTTCTCAAATAAAATAGGAATTTTTTCCAAGATTGCTTATTTGTAGGTAATCAAACAACAGATGCAAACTTATAGAATATATAAATGGAATACAAGTATTTTACCTTTTTGGCTGGTCCTTTGCTGCTGTTTGGGTATGGGATCTATCATCTCTAAATGTATTATCCAGAAACCTTCAAAATACAGGTATGGGAACTGTTATCCAGAATGCTCGGGACCTGGGGTTTTCCGGATAAGGTGTCTTTCTGTAATTCTGATCTCCTATCTGAAGTCTGCTAACAAAACTATTTAAACCGTAATTAAACCCAGTAGGCCATGGCCACTTACACTCTGGACCATCACTCTGGGACTGTTTGCAGGAACCACCGAGTCCATTGGGGAGGTATGACCAAATTTTCTTGGGAAAATTGAAGAATTACAAAATAATTATTTGCTTAAAATGTACTGTAAGGACAACGGCCTTCCCATAATTTGGAGCTTTCTGGATATCGGGTTTCGAGATAAGGGATCCCTTACCTGTATAACTGAACGGCTGAAAGGATAACATACCTAGAATGACGAGCATCTTATAAAACATCTAAAACAGTACAAACCTTCTATGTATTTTATATGCTGTGAAAACTGCATGGTGTATTCTTCCAGCAAGACTGCACACACACCTGTACCCATACAGTATACACACACACACCCCTATACCCATACAGTATACACACGCACGCACACCCCTATACCCATACAGTATACACGCATGTGCTACTTCAGCATCCCAGTCCTTTTGATAGTTTTACTAAGCATTTCCCTTTCTTGTTTATCACTTTCCCTGTGCTGCTGTGATCTGTTAACTACTTTCAGTTTTATGTCCTGTGAATTAATCACACACAGTCTTTCCAATCGCCAACTCTCTGTATCTGCTTAATTCTTCTTTCTTAAATCAACAGCTTCAAGAGCCAGTTTTCCCTTATAAGGTTTACTCTACCATCCCAGATATAATAATAGCATTAACATAATGGAGGCGACTAAGGGAAAGGGAAGAACAGAGTAACAAAGGGAGGATAACCGATACTAAATGTAGTTGAAGGAAGAGGGAGCATGCATGGGGAACAAGCCAGTGCTTCCTTTGTTTCACTGCATTTTGCTGCTAGCAACCTTCCTTAAATACATGGCCAAGAGCAAGTCCCCCCCCCCTCTCATAAAGTGAGCTTTATATGTATATTTTGTATTGGTATGCTGACATGGGGATAATTCTATTATATGCTATCTTAATATATACATATGCAGCCAGCCAGTGCTAAACATTAGAACTGCTTTCAGATAACCTATTGTTTCCCCGAGTCCCACGCTGGACCTGAATTTCTAAAGCTGGCCATACACGCACCGATAATATCGTACAAAACCTCGTTTCGTACAATATTCGGTGCGTGTATGTCAAGTCGGCGAGTCGAGGAAGCTGCTGATCAGTCGACTCGCCGATCGGGCCAGTTAAAAGATTTTGATCGGGCGCCATAGAAGGCGCCTGAGCAAAATCTGCCGTCGGGGCTGAATCGGCAGAAGGAGGTAGAAATCCTATTGTTTCTACCTCCTTATCTGCCGTTTCAGCCCTGAACGGTTTGTGGCCGATTGTACGATCTTTCGTGTGACCGATGGTCGCACGAAAGATCGGAAATCGCCACGTGTGTCGCCACCTTTACTATTGAGTGCTATTCTGATATCTACTGGGAGCTGCTATCTTGCTTCCTTCCCATTGTTCAATTGCGGCTTCTGGGCAGTTGATATCACTCCAACTTGCAGCTCAGCAGTAAAGTGTGACTGAAGTTTATGAGAGCACAAGTCACATGGCTGTGGCACTCTGAGAAATGAAGAATATGGCTAGCCCCATGTGAAATTTCAAAATTAAAATCTGTGTTTTTGAAAATGCAGGATTCTGCTGGAGATGCTCTATTAACTGAGGTGTTTTTTTTTTTTTTTATATAAAGTATTCCTTTTATGAACTCCACCTTTTAGCTAAACACCTATTTTCTAAGCCGTACTTGTGCCCCACATGGAACCCCTGGGTGCCATATTTCCTGGCCCTGGGGAGGCAGCACAGCAGTCCTGTGTGTTAGCTTTGCAAGTAATTCAAGGAGCAGAGTGTTCTTTTTAATCAATAGGATTCTTTATACCTCTGACAGGTTCTCAGTGTGCACATTCCAACTGCAGTTACAGTTATACAAGGCTAAAATTGCTGCTTGGCCGTTACACCCATACCCATGGAACAAAGAGCTGCTTAATCACTGATAGCAAGGGTTTATGTGTAATTTGTGTGAAATCTGAACCACACTGTTTAGCTGAACCCACAAGGCATGATCACTGTACTGCTTAGGTGCAATTAGACAGAGATTTAATGTGTCCTGCCAACTCTGTAATTTAGTGTACTTTCCCACGCTGCCCTGCAAGCCGGGCCACTATTACGGTCACTTGTGTGGCCTTGTTTTAAAAATGATACACCAGGAATTATTTCTGGTGTTTTACAAAAACACATTTCTGTATACATTTTTCAGGAGTTGGTTTCCTGCCTAGCTGTTCCAAAAGCCTAGGAGATATTGCTAGCCATGCTTTGACATAGATTGGATATTGGCATTTGTGTGGCAAGTTAGTTAATACACTGCTAGACCCTGAGTGCCCATGTAGGGCCTTGCACCGTAGAAGGTACAAGTTACTTACCTGTAGAGGTGATGAGACGTATGAGTTATCTGATCCTTGCTGAAAGCAATAGGCACAATAAAAAGCATCACACCTACTGGTCTTTTACTTGCTGACACACTCAGGCTCATAGAGAAAGCACCCTAAGATTTTAAGCTTATTAGACCTGTGCAGCGTCATAGGGCGCCTATGGAACCCATGTAATACACTCCATAAACATTTAGTATGAGCTTAGGAGGATACGCTGAATTGGGAGATATTCTAAAATATGATGGTTTTTTGTAATTGTTAAAACGTATCATTTGACGTCCCTTCTGGTTGTAATTCTATGGTTTCTTCTTTTTGATTTCTCCCCTAAATCCCCATATGGTCAGTGATCTAAGCTGTGTGTAGCTGTGAAGCTGCTTTGACTGTATGAGAGGTTGGGGTTAAATTGGTTTCACTAAAGGAGGAGATATTCTCTAATTACTTTTACCTCTAGGTATTGTAAATAAGGCAGTGTTACAAGAGAAGTTATTCATTCCCTGCAGGCATAGTTTGTCATCGATTCTCGTAACAAGGCTGCTGTTACATACAGTAGTGTATTACTGTGAGTTCCCATTCAGAGAGGTTAGGCCAGTTCTGACCAATCCAGGGATGACAGGCATAGGTGGGCAGCTTGAATATATTGCAATATATGGACAAACAATCCCGTGTTGTATAAAGGGAAGGGAATTTTAAGTAGCTTAATGCGCAGAATGTCTGTATGAATATTGTGATCACATTGCACCCAAATCTAATGGTCCAAAATTGTTTAGTTGTGAGCACAACTTTCCCTTATTTGCTATAGGGGGTGTGTATGTGTGTATATATAGATACATATATACACGCACACGCATGCACACATATACAAACACATTATTTTATATATGCACAATCCACGACAGGCACTTTCTTCACTCTAAGGCGTTTTATTTAACACAGGGGTGCCCATCAGTATACAGCACATAAATCATAAAAGTAAATCCTGCCCTCTGGGCGCTACCTTCACACATTTGATGAGTTCCCTCACTAACCTTGGAGAGTAGCACTCACAATACTTGGGAATTCTTAGCCTCCTGGCTTTCCTCTCAGTTTCCAGGATACCTAGGGGCATATTTATTATGTTGTGTAAAATGAAATTTGCAGAAATGTATGCTCATGTATGCAGAGTTTTTTTTTTTTTTTTTACACTGCATAATAAATCTGCCCCGTAGTCGTTTGGTCTTGCAGTAGCAGGCAGCACCCCAGCCCCTCTGGGAGTTCCTAACACAGGCAGGCAGCGTTGGATAATCCTCCCACTCATATCAGTTTCAGCAGTAGTTTCTAGAATGTGCAAACATAGGCTTTATCTACAGAACACAAAGCATCCTGACTCAGGACATAATAATAGCTGTTCATGCTGTTATCTCTTTCACAAGTTATGCTGCTGTTATGCTGCTCTGCATCAGACTTTAGAGAATTAATATGCTGGATATTTTACTTCCAAACTGCTTCCTAGCAGGACACAGTATCTGTAAGGCACTTTAGAAGCAGGGTTATCGCATGAGAATGGCGTGACTGTACTGATGCCAGGAATAGAAGCCCTATTTATACTCGGCCCTCTGTACCCTCACTGTTAGTGCCTGCCTGTTCTATTCCGTACAAGCCTGGTACTGCATTCCCCCCAGCCTGTTATCAGCTGTCTGTGCTTGTGCACTATTTACCTTGAATGGCTGCCCCCTAAATTGATATACAGCTGCTTATTTATATAAACCAGGGGTGGGCAAATATTTTGGCTCAGGGGCCACATTGACTTACAGACGGGCTGGGCCGGGCCAGCATTACGCCCAGGGCTGCTATCGGAAATCACAGGGCCTCCCCCAGCATCCTGCAGCTCCCCACCCCAGCATCCTCCGCAGCATCCTTCAGCTCCCCCCCCCAGCAGCATCTTCCAGCTCCATTCCCCAGCGTCCTCCATCTCCCCCTCCGGCTCCCTGAATCCTCTGGCTGCTTCTGACCCCAGCTCCGGCTCTGCAGTCTTAAGCCAATGCCCTGCACTGAGCTGATTCTCACTGGTTTGGCAAACTATGGGGAGTAGGGTGACATTACTTGGAACTCACTGTCTGTTTTCTGTGCAAGTTCAGTGGCCTATACTTTGTACAGTACTGTGAATATTGTGATGTAGGTTTTTCCTTATGAGTAACTCCTCATGCATATGATAATGCTACCGTGCCCTATGAGATAGGGATCAGTAAAGCAGGGGATTGTAACAAACAGTTATACGCCATAATGATTGTGTTTTTATTTCTCTCTCCCCAGAGCTGTGTGGTTTTGCGTTTCCTTAAGTTTCTCCCCAACATAAATAAGGTAAGAACCCTGTTACCTCCACAGCATTACAAACTTATCATAGCCGTTGGGGTACAGTCTGTTATAAAAACTACAGCCCTCATCTACAGGGCATTCTACTGTGCTAGTGACATGTTAACTCCAAAGTGCTAACCCATTCAGTCATTCGGTTAGTTCTGTTCATTCAGCTACAGTCAGGGTTTATATACATGTAAATACTTACATTTTGGCCTGTGGTTATTCGCCTCATAGCAACAGGGTCTTCATACTTCCCAGCAAAATCCTGTAGCTACTAGGAACAAGCAGGTCTCTGGCTGATTTGGCAGATGTGTACAATGATGTAGTCCTTAGCTGACATGATTTTCTAACCTGCCCAATAGGACGGGCCATAAAAAGACAAATATGAGCCAATAAGCTTCAGTCTGGTCAGAAGGGAGAGGTAGGGTGTATTTCATTGGTGACAGGGAGGTCGATGTTTCTGAGGACCATGAGCTTTAGGTCCTTCATTTGGCCTGAAGGCCCCCAGTCCAACACTGCCATAGATTTATCTTCCCTAAAACAAAGTATATTGTTTTTGAAATTTAATGTTTTCATTTAATACACCAAAAATTACTTTTTTCCCTATTTTTTTTTTCTTTTACCTGTTTTCTTAATGTTTAAATGCTACAATTTCCCACCCATGATTCTCACTAACAGATCATGAAACGGCATCTTTAAAGGAGAAGGAAAGGTAAAAACTAAGTAAGGTTTATCAGAAAGGTCTATGTAAATACAGCCATAAGCACTCACAGAAACGCTGCACTGACTATTCTGTGAAAAGATTTCTTGTGTCTGTAATTCATGTGCCAGAGACACGCAGCTTTCTCTTTCTCCCCTCTCCTGCTCCCCCCTCCCTCAAGAATGCTAAGAACTCACTCCCCCCCTTAGGAATGTGGATCTGAGCCAATCAGCAGGAAGCTGACTCATAGGGGCACATTTACTAATCTACGAACGTCCGAAAAGCGTCCGAATGCGGTTTTTTGTAATGATCTGTATTTTGACTTTTTCGAGCGCTCAATACGAAAAAGTCGCGACAATTCGCGAAAGTCGTAATGGCTATGAAAAAGTTGCGACAATTCGCTCAAGTCGTAGCGGCTACGAAAAAGTCGCAAAAAATGCGAAAAAGTCGCAAAATGTTTGTTTTCCAATCCGAATTTTTCGGATTCGTGGATTAGTAAATCAGCCCCATAGTCTAACTAACTGAGCATGTTCACTTGGTCTGCATGTCTGTGCAGGAGTGTGGCATTATGGGAACTTTCTTTACCCAGCTCAGCGTTTTTTCTTCCTGTTTGGCTTCTGATCATCTGAACAGGTGAAATATGGGGAGACTTAAGGGCACTATTGAGACAACTGAAGGTATGCCTGTAGCTTGAGATTAACTCTTTATTAGCCTTTCCTTCTCCTTTAAACTATCACAGTTGCATACATTTGGTGATAAATTTCTCAACACTTACTTTAGTCTTTGTGAGCCGCTAATGTATCAAATTGTAACCAATTATTGTGCAGGCTGAGTTTCTACTGGGACATTTTGAGAACAGGAAATGTAATCTCGCTATCTAAAAGCTTGCGAGACTCTATAGAAGTCAGTGGGAGTTGTCCTAGGCAAGGTCAAGCCACATTTGCAAACTGTCAAAATTCTAGGTATTCAAGTTTTTTCATTGAATGAGTTTTTTTTTTTTATTAATAAATAAGTGAGCATTCGATTATGCAAGGTTATTCGATTTAGAAAAACTCATTCACAAACTCGAAATTGATAAATAAGCCCATTAGTCTCATATTTATCAAAGGGTGTATACAGGCAGTTTACCAGAAGAGACCTCCCTGGCTTGTATAGAAATTTTATAGTTCACTTTTGGCAAACAGTCTGTTCACCCCTTGCTCTTGTTTTCTCCCCTGAACCCTCTACCCCATTCAAAAAGATCTTCATGAAAAGGTAAGTGTGGCCCTTAAGTGTCCTGAGGATAATTTTGGTGGTCTCTATGCTATAATAGATTTTGTTTTTACCCCTTCCCTGCCAGACTGAGACTGCACCTTCCTGTATGGTTTGTTGGAGACTAACTGCTGCTTCTTTTCCTTTCCCAGAGCACAGAAGAAGTCTATCAGCACCTGCACAATATTCTAGATTTCGGCAAACACATAATGAAGCAGTTCCTGGGGGAAAACTACGTGCATCATGGGGTATGTGCAGTATAACACAGAAAGACTGGAATATTGCCATTCAGGGTATCGTAGGAGGATTCACCCAGATATGGTTAAGGTGAATTCTTTGGGAAATTTCCAAAAATGCAATTTTGAGAACTCTTCTCAGGCAATTCGAAGTTGGTCTTAATTTTTTATTTGTGTTTTTTACATTATTTAGCATTTGTGCAGCTACTCTTAAGTTTGGAATTTCAGCAGCTTTTCTGGTTGCTATGGTACAAATAATCCTAGCAGCCAGGCAGTGGTTTAAATAAGATGATTAACAAACAGATAAAAAAAAAAAGTAACAATAACTTAGCCTCACAGAAAACTAGTTAATTGGATGCTGGGGATCAGCGACCCCCCCACTTGAAAGCTGGAAAGAGTCAAACAAAGAATGCAAATAATTTTTTATAAACTAAACTAAAATGAAGGCAAACTGAAAAGTTAAGAATCGGCTCTTCTATAACACACCCAAAGTGAATTTAAAAGGGAGCTATCTCTTTAACTACCAAGCATGTAGGCTGTACATTCTTGGGCAGATAGAGGTTTCTCAGGAGCAATAACAGCCCCCTTGGCAACGAGCAAGGGGGGGCTTTCATGTTGGTCCTGTGATGCAATTGTTGCAGGAGTGACCTCCAGGGGTGTATTTATATTAAGGTACCCGAGGGCCAGTGCCTAGGGCGGCACGTTTTGGGGGATGGCTTTAAAAAAAAATGCCCCCAGTCTTTGCCGTGGATTTCCCTAGGAAATCTGGCAACGGAGCTGCTGGGGAGTAGGGGGTCGCGGGCTTTGGGGGGAGTGACGTCACGGGCAGTCACTGAAAACATATTTGGGTGTTTTATCTGGTTACCTTATGAACCGAGATATGAGAAAGGAGATATAATGCTATAGAATGGAAGATTTAAAGCAATTTTTATTGTTATAAACAACGATAAGTTGCATTGCAACTTGGAAGTTTGAAGTATACCATTTTATCTATTCTGGATTTGGCAGAATCTGTTCTTTCTAAAAATATATAGTTTTCTAGGGTAAACCCACAGTTAGTGAAAGTTAGTGAAATCTAAATTATGCAGCTTTCTGGAGCAGTGCTTTGGAAATGTATCAGTCAAAAACTCCCAGCAGTATGCCACTATAAGTGAGAAATCTTATTACTTATTAAACTACACATATTTGGTATTGGTGAACTCAGGAGACTTGGGCCTTACCAAAATCTATTGTATTTTCATGCCTAAATTAACTTGTTTCTTGTTAATATTATGTTTTAGACATTTAGAAACCTATATCTGTGGACTAATGGGCAGTGGAATTACACAAAAATAGCATATTTTGAAAGCTTAGATTGTCCTGAAAAAAACATCACATTGTTTTTCAGGGTAAAATAAAAGTTCCCTCAGGAAAGGCCCCTAAAGTGAAAGAGTGCAAAATGTTCAAAAACTGTCTGCCAAAAAGTTCTGCAAGTGACCAAATTTGCTTGCAGTGAAAGGGTTAAAGATTTATAAGTATGGAAACTGTACCATTAGTTTAACTGCAACTGTGTTATACATGTGTCTGGCTCTGAAAGATGTGAGTGTGTAATTGCAGCAGTGTGGCCAGTGCTTGTCACATTCATGCTGCTAGGTTCATAACTGACTGAGGGAGCTGGCACAGCCGGCCCTCTTGTTTCAGAACAAAGGAACATTGCCGTTTACTCACATGGAATATTTTTACCCCCACAGGAAGTGGTCAAGTTGCCTCTGGATTTTTTGAAACGCTTATGTTTAAAGGTTCAGTCAGAGAGACCCGGTAAGGAGACAATTGTGACCCATCAGATATTTGTATATGAATGCATTAATGAAATGACCATGTATTCTGTTATTAACCTATCGGTTCTACCTTGCCACTTAACAGGAATAATCTTGTCACCAGAGGGACGTCGGCGAAAAGTATATTCAGAGCACATTTCTATACCTCAGTGTTTTGTAACTTTGGGGAGGAAATAATGCAACTGATAGATTTTTTCCTAGAACACATTCATTGTGTGGCTCTTCTGCATTGTCCTGCAGTCACATGTTCTTGCAGTTACAAGATCGTACTCGTAACTGCACTAAATACTGTTTATCCCCTCACTTTACCATTTGTCTGTCTGGCTGACAGATCAGGAGAATTTAATTTTATACAGGGGATTTATCAGTGGTTACTTTTATCTTGTTACTCTGTTTCAGCATACCCGCAGTAATAGCAATATTTCAATAAGTATAATATACACACTTATTATCTGTTCTGCCTCAAGGCCTAATTTATGGAAATGTTGTTCTTTGCCCTAGTAGTTGACCAGTCCAGGCTAGGCAACAACTGGGGTGTGTTTTGGCAATATTTAGGGCTGTGGCCACAATGTGGGAATGGTTAAAACCTTTGGACCCTTTTTCTCCCTTGTTCTATTTTTTTTAAAATGGATTAACCAAATGTCAGAAGAATATTGCCACAAACGTGGATCACCAGATTATACTGCTCCGAGGGCCACATCACTCAGAGCAAGCGCAGCCTTCCTATTTTGGGTTGGTAGATGATGCTAGTGCCAGCCTCCTTAGCTTCTGTTTTGGTTAGGAAACCACAAAAACACACACAGCGAGGAAATTGGAAATTGTGTGCACTTATGTACAGCGTCTGATGGTGGTTGTAGTTGTTTTTTTGTTTTTTTTTGTAGAATTCATTGTGCAGCCACGCCTTCCAGTATACAGTAGCACATTAAATCCCATCTAAACCCAGAAGGTTTCTGCATAGTTACATCTCATACACTATTTTAATGGACAAACGAGAGAAGTCAAACAAATCCAAATGTACAAATAAAGCAGCCGTAGCATTCTCCGAACAACTTTGGGGTCACTTATTTGTTTGTTTTCTCTTTAAAGGAGAATGCAAGTCCAAAATGTAAAAAGCATACTGCCCAATAGTCCTCCTATTGTTTAGTAAAAACGCCACACTTTTGGCTCACCTAATCAAATATTTACTCACTCACACTTACTTCACATTTTCTAGAACAGGCAGCCATCTCTAAAAAGGTATTCTCCCTTCCTTTCCCTCCTTGCTTCATACTGCACATGTGTTTCATTCCCTCCCCCCCCTCCCCTCTGCCAGATCCGCTTCTGATTGGCTGGTGGGTATGTGTAGCTCAGAACAGGAGACAGGATCAAGTTACACACATGCTCAGAGAATAGGAAGGCTGCCGCTGGCACCTACAGGAAGGGGAGAGAGATTTGTGATGTCACTGTAGTCTTCACACTGCTGTAGGCTGCCAGCACCATATCTCAGAGAAGCAAGCAGGGATCTGGGAATTTAGATATGCAGTAAGTACTTAAAAAGAATGCCTTTAGACTTACTTTTAATTTATATTAACCTTTCATTGTCCTTTAAATATTTGTCATTTTAGTAAGGTGGATATTAAGGTATCTTACTTAGTGGTAAGGATGTCTATTCATTCTCTCCAGCTCATCATCTGTTTTGTGGATCCAAAGCATTAAAGGGATCCACAGTAGTAAACATGTGCAAGACAGCGAGCCGAGTGCCTCTGTACTAGGCCTGCTGGAACCCTTGAGTAGGCTTCTCATATCTTTATATTTAAATATATGGGGTGAAAGGTTTCAGGTTATACACAAGATTTAGGAAGTCAAATCAGATAAGTAATATCACTAAGCACCATGTATAACTGGTGACAACACTAACCATCATTTATGTGGAGAATAGTGTAGCCCCAATTTTAAGTTATAAGGAGAAGTAGTTCCATGAGCATATAAAAGGGCAAGGCTGAAGGCTGAGTGCTATTGTACAGTTTGCACAATTCTGAAAAGGAAGGGAGTGTAACAGTAATGGGAGGATGCCCTCATGATTTTACTATATCCTTTAAGGAGTGAGAGTGACTAGCAGTGAGTCAGGGTGTGAGAAGCTATTTGTGTAATAAACATAAACTCCTACTGACACTGAGCTGCCATATTGCCCACTCTCATTATAAGCAGTGACCTTACTGGGACTGAACCTGTGCTGCTATTAATAATTCACTTTTACTTTCCTTCCCTTTAGGGAACCCACGGAGTGGATGAGTCGTCTCTGCTGAGTTCAATCTCTGCTATATAGCACTCTGAAAAGGCTTTCCACTGGCAACAATAGGAGTCGCTAGTGGAAAGCCCTTTCCAACGCTTCAGTAATCTGAAGTAGCGCGAAGTTGCCTGCAGGAGGTAACTGCGCAACTTCGGATTACCAAAATGATGCAAAGGGCTTTCCACTGGCAACAATAGGAGTCTCCGGTGGAAAGCACTTTGCATCGTTTCGGTAAACCTTTTCGGAGCAGTTTGTCACCTGTGATAGCAGAGATCTATCAGGGACGACTCAACTGCTCTGTGGGTTCTTACCCTCAATAGCAATGACAAACGGAGCAAACCACTTGTAGCCAGTTACTTGTCACTGCTACAAAATAGATATTTTCTGTTTTTGTAGCCGCAACAAGTAGCTACAAAGATTAAATAGAAAAATCTCTAGTTCTAATGCTAACCATAACCAATTATGTGCTGCTGTTATTCTGTTGCAGAATCTCGCTGTGAGAAAGAGATGGATGTGAGTGGTTATGCTATGTGCCTTCCTAACCTCACCCGACTGCAGACTTTCCCTTTTTTAGAATGCAGGCCCATCTTCTGTATAGAGATTAAGGTCAGTAATTTTCTTGGTGAACTGTCACTACTGCACTCATACTTGCCTAGTCAGGCATCACCTTGTAATAAAGGGTCCAGAAAGGCATGATGGTCCTGACTGCGGGCACAGGGGGTGAGGTTTAGCGAAAAGTGAGGTGACTTACTTAGATTGTACAGCACTGGGGAATATGTTGGAGCTTTATAAATAAATGTTAATAACTTATTTAATTAAGAAAGAAACACAGGTTCCCAATATACTTAGTTTCTGTTTTGGCAAAGGGCTAAGAAGCTGGACCCTCTTTGGGTTGGCCCTGCTAAGTAGTATGGTGCTCCATGATTTCCAAGCGTTTGTAGAAATTGGCAACAGTGCAGGGTAGTGAGCTGTGTTAAGAACATTATGTGAGAGGCCGGGGGTGAGTTTGGTAGGGGTCAGGACTGGCAGCATTGTGTGGAAGCAGCTGGGTGAGTTGGGAAGAATGTAGGACTGGCAGAAGTGTGTGGAGGCAGTTAGTAAGGGTGCAGGGCATGTAGGTGTATATTGGAGCAGTGTGGGTGCAGTAGTAGTGGGGCACTGGCAGCAGTATCTGGGACCGGGGGATCAGCTGAGAAGACTAAAGGGCTGGCTGCAGTATGCAAGGGCAGTGGGGAGAGTTAGGAAGGATTGTGGCAGCAGTATGTGGGAGCAGCGCCTCTCTGGGTTAGCAATGTATTTCCATCTGAGAACCAATTATGGTTCTCCCATCAGTAGCTTCTTGTTTTAGTGTAAAGCTGCAAGAACTTTTTTTGTCACAAAAAACCTCTTGTAACCGCAAAATAAAAAAACAGTTTGTAAAATAGTATGTAAGGGCCAAGCCCCACAAACTATGTTAAAGGAAAAGTAACACTTCTGTATAAGAAGGAGTCAGGCTAGGTTCGATCAATCGATCATCGCATAGTGGATGCTGTTCCTTCCTTTGCCGTATCGCCGTATTTCAAATGACCGGAAGCCAAGTTTTAGCAGGTATTTTCTAATAAAGTATTCAAAATACTAAGTGGTTTGCAGGATAGGGCAATTATTGGAGCAGGGTAGAATAGATTTTTTACTTAAAAAATTTTAGTGTTACTTTTCCTTTAAGAGTAATGTTGCTGTCAAATGTGTGTGTGCTCTTTTGTGGCTTTAAGAAACTGGTTCCTAGTAAAAGCTTTACATGGGGAAAATGCATGCGTCTCACTGAATTGTTGCCATGATTTTTCTTGTAATATAAACATAAGCTCTTTGGTGTCATATTTCTATAACCCTTCCAGCATCAGTGATTAAATAAAGAACCCTGCATGCAGCAAGTAACTCTGATGCCTGCTGTGCTTTGTTCTCTCTATTACCATGTAACCTCCAGGCAGCTGCACACAGTGGGATATTGCCTGTTGTTTTAGTCTTCTCTGCTCAGATTGGGCCATAAGGATAACTGGTTTAATTTATTAGTCAATGAAATGATTTTTTTATTTTCAGCCTAAATGCGGTTTCATTCCATCTTCTGCCCATATCACAAAGGAGATCAAAAAGAAAATCTGTCGCTTCTGCATGCACCAACATCTAAAGGTAACAAGTGTAACTCTATAAAGGCTTGACTTGTATGCTTCCTGTTTGCTGTCCATTTGTTGAGTATGGTACATATTGTAGTTTCTGGTATGAAGGAGCTTGACCTCTAAAGTGATAATGACACTTTACATAATAAAAATGTTATACAGTTATGGGACCTGTTATCCAGAATCTCTACAGAAAGGTATATTTCTGTAATTTGGATCACCATACTATGTCTACTAAAAAATAAATTAAACATTAATTAAACCCAGTAGGATTGTTCTGCCCCCAATAAGGCTTAATTATATGTTGGTTGGGATCAAGTACAAGGTACTGTTTTATTATTATAGAGATAAAGGAAATCATTCTTAAATATGTGAATTGTTTAGTTAAAATGGGGTCTGGGAGCTGGCCTTTCTGTAATTTGGAGCTTTTTGGATAACCGGGTTTCTGGATAACGGGTCCCATACCTGGCCCATACACCTCTCTGTCTAACACTGGAAGCAACTGGGAATTATGAAGGCTTACAGGGGGAAGTTAGACATTAGTTTGCGCTGTTAAGGTGGTCATACACGTTGTAAGGTTGCCAGAACCTTACAACGTGTATGGCCACCTTAACAGCGAGCAGATCTTCTCCTCATATGCCCACCTAAGGTGAGCGATATCCGGCTTATTTGATCAAATTATAATGGCGGGCATAGGTGTTGTCAGACCAAGAACCGCATCAATGAGCTGATGCGGTTCAGATCCAATGGAAAATCAAACCTGCCTGATCTAGATCTGACCAACTTTAGGCCAGATGTCTGTTGGGGAGGCCTGTCGGGGGTGCCTATACACAGGCAGGTAAGCTGCTGAATCAGTCTAAAGGACCTGAATCGCCAGCTGAAATCTGCCCGTATACGGCCACCTTTACAAAGGTGCATATCCTGTGGGCTCTTCTGAAGTAGCTTTGTCTATCAGATAATTATAGCAGCACTGTACAATCCCCCAAATCTGCTGCTGGACATGTTTCTGTTTTGTCCTTCAGACTTGCTCAGGGCCACCTTACTCATATCTACAACATCTGTTGCAGAACAGTCCTGCTGGCTGCTTGTGGTTTAGATACAGAGAGAGACAGAAGGTATTTGCATAGGAAATGCTCTTTACTTTGCATAGCATTTTCCTCCTTGGCTTACTGAGAGCATTCCATTAGCAAACATGAGTGTGAGTCCATTAGCCAGGGTGTCTGTATGTCAAACAGAAATCATACTGCACGGGGGGCTCTGGAGAGAACTGTGAAGTGGCGACATCTTGTATTTTACCTCTCTGCTTCATGTCTAATCTGCTCCTATTCATTTGCAGGTTGCCAAAGGAAAGTGGAAAAGAATCAGCAAATATTGCCCGCTGGATCTCTTCTCGGGGTACATATTCCATTTCTTATACATGAATACATCAACAAATGTTAAATCTCATGAGTCCCAAAATTCTTTATGGTAATAAGATTTCCATGTGAGATTTTTGGGATGTTCCCAATGTGCACAGTGGTGACAAAATGTAAGAGAATGTGTCAGTTTTGCTACATCCAGAAACCTATCATCAAGGATGCTCTCAAATATATCAGTCCCATTTTCCATATGGTCCTATGTAAACAAGTCATTCTTGCATTGTAAGACTGCTATAAATAAGACATGACCTTACAACTGATGTTAATTTAATATAAATCCATGTAGACACCACAACTATCCAACTGAGTTGTTAATGCTTAAAGTGAAACCCAAATAATGAAAAACAACAACAAAAAACAAAACATTTCAGTAGACATTAAAAATGATTTTAAAGACGAGCAACAAAAAAGGTCCAAAAAACACTGTTCTGTCTGCAAGGACGCATGCTGTTTCATACATCTGCTGCTAGGTGGCGCTGCGGCCACCCTTGATTTCTTATCTGCAGGTGCTCCGTGCCCTCACTGGCCATAAAAGTACATGAGCACAAATAGATTTGTGCAATTTTATTGGTATTTGGTTGGCTTAATAAATCCAGCTATTATAGACTCAAATACATATAAAAGACGAAATAGCATTAAAGCAGAGTCTTCACATTAGAGGGGCCACTGATCTGCAAAACCGTAGGCCTGAGCATTCCAGATAACAACAGATCCCACATCTGTATGTGTGGTTTTTTTAATAGAAGGCTTCATTATTTAGTCCCATTACTGCTGATAATGGGAAATTATAGCAGCGGATAGAATGGTTTGTGCTCTCTTTATAACTGCCTTTTTTATTAGACAGTTCTAGGCCAGAACTACACAATGTGAGATCTATGTAGGCCATTAAAATGCATTTTGCTAGAAGACTGGCTGCTAGCACTTGTTCCATCAGGGTGAGACATGTTTACAGTGAAAAAATGTCTTTTCCTCTCCTGTAGAAATAAGCAGAGAATGCACTTTGCCTTGATGAATCTGCTGCAGGAGTCCCAAAATAATCTCAAGATATTTAAGGTGAGTTGCATTTAATGCTAAGCAGTAAGGTGCTGCCAGACTGATTCACACATGGCGTTGGTAGTGGCTTACACTAGCTCAAATGGCAACCGGGGAAGCCAGTGCCTCGTACACATGCATATGGTTGCTGTAGTCTCAGATCTTTGGGCAGCAGCATATCACTAGCACATTTGAACTAGAAAACTCCAATAAATCAGAGGGTACACAGAAAGTAAAGTATAAGGGGGGAGTCCCTGATCATGGGCACAAAACGGTGCATTCTATATACAAGCATTAGATAATGCTATTTTATTGTCTGCACCCCTAATATCCTGGGTTCAGGTAGTGCTTTTAACAATGTGAGTAATACCACCCTCTCTGTCTCCATTAGGTGCTGCTAAAACAAGCAGTCTAAGTGGTATAACCTGTGAGAGCTCACAAACCAGGCCAAACCAGGGAATTTTTCCTGCCTGGTTGGTGTGCCCCTACAGGTTATATCACTCTGCTTGTATTTATCTATAGATTATTATAAAAAGGGGCTAATGACATTGTTTTGTGTCTCTGCACCTTTTACTTCCATGGCGCTCTATGAACATCATCTGTGTTTCCTGTGCTCCTTACACCCCAAAGCACTATTCCTGCTAAAGGGGAAATATTGCCTGTTTACAAGTAGGGCTGTATGTACCCTCCGAGGTGTGTACCACTGACACCTAGAGCCGTGAGTATACAGGTCAGGAAGTTACTCATCCCAAAGTTCTCCCTAAATGAACATCAGGCTATGCTTAGTCATTACTGCTGAAAACATATATTGTGTATCAGTATTGTTACAATGGGGTGTATAGTAACCTTTCTCTTCTTTTCCCTCAGAATGGTGAATTAATTTATGGATGTAGAGATGACCAGGAGCACTTTTTAGACATAAATGAACTTGCTCACCACTTGAAGCCATTTCTTTTTCCTGCCAGTGGATTAATCAGTGGACCTCAATGCCCAAAAACTGTTGTGAAAGAGTTAATCCACATCCTGACGACAGTCCTGCTAAATAACAGCACAGACACGGCCAGAGCAGCAAACATCATGCCTTTTATTCCCTTGTCCCAGGGAAGGAACTACTGCGAAGCCAGCCATTTCTGCCCAGACCTGTTAAACAGTATGTTCTCATGTAATTGTGCATTCATTATTTATATCCTGGTATTTCTATAATGCTGACATTTCTGCAGCAGGTTACAGACATTTATTCATCTTTCACACCAATCCCTGCCCCAGCGGAGCTTACAGTCAGAGGTCCCTATCGCAGTCACACACACTGTGCTCCGTGTAGCCAGAAGCAAATAAACTGGCCTGTGTATTATTATTGTAAATATTGCTAAACTTATTTATATAGCGCTGTAATGTTTCAGGCTCTCACACATGTACCTGCAAACCATCCAAACTGATGGGAGCTGTAGCTGTTGAAGAGCTTTAAGATCAATGTGGCTTATATATTACATATCTTACATATTTTATATGCAAAAAAAACGGCCCAGAGGAACAGGAGCCCTATAACAGTTAAAGGAGTAGTTCAATGTTGAGTTAACTTTTAGTGTAATGTATACAGTGATATTCAGACATAAGCTATCTGGTTGCCAGGGTCCAAATTACCTTAGCGACCATGGAGTGGTTTGAATGAGAGACTGGAATATGAATAGGAGAGGAGACTAAATAGAGACATAAGTTATAAAGAGTTACAATAAAATTGTAGCCCCATAAGGCAGTAGTTTTTGGCTGCTGGGGTCAGTGATCTCCTTTTGAAATCTGGAAACAGTCAGTGAAAGGAAACAAATAATTCAAAAATTATATAAATCAAGAAAATGCTAAGAACAGGCCTTTCTATAATGTACTAAAGGTTAATTAATAGTTGAAGTACCCCTTTCATTGTGTGAATCATTTCATTTTATCAATATTAAAAATTAAAAAAAAATACTAATTATTTTATAACTTAATAAAAGTAACTTAATAAAAGTTTAACTACCCCTGTAATGACATATAAGCCTTGCTTTATATTAACTGCACTGCCTATCGTGCGTCACCCCTAAGCTCAGGTAAGTGACAGCAGCAGAGCCTTTGCAGGGAATCAGCAGAAGATATGGAATTACTAGGGCATTTTTTTCAGGCACAGATGTCTCCACAACACTGCTAAATAGCTGTGGGCTGGTAGCATAGCCCAAAATATAATGTGTACTATATCTAGCCTAATTTGTTGGTAATACACCATTTACATCAATTTACACCATTTAGTTTGTGCCGTTGCCATTCCCAGCTATATTACCCTGCTATATTCTGTAAACATATCTAAACTAAAATGGGAGGAATGTGGATATCCTGCCATCCTTACTATTTCAGCACTTAAATATTTTTAGTTTTCCGTGACTGCAGCTTGTGTAATGCTTCCCTGCAGGTAAACACGTGACCGAGGCGACAGGGCTGCCTAAAGGGTGCATCTTGTACAAGACTCTGCAGGCTCAGATGCTGGACATGCTGGACATTGAAGGGCTCTACCCACTGTACAAGAGAGTGGAGAAGTACCTGGAGGAGTTCCCTGAGGAAAGGTGATTGCCTTTGTTTCATCTTTCATCGCATTGAGCAGAAATCAATCAGAATCCTGGCTGATCCTTCTGTTGCCTTTCCAGTGAATTACATACTTTTTTTATTTTGTTTATACTGGGAATTCCATTTAGAAAATAACTGAATTCTGCTTTCCCTAACAATCATGAATAATAATAGCTAAAAGAGAAATGTTGCATATTGAAGCAAAGCACTGATTTACCAGAAGATGGCAGCAGTGCGTCATCTCATTTTACTTTGCGTTTTGCTTCCATTTGTGTGTATCTGTCTGAGGATTCAAGGTGGGAATGTATCTCAGGCACCAAATTAATAAATGAATAAGCTGTATGAAACAGCTACACCTGAATAGTCTATCCCTACAACTATCCATACACCTATCTAATCTATATCCTATACACAGATCAGTGTATAATGAATAGCTATGTACTTCATATATGTATATAAAGAAAATAATCACCAGCGTTAATTGCATACGTTATAGAATTTTAATAACTGAACATTCTTTATTTTATTGGCATGAGTTATATTCTATGAAGTTTACCCCCCCCCCCCCCCCCATATGCTATTTTCAGAGGCACACTACTACTGGATGGACCATATGATGAGACATTTTTTGAGAAGTTAAAAGACCTTTCTCTGGAAGATGATGGCAGTATATCATACGCAGCGACCAAGGTATTGCCCACAATGACTGTATTCAATAAAATGCGGCTGGAAAATGACTGTACTGCTGTTTTAACAGAATTCACATTCTCTTCCAAGGGACCAGGTTGTTGTGTGTTGATGTGGGATGGTTTAGCGAGGAATAGACCCTTACTGCAGTTTCAGCTTTATCGGGTAACCATTGTCTGACAGGCTGCTTCAGTACAGCATAGTGAATTCTGCACACATAATTCACATGTTTCACCAGCTCTTTCATTTTTACAGTCTCCTCATAACCTATAGCAGGGATTCCCCAGCCTTTTTTGCTTGTGAGCCAAACTCAGATAGTAAAAAGTGTTGGTGAGCAACACAAGCTTGAAAAAACTTTTCTTTTGGGTGTGCCAAATAAGCGCTGTGATTGGCTATTTGGTAGAGACCCCCCCATGTGGGCTGCCGGCTTGCAGGAGGCTCTGCTTGGGGTAAAACTGTGTCTCTGGGCTTCCAAAATGTGTCTGTGAGCTTGAATTTTAAAAATGGCACCTAATTTGAGGCCACTGGGAGCAAAGGGGGTGGATCCTGAGCCACTGGTTGGGGATTATTGACCTGTAGAGTGTAAGCTTCTTTAATGGGTGCAGCCCGCTAGTTTCCATTGCTCTGTGTAACACTGCTGAATAAAAGACTAAATACAGTGTAGTAATATGGATGTAATTAAGAAAAGTAGCATTTACCATACTGTTAACTGTCCCATTCTAATAAAAAATGCATTGCATTGAATTGCCATAGTAACCAGGCAGTCAGTTGCAGTAAATGTTAGTGCCTTCCCTCCTGACTCGTATTATGGATCTTTGCTTAATGTACTGTTTATCCTGTACACTTGTTATTAGCTGCTCTTAGGCCTAGTGTTTTACATACTCTTCACCCTGCACCTCCCAGTCCGACCTGTCAGCAACTATCCAGTTTGCAATTTTAGCAGCTCTATGGTTGCTGGGGTCCAAATAATCCTAGCAACTGGCAGTGGTTTGAGGAACTGGAAGCAATAGTTTTTAGCTGCTGGGGTTAGTGACCCACATTGAAAAGCCATGATTAAAAGTCTTTTTAACTTGCTAATGAAATTCATGCGCTGGTCTCGTATCATTGTCTCGCTGAACTTCCCCCTCCATTCTACCATTGCAGATCCAGCAGTACAGAGTGGCAATGACGGCTAAAGATTGCTCCATCATGATCGCCCTTTCCCCCACTGTACAGGAAGAATGGTAGGTTCCGTCGCTTTACACTCTATTGAGCCAGTTCTTAATGACATGTCAGTATTATTTGGCCTCGGAGATACCAAGCTCTGCTCAGGCAGCCACGCAGTGTTTTGGCTCCTAATTACTTACATATGTGGCTGCGTACCATGGTGCATCGGCAGATCATTTTTTCTGGCCGACACAACTGTAACAATAGGAAGGTGCCAATGCCATATGGTCTCTCTCTGCTCAGATGGGGGATACCATACAGGATTGGCTAGTATATAGGCTTATTTAATGACATAAATATTGGCTAAAATTTGCAGCCTGTTTGAGTCATTGGTCAGACAATTAGTGCAAAGGAACTCACTCTGCTTCCTTGTATGGAGTGGGCTTGTGAGTGAAGCCACCAAGAGGTCAGTAGTCACTGTGGCCTACAGAATTCAATGGCTGAGTGTGATGGCAATGATCGGGTTGCAGTATGCACTTCACTACTGTTTCCCCATCGCTAGACTGGTATACATGCAGGAGGGCAAGGTGTAACGGAACCCTTTCTTCTGATGCACTTGCTCAGCGTTGGGGGGGACTTTGCAGGAATGTACTGAGTTATGTCTCTCCTTCTTTCAGCTTGGATCCCCGCTCTGTGATTAGGAGCTCCAAATCCAGTTTTATTCATTCTGTGTCCATCCTGGATTTGGACCTCAAGCCGTACGAAAACATTCCGCACCAATACAAAAGGGACAGTAAGATTGTGAATCATTACTTGAAGAGTATAAAGGCCCAAGAGGATTCTATAAACCTGTATAAGAAAAGTGAGGACTGCACCCTTCTGCTACAGAAAGTATAATATTGACTTTGTTTTATCCCTCCCAATTTGGAACTGTGAATATGCTAACCCCTTTGCGGCTGAAGTCATTTCATCAGGCGTCTTCACCCAGATACTTGCAGCGTGATTGGCTTTTGGCCATAAATACATGTCTTGCACTTGCAAAGGGGCCAATATCTGGCATTGCTGCTGCTGTCTGCAATGAGCTTGTATTGTGGACTTAAGTGACGGCCTACAGCTGCCCTACTTGGGCACTTTCATAGAGTACAAAAGGGTTCTATGCATTGAAGGGCAGAGCCCACCAATTAATTTAATTTAAATGTCCTGCCTGTTTGATACAAGATGACTGCTAACTAAATGAAACTTTTTTTTATACAGAATTAAGGCAAACATCTGTCCCTGTGCATTCATGCTGCTGCTCTCCTATTGAGTGCCTCCAGCGCTACAGATCGGAGCCCTACAGTGGCCCGTGCAGTGTTAGTTCTCAGACTCAGAAATAATCTCTCTACTTGCATTGTTTTGCTTCTCTGCAGCTTCCCGGGTAACTGGTTTAGATGCATCCTTAATATTGCAACAAAACTGCTTTACAGCGTTTCATGCATTACACCAAAGCCAGTCGGGTCCCTCACTCGAACCTCTGGCTCTAATGGCACTAATTCTGTGCATGTCATCCCCAGCTACCTTTCATTAACAGTCCAAATACTTGAATATATTCTAAAGCAGTGCTGTCCAACTTCTATGGTACTGAGGGCCAGAGTTTTTCTGGCCTAAGTGCTGGAGAAACGATCACAGGAGCCAGTTTTGACCACTTTCTTTTTTAAACCACACCCATGTTATCACAAGAGCTTTTAAGACCGTATCTACATTAATGGAGGTAGCGTAGCAAAAACCCAAATGGTTTGTGTTCAATGCAGGGGTATCACCCATCACTCCTATGTAAAAGACGTGGATAGTGGACCCCCAGCACAGACAGATCACACCACATAGTGGCACAGTGGTTGTTGCAGCTAAACCTGGGCCAGAGACCCTGGTAATGAGGAGTATGACACCGGAGCCATATGACTGTAGTTACAAGTCTCTAATAAGCCTTCCATTTACTAAGTAAATTGGTTATTCTGGAAATGTCAATAGTGTGAAGGGTGTAACAAGAGGAGGCAATTGATTTTAATCTCGTATAATTGTACAGATCCTGTCCCGTTCCCATAAAAGCAACAGGTGGCCACTGGATTTCAGCCATTTGTGTTAGCAGGCATTCTAATTTGTCCGTTTCTTTTCCCTGTAGCTACAGTTCCCATAAGTAAATAATTACAGTTGTAGGCCTTGTATGAGCTAACCGGACCTAGTAGGGAGGCCCATCAAGGCCTTTACACACCCCCCCCCCCCCCCCCCCCGGCCAGGAGCACAAAACCCATTTGCATGATATATGTTGTAGATCTGTCCTGTGATCGTGTGGGTGTGGCAGATGGACTAGGTTGGCCATGTTTGGGCTTTGGAATTTGCGCTGAGGTGCCAATGGCTGGTATTGTTTCTAACCCTTATTGTGCTAAACAGCAGGGAGGGACAGTCTGCTTCAGATATATGTGGGATCCATTTGCAAACAAGTTTTAACTGATGTTATTAAAGTGCATGTCATTGGGTGTGTATCTTACCCTATTTTTATACATTATTTTTGGAGCACTGGTCATGTGACCTCACTGCCCATTGTCCCATACATGACGAATTCTGATTTTTAGGAGAAAGACTACAAATGAATTGTGATGGTGGAATGGTGCATGAAATCATTCAGCGTATGTGCCTGCAGCATGGGCCTCTCTGTAACAGTAGGTTTTCTATGGTTTATAACTCCCCCAATAGACAAGGGTGCAGACCCTCACACATTGTTACAGTTGAACATTTTACTGTAGGCCAGACACAGTATTGTTAGAAATACTTTCCCTTTATCTGCCAAGTCTCTGGCACCCTATCTGGAATATACTGTTGCACCTACTGGCGACTGACTGCCCCCCAGTACTGAAAGGCACGTTTCCATTACTATGAGAAGCCGTTATTCCCCGGCTCCCATGCTGCTAATAACTTAGCAACGTTTTCCTTCTGGAATTGCCTGAAACATTTTTTTTGTGTCCTTAGATCGTAATTTATTGTTAAGTTTTGCTTGGTTTTATAAATTCAGGGCCATGTATGCTAAATAGGAATCCTGACGCAGGAAATGTTCCCATCTGTGGGATTCCTAGCTATAAATATATATTATTATGAGACAAACTGTATACATATGAATGTGATATGAGTGTTGGTTTGGCTTAAATGGCAGAAAAACCCCTGTATGCAAATATTTTTGGTTGAGTAATTACAGCCCACAGAGCTAATGAGCTGGACTAGCACATACTTTCCCAACAGCACAAATTTATTATGAGGAAACTCAAAATGGGGGCTTTAGTGACTCCGCGGTCACCAAGGAACTGCTATCTGATTGGCTCTGAGGGGTGCAGTGTTACTGCTATCAGTCGATTCTTGCAGTTGGGCATTGCCAAGTGCTGCTCTTATTCCTGGCAATGTGGTGCTCAGCCTATTGGCACAGGCCGGTCTGCGTGCCAGTATGTACTGCTATCAGTCTGATTCTTGCAGTTGGGCGTTGGCGAGTACTGTTTTTACTTCTGGCAATGTGGTGCTCTGGCACAGGCCAGTCTGCATGCCAGTATGTACTGCTGCCATAGGTCAGGTCACTTTCTGGAGAAGTGGGAATTGCTTTGATAAATACTGTTGTGATTCGTTCAGCTGAGCCGCAGGCCACACTGTTTTTATGCTGTAACCGCTGCTAGTTATAAATTATTGTAAAGTGCTGTCTAATTTGCTGGCGCTATATAAATGAATGAGGATGGAGAGGATGAATTTGAAGACCCCAACCCCTCAGAATATTGTTATAAAAGGTGAAGAAGCTGTCATACCAGAGCCTTATACAAAGGAGTCATCTTATTCGTTGCAAAAGTAAAGCCACTGCTGCTCAATGCTGTGTATTTCCCTTACTGTATGTGTAACTGGCAGCCATATTGGGGCTGCTAACACTATGCAAGGGTAGAACCATCCTGGAAGGGGCATGGGGTGGATTCTCTGCCAGCTGAAATACAACAGAATCCACTGCATGTGCCATAGCCCTTATATGGATCTTAATGTAATATATTATCCCTGAGTTATCAGAGAGAAATGTTTAGATCTCTGTTGCACACACAAAGTATAAGGCTTCTGTTGTGATGACTCTCATAATCTTATTTTGTGATTGGCCTCGGCCACTATTTACTTGGCCTCGGCCACTATTTACTTCTAGTCCCAGGGAAGTAGTGGATCCAGTAAATGCTGGAAGTCTTTCCCTGACTTGTGCTTCTCCCATGGTGCCAGTCACACAGGAATTGGGCGATTTGCTCATTTTGCAGAATGGCATCAGGTTGCTGTTGATGTCTGACTCAGTAACACAAGGTGGGAGGGGGAATTTCATGTGAATACAAAATCAGAAGTTTTATTGTAATTGAATTTTTGCCTCTTTGCCCCATACTGGGCCTCTCCCACTGAGCGTTCCAGGGCTGTGCCTTCAGTCTGTCTGCTCCTGGTAGTTTCCTTCAGCTGAAACATGACTGACAGGATGGACTAAAAAAAACCATTGGGTTAGGGGGTGTTCTTGTGAGCAAAGGGCTACTGTGTGGCACCCCTCCTTCTTTAATGATCAGAAATGGAGTAGGACACGTCCTGTCTTGCAGAATTTTGTATTTAATGCTTGTATTTATTTTCCAATGCATAATAAATTATATATAATGTGCCATACATATTGTACATAGCGCATGAGCTGAGGATATTGTTTATAAATGGGAAAACAACAAGATTTTTATTCAATAAAATGACATTCAGACAACATTCCAATTCCTGTTGCATTTATTCTGTGGGGAACCCCCCTGCTGCTCCATCTCACAGCCTGGTAGCCACATTATACACTGGCATCTGTGTCGGACAAGCAGCAGAAGGACTGAATGAGCCGTTCAATAGAGCCATGAATGCCAAAGACCCGCAGGAGGTTTCTGAAGCCCGAGGCAGCCCCTTCCACCACTCCGCTCTTATCGAGGGCCACAGCTGCACAAGAGATTCCAAAGTGTTACATACGGCCCAGAGAACAGGGCCAGTCACACTTGCTGGACAAGCCCCCACTTTGAGGTTCAGCCTTTGGCCAGTACCCCCTTTAGCTCATAAAGTTCCAGTAAAGGAAATAGCCCCACAGTAATAAACAGTCAGGAATGTTTGTTTCAATATGTCTATAAATATATGATAAGATTTACATGAAATCCCCTTAACCTCCTACAGTCACTTCCTAAACATGATGAGAAATGCTTTTGGTGCGCTAAACATTCATTCCGTTTATATTTGCATTTAGCTTGAGTTGGAGCTGCCATGTTTGTTTTGGCCGAGGCATTTCCCACAGCAGGCTCTATGTTTAACCACAAGATAAGGGATTAGCAATAGACAGCTCTCTAGCTTCTGCTGCTTATAGCTATCAGCCTTTTTCTTGCAGTTTTCTTTACAAAAGGCCATAAAACAGATAAACATTAACCTATTTACTAGCAGTGGGCAAATGTGCGTCTGGGCAGTGACGGTAAGTGCGTTTTAGGGCTCTGGCACACGGGAAGATTAGTTGCCCGCAACAAATATCCCGTGTCTCGGGCGACTAATCTCCCCGAGTTGCCATCAGTTGCCATCCCACCAGCGAAAATTTAAGTCGCCGGTGGGATGGCACACGTGGCGGTGCGATTTCGGCAAATCGCCGAAAATGCCTCTCGAGGTAACTTCGGCAATTTGTCGAAATCGCCTGCGCAGTGTGTGCCATCCCACCGGCGACTTACATTTTCGCCGGTGGGATGCCAATTCAGGGAGATTAGTCGCCCGCGTGGTTTAAATGTAACCACACTCAGTACCTCAAGCATCTGCTGCTGCACAGTCAGTTCTCACTGCTAGTAAGCAATGGAGTGGCCGGGGCTGGAAATATATACCTGGGTCAGGTATGGTAGCACTTGAGTAAGTGGCTGGAACCCTGTATAAATCATAAGGCAGGGCTCCTGCAAGTGGGTGCTTAACTGCCTGACGACTCTCTCCCTGCAGGGGATTTGCATCAAGGGGACAAGGAAAATAAACCAGTAAATCCTAAATTGTCTGCTGAATGTACCAAGGTGTGTCCCTAATGTGTATTCACATGGAATTGCCCATTGTGATGTCCATGGAGGTTTAAATAATCATAATAATGACTGTGCGATTACCTTGCTCTGGAATTTTGGGTAACAAATCCAAGATGGGGATGACGGAGCCTTCATCGTCAATGTGAATCCTCCACAGGATCAGCAGCTCACACCTAAACACACAGCACAGGGGCGGTTTGGTTACAAGTAGTGATGGGTGAATCTGTCCCATTTTGCTTCAATGAAAAATGTGTGAAACGCATTGAAGTCATTGGGCGCTTTCTCCCTTACTACACACAGATACACACTTATTTATCTATTAATGTGAATATTCAGTAATGTGTGTTCTTACCCTGGGTTTTGGGGATTTCTTAGAGTCATGTACTCAGCAGAAGCTCCAGCTGGGAGGCCGACAGCAAGCGGATACTTCTCCTTAAAACAAAAGGTTGGAAGAAACATTTAGTTTATTGGGGACACAAACACGTAACTGACACAGCTGCATAGAGCATTTATGTGAATGAAACCTAGGCTGACTTTCCTATAGGACTATATGAAGCACAGACTAAAGGACAAAAAGCTTTTGTACAGGTATGGGATCTCTTATCCAGAAAGGAAATTACAGGAAGGTCATCCCTCATAGGCTCCATTTTAATCTTTTAAAAATTGATTTCCTTTTTCTCTGTAATAATAAAACAGTACCTTGTAACTGATCCCAACTAAGATAAAATGTATCCTTATTGAAGGCAAAACAACCCTATTGGGTTTAATGTTTAAATTATTTTTTAGTAGACTTAAGGTATGGGGATTCAAATTAAGGGAAGATCCCTTATCTGGAAAGCCCCAGGTCCCGGGCATTCTGCAAATAACAATTGGCTTTCCCGGCTTACACTCTCCCAAGGGGCAGAGAGAAGACCTGGCTGAGCAGCCCCCTATAAGAGCTGTATGACTGGCTCCTAGATCTATTCCTGCCTGAGAGGCTCTCCCATCTGCTTGAAGGAATCACTCGCACCCCTGCCATGGATTTTGCTTCCCTGGCTACAAAAAGCGCACACAGACACAGCAATGATACCTATAGGCCAAGCGCGGTCTCACTGATTGGATGGAATTGGTGCTCCTACCTGTGCTGGTTTCATGGACAAATACAATTGATTTACTCTCAGCAGTAAGTATGTGCCAAGTAACCTCCCCTCCGATATACAAGCTGTATACAAGTGCCTACACAGGGCCTAATTCACACTGCTGTTGGGAAGCCCTCAGTGATAGGGCACATTCACCCAGTTTGATGCCTGGGGTGTTGCATTGCACAGACAAGCCCTACTGTATGTTTGCTCAGAGTCACTGCTCTGGGTCATGGGACAGACCAGGCAATTACAGGGGTGGTATTCTGATGCCCAGGGTGATTGTACTGACACCTAAACAGGTTACAAATATCAGGCCCTAGTAAAGTATATCTGCCTACAGTACTTCTTTTTTTATCTGATTGTTCCTTTCCAACTTGTAATAAATGTGCCGTGGGAGAACATAGTGTCACTGGGATGGTTATATATATTTATATGATTATGTATGCCTGTATACATTCATTACTGGTAATCTTTCTCTGGCTGGAAGGGTTTAATGGAGCGCAATCATTTCTATGAAACTAATATTTTTGAGGTTCAGCGTCTCTCTGGGTTCAGAGGATTCCGGAGGAATACATTGTCTGGCTGCTTAATTTGAGGTTAGAGGTTTTATAGAGAGGAATGGAGTATATTACATCTCACATTCCATCATCATTAAGTGAAGTTCGTTTTTCTAATTAGAGAAGATGAGCTCACAATTTGGGAAAAAAAAGATCATCACCAAAATGAATATCTCACTGCTACAAGGCAGTGTATGGGGGGAGGTAAAGACCATTAAAGGTGAGGAGAACTATGTACCGGCTTTGCCAGTGTCCCTGCCATTATACCTGTGCAGGACGTGGGTGAGCAGGGTGTGCATTACAGACTGAGGCGCATTGGGCCCAACCACTTATAGCAGCCTCTATTTATACGCTGGAAAGTCTATGGAATGGGGCCCACGAGTATCCAGTTAGTGGGCCCATCACTGTGTAACATACGCAGTCTCAGCAGCTCTCCTTGGCCCAATCACATGACCTGAGCCCTTGGGGCTTATCTATCAAAAGGGTAAAGGGAGAGTTTGGCGCAGTTCCTCAGAGGAACATTTTACAGCCCTCTATTTTAGGAGATTGTTTATCCGAGGGCTCTTTCTATTTTCAGTCTGTGTCAGAGCTTTGTCATTTCCCTCCAGTGACTATTTTCTACCCTTTAATACTGATGCCCCCATATAGTTTGACTCTGTAGGGACCTTGGTAGGGTTCCAAGACACTTGGGGGAGGGGGGGTTTGGTCTGCAAAACAGGCTGACAACATTCCAATAGGCCACGAACTCCCAATTTTTAAAGCAAGTTGCAATTCTAGATTTCAAAAGAAATCTAGGACATTTAGTGCCTGAGGGCAAACTATCAGGGTACAGGCTCAACATGGGGAACAATGCTGGGATAAGTGGGATGTGTGGGACCCCAATCCTGGGGCAGATTAGTGGTACAATGCTCTGATCCACCCAAGTGCCCCATAGTTCCTCTGCAGTTACCTATAAAATGGTTTGTTCTAGAATTCAGGAACATAGACATAAACCCTGGTAGGACCCCTAGAGCCTCCTTTGTCATATGTAACAATTTGCCTCTGAGCAAAAACCAGTGGATGGATGAATATGTTGATTAATAAAGGGGACAGAAAGGCCTAAAAACAAATATTTGCCATTGTATTACACTTATCTAAAAATATAAGAAGTCTGCCTTTAAAAGCTCCTTTTGTACTGCTATAATGAAAATGCTTCAGCTACACATCACTAGTGGGAAGCCAGTAGCCTTGACTGCAGCTATTGGGATATGTGAAGGTAATGGGAGCGTTGGGGCAGGACAATGACATAAAGGGACGGGGGGGTGGAGGACAGTTCCAAAAAATCTGAACAATGATGGGAAGCCCAGAAGATCCTGACCTAGATGCAACAATATATTGCCAGTACAACTGAAATTTAAGCTTTGACCTCCCTTGGTATTTTACTGGCTGTGACCATTAGGACAGGACTAGGGCAGGACCATTAGGACAGGACTAGGGCAGGACCATTAGGACAGGACTAGGGCAGGACCATTAGGACAGGACTAGGGCAGGACCATTAGGACAGGACTAGGGCAGGACCATTAGGACAGGACTAGGGCAGGACCATTAGGACAGGACTAGGGCAGGACCATTAGGACAGGACTAGGGCAGGACCATTGGGACACACCCACTTCTTACTTGTAACATTGGCACCAATGAGGGTGATTTAAAAGAAGAAAAGCCACATCCCCTCTAAAGCACCAGGTTCCAAGGCACAAGAGCAGTGATTTAACTGCCACCAGTTATGTCTTAGCCTGGGCCTAGAGGCCTGCTTTTGTTCCTGCATACGTTCCCATGTGCTTTAAAATAGACAGAACCCTGCCTGCTGGATTATTAGCGATAAGATGGTGCCTTTGTCTTTCCCCTCACACAGATTCCATGATGCACGACCTAAATAAGTGCTCAGCGTCAGTTTATCCTCGTTGACTTACAACACAAACAAAAAAGTGAAAGAATATTGGGGGTCAATGGTTAAAATGAGAAGAAATCAACCTTTTATAACTAATATCATTTTACCTGCTTCATCAAGAAGTTCTAGGACACAACAGATACAGCAGACAAAAGGAAGGAGTTTTAAGGGGCTCAGCTGAATTGAATGCACATTCGTTACCCGAAACAGAGGCTTCCCAATCACATCATGTCATGGTCTATTCGCTACACTATCCGCAACACTTGCCAGTGTGAATAATTACATAGCTCCCTATTTACTGAAACAATAGCAAACACTCTGTTCCTACTGCACTAAGGGCAGCGGCCTGGAGAGGTTCCTGGGGCAGGTTAGGGCCAGACGCACAATACTAACCATGGGATGAAGCCGGGACAACACGGACTAGTTACCATTACCCGACAGCTCGTTTTATCCACTCAATTTGTGCCCAGTTTGGACTTGGATGATCTTTTAAGCAGCACCTACCAATTAGCTGTATTTTTTATAACAATTATTATAAAATAGAAACTTCAAAGACTTGTGCATTTCTTGATGTTCTTGATGTTATTAAATATAAGACACACATGGAAGAAATAAAGGCCACATGTGAATGAAATGCACCTTATCCCAGGAGACATTACTGCACTATCCCACATACACTGTAGCCGACTGTACTCCCAGGCAGGTAGCGCCACCCCAGGCTCTGGGCCTAACTGCACCCCCCCAAGCATGACATCAACTCCACCCACGATACAGTGAGCCGCATCCCTCCCCCCAAGCTC
The DNA here is from genome assembly GCF_000004195.4 of Xenopus tropicalis. Taxonomy (NCBI): domain Eukaryota; kingdom Metazoa; phylum Chordata; class Amphibia; order Anura; family Pipidae; genus Xenopus; species Xenopus tropicalis. The sequence goes on from NC_030680.2 coordinate 124,009,819, forward strand.
CGCCTCTGGATTTACACAGTAAGTCTCCGGTGACGGGGAGATGTTTTACATTTTCTTACAAAAAAGTGCAATGTATTATATAGGCACCATGCAGGGTAATTCCAGCCGCCCCTTAAGCATCATCTGCCTATGACCATCTTGGTATGTTCCTTTAAGTAAGTATATTATCCCTTTAAACAAGTTAATGTAACTTGTAATAATTATTATTATCAGGAATCTCTCAATGATACATGTCTCTGAATGCTCCTGTGCATTAAATGATTAAGTTAAACTTCATGGTAAAATACTTTTCTCTGAAATGGGGGTGTGGTGACAAAGTAAAATCAAATGTCCCATACATAGATATACCGGTAGCTATTTCAAGGGGACTGTGTGTAGGTTTTATAGTGGTGGCTATAGAAAGTCTAAACATTAACTGCTTGGTTTCTTTCATAAAATGGGAGTGAAGAAAGTAGAGCTAGTGCCCTCCTAGTGCCCTCCTGGTCTGACCCGCTCACAATATATCCTTTAGCAATTAAAGGTACAGGGTGGATTTTTGGGCAGAAACTGCTAACAAGCCAAGTTCATAGTTACATAGTTACATAGGGTTGAAAAAAGACCTGTGTCCATCAAGTTCAACCATCTTGAACTACAAGTCGGAGCTTGCCATGGCAGCCTGCACTCAAGTGTTGGGAATTATTAGTTGGGCAGATACAGAAAGAGAAGAGGCAAACAAATTGGAATTAGGAATATAATCTATGAATGAAACCATTAGCGTTCCCATCCTGAATTCTGATTAAAGGGACACTGCCAAGTCTGTGCAGCGACAGCATGATGTGTAAAAAGTGAAATGATAGTGAAGAATGTCCTGAATGAGATTCCACTACTGGGGCTTATTTATGCAACTGCACATTGTAGCCCAAAAAAAACTGATTGGTTGCTATGGGTTACTGCCCACTGTTTATAAATGTGCCACACTTACAAGAGTGGCACAGTAGTTTTTCCCAGGATCAGTAAATATTTTCAGAGGAAACAAGTTTATAGATGAGCCCTTTACTGTTCCTGTAACTGCCTCTCAAGAACCAGGAAGGTGGGTACATGGAGAACCTTCAGTGCCTCGAGAATTCACACTTTTGCTCATATCCTTCCTATCCAGCTTCTTGTTTTGAGATCTCCGTGCAAGAAACACAGTGAGGACAGCATTCCAGATAATACAGCAGCCCTTTCACTAGCGCTAAGCTAACGTTTTCCCCCCACTGCCTAAAAAATATTTATACAAGGTCTGGAATAAAGGTCAACCAGAATTCTTTAGCTTTTAGAGAAGCGGTGGATATGAACCAACTGGGCAGCAAAACTGCAGCACATTTCATTTGATCAGACTAAGAGAAAGAGCCAAAAAGGAAATGCTGGCAGACAGGGATCAGTTTAGTTGGACTGTAGGCGGGGGTAGGAGGGGGTAGGAGGGGTAAATTGCAATTTCTTTCTGTTAGATATCGGCTCAACTTCGTCTTTTTGCCTCTTAATTTAGAATGAATATTAAAATAAACAGCAACTGAACTTGTGCTCTTCTCTGCCACTTAAACTGTTATGGCTTTAGTGCTGGAGGCCAAAAGGCATTTATGGCTTTACACTCTTCACAATGTAGCACTGTGTGTATAGATATATATTAACCCTTTGATTACCGGAGAGCTGCAATTTTTAGTAAATGTAATCATTTTACAGTCCATCTTTATACACTATACTGTCACACTCTAGTTCCACGCTGAACATGAGCAACAGTAAAATGGTAATGCAATACATAAGCATGCCCATCTGTTTAGTGCTGTGATGGTTATAAAACACAAATATGGTGTAGGGACCCATAGGGTTAATAGCCCCTACAGCTTTAAATCCCTTACACATTTTTTTCCCTTAGTCACTAGGCAGAAGCCACTGTATCCCGTTCCTTTAATTTACATATCTATGTGACCTCCTATTATAGTGCCTGGAAAGGGGTGGCACTATGTGTTGAACCACGTGGATGTGTCTGGGGAGCCTGGTGTCCCAAGGCCCAAGTAAAGAGTTCTACCCTAAAGAAACAAACCTCCTAGCAAAGTCAAGGAACAGGGATCCTGTGAACTAAGTCAGGATAGTAACTGTTATAGTACGTTCAAGGAATGTAGGAAGAGCAGCCTGTGCTCCAACAAGGTTTGATAGCAGGAAGTAGCTCTCCCCTTGGCTCTGCTTGCCTAAGTGAAGAGACTGCAATACCGAAAAGGGATTCACGTTTTTGTCCTTGATCCATTTCTGCTGTAGGGGATCTGGGCCACATTCACTAGAAACTCTAATGGTGAATTTTAAACCTACCAAGCCTACACCACAGGGATGTCACAGAATCCTGCTCTGTATGTGATTGTACCTGACATAATACTACCTCTACAAACAATTGTGAGTATAACCCTGCGGATTGTCTTGGACAATAAAGCCTGTCTTTGTTGTAAGAACTTCTGGCGTCCTCTACTTTCTACAGGACAGCACAAGAAGTGTAGTCCCACCACACCCTCACCTTCCTCTATTTAGCAAAGGCATATCTTGGGGAGAGAGTCCAGCGGAACCCATGTTCTACAGTTCACTAGCTTGGGAAGGCCTGTTTCAGCCAAGGCAGGGTTACAGATTATCAATGAGGGCGATGGCAGTGCGGTTGTTTTGCTGTTGCATATTTCAGTTACCAGAAACTTGGTGGCCACATGCCCTAAACTACCCAGAGTGCCATTTACTAAACAGACAGGGTAGTACATAGCACACTGTGCAAACATAATACAGGTATAGGACCCATTATCCAGAATGCTCGGGACCAAGGGTATTCCGGATAAGGGGTCTTTCCGTAATTTGGATCTCCATACCTTAAGTCTACTAAAAAATCAATAAAACATTAATTAAACCCAACAGGATTGTTTTGCATCCAATAAGGATTATTTATATCTTAGTTGGGATCAATTACAAGGTGCTGTTTTATTTCTACATAAAAAAAGGAAATCAGTTTTAAAATTCTGAATTATTTGCTTATAATGGAGTCTATGGGAGACGGGCTTTCCGTAATTCGGAGCTTTCTGGATAATGGGTTTCCGGATAAGGGGTCCGATACCTGTACTACCTTTTTACATTTCTGTGCAGCTGGGACCTGCATACTGACAGTATATCAAATGATACAGACTGGGGATTTCTGGATCTCCCCTACAGATCTTTTACTACACCAACATCCAGATCATCTTTTCAGGGTGGCTTGCTTGCCATCTATGTTAAATTCCTTTTCCAGTAGCAGATATTAAATCATGAGTAAATCAGTCATTTACTGGAAGTTTACTGAATTTACTGGAGCAAAACATTCTATTTTGGTTTCATTTGCAAGTCAAGTGCAGATTTATGGATTGGTTTAAATCTGATATCCTTCCCTAACAGTTAAAGTGCAGTATCTGCTCATAGCCTTAAGGGGTGTTGATGTTATCTAGGCCAGAGAGTTTTCCTTGCACAAACGTTTATAAACATTAACTGTTATAAGTACCTATTTTAAAAGAGGACAAATTGTAACTAAAGAAGTAGGGTAGAACTGTTCAACATTATGTTTTGGGGTTCTGTACCAGCCCAAGGCACCCACAGCCCTTTAGCAGGGAAGATCTGTGCCCCCAAAGATGCCCCAGTAGCCCCCCATCGTCTTTTCTGCTGATTCCCTGCACATGCTCTGTGCTGCTGGCACTTACCTGAGCTCACATTATACTGTATGTATAGAATATAAATGTCACACTATAAGGCTGATTAGCATTTACTTCAGATTATTGGTACATGGCAGCATAGTGAGTGTCAGCATTTAATAATCAGCTTATATGAAAGGCAAAACTCATTTTCTGGCTGATGATTTACGTTTACCCCAAAGTTTAGTTTCTCAGCAGCTGCTCAGAACGCACTGAGCATGTGCAGTGTCACTGACACTTCTATCAGAATCCAAGATAGGGAGCTTTTGTGACAACATTAAAAGCCTTGGTCATTACTGTTATAGAAATGCTGAACCTTTAGGCTGTTGTAATATGTTTTGTATATAAAATACAGAATTTCTAGCTATATTCATCTTTAAAGGTTAGTTCTCCTTTAAGAAAAATAAACAGAAAAGAAGCCCTATGTATAAAGAGGGAAACTTTAGAGGGGATAACATGTTCCAGGCAAGAATATTTAATTTCACGTCACTTTTGATTCTTTTGCTCTGTAACTGATGAAAAAGTGGAAATTTGTGCGAGTTGTTGAAGCTGTGGAAAGTTTATTACTAGTCTGGCCCAATCCGCAGTGTCAAAGGAAACATCTATAAGAGCAGTATTTGTGCTTTCAAAAAAAGTTAGCCAACAGCTTCATAGAATAAGATATTTAGGCTGATTTTTTCTACCTGTGCTAAATTTAGGTTTCCTATGTTTCCCCATTCCCCAGAATGGCTAAAATCCAGTGGTAGAATCCAGTACAGAACATTGATTCAGTGAAGTCGGATACAAACCAGACATTTCTTTTATTTACATGTGCAAAACTACATTGGGCAAAACAACTGGTTTCATGCAGGATGTTTTCATGTGAATAAGTTGTTGCACTATACAAAGGAACTACACTAATACTGACTCTCACTCTCAAACACACAAGTAAGAGGTCCAGGTGCACATACGTCAAACCTTCAAAATAGGCTATTGTTTGTTTAAATAAACAATATGCACCAATAAACTGCAACATGTTACTTTCTGGTCCAGTTTGTAACAGCTGTTTCCACCACAAAATAATTGGTTTAAAGTTGCTGAACTGGGCAACACATTGGCAATATGAGCATATTACATACAAGGTTGTACACAACTGCTATTTATTCTTTGAATATAATTGTATTGGAAGCTTCCATAATTTAAATGGCTTTAGGGTTTATTATGGATAACAGACTGTGTAACCTGAGACAGTCAGTCAGGGACTGCTATTGCTAATAATATAGTCTCTTGTATAAAAAATGGTATTGACTTGAGGGATGAAAGAACAATTTTGCCTCTTTATAAATCCTTGGTGAGACCACAGGAAAGATACTGAGCTGGAAAGAATGCAGAGATGTGGAACTAAACTAGTAAATGGGATAATGGAACAATCAAAGAAAGTTTGACTTCTTTTCTGTGGAGAAAAGGGACATGATTACTATTTACAAATACATTAGAGGGCATGATGGGCAGATTTAATGTGCAACATTTGTAGCTTTCAAAATAGTTAGTTTGACAAAATATAGCTCTTTAATTTATTGTGTCATTTTGTTTTACAAGTAAATCTTAAATAGGCTTTAAACGCTGTAATTACAGCAGAAAACTCACAAATGGTACGAGTTCTTTCATGTTACACAAGTTGTTACTAGATTGCTCTTTCAAGTCAAGAGAATGCGAAGTATTTTTAGAATGCAGAACCTTCATTCTCAGTGTAGAAATCATATAAATAGCCATGCTGGGAACTGTGTTTTGTTAAGTTACTAATTTCCTCGATATTGGGAACTGAAAGTCATGGAGGTTTAAATATCGTAAAGGAAACGTTAAACAATAACCATGTTTTGTAACTGCGTTCACTAAAGCTTTTAGAAGAAAATAAAGCTATACCCCCATATAATGTAGGTCTGTATAAAAATATATTGTATAAACAAAACCCTGCTTCATATAAATAAACCATTTTCATTAAAATATACTTTTTTAGCAATATGTGCTACAGGGTACTCCTACATAGAAAATTGCCATTTTAAGAATTAAGGGCCACCCCCTGGGATCATAGGATTCACTGTACACACAAACAAGCCAAGGCACACATACATGCTAGGCCCCATCAGCCAATTAATGGACAGGTTCTGCCTTTTACTCCCACACTACTTCCTGTTACAGTTAGAGCTGCATTATTTCCTGTCAGCTGATCTCTGAGGGAGCACCCAGCCCATCACTAAATGGCGGCTCAAGGGAAAGGATCTAAAAGGGCAATATTTAATGATATATATATTCCAGTTTGACGAGATTCTTTAATAGGTCACTTAACATAATATTAAATATCTGTTGGTTACGTTTTGATTCTGGGAGTATAGTTTTCCTTTAATGATGTGTGCATTTTAATTGCCGTCTTGTAAATGTCAGAAACCATCAATAAAATGATGCCACCCCTTTCCTATGTAACCCCCACCGCCCCACATGGACACAGTTCTGCCGAATGGCTGCTGCACATGGTGTGGGGGTGCCTGCAGGTCTCTGTGCTCTGAAGCAGAGCATCTCACAAGCCTTCCATGTTGTAAATAACCCCTTAAGTGTGGTTCCCTAAATGGGATTCCAATTAATGAGCAAACGTCCCTGTACCTCATGTTTCATTCACTATAGTGTGTGCGCTTCTCGACATTTCCTAAAATATTACATTTGAGGTTAAAGAATAATTTGAAAAGTTGTTATAAAGCAATTTAGACACAGAGAATTTTTCATTGGCCACTGTAATTAATTCAATATTTTACAAAGCTTTCCAAACCATAAACTGTTTAAGCTATGATTATTATGCTTGGGAAAGCAGGATCTTATTTCTTATATACAGTTATATCATCCAGGTTTTTAGTAATAGCCCTTATGTTATGAAGTGTGTTTAAATGCTGAAATGTAATATGTATATGGTAAGGCATATGTTGATGGGATCACAGAGAGCGTGACTAATGGTGGGCAAATTAACAACAGTCAGTTTTTTTTACAGTCTTACAGTTCTAGCCATAGGAATTCATGATGCAAAAGTAATACACTATTTTTATTTAAAATGTGGTCACTAAAATATGCTGATTGAATAATGGAATAATGGAATTTTTCTGCTACACACAACACAAATATGGATTGCGCAGAAACACTGCTGCTGCCTTGACCATAAGTGATTGGCAGAGTGGACAGACATTGTGTCTATGGAAAAACTAGAGCAGGAAATATAATACTGCTGGTTCAGAAAACAAATGAACTCTAGTTTTCATAAGGAAGCTGGGACTTTTAAAATAGTACAATATTTTTAGCTCTCTTACTACCTACCTAAAAATCTTATACATATAGAAGGGGAAGTTGTGCTCAAGGTTAAAGTTCAAACCATTAGGTGGGGGTGCAATGAGGCTGCGACCACAAAATTCCTATACACAGATAAGAGCCCCTCTGCACCCATTATCAATATATATATAGGACATTAAGACATTCTGTGCATTAAGCTACTAAAAATACCATATACCGTCCATATATTACAATGTATTCAAGCTGGCCAACTACATCAAAGTGACTTAAGGTGGCCATACACATTAAGATCTGCTTGTTTGGCAAGGGATCTTTCTCCCAATATGCCCACCTAAGATAAGTGATATCGGGCTAATTTAAACATTTGGCCCTAGGGCCAAACAATCGAATTACAACAAGGGGTATAGGAGCCATCGGAGCAAGGACTGCATCAATGAGTCAATGTGGTCCTTGATCTAAGGGAAAAATTAAGGCTGCTCGATCGACATCAAATCCCAAATATAAGTTGGGAAGGACCGTCGGCAGTCCCCATGCACAGTCAGATAAGTTGCCGAAGACTTTTGAAGGCCTTAAATTGGCAGCTGAAATCTGCCTGTGTATGGCTACCTTTAGTACCTGTGAAAAATGTATAAATAAGCAGTAGAATTCTTAATGAATCAGATAAGCAAGTGTAGGACTGGCCAGACCGGGGATGACAGACATAGTTGGCCAGCTTGAAGTATATAGCAATATACAATATGAATAAACAATCCCTGTTTTTTTTTTAAAGGGGAGGACATTTTTAGTAGTTAATGTAATAAATTTCATAGGGGCACATTTATGATTGCTCGAGCCTTAATGATTGACAAATTTTTAATTTAGGAAATCCCACTTAGGGAAAAAAAACAAAATCACGAGTCAGTTCTTTAACCTACGTGGGTTTCTCAAGTCAAAAGGCGCCTTATTATTTTTCAGCAAAAGTAATAATGATTTTTATACAAAATCCATCTAAATAGATAGGCATCTATAGACATTCAGTAATGTTGAAGCGAAGTTACCCCTTATTGCTTTCACAGGTCTATAGTTAGTGCATCACCGTTATTTAATTTCTTGTTTGAGGGCAAAGGCCAAAAAGGATTTTTTTTCAACCTCCTTATTATGGGAAATCCTATTGCTCTTTCTGTTCCCAGAAGGCAGTGTTCAAAGAGCAAAGCTTAAATGATATCAGTAGTATGGTAAACTGGTGAAACTTACAACCAATAACATGATAAGCGGTGCTGGAGTTGCTTATGCAGAACCTGGCAGAATGGTACAATTGTCTGTCACTACAAATCCTAATGTTTTTTACAAAATAAAAAATATACCAAAAATATACCAATTTAATGAACCTCAAAACAAAAGTTTAGCATGTAGGAATGCTGAGGGAAAACAACAGTACCCTGCTAAAAAGCTTATGGTAAGGGTTTATACCTGGTCAATATTTTATCGGCCAAGCTGGTAAAATACGTGCCAGGATTACAAATTTATCAGCAATGTATTTGCCAGTTAATTTGTAATCCCTAATGTTCACCCTCCTGCCCGCCCCCATCCCGCCCCCATCCCGCTTCCATCCCACACATGAGCTCTTTCGCCCTACAGCTCCCTCCAGTTTTCCAACCATTTTAGAAGCTCTGCCCTTTTACATCATAGCCCCGCCCTTTTTCCATTCTGCCCCACTCCATGTCATCGGCTGGTGAGGGGTCACGGAAAATGTGACAACCCCTATTTATGGTATCATAAGAGATGCAGGCAAAACAGAAAATGTAAAGCAGTAACTTTGCCCTTTCCCCACGCTTTTAAGCCATAAAGCTGAAACACAGAAGACACAAGTGTGTTGTTTAGATGTTGAATATGAGAGACATATTATTCCTAATGGAATAAAGAGGTAAAAAAGGTAAATAAACACTATCTGAACTTGCAGAAATAAACAGGATGATCGTCTATTTCTGTTTACAGGCACCAGTTACCCCCCCCCTAGGATTACACAATAGCAGTGAAGTAAGTAGTGAAGTCCCTCTGCTTTCCATAGTGGGTGGTACACAGATTCTCTACAAAGCCAACATCAAGTCCCAGAATCCATCACTTCACAATAGAACAAGGCAAGGGTGGGGTTGCAGTACAATGTGTGTCTAAGTGCAATGCCACACAGGACGTTTTGCCATCCACAATAAATCTTGGCTACTACAGGCAATAAATGTTTCCTTCCCGCCAGCTAAAATGCAAATTGCTGGTGGGGAAACATGCGGCGCAGCTACTTTCCAACGTAGCAAGAAGTTTCTTCGAGAGGCAACTTCAAGTTACTTTGCAAAGCCAAGGAGATTCGCAAAGGAGAATAAAAGGAGATTTATCACGGGCAACTAATCTCCATGTGTGTCATTGCCCTCAGGCAAGTTGCTTGTATGAGTATCACGGTTTTCTTTCAATCTGTAGAAAAAGTGACATTTATATTTATATCTTAAGGTTTAGATAGATTTCTTCTATATAAACTCAACTGAATGAGCTCATGTCAAAAAAGGGTTTATTCTTCCTTTAATAAAAAGGATCAAATTAAAAGGTTCCTTCTCAGGAGATCTTTTTTGTCATTAGCACTGCAGACTAGTGTTTCACATCACTTTAATTGGATAAAGGCTTTTTGAAGCTAAATTGGCCCAGGGTGCTAATCCTATAGCATTAGGAACACACCTTTACAATGGAGCTATAATGTTTTTGCTGTAGGAAGGGGATTAAACCTTTACTCATAAATAAAAGCCAGAGAATAAACATGTTTAGTTCTCACACGCAGGGCTAGTTTCTGCTTGTATGTCTCTTCTAATTTTACTTACTGCATTGCTCACGCCATTACACCGTCTGCACATGTTTCCATGTGCCTATACAAAGCCATAAGTGTGGCTGATGATCAGGGAAATACAGATGAACAGAATTGATGAATACCTTCCCAATGAAGGGTGCTATGGCTTGGGAAATGTTGTCCTATTGAGCTTGGAATTCAAGCACCTGGCTGGAATATTAAAAACAGTTGCATGACTTTTAGTTTATTGAGATGCAGAGCAGTTCCTTTGAGGGAACAACTCTAACACTGACAATCATATTCTACATTGCCCAAAGGAGTTTGCTACTCCTCACCATTGATTTATTAAGGGACTTGCCTCTGTAGCTATCAAAAGGGCCAAGAACAATATGGCGGTGCCTCAGAGCTGCATGGGTCATTAAATGTAGAACATAACAGATGCTCTGTAACTGCATTGTGTCTGCAATTGATCAGTGCAGTAATTTATCAGTTCAGCAACTTTTTGAAGTTGCTGTAAAACTTGTGGGGGAGCAGTTAAAACAGAGAAAAGCACAAACTGGAACAAAAGCCAAAACCAGGTTGCAGTTTGGATTCCAGCACTTTTACAATATCCTATACCTCACAACTTTCCAACTGGTGAATAGATAGGTTGGTAAGAGTGTGGGTATATATGTGGGTTCATTTAGAGGGGTTGAACTTGATGGTCTTTATTCAACATTAACTATGTAACTATGTATGATTTAGGGAGTAGAATGTGAGTTTAGTTTCAATTTCACATTTTGTTTAGGGTAAGAAATAACAATAAACCTAGATATTTCCTAATTAAAGAGTGAGATAAAGTATGTTCAGCAAAGGCTCTATTCAGCCAATGTTAAAAAAGGGGTACACTGCCCCTTCAAAGTACATTCTATGTGAATCTGCTGTAGAGCACTTTAATACATCAAATTCTGTTCAGTTGTGTGTTGTATTTATTTATTTATGACCTTTTACTAAGGAAAAGTCCCTTTGACTTCTTTAGCCATTGTAGTATCATCAGCTGAAGTTTTACTCTTTTTGCTAAAGATGAAAGCAAAGAAATTTATTTCATTCTTGTTTTTGTGTCATTGCATGATTTACCCCATTTGCTTCTATACTTCTAATTTCTTTCATTGACTTAAAGGACAAGAAAAGGTTAATATAAATGAAAAGTAAGTACTTAAAGGTAAGTACTTACTGCATATCTAAATTCCCAGATCCCTGCTTGCTTCTCTGAGATATGGTGCTGGCAGCCTACGGCAGTGTGAAGACTACAGTGACATCACTGAAATCTCTCTCCCCTTCCTGTAGGTGCCAGCGGCAGCCTTCCTATTCTCTGAGCATGTGTGTAACTTGATCCTGTCTCCTGTTCTGAGCTACTCATGCCCACCAGCCAATCAGAAGTGGATCTGGCAGAGGGGAGGGGGGGGAGGGAATGAAACACATGTGCAGTATGAAGCAAGGAGGGAAAGGAAGGGAGAATACCTTTTTAGAGATGGCTGCCTGTTCCAGAAAATGTGAAGTAAGTGTGACTGAGTAAATATTTGATTAGGTGAGCCAAAAGTGTGGCGTTGTTACTAAACAATAGGAGGACTATTGGGCAGTATGCTTTTTAAATTTTGACTTGCATTCTCCTTTAACATTAGACCATGATAAAGAGCCCAGTAATTGTTAATGAAACACACACCTCTAACATGATGCAGCAATATCATTTGCAAGTGCAGTATGTATTGGCAGATTGGAGAATTGTATATCCACATCCTATTGACGATATACTCAGAGATATCCAAATACCCCTACTTCTATAGAGTATTGCACCACAGTTTGTTTGAAAGCTTTTGTGCTCAGGAGTGAGTATTTAATATGACATTCAATACCCAACAGAGAAAGTTGATTGGAACATAATAAAGCACAAAGATTCTCAGGCTAACCTTAGGCTACACATGGAGATACATATATAGAGATTAACACATTTAATCAAGCTTATTCAGCATTCATTTTAAACAGTGTTTTCTAAATATATTCAGTATATATTTTTCAATTGCAAATTATAAGGTAACATATAAAAAAGAAAAACAATAATCTTCTAAAGCTACAGAAGCACACAACAGAGTAAAGCTTTTGTAAGTGAATGTAGATATCCTGTTAGTTTTATGTACACAAATTACCCATACTGATATAAGCAAAGGTATGCATGAAGTAGACTGTTTTTATTTGGATATATATCCTTCGTTGGAAGCATTAAACTTAGAATATCTATCAAAAAAGTTATTGGTTCAAACAAAAAATCTAAATGATCAGATGTGACATTGACCATGTGGGAATAAAGGATACAACCCCTAACTGAAAGCAAAACATGCTATATTCTCAAGTTATATTAATTACTGCTGTAGTCAGGCTTAGTTCTATGTTTTGACAACATGTTTTTTTATTTGACAACCTACACACAACTACTTCAGTTTACCAAAGCCAAAATATGATTTCTAGTGACTGTGTCTATTATCTATGATTTTCTAATAAGATTTTAACACAATAAAATAAAATGATCCTGCCCATCAAGGTGTGGTGCATTATGCCTTGTATTTCTTTGCCAGCTCAGTGTCTCTTCAAATGTTATTAAATGTTGAGACTTATCATTGAGAACAAACTTTTCCTTCAATAAGATGTCTCGTGTGTTAGTTCTTTGTCTGGGACTTGCCAGTGACTCAGTTAAGTGACTTGCCCAGACCTATAAGATTACTCATCTATCAAAGAGAAAAAAATATGGTATCCAGGTGATCACAAAGGCATATAAGTAAATTATCTAATATATACTTTTATACTTCTGCAAAGGATGCTATACGTTCAGCTTTTAGATGCCTTACAGGAGATGGTCAACTTACAGTATATATTCAATTGAATGTCAATATAAACATCTGTCTTATGAACCGTCCCTGAGCAGTGCAGGTGCAAAGAGGATATCCACTGAGCCTGGTGGAAAGGAGGTTCCACCATCATTGTAGGAAGGATTTCTTAGAGGTCAGGATAACTTAAGATAATACATGGGGTATTTTTCTAAGGCCAAATGATTGGATGTAGCCCACCACAAGGTTGGAATATCGGGGAAATGAGTCAAACAAGTGGATCTTCCAATGTATAGCTAGCTTTACTCCACACATACAACAGGAATCTTATCTTACCAGTGCCGGACTGGCCCACCAGGATACAAGGACAACTCCCAGTTGGCTCAGGTGTCAGTGAGCCCTCCTGCTCACCCAGCCAATTGCTTTGTATGCTTACCATAACCATTACTCAATTCTATATGAGAAGAAACTAAAGAAATGGAGCAAAGGATAGATAATAGTATGTAAAAAGAAGAAATTAAGAGACTAAAGAAAGTAAATGAACAGACAAGGAGAGAGTGGGCATAAGGTCTAAGGTTTTCTGGTGGGCCCTTGGCACCCAGTCCGACACTGTATCTTACCACTGCTAAATGTGCCCAGTCTTCCTCATTAAGGATTTTTCTCTCTATGAAGAGAGAGCATATATCTTCAACAAGAATGGTGTGGAGAAGTCACCCTTGATATTATTATTTATATAGCGCCGTCATTTCATGCAGCCTTTTACAAAATAAAGAGGTACAACGAAACCACAACATTACATTTGAAAATTTGAAAATTTATTGGAGACAATAGGGGGAGGGCCCTGCTCACAAGAGCTTACATTCTAACCTAACTCATAAATTTACTAGTTTTACTAAGAATTATTCATTTAATTGGATAATTTCTATTTGGAAGACCATTTTTAGTATATAAATGAAAGTATGGTATAAAATATGCTTCCATTGCTATGATCTATTAGGAGTGTCCATGTGGCCAAGAACACACTAATTGGTTAGCACAGCACTGGATGGGGGTTAACAAGTACTCTTGAAAAATATTAGCACTCATTTTTGTTCTGTATTTTTCTGATTAAGTAAATGTCCCACTTTGTGATTATCCATTTGCATTTCTTGATAATTCAATTGCAACTGCCTTGATCTTGTGCTATTTTTGCCCAACTATGTGTTTTTTTTTTTGTTGCTACGAAGTAATGTAATATCACTTTTATAACAATTATGACTTTTACATAGTGGTCTAACAGTTTTGATACATTTTGTGTTGTCAAAAGCTCATGAACTGTACTTTTCTATAATTGCCCCAAGTAGGTGTTAATTTTCGCACAGACTAATGCGATAGTTATCGCGTCTAAGTGTTTGTGAATCATGCGTTAGTATTATTTCTGCGTGAGAATTAACACAATGCAGTTAATAATAGTATATATATATATATATATATATATATATATATATAATACTTTAGCGAATCGCGTGTTTTTTTAGCATCAAAAAAAGCAAAAAAGCATGCGATAAGTGTTATCTCCCTTTAGTGAATCAACCCTCCTGTCTCTTAAGGTCTGGTTATTGAATATTGAATATTGAATAGTATTTCTGCTAATGTTCTGTTCCATTGCTTATAAGACAAACAATGGAAAGACTTCAAAGTGAAATTTACACAATCTGCCTTACTAAGGAAAAAAAAAAAACTTGGCCCATGAAGAAATCTTTTACCATTCTCCTGCACTCTATTATTTTCCCTGATTGGCAAAATATGTGGCTAGTAGCACAGACTGTTTAATGTTCATTTCAAGTCTTAACCTTTTTTCCCCCCAAAGTGCTTGTGTCAATTTTAGGCCTGTTGATGTGTTCTCACTGCAGGTCCCACAGGCTATTAATTAGGGAAGACTAGATTGTCATGCTGACGGCTATGTTTTGGGTTCCCTTTCTATCTAAACTCCAGAACAGCTGCCTGGAAAAATAACTTGATAAACTCCGCAACATGTAGTGAAACTGTTCTGCTTCCAGACACTGAGACATGTGAAGCTGAGAAGGCACCAGAGCTACAAAATCCCAAACAAGAAAGCCGAAGATTCGCAGAAGAACTGACTGCACGCAGATTGCAAACTAATGGTAAAGTACAAAGTCGCTATCCCTCTAACCCCAAATGAAACATGTTAACTCTTAGCCAGAAAAGTCAGAGTTTGTACAAAAACAGATGCAGGGAGCTTTGCTGCTGCGGATTTTTCGGGGAGTAAGAAAACAGCTTTATAACCGATATATAAAATAGTCTTTGGACCAGGTAGCAATACAGTTTTACCATTTAAAAATATTTGAAAAATCTACAGTCTGGCTGTGCTGTTATTCGTGATTCTCAACAATATAATGAGTGCAGTAAAGCGTCAGAAACGGCAGAGTGGCCATGCATGCAAAGTAAAGTACGATATCCAGATGTTCAGACTCTCTTCACAAGTACAGTGGGAATTAGGTTTACAGTGTTATCCTCTTACACATATAATGGAAAAAAACACGGAAATATGTTACAAGCCCTCCAGCACAGATAACAAAGGTTAGAGTAACCATGCCAATTACTTACTAGTTCATTTATTTACTATGACCCCAGGCACAAAGACTCTAATATCACTTGAGTCTGGTAATCTATCACTAAGTGCAGGGTGCAGTACCAGTACATCTAAATGATCAGCAAGTTAGGGGACGGGTATGGGTGGAAAGGATTACGCCTAGGTGCCTGCAGCCCACCCCATGTGTATACATTGCTGCCAAAAGCAGGCTTTGCTGTATTCCTGTTTCTGCACAGAGAACTGCAGAAAAGGAGCTTTGGTGTGCTGCAAGGTATCTTTATTACAGGATACATTATTTTCTACATTAAACTTCATCTTTTTTCGGTGGGGGGAAGGGCTGCAAAATATGTTGCAACTTTATAAATAAATGTTAATAATAATATTTTTTTGGTGGGGGGGGGGTAAATATATTAGTACCCCACAGTAAATCGAATTGTTATGGTTTTTTCCCAAGCCAGTGCTTGGAAATGCAAAATGGAAGAGAGAGATTAGTTGCCTATGATAAATCTCTGCCTCGGCGGGCGACTAATTTCCCCAGAATGCCTTTTCACTGGCAATATAATGAATCGCTTGTAGAAAGGCATCGGCATCAGTTTTATTTCTAAAATCGGGCCGTTACCTACAGAAGGAAACTTTGCGCGACTTCAGAAAAACAAAGTGGTGCGTAGGCCTTTCCAACGGCCATTCAGGTCCTGCTGATGGAAAGGCATATAGGCCACAGTAGCAGAGATTTACAGTGGGTGGCTAATCTCTCAGTGGGGCAATAGCCTTACCTGTATATATTTGTTTTGACTATAAACAATACTTATGATTGCACAGATCCAACACACTAGAAAATACATCTAAGCTTCACAGTTTAAATATGAACTAGATGTATAATACTCTTCAATCTATTTCCTGTAAAATCCGCCAGGTTTTTTTGTATTTTTTTTTTTTTTTTTTAAACTTCCTTCTTATAAAAATAAATTATTGACTGCACTTCAACTGAATCAAAGCACCTGGAAGCTGTTAAGAAACTGAATATTGAAGTAGAAGTGGATTAACAACAAATGTAAGCAGAGGCCTCTTCAAATGAAGCCGTACTTTTCTTGCTGATGCAAGCACATAATTCTGACTCCATTCCCAGCTGTGCCCTGTCAGCCAAAGGACCCAAAGCATTGTGCTGCATTTCCCCCCTGACGGTAAATGTAATAGCTATTCTATTGGCTGCTTCATCTTAGCCAAATTGCAACTGTAAACCCTCAGGGATAGAAAACCACATCCCTTAGCTTTTTTCTGTCTTACATGTTACAACAGCGTTTCAAATCTTATCTTCTTTTTAATGTTATAAACACAGAACATTAATTTTTTCCTTCACTTTTCAACAGAAGACTATTGCAGAATCTAACTAGGTTAAATTTCCAGGTAAACATGCTTTTGGTTTCAAACCTTTTATTAAATACAACTGTCTATATTTAGTTTTGTGCTTGTTATTCTACTGCATTTTTTGCTTTAATGGTAAAATAATATGGTGTAACACTAATAATATCAGTGGTTCAACTTTTTTTCTAGGTTGACTGACTGATTGCTTGCATTTACTATTCTTTTCACTTCACTTATCACTAAATGATAAAACCGAACATGTTATGTTTGAATGTTAGGAAGGCCTGTGGCACATATAACATAAAGGCACACATATGGAAACAGACTGCACCACTTCTCAGAGGTTTAAGTCCCATGCATTCCATGCCCCTCTGTGCCACCTGTCTAAAGGTAAAGGCATGTGTAGATGAAATATGCTGGCAGAAATTCTCAGCACCCCCTTTACCACCTGTCAATTACATGATTAAATGTTCCGATGTTAGAAAATTGTTAATTTCTACTTTTCTATCAACCAGCAAGTTTATAGTTATTTATATAGTTATAGATTTGTCAAGTTTTTTAGGGAATAGCACACAGCCATATGTTATAAGGAACCATTACTTATGACTTTATTGACACATTAAACTTTAGCTTAAATCTACATTGAAATTACACAAATCAAAAGTAAATGCTTGAAATGTTTTCCCAATTAGTATTAAAACAGTCAAAGCTGTAGTGTCCCCAGCACCCAGAGGTAGTATTCATTGCACTGGTGAGACAATGCTCAGTACTAGATCAATCTCACAGTGGTGTATTACTCCTGGAATCAATCTATTCCTCAGTCTGACTGCTTAACTGGCATCACTAAAAACTGCAGGATACCAACCCTTACTAGACCACTTGTTGGTGCCTCTGGATGCTCTACTAACTACCCTGACTCGTATAGTGAGCTATTTCAAATCTATCCTGGCACCTATTTTACCTACTGGTATCTATCTCCATTCCAGGACATTTAAGGGTGTATTTATTAACACTGAAAACAAACATCACCAGTGATGTTGCCCATAGCAACCAATCATATCTTTGATTTTGTTTTCTAACTTGATGGTGACTATTCAAATCTAATTGCTGATTGGTTGCTATGGGCGACATCACCAGTGTTAACAAATATGCCCCTTAGACCACACCACACCAGCAAGTGGGGGAACCAAAAGAAGGCAAGCACATGTTAGCTTCCCTTTATATAAACTAAGGGAATTCTGACACCCCCTGGCAAAATACTAAACTGCCAAGGGATGTGCTCCCCTCCCACCTGTAATACAGGCCCAAATCTAGCTGAAAATAACCCTCCTGGGGAAACTAAAAGAATTAAAGGCTGACAAAAGACTTCCTCAAGTACCAGTGAAGTATGGCATATAGTGGCAGGCATCTAGGCAAATTAAGGCATATACCAAAGAATAATGGGGAAATATCTGTAATTTGGGACATGGGACATCTGTAACATGGGACAGCTAAAGAGGCAACCATGTCTCATGAGGCAAACATCCAACTGAGGTTGAAATGGGTATTTTTAGAAGTTGTCAGAGGTGAAGGCATTAGACAGTAACTGTTACAAAGAAAAGCTTTTTGGATTGTGAAGCTTGACACTTAATACCCTGCAGGTTTATGTGACAGCAGAAAAATAAAATGTTTCCTTTAAATAATTACTATGATGTATGTAACCCATTATCGTTCTTTCATGATACAGATTTTGATTCCTTGTCCATTATGCAAACAGTGAGCAAGTCATTTATTTTGTATTATATTTAATACATCAAAATACATATACAGGTATGGGATCCCTTATCCAGAAACCCGATATCCAGAATGCTCCTAATTATGGAAAGCCTGTCTCCCATAGACACCATTTTAATCAAATGGTTCAGATTTTTTAAATTGATTCCCTTTTTCTCTCTAAAAATAAAACAGGGCTTTGTATTTGGTCCCATCTAATATATAATTAATCCTTACTGGATGTAAAATAATCCTATTGGGTTTAATTCATGTTTTATTGATTTCTTAGTAGACTTAAGGTATGAAGATCCTAATTATGGAAAGACCCCTTATCCAGAAAAAAAAAAAAAAATATATATATATAATACATTGGATTGAATTAAATTCTTTTCCCCTCCATGAATTATTTCTTTATACAGAATCTGTCTTGGAAAAACCATAAGTGGCATACATACAATATATTTTGTTGCTTAATGGTCTATTTGTTGTAGGACCATATGAATAAATTAAGAAAGAAATAGAGAGTAAAATCCAGCCTTGATTTTCCAGATTTTACATCCAACTTTTAATTATCTTTCCTGTATAGTGTCCAGTTTAACCTCAATAGCTAACATTGACTTCATTGCTTTAGAAAGTCTACCCCCTGACCAACTCTCTTGGCTTGCCACAAGCAATTACAATTTTCTTTATGAATGTATGAAATAAGTATTTGCAAATGTTCATTTCATTTTAACTATACAACATTATCTATCTATTTAGACATTATAGCATATTTAATTTATTTTCTTCTTTTTTTTGTACCTTAAAAAAAGTAATTAAAATACAAATTCACAGACAACATGATTAAAGTATAGGATTTGATATTTAGTGAAATGAGAAAACTGGGCAGTGGTCTAAATGCTAAGGGTCTAATTTATCAATGGTTGAGTAATATTTTTTATCAGAATTCGAGTATTTTTGCAGTTAAAAAAACACAAATTTGAGTTATGGTTCGAAAACTTGAATGTTTGGTATTTATTAAGTGCAAAAAACCTGAAAACTCGAATGTAAAACTTCACCATCTAATATTCTTAATATTGTGTTCTGGGATAATTCTCTCAAAAATCATCAGGCCATGGGAGGAGACTAATGCAGATTAATTGCTAATGAAATCTACATGATTCTCTCAGAATGCTTTTAAAATGCATTTATTTTTACAGGAACCCGTACAGAGTCGTACCTGACCTCTCTTGGGTGGCTTGATATTTTCATTGCAACATCAAAATGAGAACTCTATTTCTAATCTTTCTCCTGCTGCTTATTGCTATTACTGAGTGGACCACTTGCGCTCAAGATGAACATTCCTGTCCTTCTACATCCCAAAAGAGGAAGATTCAGAACAGGCGCAGGAGACTATTATCGAAAAGTTCCATGGCAAAGCAACAGATGACTAAGCCCTCAACCACTCGTAATCCGGAATTACACAAGCCTGTCTTCAATGCAGATGATGCCATAGTGCACGTTATACAAACAATTTTAGGTGTTGATGAGCAAGCTCCAAATTACAACATACTACCAGGTACAGTTTAAAGATGATGTTTACAGTTTTTATATTAAATCAAAGAGAATGAATTCACTTGCTTATTATGGTTGCACAGGAAAGGTACCAGGGAGTACTGGCCAGTGTTTGGCCACCTTAAGATTTTATACAAATTAGTCATTTTAACCAGGAGAGGTTTTAAATTGCAATTAGAAACTCGAAAAAGGATTAGTCTACAAATGATGTGTTTTTTTTTATACTTAGGACTTGCTCCATCTGCCAATAAAAGCAACAGAAATACAGAGCAGCCATATTCATGTAATTATTATCAAGATAAGTGCCTCTTTTGCCTACCCCTAGTCCGGTATCGCTTACTGTGCATGCACGTGCCTGTGTCGACGCCCACTGGGGGGGTGCCAGAACGGGTGCAGTTGTCGGTCGGGTTGCCTAGGGTGCCCGCCCGGCTTGGTCGGGCTCTGACTGTGTTGGTGCAAAATATTTTTAACATACTTGCACTCACACTGAAGGTCTTCAATCGCCATGCAGTATCAGAAGCTCAGTAGTTTTTCTCTACCCCAAATCAGATGTCCACAAAAGAACTCAAAGTCAAAGATTCCAAAAAAGTACAGATTTTAATCAAGAATTGTGGCTGGGAAATAATAGTTATGGTATTTTGTGATTAGAGGTTGGGAAGATGAAGCAAACAGTATACCCGCTTTGTGACTGTAGCGTAACAATGGTAACATTTATTTCCAAGAAAATGTGAAATATTTCAAGCTCTAAAGCCTGCAAATTTCTAAATTATGCAGCAAATGTAATAAGGATTCCAAGACCACAGGATATAATTACATGCATTACAGTGTAACCCACAAAAAAGAGAAAGGTCAGAACAGGTTATAATAAATGTTCTAGAAGGAATTGTTATAAAAACTTTTCTTTAAAGCAGAAAATTAACATATGTAAATCCAGATAAATGTGACATTTCTTCACATAACTAAGGAAGATAAAGTATATTATCCAGTAGCTAGGCATTGTTGGTAGTGAAAAAATAACATTTTTCAATTTAAATATTTTTCCTGTTTTTCAATTATACCCAATAAACAAGTAAATTTTATTTGGATTCAGTTAAATAATGGGTACAATCTTCCCCTATCGTTGCCACATAGGTTCCCTGGGTATGCTCATATCTGGTTAATCCAACAGTTTGGCCCAAGCAGGTGGTCCTGGGGTAGCTATCAAGGAGCCGATATGGTCCTCAATCCCACGCAAAAATCAAACCTACTCAATTTTTCAGCCAGATATCATTCGGGTAGGCCCGTCGGGGGGCCCCGTACACAGGCAGATACATTTCAAAATTGGTCTGAAGGAATAGACAGCCTAAATCTCCCTGTGTATGGTCACTTTAAATCTCACATAATAATTACAGGAGACATTGGGGCTGATTCACTAAAGGCCGAAAAAATGATTGATTCACAAAAAAGACACTTGTCTGAATTAAGAAGCAATTTTATTGTTGTTATTTATGTTGCGATGACATATTTTTAAGCAATATTTTAAACCATGCAATATATTTATGCGTTATTTCATAGCACGTGATATTAGCGCATGCTATTACGCACGTAACCGCTGAAAACTAGAGGATGCGTCACTCTAGGGTGAACTCACAAACACCAGCTGCAATTTAATTTAGTATTGCCTACTTCTGGCAGGTGTTAATTTTCACAGTAATTATCGCCACATTTTATGCTTTTAACGCTTCAAATATGTCTGTGAATTATGCGTTAGTATTATTTCTATTAATTACCGCAATGTGATGGAAAAAACGCTTTGGGATAATTGGGGTTATTGCGCATGCAATATGAGTAATAACGCATGCAAAATTACTTTGATGAATCGGTACTTAATTAACAAACACTTTTTAACACATAAAACGTGCAATAAGCGCTAACGACCTTTACTGAATAGGCCCCATTATGTCTTGATAAAGGGCTTTGCTGAAACTTGTGTCTTCACAACTCAGTAAAGGAGAGTTGCAGTTGAACACCTTGCCTGGCAAGTTTCTTCCTAATCCAGAGAAAAATTTCACATGTGAACTAAGAGCACATTACTCTTTATTTGAAAGTTCAGAGATGAAGGTTCAGGGAGGATGAAAGCATAAAATGGCAGGGCACATAAAGATAAAATAAAGGGTCCCAGCTGGTCCTTTTGTGGTTTGGAGACAAAACTGTACTGCTACAGCATAATAGCACAAGCACATGTGGTGGTAAGTGTGTCATTTCTGGGGGGTTTTTGGTGCCGACTGCTAAAATGTTTCTGTAAATCATCTTTCGAGGGAATAGCCATACATGATTAAGAACAACCACAAATGTAAAGCAAACTGAAATTGCTCAGAATTGCCAGACTACTACAAGCTAATCTAAACATCAATAACAAATGGAAATGCAACTGAGGAGGATTCCTGTACTAAAATTGAATTGTGGCCTTTTTACTGGATCTGTACTGTTTGGTTACACACTCTTATAATCTAATCTACACCCTATAAATGCAAAATTACATTCATTTTATTTTCCCTCTTTTCCAGTAAAGAAAGGCCATTGCACGGTAAATGGAATGGTAATGTTTGACAACGCAGTGTGGTCCCCTAAGCCTTGCGTTACATGCATGTGTTCAAGTGGAAAAGAGATTTGTGATGAAACCATCTGCCCTCTTCTAACATGTCCTATTACTCTGACTCACGAGGGAGAATGCTGCCCAGTCTGCAGCAACACCGGTATGTAGAAAATATTCTTGATTATGAGCAGGGGACCCCTAAATGAATTTAACAGGCAACAGGGTTCTTTTAATTTCCAATTACAATTTTATTATGGCATTATCCATCTGCCTGAAACTATATTCCAGGCAACAAATGTAAAGTCTTCCTTTACCAGTTAACACTGATTGAGTGTGGAAGGAGAAATTAATTGTGACATCAGATTTATAGCTGGAAATATGAAGTAGTTAGTACAATTTTTACATTTAATAATTATATTTGTTTAATTAGCTCTGCTCACTGCAATATATTGATAGAATACGATAGTTGCCTTATTTTCTTGCATAAATTACTCTGTTATTCTATTTGTTCACAAACTTAGTTCATCATCACCAACCTCTTCAAGGGCCTGATAGAATTTTATGGGAAAATGTACCTGAATCTTCTGGGGATTCTTCAGAACTAAACAACAGCAATGATCTGGTTATTTTGAAGGCCCCAAAATCACAACAAGAAATAGATGAGTTATTTAAAACAGAGGAAGGAAAAAATTCTGAAAAAGAAAAAGCAGAAGCAAAAAAACTGAAACAAAAAAAGAAAAAGGGAGACCAAAAACAACCGAAAGAAGAAAAAAGAAAAAAACAGAAAGCCAGAGAGAGAGAAGTTGAAGATGAAAAAAGAAAAGCATATGAAGAAGAGAAAATGAGAAAAATAGAAGAAGAAAAGAGAAAGCGAGAAGAGGAGAGGAAGAGGAATGAAGAGAAGAAAAGAGAAGAATTAAATCAGCTGCAGAGGCAAATACAGAGAGAGAGGGAAGAACAAGAGCAGTACGAGGAAGATGATGATGATGATGATGAAGAAGAAGAGGAATATATTTTGAGAGGTGATGTTTTCAGGATCTCACCAAGATTTCCAGGTTCTCGTCGGCCTGCTGTTATACATCACCCTCCATTGCCCCCAGGTTGTTTTATCTCAGAAACTACAGTTACCTGTTCCAATGCTAAACTAAAGCAAATACCACCTATATCCGACCCTGATGTGAAGAGTATGGAACTTACAGGTAAGCAGTGTAAAGCAATACAGTCATCCTCTTTCTGATAACCCTAATTATGTGCATGAAAAGAGTATAACCTTCTTAAAAAAAGGTGGAGGTTCATTTAGACCATAAATGCAATGAGTAATGTACAATTTCTGGCGCATTCGCTATCCTGCCAATACAATATAATCAGCACTATTGCACTTCAACTTTGATGTGAATTGGATGCATAATGAACTACATTGTTATCCTATCCACATCTTCCAGCCATATGTTGTTTAGATCAGTTACATCCAAAAATGAATCAGTGGTGTAAAAGCCTTTTGTTGTATTTTATTACACACGGATGTCTGATGAAGTAGAAAAGCTCAGGGAAATTGTCACATAAATGGTATTAAAATGGTATCAGTTGTCTATCAGTTTATGTATTACCATTGCTGACAATATGGTTGCTACAAAACTTAAAGGAGAGGGAAAGGTAAAAACGAAGTAAACTTTATCAGAAAGGTCTATGAAAATACAGCCATAAGCAGAAACCCTGCACTATCCTCTATCTTGTCGTTTTTTTGTACACATGTTCTCCCGTGTCAGACCTCCTGCTCTCAGAAAAATTGTTCAGGGCACAGGTAGGAGTCTGCCCAGTTTGCTACTCTCTCCCTCCCATCAGAATTCGCTACCAGCTAGAGCTGCAGCACGGAAGCTACTGAGACCCAGCTAAAATTGAGATATGGTAAAACTTTCTGCAGAATAAATATAGCGTTCTAGGTGGCACTATTGTGGCTAATCTATTGGCAGTAAAATGCCAAAATGTCTTTCCTTCTCCTTTAACACATCATTTGTATTTTATAGATGGCAAAATCCCCAAAAACCGAGAGGACCTTAGAAAATCATATTTTTAGAAAGTACACATTTTGATGAATCTAAAATGAGTCTACTGAACTGCAAAGCTTTGGTGTTACCAGAATCAGTGTTCATAATTATTCAAAAAATTGTCTCAAAGCTCTTATGTTACAGAACCTTATCCCACTGTAACAGCCACAGGCTGAGCATCTGCCTGATCAGGAGGGGTTAAAACCAGTCTGGGTGAGAGACACACTGCCACTGATGGCCTGACATATATTTTGAGTATTTTGCTTTCAAACACTGCTGTGCAGAAGGCAACTGGTGTTTATATCCCATCATACCCCTTAGGCCTATGCTTTGTAAGCTATGAGGCTAATGCTGCTCATGGCATTTTTATACTGTTTTTTAAAATCATGTCAGCAGGTAAATACACTAATGCATAAACACAAGCAGATTCAAGATGATTTCAGCCAGGCATTCTCTTTAAACTTTCCCATACTCCATTGAGATGATCAGTAACATTATGTCCCCCGTGATGCACTGTGTCATTATGTTAGTATAAATATACAAACGTAATGACGCAGGGCACCACAAATTATGGGGTACCATGTAATGATGCAGTGACTGTATACTGTATATTCGGACAGTATGACTTTCCAGTAACTACTAGGTATGCCTCAGACAGGCATACATGTATAATAAAACATGTTCACTTATCTAGCTATAACTTTTTTTTTTTAATGAATATATATCTGTATTCATTTTTTACAGCATCAAACTAAGTTTACTTTTAACTTAAACCCAACTACATTTATTATTAAATACATTGTTTATTGTCATATAACAAATATAGTATAACAAATACTTGGTTTCTGATGATTGTGCCCATTTAGCACAGTATATTATCTAAGGCAGTGATTCTCAACGAGTGGCCCGGACACAACAAGTTGCTCACCAACCCCTTGGATGTTGCTCCCAGTGGCCTTATTTTTGAATTTCTGGCTTTAAGGCAAGCTTTAGTTGCATCAAAACCATGAGTACAACCAAAGAGAGCCTCTTGTAGGGCCTACCAACAGCCAATCACAGCCCAAACTGGGTACCCCCAGGAACTTTTTGCATGCTTGTGTTGCTTTCCATTTTTTATATCTGAATGTGGCTCGTGGGTTAGGAGACAGCAGAGCGACTTGCAATTCCAGGAAAAACTGTTGCTATATGATTAAAAGTATATCTAAATTATTATAATTTCATGTAGTGACAAGTGATCTTTGTGCCAATAATAACAAATGACAACACACCTTGTATATGTTAACAGAACTGCCTGCCATCAATAAGCAGATTGCCACGGTTGCATGTAGTGCCATTAGTAATGTGCACCCATGAATACAATATTCATCTTTCTACCGTTTGTACTAAAATCTTAAGTAGCTCCATTTTTAAATGCCTGTTTTTTTTAATAACAGACAATGCTATCACTTCAATTCCAAAAGAAGCATTCAATGGCATGCCAAACCTGGAAAGGATTGACCTCAGCAGGAACAGTCTTACATCCAATGAACTAGACTCACAAGCATTTAAGGTATGCTTTGGAACCAGACAGATGCACCGGGGGGAAAATGTACATATTTCTACTTTAAATGTAATATTTTTCAATCTGGTGTGAGAGTAGATTCCCCTAGGGAGCAAGCGTTCAGATTTTCAGTGAGTTAAAAGTTTACATACAAGTTGGCTGTCTCTTTGAACATAATATTCCAGAGTGTGTTGTAATTACTTGTAGTAATGACTTTCTCAATTGTCTAAATTATTAGTTAAATGGTAGATGGTAGAGCATCTGTGGTTTCACTCAAGGATCTAACAGCAACTTCCTGTTTGCACTTGATACCATGACAAATTTCAAGCAACTTAGCCAAGACCTCAGACACAAAATGGACTTCTGCAAGTCCTGTTATACTTTAGTAACAATTTACAAGCATCTGCAAAAATAATTATTTGCAAATATAAAAATCTTGGGACCACACAAACAGTGCATTATTCAGAGAAAAGCCTCAAATTAACTACTAGGGAACCCCAGGACAACACAAGTAACAGGTTAAGTTGATGGAGGCATTAGGTACCAAATTATCAACATCCATCATTAAGAGAGTCCATCACCGCCATGGCTTGAAAGGCCCTAAGTACCTAGTTTGCAGAAGAAAAAAAGAAAGAACTGTTTGGCCATAATGATCATAGCTATGTATGGAGGTAGAAGGGTAAAGCATTTAAGCTGAAGAACACAATCCCAATTGTGAAGCATGGGTGTGGGAGCATCATGTCGTGGGGGAGTTTTGATGCAAAAGTGACTAGTTTGCAGAAGAAAAAAAGAAAGAACTTTTTGGCCATAATGATCATAGCTATGTATGGAGGTAGAAGGGTAAAGCATTTAAGCTGAAGAACACAATCCCAATTGTGAAGCATGGGGGTGGGAGCATCATGTCGTGGGGGAGTTTTGATGCAAAAGTGACTAGTGCACTTCAGATAATAAATGGCATTATATGAAAGGAAGGGTATGTAAAAATTAGCAACACCTAAAGATATCTGAAAAAGGTAAAACTTGGTCACAACTTTATCTTCCAGCATGGCAATGATCCAAAACTGTAACACAACGGCCTAAACACAACAAAGTGAAAATATTGGTGTCAGAGCAAGGAGGCAAACAAACTAGACTGACTTACACCAGTTCTGCCAGGAGGAAAGACCAAAAATTTCAGCAACATATTGTGAAATAGTTTAATTTATAAAATGTTTATGTCCAACTCTACTGAACATCGGTGAGCATTAAAAATAGTATTACTTTCTTAACAGTAGTTTAAAAAAAAAAGCAGGAATCAAGAATACACCTACTGCTTGAAGAATTAACAACAGACATTCCAGTTCTCATCTGGCATTGTAAAATCTTCCACTTTACCTCACCCTTCTCTAACACAATGTGATCTGCCCTATTAACAGCCTATCTAATATTTCATATTGCCCAGAGGGTTAAAGCTTTTTTTTTTTACACACAATACACAATCTATTTGGTCTGAGAGGGGTTAGCAAAGGAGTTGGTTAAGCAACCTACCAAACAGAACCATCAGTGCAGAGAACACAGGGAGACAGAGATATTGCTTCTGCTTGCAGTTACATTCATAAATAGCTTTAAAATGCCCAAAAATGTGTAATTTTGGTATACACTTTAACTCATGAAACAGGTGGATCACCTTCAAGTTAACTTTTCTTTTAGTAAGTTATATTGTTTATGGTTTTTGAATTATTTGCCTTCCTCTTCTCACTCTTTTCACCTTTTAAAAGAGGATCACTGACCCCAGCAGCCAAAAACCTATTGCTCTTAGAGGTTACAACTGAATTGTCATTGTTACTTTTTATTACTTATATTTCTATCCAGACCAGCTCCTTTTTATATTATAGTTTCTCATTTGAACCACTGCCTGGTTGATATGGTAATTTGGACCCTAGCAACCATATATCCGCTAAAATTCCAAACTGGAGAGTTGCTGAATATAAAGCGAAATAATTAAAAAAACACAAATAATAAAAAACAAAGACCAATTGCATATTGTTTCAGAATAGCACTATCTACAGCATACTAAAAGTGAAGGTAAACAAGCAAACTTTATTTTTGAGTTCACATGCTTATGAAGTGTTTCCCACATTTATTCCAATCTACTACTTTTTCTTGTATAGTGGGCAAGACAGGGAATAAATAGGCAGCCATAAAAATAAAGTAGTACAGCTGTATCCCCAAGTAGGGGTTTGTTCCAAGTACACAGAAATCCTAAAGCGTACAATTTTACAAATATATTTTTTAAAACATATATGAAAAGCAAGTCGGTATTACGTAAATAAATATTGATCTGAAAATTAATTGTGAAACGTAAATATTATCAATCTTTATGAGGATGAAACTTCTCCCACTTCTGCATTCACTGCATCAAAACCAACAGAATTATGAGTGCACGTGTCGATGAATTGGACACTATTGTGTCCATAGTTTCCCAGAGTGGCGACCGTGCCATTTTCGGCGCTCGCTGTTATTATAACATCTGTGCGCAATTCACAGAACGCGAGTCTGTTGTGCCCATTAAAGCATTTGGCAGAGGGAACCCTGAAAGCTAAAACTTGAAATTTGGGTAACTTCAGAGTTCCTGGGCGTCAGACTTGCGCGCTTTAGAAGAAGAGTAGGTACATGTTATACTGATTTAAAGTATAAAACCTCCAGTGTTTAATATAATCAGACTGCTTTCTGCTTTCTTATCTTTAGTCACTGAAAACTTTAAAACGTCTGTACTTGGATGGAAACCTACTGATCCATATGCCTACTGGAT